>NW_024042261.1:11523733-12123733 GCF_014851395.1 Micropterus salmoides | reverse complement strand
ACCAATTTCCATCTAGAGTGATGTACAACAGAGACAGAATGAACAAAGCTTCAGTCAGTGGAATTGTCTTTTAAACTAAAAATCCCCAGTATCAGATTTGGAACAGTGTGGGGTTTTTTATGGTGGTGTAAGCGCATCAGAATTGAGCATAAAACTATAGTTAGAATCTAAAAAGTAATTAAGTCATCAACAGTGATATTACTAGACTTAATAGGCACTGTCCACACAAACATTCTCCTATCAGTGGTGGAAAAAGCTTTCAAATCACTAATGTAAAAGTAGTAATACTACAGTGAAAAAATACTCCATTACAAGTGAAAGCCTGCATTCAAAATTCCACTTAAGTACAGATATATCAGCAACAAAATGTACTAAAAGTATGCATTATGCAGAATGGCTACAGTCAGTGTGTTACAAGTGTTTATTATATTGTTGATGTATTAATATGTAAGTGGTGGAGCTAATTTAAACTACTTCACATACTTTTGGTAATCTACTCTGAAACAATGTATCATATTTTCTAAAGTGATTATATGTTGTGTTTGTAAAGTAACTAGCTCTTAAATGAAAGTAGTGAAGCAAAAAGTACAATCGAAGGAGCGTTAAATTATGGGCAGCTGGATAGGTTGAAGATCCAGATGATCTTGATTTAACCCTACTTGGATAACTATGACCTGGATGACTGAGAATCTTCACAGACATAAAAAGTGCTTCACTCTGTTTTCACTCTGAAATGTAGTGAAGTACAAGTATAAACTTGCATAAAATCGAAAGACTGAAGTAACGTACAAGTACCTCATAATTGTACTAAAGGACAGTACTTGAATACATTTACTTTCCACCTCTGGCCCCTGATAAGTTTAAAAACATCCACTATCATGCTGCCAGCTTCTTAACACCTGTTAGAGATTTAGAGACTTCTCAACTCAGAAAATACAGCGCAGTCCGCAAGTCTGAGGACAGTTTCGCTTTGTATACTCGATAATGTTGGTGTTTCCATCCACATCTGAAGAACAATGTATGCGTACCATGCAAGACTAAAAACGCCTACACTTGTCCTAAATGGATGCAAACCGGGACTACAGTGTATATGATCTTGTAGCAGTAATTAAATGTTGGCCTCTTGGTGGTAAATGGGGTACTGGGTTGCTTGCTGAAAAGGAGCATTGCATTTCCTGCCAGTGATTTAACCTGACACAGCAATGTTATTTAGCCAAACAGGGCAGATATGCATTCTCTCAGTCAGGGATGACTCAATCCTGAACTCAGTTGCATCACTACTTTATGATTTAGGCTAAGATTATAAGATTATATTTTTATATGGAACTATTTGCATATCAAAATATGTAGCTGTCATTTGTAAGAAGGCCATCTGTTTCACAAAGCCTTACAACTCTTGCAAAAAAAAAAAAAAAACTGTATGGAACGCATTTAGAAAATTGTATTTATTTAAGAAAATATATAGTGTTGTGTCTCCTTGTGAAACAGATAGCTTCTATTTTTTTGGACTCCTCACCTGGTCAGAAGTGATGATTTTGCACACTAATTGTAAGAAGAGCTACATTTTTCCTGGAATTGTCACGGACAGATGCTGTCAAGCACAACCTCGACCTAGCAGGATCAAGCTGACACAGCCCCTGTTTATGCAAGTCAAGCTGCAGTCGCTGGCAAATTAACACAGTCTAGCACACAGTTACAGTACACTGATTGCATCAGTGTAGGCTTGTGACAAGAGCTCGTAAATATATTCCTTAAAGGGTAACTTGGGTATTTTTCAACCTAGACCCTATTTTCCGATGTATTTGTGTCCTTGTGACTAATTGGGACAACGTTTTTAGTAATTGGTCCAGTATTGAGTGAGCATGCAGCAGTTGGCAGGAGCGAAACAGGGCTGCAACATAATCCTTGCGGCAATTGCACCCGTCAGAGTACTTCCACTAAAGTGCTTGTTTTTGCCACTGACAGGTTCAGATTCAGAAGTATCTGACAACAGTGTGCAAAGGATCCCTACAGAGACAGACCTTTTTTTTATTTAAAGAGTAAGATAATTTTTATTTAACCAGAAATAGTCGCTATATCGCTCTTGCCAAAGCCTCCAGACTCCCTTTATAAAAACAGTAATAAAAGTTTCTCTCCGCATGTATGATTTTTGTTGTTCATGTTAACTTCTTAGCCTGAGGCAGCTGAAATTGCAAGTTATATTCACTGAAGTCATGGGGATAGATTGGTTGGAAGTAAAGTTTTGGGCTGTCTAGAGTTTAAACCTGTAATCATCAGCAGGCTGGACCCTGCTATTCATGCCCTTTGCTGGCTTCCTAACTAGAGCTAGTGCAGGAGCAGATGGACCAGCAATGCCGCCCTGCACCACAAGGTTCTGCACATGTGAGTGTGTACTGTTGCACGTGTGTGTGTGTGTGTTACTACCCCAGGACTCACCTCTGGCTTGTACCATAACAGACGGCTCTGGGTCATTGTGGCAGGTCCAGGAATGACGAGTAATGCAGTGATGGATTATGGTTGGTGTGAATGCTTCTGTGTGTGTGTGTGTGTTTGTGTGTGTGTGTGTGTGTTAATCAGGTCACCTCCACTCCCTCCTGACCTTCCCCAGTTTCCTCTACACCTCCTCTCTCCTTCTAGCTATCCCTCCTTCCATCCTTCTCAGCAGCAGCTTCCTGCAAAGGTTATCATCACAGCGAGAGAGGCCTCAACTCTTTTAAGTCAGCAATCCATACAGCACAAGTTAACATTTGTGTTGAACAAGTGTAAACATTAAACATGTTTCTGTAGCACAATTGTGCCACACTTTTTTAAAGTAAATAATAAAAAAATAAATTAACAAGCACTATCATTTACTTCTTTTTCAATTACAGTGTACCTGACAAAACCATTGTGCTTTGTTATAATGTGTGGGAGCTATATTGCAGTCTGCCGTTATGTTTTTCAGTTTATTTTTCTCATCTGTGTTGTTAAGCAGTGTGTCCCAAAGCTGGGCGGGTGAATTTCTGTTCATGATCTAAATCTGCTATTGGTTCCATCTGTCACTGCAGTCAAGCATATGAGTTGAACAGTCTTACTTATAATTACCTGTCGTGCATTTTGCTGACATTCTTATTTTGAGGGATTTATGTAAAAATCTCTTGAGCCTGGGCACCCCCTGGTACTGGGGGCAGCGTGCCCTTTTACCATTTTTTATCTAAATGAAATTCACGTCAAACACCAAGCAAATAACTGAGCTTGTAGCAAAACTTCTGTCTGAACACGGCGCATACCTGTTGTCACAGCAATCCCAATCCATTGGCAGCAGAATCATTTGTTTTGCTGAACTGCGGTTAACTAATCCATACAGCAGTGGGGCTCAAAGCAACGTCTGATTTCAGTGTGAATAAATTCACAATAGAACCCTGGTAGCTGGAAATGTCACATATTAGGCTGCTATGGGTTAGCCGATTGCACTGACTTATTTTTAAACATGCAAAATTACATCTACAACAACAGATTTGGATGGCTACTACTTCTGAGTTTAGGCTTTACTATGCATGCTATTTCATCCTGGTATGGTTGCATTAAAGCAAGAAATTCTGTTGTGTCATTAACATTGCTGGCTTAGACCTGCTTTGGTGCACAGGTCAGTTGCTCTGTCCCGAATTTCCCTTCATGATGCCTCTGCACGTTTGTCTGACAATGTCACTATGACAGAGTCTGCTAAGTCTATTGTGGAGCAAAGCTCAACACTTGGAGAATGGAGCTGATCAGACATGAATTTTGTGATCCAGAATAGATCCTCAAAAACATGAGAAGCAAGACAAAGTGTCAATAAGTCCACTCACAGCTCTGGCCTCGGTTTTCCTCCGTGCATTAAACTGAGCCATGGTGTCCAGAAGTGCTGCCTGTATGGCAGGCTGTGATTTCCGGATAGCTACCAATGCCGCATATTGACATGTCTAACATGTGTCGGATAAATTCATAAGTTCGACTGGCCGGCAGTTTCACACAGCAATAAAAAATAGTCACCCTGCAATTCTTGGTTGTTCAGTGGTGGGACTCAAAGTAGTTACACGCTTGTAGCCCAACCAAGCCCCACCCTGCCACAGCCTATGCTAATATCTCTAATTTCATGCTGTTCACACAAACAACCCGATGTCAATGTACCACCAAAACTGACGGAATAAACCGTCGGAGAACAATAACAATTGTACATTTATACATTTATACCTGATTTATTTTGGGTATTTTTCCAGGGGATAGAGCTAGGGTTAAAAAGGTTTTAGGGATATTCAGGCTGCCTCCATTACATTACATTTCCTGTGGGTCCTCTACTCTATAGGCTCAAAACTTTTCTCCGTCTATACATCTGTTAGGTCACATTATCCAAAAGCACACAATGTTTACAAAAATCAGTTATGGTGTTGTTGTTTTTTGGAGAATTATCTGTAAATAAAAACGGCTAAATTAGTTGTTTCCCATGTTTTTTTCAACACTTAGTAGTGCCTGCCTCAAATTCTGCACCAAATATAGTGCCTAAGAAGCAAAATCTGGGGCAAAAAAACCCTATCAATCACTGACTACTGCTTAAATGCTGTGAGTGCAGAGTAAAGACTGAAGCTGACTCAGATGAGCTTTTTAACATTTTTATCATCTCACATCTTCTCCCATCTGGATTATGGTGGATGAACTGTGAGGCAACATAGTTTTAGTGTTTTTTAGACATTGAAGTGACACTGAAACTGTGCGAGTGATGGGGAAAAAAATATGATTTCAAAATGTCCCCATTCCCAATGGAAATGATGCCGTTACAACAAACTAACAGACCTCAATTACTGTCTTTAGGACATCAAATCTGGCTGCAAACTTTCACCAGCACAATGAGAATAAATCATATTATTTGA
Source organism: Micropterus salmoides (assembly GCF_014851395.1). NCBI lineage: Eukaryota > Metazoa > Chordata > Actinopteri > Centrarchiformes > Centrarchidae > Micropterus > Micropterus salmoides. Next base: position 12,118,847 of record NW_024042261.1, on the reverse strand, counting down.
ACCACAACAATTAACTTCCCCGCTTTCTCCTCATCTGTGCACATTCTCCTGCTGTTGTGAAATCACATTCAAATGGTCATGAATTCATATTTGTTTTAGCACACAAATAGCTGTGCATTGTCTCCAAATTCAGATAAATTCTTTGTACCTCAGACCAAAAGACCCATGCCTTTATATCCTATCATCGTGATTACTGCAGCTTGTTGTATTTCACTCTCACTCTTTTTCATCCCAACTCCAACTAGTTTGAATGCTGCAGCGAGGCTCTTAACAAGGTCAAAAATGAGATACCCCAATATTATAAGTTATTATACATACAGTTCTTTCACTTTCTTTCTCTCATCTTTTTTGTGAAATATCGGTCCTCAAATACTTTTTTAAATGAAATCTTGTGAGACGTTTGGAGGGGAAACATAACAAGGGCCCCAACTACTGTGCAAACTGCTTTTTTTTAAGGGGTCACAAATCAAGCATGTAATGGAGTAAAAGGCATAATATATTCTCAGTGAAATGTAGTGGAGTAAAAGTATAAAGTAGCATAACATGGATGTACTGTATGAGTAAAGTACAAGTACTTAAACAGTGTACTTAAGTACAGTCCTTGAGTAAATGTAGTTACTTTCCACCACTGTGTGAAAGACAGATTTGCTCTCCATGCTACATGGTTCAGTGCAGTCAGGCAGATGGGATGATAATGCCTGTGAGGACTGTCTTGGTCAAAAGGGCCACCTTGAAACTGCATTATGTGACAAAAATTGAGAGTTGAGAAAGCAGGAAGAACAACGCATCAGAAGTGTTATTTATGTCAATTATATTTATGAAAAAAACAGCAGTAATGTATGCATGGCTAAATCAGGCAGACTCGCCAACTGGAACAATGGGCGGTTGCCTAGTGGGCTGGTCAGCACTGATATGAATAGTAAAAAACAACTCCATGCTGTTTTGTATTTGTATGTATATGAGGAAATAGGGTCATAAATTTGTCACATCCCATTTCTTCTCTTCCCCTCACGAGTTTTTACTTTGGTACATTCTGCTCTTCACACTGAATGCTGAGCTGACAGTGTTCTGTATATATTTGTGAAAATGTGAGCATAACAAGCGAGCAGTATGCTGCTTTCAAGGCTCTCATTGAAGAATCAGAGTTTTCGAGTTGAGCGCACATACAATTTGAAAGAACGAAGGTACATTTTTGAGGATTTAGAATTTGACATTAAAACGTGTCACTATGTTTTAGTAAAAAAATAAGCTAATGATCTTTCATGTACTTTCGTCTTCTATGGTGGATATGTGTTTAAGAATGAATTGCTTCAGTTTCAGTAAATCATTTTACTTTGTCTAAGAAATGAGGTTTGGGTTGCACCAGTTCTTTGTTAATACATTACAAACTCAATGTGTAAAGGTGTCACCTGTAAATAAAATGGCTGAATGTGTCAAGCATTGTTTTAGATAATGCATGGCTGTTTGAAAATACAGGGAAAGACATTTGAGAAGTTGATTACTCAGGAGTGGTTTGCAAGGTTCCTTTGGATAATTTTGACATCATGAAAACTTAAGACCAGTGGGAACCATTGTAACCAACATACTGTAAATTTGCATTCTTTTTGGAGACCTTCCAAGCCTACAGAGGGTGGATGTTTGATGCTAAAAGGATAGATTTTGTGGTGGACAAAAGTTTAAATATACAGTGGATACTGGATTTTAACATACTAAGGGCCACAAATGGGGGAGGTAGCTTCAGCAGAAGTTAGATGTGATTTAAAGCTGTGTAATGTAAAATACACCAGTTTACTGCCCAATCAACAATAATGGTGTTAATGTGATATTACAAATATTGGTTTATTTAAGTTACCATTATATATTGTTAACAAGAGTGGATACTGTAACTTTAGTTTACATCAATTTTAGACGGTCTTTTGATCAGAGCTGTACAGTAGTTACATCTAGTAGAACTAATTCTCTTTTTACACACCAATGCTCAATCCTGTGGAGTTTAATGCCTTTTTTTAAAATAACAAACACTTCCCCATTAAAAATATTGTCAATAAATCAAAATGGAAACACAGAGAACCTCAGCAGGCATTTAGCATGAAATTTGTGCATAAAAAATCTGAAAAAAAAGTTTAAATATTACAGCAATGTTTTTACACTTTGCTGAGGTAGAAAGGTTGAAATATTGATAAAAGCAAAGTGCGACAACATGCAATGTTAAAACTTTATGGATGAAAGATACTTTTGTTACAGATTAATAACTCACCACTCTGGAACTCTTGCTCCAGTCCATGTTGCTTAGCTGGTATGGGAAACATGTACAGCTGAACCGCAGCCGTGTTTACCGGCTTCTGACTGACCTGCCCTTCTCTGCTTGTGATTGGCTAGTAGTCCTTAACTAGGAACTGCGCATATGCAACTCCCAACAAAGATCATGTAGGGGGCACAGGAACAGATCCACTCCGACTGGGTCTGGGGGTTGTTCCAGGTGCGGGGCGACCAGCTGGTGATTCCCTTCAGCAGCCAGCTCCCTGCCTATGGCCTAGGGGTGACTGATGTGGGCCAAAAACCACCTCAAACAAACTCGGGGGAAGTGTTAGAGGAGAAAGGGACGGAGGAGGGAGGAGAAGGGAGGCAGAAAGAGACGTTTTAATAAATAAAATTTTATTATTATCATTTTTAATATACTTATTTTCTGCTTTATTTAGTTTTTATTATTTTTCTTTTTCTAGTTAATCCCCCCCCCTTTTTCCCCTTAAGTTCAAAGCATTTAATCTCTATACTTCCCAACTCAGTTTCCCCCACACAACCTTCCTTTTTTCTACCTCTTGAACATACACACACACACACACAAACACAAATTGCCTTTAAACATCTTTAATATCCAACATGCTGTTATGTCCAACTGTGCAGAGTTGTTTCTCGTTCCTGTTTTTGTGTATTTTCACCAAGTACTTATGTGTCTGTTATATATTTCACCTGTTTTTTTTTAAAGGTGTTTTTTGAAAATTAAACCATGCAAACCTGTTCTGGTACAACCCCTAATTAAGATTTTGAACCTGAAAATCTTTGCCATCGGACACATTTCTACCATCACACGGCATACACAATCAGACATAACATTATGATCACCTGCCTAATATTGTATAGGTCCCCCTTGTGCCACCAAAACAGCCTTGATCTGTCGAACCATGCACACCACTAGACCTCTGAAGTTGTGCTGCGGTATCTTGCACCAAGATGTTAGTAGCAGAACCTTTAGGTCATGTATGTTGTGAGGTGGGGCCTCCATGGATCAGACTTGTTTGTCTAGCATATCCCACAGATGGTTGACTAGATTGAGATCTGGGCAATTTGGAGGCCAAGTCAACACCTTGAACTCGTTCTTGTGTTTCTCAAACCATACTTAGGGTGCAATTATCCTGTTGAAAGAGGCCACTGCCATTAGGGAATATGGTTTCCACTGTACATATCCTGCAACAATGCTTAGATAGGTGGTACGTGTCAATGTAACATCTACATGAAAGCCCCATACTCAGCAAACTGTGATGCGCTGTGTGTTCTGACACCTTTTTATCAGAACCTGCATTAACGTCTTCAGCAATTTCACCTAAAGTAGCTCATCAGTTGAATAAGACCACAAGGGGCAGCCTTTGCTCCCCGCATGCATCAATAAGCCTTAGCCCCTCTGACCTTGCCGGTTCACCGCTTTTCCTTCTATGGACCACTTTTGAGAGGCACTGACCACAGCAGACCTGGAACACCTGACAAGAGCTGCAGTTTTGGAGATGCACTGACCCAGTCATCTAGCCTTCACTATTTGGCCCTTGTCAGAGTCGCACCAATCCTTACACCTGCCCATTTTTCCTGCTCCTAACACATCAACTTTGAGGACAAAATGTTCACTTGCTGCCTAAAATATCCCAACAACTGAGAGGTGCCATGTAAATGAGATAATCAGCATCAATCACTTCACCTGTCAGTGGTCATAATGTTATGGCTCATCAGTGTATACTGTCATACTGCCCAACCCTAGTATGAGAGTGGTTGGATGGTACAGCAAGTTGCTTTCTGTGAAAGTATAACCCTAAAGTTGCCTGAGGCCTGAATGTGAACACACAAGAGAGTACAGTTTCAGCTTCTTGGATTATAAAGCTGATAGCTTAAATCTGACAGATGAAGGTGGTAAATTGCTCTTGGGTGCTGTGTGGTGCTTGTATCCAGCAGGTTTGTCACCCCATTAGTATGAGGGTGGTTGGATGGTACATTAAGTTGCTTTCTGTGAAAGTATTACCCTAATGTTGCCTGAGGCCTGAATGTGAACACACAAGAGAATACCGTTTCAGCTTCTTGGATTATGAAGCTGATCGCTTATAGCTGACATATGAAGGTGGGGAAGAGCCCTTGGGTGCTGTGTGGCGCTGTACCCAGCACACTTGTCATCCCTTTGCTGTACACATTTACCCTGTAATTCACCAGAGAGAGAGAAGGGGAGTGAGAAAGATATATTAATTTCTGTCAGGGGAGGTTTAGAGAGCAGATTCTGGTTTAGTCTTTATTATTAGATATAAAATAAGGCTATTATCCCAATAAATGAAGCTTCTGCAGTTTCCCTTTTACATCTAATAAGCAATGAGTCATTCAAGGTTTTATGTTGGTTTGTTATTGACTTTTGTGGCTTGTAGCATTTCTTTCTCCCTTAATTATTTACTCTGCCCCTTACCCTCCCTTCATTGCGTCTGTTTCTGGCTATGTAGATAAAAACATGCGGTTTGTGATGATGAAGAAGATGATGAGCAGGAAAAGCAAAAAACGAGCTGACGAAGATGAAACGATAAAAAGAAATATGGCTTGGGGAGAAAAAAGACAAAGATAAGGATGTGTCACTATGGGAGGAATAGAATGAGAAATCTGCAACAACTGACTGCAATTACTCTGCCTTCTTGTCCATGGCCTCCTAATTAAGAGAACAGAGGGAGAATGCAGATTAGAGGGGAGGGCCGGGAGATAGGCCTGTGGCTCTCCAGTCCTCAGAGAGAAGCTCATACTGGGAATTGCTCTGTTTATACAAAACAATGAGGGGGTCTACATTATTCATCTTTGGGAGTGGGATACACAAAGGCAGCAAAAGAAAAGGATGGAGTAGAACTTGAGTCGGGGTGGAGAGATAAGATGTGGAGGCATACCGGACATTTTGGGAAAGAACAGTTTAGATTTGTGTGCGTGTGTGTGCGTTTATTCTCTTCCTAAGGGCCAATTTACATTTGTGGCTTTGGTAAAGCTTATTGAAAAATCCTTGTGTGGGTTTTCAGCAATTTTACCCACTTACTCATGGGTTAAATCCTCCTCTGCTCAGACTCTCAGCCTTTCCAACTACCAGTCACATGATGCAATTTACCAAATACTGGTAGCCTTTTCACTTCTAATGGTGCTGTTGCACTGTGATGTCTTGGTAAGAAATAACAGGAATGCAATAAAGATTTTTGCTCCGTTTCCTTCCACATGGTGTTAAATCTTTAGAGTTGTTAAAATCAGATTGTGTTTATTTTACCCCACAGCAGATGTTTACCTTTGCTGAATAACAGGTGTTATTGGTCTGAAATAAAGAAAATACATTTTTCCCCATACTGTAGTCCCATCCCATAGACGTCAATATCAGTGAATGACTGGAGCGTGCAGGCTAAATAAAGACCAGGTCTGGCAGGTATTCAACCTACTTCTTAGATATTCCTGCTACCTTTAAAGGATCTGCTAAGATATAAGAATCATATCAGTTGCATTCGGAAAGCTGTGCCTCTGGCTATTGTGGGATCTATACATTTATTAGTCTCAGCAGGGGGTTTCTGTAAGAGGAAAGTACAATTTACTGAGATATTCACTGTGAATTAGTTCACATGAAGTTCCCAAGGAATGCTTGAGGGTTTATATGCTGCCCAGGAATATATGAAGGGGACACAAGGACACTGGTTTCTTTGGGATTATTTGCAGTCTTCTGTTTCACATGTTGGTCTGTATTTAATTTAGACTTCAAGTAAGTAAAGCTGCATGATAGGGTATGTTAGGAATACATTCAAATATGTATATGGAAATTATTAAATAAAATAATTAAATACTTGTATGTTTGGCTGCTTGTTTGACAGCACAGGTTGCACAATGCACTGTAAAACTACACTCAAAGATGAAAGATTAGCATATTTGTCACCATCTGAAACTTTGTTTGTTAAATTGTTGCATGTGCAAGGAGGTCTGAGAAAAGAGTCAAGCATTATAAATACACTGAGATGTTATAACTCTGCCAAGGAGGCTTTGTGTTAGGTCTTTTTGTCTTTTTGTCTGACACTGGATTTTCACTTCTGTTAGTTTATTCACTAAGTAACTTTAGTCTGTACATTTTAACTGTTTTAACTGTATTTTCAGTGTCTAAATGAGTTTGATTTTCAATTATGTTTGATTTGTCACTATTAAAGGAGTGACAAAGCTGGTACCTTGTGATCAACATCTCTTTCAAATCAGGAACAGCGTTGCCTTATAAGGAAACAATGATATAAATTACTGATGCAGGCTGGAAAGTGTATGCTAATAAAATAACAATGGGCCAAGGAAGAACTGGTCATCTTTTGTTGTACATAACGCCACCATTTGGTCACATATGGAGCACTTTACAATAATGTTCATAACCACCACTGAACATTGATGTGTTGGAAGGTCCACCTGAAAGATTTTCTGCCTTTTCGAATTTCTGCCAAAAAACCTTTTCACCAGTCCTCCTACATACATTAACCAACCTTAACCGTGGATAATACTGAAAAATGCTGAATAGTTTTCCAAGGATTTACTGTAAGTACTCTCCAAAAATCAGTATGTCTATTGCCATGAACGGTTTAATGTAAAATCATATTACATCGGTAGTTTATCAATCACTATCACTTTCAGCAAGTAACTTAGATTGTATTACGTCAAAAACATATCAGAAATATCCCTTTAGGTTTACAAGATTTAATTAAAAAGAATATGGGCAGGAATGAGGCAATTTCACAGCATTGCTTTTAATTTATGTAGACAGTCCTCAGAGTCAATTTGTTTGTGGGCATACTCTGAAAGTCTTAATTAGTCATCCATCACTTCTTGAAATGCATCCCATAATTTAGCAGTTGAGTTAAACAGAGAAACATTAACTTAAGTGAAGAGGGGTAAGCTGATGGTTTGCATGGACTTAGTGTTCCAGAGACTCCTATAGTTGCTTTGTGTTCACAAGGACAAGCTCCTTCGATCTATCAGACTGTACATCCTTGTACTTCTGGAAGGAATTCATCTTTTTACCCTGTAGGTTTTCACCTTGAAAATTACAGCAGCAGCTAAACCAATCCTCCTCAGCGCGTTCTCTCTGTGCCTGCACTCTCTAATAGAACCGAAAAGCAGGAGGAGGGATGACCCTCAGAGCCCAACTCAAAGCAATTCTTTTGCAAGAAGATTGAGGGGATGGTGTGTGTGTGTGTGGTGGTTGTGGTTGTGGTGGGGCAGTTAGAGGCAGTGAGCCATCAGCTCTAGTAGGGGAGACAGGTAATGTACAGGTGCTGAAAGCTGAGGTCAGACTTCGGCAATTTACAGATGTGGTGTGACTCACAGTGTGATTGGCTTTCCTAACCATAGAGCACTGGGGCATTTGCATTGCCAACTGACCCATAGTAGATGCAATTGGTCTCCCTTTTATCATGAAATATACTGCAAGAGCAGAGGAGTGATGAAACAATCAGAGGCTGAGATAGTAGATAAAAATACCTTCCACATCAAAGGATGATGCTGTTGTACTGGTAATCCTTTTTGACTTGTGCTATTCTTACTTTTCATAAGCACTGTAAAGCTAAAGCATGTGTCTGTATGGAATCTAGGAATGTTATTCAGGCATTTTTGTTGACTACTGCAGTTTGTATTTCAGCTCTGAATGGTGTGAACCAACTCAGAGTCAGAAGCTATTGCTCGGTGTGAATGAGCTGGAAACAAACAAATGGAGGTTTCAGCATGCTGCTTAACATACCTCAGGATAGTAGTGTTGTTTGGGCGCAATTACACCTTAGCCAGGTCATTTATGGGCTAAATACATATTATAAAGTGGCCCACCCTTCTTAAAAACACAAGACAAAAAAGTCCCATTGCCTCAAGAACAAAATCCCCATGGTCATTAATAAACATGTTTAACTTTTGCAGATTCAAGATTGTGGTCCTTGCAGTTTGTGAGGCGGCATGAAATATTTTAAGTGAGTGCCAAGTTTTTGGCAAAGCACATAGTGATGAAAAGTTCCATTCCAGTCGGCGAACCAAAGGAAATAACATGAAACACGTTGTTGTTTGTGGGATAATCCAAACACCACACGCACAGACAAAAAAAACGCGTATTACGTTTATCTGACAGAAAATACAAGCAGGAGAGAAAACAACCATTTAGATAGGATCACGTCACGCAGCACAGGTATAGAAGTTGGTCTATAGATCTCGGGAACACACAGAACACAACGTCTAATGCTTGGGGAAGGAAATCACTCTTCAACATCCAGCTTTGTTCAGTTCACATAATAAACCAGCTTACATGTCTGCACAAAGATAACAACATCAGAACTGCAGTTCAATTAGACACCTGCTCTCACACAAACCCACTCACAGGTCAGCCTAAACTTTGTCAAGGTTACACATTTATGCAAAGGAGCCCTGAAAGGTGGCTTTTGGAGTGCTTTATTTATGCTTAATGTGTCCTTTGAAGTGTGTTTTGTGTGTGTTGTGGGTGTTGGCAGCCCTTGCAGGTAGGCGTTACGCCAGTATAAACAGGCTACTTTGGGAATGCAGAACACATTACTCAGATGATAATCTAACCAAAGCGGGGAAGGGGGGGGGGGACTTAAAAAACCCATAGGTGATCATTTGTCACTTTCATCTCTTGCCAAAAACTTAGTATAAATGCAGTATGCACCTGCTGTGTTGAATAAATGTTCATTCATAGATAGTACTGAACATTTATGGAAAGCTGGTTGAAGTGAATGGATAGAATGTCCATTTTCCTCCATAACTTAGAACTATCCATTTAGCACATTGTCTGAACTGGACCAAGCTTTTTGCCATAGTTTTGCCTTATTTTATGTTTCTGCTGACAGTGAGAAAGACGGATGGAGAGCAAGGCTCCAGGCCAAGGTGCATTATGTTGCGTGTGTGTGTGGCAGTGTGTTGGTGGTGATACAGTATACTGCTGAGTATGTTGCTGGGTATCCTTTTTCCTGCGCATCATGCATTTTGCTGCCAAGACTCAGGTTTTGATAGGAGTGCCAGGGCAAATTATGCATGCACTCCTTTTTTATAAAGAGAAGAAAACTCTTTCCCTTTTGATCTCTTGTCTCAGTGTTTTTGTCCCCGTACACACACGGACGCACACTGTTTTTCATTACTGTAAGTGTGTGTCCGTGTGTGTGTGTGGAGATGTTTTTCTTATGCAGCCTACTCTATTTGGCTTGGAAAACAAAAAAAAATGTGGGATCCGAGGGGCAAGACTGGCTATAGATCTTCTATAGTTTACGACAGAGCAGAGTGCCATTTGTTTTCACGCAGAGGTTACAATGAACAATGGAGGTGGATGAAGAATCAGAATCCCATTATAGATCCTCCTCATGTTGAATTTTTTCTGTTGTTTGCGTTTCATAATCCAGTATTGATCTGGGACGCAAAGATGGAGAATACATCTTGAAACAAAATTCACCTACGAGGAGGTTTATTCCAAAATGACACGTAACATTTAGAAACCCAAAACACATCACCACACACCACCACCTACTCAATCAAAATGCCTGACGGGAAAAAAGGCACTGAAAGGAAAATGCTATTTTAAATTATGAAAATGTATTATTTATAAGATTTATAATATGTGCAAATGTTTCCAGCTGACATATACTCATTCCAGTGGAAGAACTACAGTGAGAATTTTCACTGAAAAGTTCACCTTTGAGCCTCTGGGGGATTGCAGGTCAGTCAGCTAATGGAGTTGAAAACTTTATTTCAGTTAGCCAAAATTACCTCTAATATAAACCCACAAAGGACTTTATTGATCACTTCATGTTGTATTACATGCTGTCAGAGTGCAAGCATACTGTACAGCTAAGTGAGGAAGGAATGCTGCTGTTGCTGTGGCCGGGCAGCTGAGTGCCCAGCTGGGCTACTGGAAGTCTGTGCTTCACTTGCCTTTTGCTGCTGTGAGGTTTGCTATTGACCTTTTCACACAATACTTGAAATCAAATTGTCCACTGTTCGCGCTGGCAAAACGCTGGGTTTGTGGCCAGAATGAAGTGAAACACTTGGCTTTAAAACAGCAGTGTCCATGTGCTTACCAACCAGAGTTGTTAAGATTTTTGCGTAGCCCTGTTGCCTCACTGTCCCAAATAAAACACCACTGCCTGCAATAAGTCAGGTGACTGTGGGTTTTTGCATGCATGATTAAACTGCATTTACTCTTTCTCCTCCTCCACTTTGTCTCCTACTGTGACTTCCATCTGTGGACAGAATTAATTAAATAGACTTTGAGATTACTGCAATTTGCACCTGGTGTGATATTTGACAGCAGTTTAACAGTGCATGCTAAATGCAATATTTGATACATTTACTGGCAGCAACATTTTTTTATGAATTTTGTTGCCTGCTTCTGTGTGTGGTCATGATGATGTGTGTGTCAGGAGAAACTTTCCTCGAAGATGAGCCAAAAGAAAAGAAAAATCGAAGACAAAAATAGTGTTTCTGGTTTTCCTTGATCAGAAATGCCAATAGATCACAATATTATATATTTATTTCAGTTGCTGTTACAGCTAACAAGTGGCAAGCCCTACTTCCTCAACTTCACAGAAAGAAAAACACTATGTATGTGTTGTTTTTAATGTAAAAGAATGAGAGGATGAGGAGGACTCCGACTGTTGATGGTGGCAAGCAGGGGAGAATAAAGCTGGGCCACGCTGAGACAAGCAGGGCATGAGGTCTGAGTGGCAGACAGGCGAGGCAAGAGCTCAAGGTGCTGGGCTGTGAGTGTGGCATCAGTGAGAGGGGCAGGTAGGCAGGCAATGATCCTGAGGCATACAAAACATGTGTTAATAGCAGGCAAAAAAATGATAAACTCAGTACTCACAATAATAAGCGGCTAAGAGAGCTGATACCAAGGTGGCTGAAACAACGATCTGGTAAAGAGTAGGTGAATGACCAGGGTAGAAATACTGCTTGGCTGATGAACTGATGGATGGCATAGGGGTAAGTAACCAGGCCTGTGTGCAAGGGATCAGGTATTCAGGCAGCTGAGAAAGAGAGTGAGAAGAGCATGTAATTGTCAAACAAGCAGAAATTCTTGCTCTTAGTAGGCATCAGTGGTGAGTATTGAAAATCTTTACCTAAGTAAAAGTCATAAAACATTGCTCATGTAAAAGTAAAAATGTTATGTTATGTTGCCTGCTCTCCACCAGCAGCATGATTTTATTAATTGTTGAAGATTTATTCCTGATTCATTTGGGGGTATTTTATTTGAGGCTTTTTTCCTGAAAATAGGTGCCATTTTCCAACAAGATAGTAGATAACAGGCTAGCTGTAACAAAGGTATGAATGGCAAATGTAGTGAAGTTACATTTTAACTTACTGGCCCAAATAAAAAAGTCAAGAGCAAGAGTACAGTTTTACGAAGGAAAGTGAAAGGTTAGTTGAAAAACATACTATTTTTTTTACTTATTTGCGTTACTTGTAACAAGTTACTATTCACCCCTGGTAGGCATATGTGATATGGAGCTTATGCAAATAACCAGTTATACATGACTGTTCTCAAACTGGCCTGAGGGTTTGCCGTTGTGAACAGTGCATGATGACACAATCCTGACTATGACATCGACAGGATTTACAATCTTGACAAAGCTCCTCCAGAGCCAACAGGAAATGTTATGGAACTGTTTTTACAGACAGAGTAATACTAACCATGATTAGTAAACTGATGTTAATGTGTATATTCAGTGGAGTGCCCCTTTAAACAGACTACACAGTCTAACAAGAAAGCCTTGCCATGAGTATACTGCGTATTTTTCTCTAACAAACATTTGAAATCATAATCTACAGAAAGATTCTGGATGACAAAAATGTTACAGAGAGAAACAGAAAATGATGAAATCTAGGTAGTGACAATAAATCCAAGTAATACTGGTGAAATTCAGGGCGTGGTATGGTGTTATAAAATAATGTGCAGCCATTGTCACTCTGGCGATGGATGGTTATATCTGCTTTACTGAGCAAGACTCCCAAGGGTAGAAGAAAGTATGCAGTAAGCTGTACTGATGTCTATCACGTTCTTGTTTCTTGTTTCTTGATTTCAAAGTACTGACAGGAACCAGCATGACATGAAATACACAATAGCAAATTATGTAGCCTAGATCATAAATACAAATAACAATAGATATCCATGTATCACATGCTGGCTGTAGTTTACTTTAATTAGACTTTAAAGTAAATTATTTTTACCAAATGTTATGCTTTATTCTTATACTGTAATAACATCAAAGAACATGCATTTTACCACAGCATGAAACTGGAATCTCCACATAATGAGATAATTGGTTATACTCATTAGCAGTCTTACTACATTTTGTGTACAACATTAAATCATATTCTGATTGCACTGATAGTTGGGTGATGCAACCAAAAATATTTATTTTATATTTCAAAAAAAGGTCTTCATTCCACAGACTGATGCCTTGATTCTCTGGAGCCTTTATTTTAACATTTGCAAATGTTAAAAGAACTAACATCATAGGAAAAGTACATGCGAATTCGGCTTTAAAAGTGGATTTTCCGTATTTACATCAGAATCATATATCTTTATTTCTTTCTGTTGTTCTGAGTTCCTTCTCTTTGATCAGTGGTGCCATGCAGAGTCGGGCTGCCAGAGTCATTATGACTCATGAAATAGGGAGAAAGTCAAGGCACCTCATAATGTGTATTAATAAAATCAGCTGAGTCAAGTATTGCTAACAAATATTGGAAACATTTGCAGGTTTGAATTCAGCCTCGAAGCAGGCACTGGCTTCACCATAATTTATGATGCACTGTGATCGTCCTGATGCAAAGTGTGAAGACGCAGAGACATGATTCCTAGTTACATATAGTTTCAATAAAATCGCTTCCTGGTGGTTCGCTGCTGTCACCTTCTTAAGTTGAACTGCACAGAGTTGAATAATGGATTGTGTTCTGCTTTACCCTCAAGGACTGTTGTTATTTCATCATTTATCTGTCACACACTATCAGTACTTATCATAGAAGATACCAATTACTGTGTATTTATCCTGTATGTATTTCCTGTTTCCTGCACTCAAAAATGATCTATGTCTATGTGGTACAGTGCTGCAGTGTTTGCAGTAGATGCAAGAAAATGTGGATTCTACTGTATACTGCATTATGCACAACACGTATTGATAATTCACATGTCATCAGTCTTGAATTATATAGAAAAAAAAGTGGCTCACAGAAAGAAACATGATGTATATATCATCAACTGTTCTATGCTGTTCCCTGAACTTGCCAAATGTTTTTACACATGTATCGTTGTATTTACTTACAGTATATTATGAACAGTTTCTACTATGCTCACTCCAGCAGAATGCATGACTGTGTTATGCTGTCTACACCACAACACCACCCAACCGAGAGCATCCCACTAGCATGATAATAACCACTCTGTCTTCCAGCACTCAGTTGGTGTGTGTGTGTGTGTGTGTGGGTGTGGACCTCAGCATCAGTAGACCCATGTCATTCCATGTATTTTATTTGTTGATTCACATTACAAAAGAAAGGACCACACTTGTCTTAAATGTGGTTATTTCTTCCATGTCACCCTATGCTATCTAACAGCAACAGTGGATTGGTTCCATTAATACCATACAAGTGTGGACCTTTTTTTTCCATAATGGGATTCAACAAAAAAAAAAATATTCCTAGAAATACATTACTGACACAAGGACATTGAAAAATGTATTCTCCTGGGGCATAGAAAACTTGCCAGTGGAGTTTTATTGGGACTTAATGATTTTAAAGTTCTAGTAAAAGTCTAAATTTATCTTGGATTGTTTAGTTTTTTTATTTTATTTTTTATGTTTTAAAATACTTAATCATTCTCCTGCCTTCTAGGTAGTCCTCCATTTTTATACAGTCTGGAGCTTAATAGTAGTTAAGAAATCCACTACAATTGAGCATTTATGTTTTGTTATAAAAACATAATCAAAAAATCAAGTTTCAATAGACTATTTAGTTGATTATTTTTAGTATTATTAAGTTTGCTTATTTCTTCTTTTCCTACATGTTGGCGTTTGAATGTCAAATTATCCTTATTGCAACAAGAATTAATCATTATCTTGACCTCACTATATTCATGAATGAGTTTAAAATGAATGCCCTGATGTTCAAATAGCCACAACAAAGTAAAGTTGATGCATGATTCAAAATCTGAGTACAATGAGAAATCTTTTTTCTCCCGACTCTAATTAAGTTATTAAGAACAAATACAAAATAAGATATAATCCACACAATGAATAGAACCCTCTTTAAAATGCATACTTAACCATTTCACACAGGTCATAAAATTGACCAACCAACACAGAAGAATATGAATTTCCCTGAGTGAAAATTTAAATGATTGCACTGCAAAAGATATTTTAATAATTTAATCCAGAGAAAGTTAATGACGCAATACTGCAGTCCTTGACATGCACCCAAATACTTCATTAATTTATATCACAGAGAAATGTTAATGATAACATTAAAGTTAGTCATTCACTATGGAGGTACCCTCTTTGGTAGGTAGACATTGTTCAAGGATTTAAGTCCCCACTTATCAATGTTGAAAAATTTAACAAGCACATTTGCAGCAATATTATGGGAAAATATCTTAAAATGTTTTACTATATTTTTCTTTTTTTCAAAATATTCAGAAACCAAGGTCCACATTTGGCCAGTATAGACTGATAGTCCAATGTTTGTAATATAGAAGTGTGTGTGTGTGTGTGTGTGTGTGTGTGTGTGTGTGTGTGTGTGTGTGTGTGTGTCTCCATAGCGATGAATCACTGATCTTTTGTTAGGAACCGTTTAAAGCTACTGTGTCCCTGGCCTGCCCTCCTCCAACTCTCTGCCATACGACAAAGAGTTCTACTTATTACACACAATATCTTTCAGACCACTTAGATGTTTGAGAATTTTTAACTAAAACTATAACTAAAAGCCAATTGGGTGCTCCTTTAATATATTGTTCCTTCCTATATAAACCTGGATGCAATGAAGTGCCTCTTCTCTGCTCTTCAGTCCCTTTTTAAGTGATCTTAATGCATATGGTCTTTAATAAACTGCACAATCTCCAACATGGCTAAAACCTGCAGAAGCTTTAAGGAAATGGTAACAGGCACTGATTATTAAGGACCAAATAGGAAGCATCTCTGCAAGCATCCCTCACTGAAAACATTGTAGTGCTCGTTATTTAATGCACTAACATTAGCATGTCCATACACTCCCCGATATCAATTACCTCACTGTAATTCCTTTTCAGCCGTGCGTACATCTGCACTTCCATTTCCACTAATCTAGCTGTAAAGCCTACATGTTCACAGTAGGCTACAGCTGCTGGAGGGGCAACTGTAAAAGCGTCTGATCTGGTGCTTAAAATCTGCTGATGCTGGAAATAAGGCTTAACCACACCGCCTCACTGTCGTTCAATCAGACTGCTGGTGCTTGGAACAGGATTAGTCTAGTCCCTGTTGTATGTGCACCAGAACAATTGCATTATATTTAGAGATAAGGGGGAGGTGGGGGATTCAAGTCATATATGGTATGTTTACCATGTCTAGCACTTATATCCATCGAGTCCTAGAATTAAATACTGCGTGTCTAATTCTAAATTATTAACCAAATACCCCCAGAGACACCACCGTGCAATGAATGACAACAATTCACATTAGTATTAATGTATTTTCTGAATTAAATAAAATGCTAAATGCACTGCCTAAATTGTTACTCTGCAGTTCATTAAGCCCATCGTTGAATGAGCATTAGATCATGGCCTATTAGACTGGTGCTTGATTGGCAAGTGGTGAAATTAGAAGCTCATTTCGCATTCACACTTCAGTTGAATTGGAAGGTGTGCACCTTCAAAACTTGTGTCCTTGCTTAGGTTGAAAGATGTAATTACCTCCCGAGCTACAGCCTCATGGCAGTCCTGCCAGTCTAGACAAGAGGTGATTACACCTGGTTAAGCTATTCACAGCTAAGCGTTGCCCTGGTCATGGTCAATAGTTTGCGCTCTTGGACCTGTTTTTCCTGTCTTTTTAGTACATTCCTCTATAAAAGAGGAGAACGTAACGTGGTCAGAATATAATAGAATATTTCATGTAGATACCACAGTGACATTATGCAATTTCCCACACTAAATCATAATTAACTACAGAAGCTCTTATCGACTGGAGGGTTCATGGTCCATTGCAAATCTGTTTGGCATGAAAGTGATTGAGAACCACTGCTCTAGATAACTGGATACCTGTGAGCATGCAGTTTGTTTGAAGAGTGATAAGGTGATACTGTAGTGACCCCACTGAGAATGCGTCTTTGTGCATGGCTTTGTATCCAGGGAGTTAAGAGCTCACAGTTGTGTAAAGATTATCACCTGTGACCTGGTCAGGATGGGTAGTTTTCTGTTGTTTTGCATTTAGTGCAAATAGTTGTCTCCTCATCTCTTTTTGTTTCACTTATTTTGCCCCTGTTCTTCAGTCCTCACTCAGCTGTGTCTCACTGAAAGGGACCTCAGGTGGTGCTGTTGTCCTGACAACCAGTAAGGGGAGCATCACAGCCAGGCGGCTGGATAATCTGAGAGAGAGGGGCGGGGGGATCTTCCCAGACTGAACAGAATCCAGCCTCTCTCCATTGCCGTTGCTGGCTGTGCCGTCCCTTTACGCGGAGAGCATTACGCATCAGTGGACTATAGAGCAAGGATCCCGCACCTAAAAAGTATTTTAGGAAACCCGTGTCACTCATCCTTTTCCGGACTGCTTTGGACCTAAAGGCATTCAGCGTTTTCTGAGAAGTCTGGACAACTACTTCTTCCCCCGTTTTTTTTTTACCCTTGGATCTATAGCTCCCGAAAAGCGCGCCCCTGTGCTTTAAAATGCAAGTCGGACGCAAATCGTGTTGGAGGCAATTGCAGGCTTCTTTTTTCAGACTGCTATGTCTTATCCCCACAGGATTCCCCGTCCGGAGCGTGGATATGCAGCGGGCCACCGACAACATCACCATCCGCCAGGGCGACACAGCGATTATAAGGTAAGAGTCATCTTCCAACTTTCCTCTCCTCCCGTCTGCCTCCGGATGCACAGCAGCATCCTCCCCGCGAGCAGCATGCATCTGCAAGCTACAGATCGCAGTAACACATGTGATCATTTTATGTACTGCGTTAGTTTGTTGTTTTTTTCATCGCTGCTCTTATGTCAATTTCTGTTTTCCACAAAGAAGTAAACGGAGATGGGAAGTGTTCGGATGAGAGTTGATTTGCTTAGGTTTCCAACTTTTATCCCACCAACCAGCCCTGAGGATATGTCTAAAATAGAAAATATCCTGTTGGGACTGGTCTTTCGCATCGTAGCAGTGTCGTGCTCGATAATTAGCATCCCCTATAAAGAATTACGTATAGTTTCACGTTCACTTACATGACGCACAGAGCGCCGAAGCTCCTGTTTTACTTCAGCCAAAAAGCTCTTGATACAACCAAGTGCGTCACGGTGTCCGGAGACGCTGTTTCAGTGCGGATTAATAATTCTAGACGAACATAAGAGGATGATGCGAGGCGACAGAGAAGCGTTCAGTTTTGGTTGGATTTAATGAATTACTGTAGGATGTTTAGTGAAGATTAACTGCTGCCTGTAGGGGACACGTAGCTACATAAAGTACCAGCAGCCTCAAAAAGACGTTCATTTACCTAATTCAAACTCCCTTACTGTACATCTGTACATCCCTGTTCGCAGCCCCATGAATACAAAGCTCCACTCTCCTAATCCAGTTTTTTATGTAATATGGAGTCAGTTTGTGTCCACAATAGCCTAGCTACAACTTAATCACTTACTAGACAATGCAAGCTGTCAACTCTGTGGTATTGTGATGCTGCTGGGCAGATGTCAATGGTCACGTGATCATGCCATGTGTTTGTGGCAGGCTATAGATGCAAGGGGATTTACATTTGGTTGGTGTTTGTAAATAAGGTGCCCCCTTATGGAAATGGTAGCCTACTGTGGGGAGTTCCAGGGGTATAATAGGCTGCACACAGAACACTCAATCACATTGATTTTTTCTCTCTCTCCCTCCCTCACTCTGTCCTCTGTGGAGGTTCATGGTGTATTTACAGTACCACCACCCAGTATTGCCTAATGAGTGTGAGAATATAGAAAGCACTTATAGCATAGACACACAGCCTGACAAAAAGCCAGCAGACACTCAAACAGACACACAGACACATTTCCTCAAATGTGCCCTGGGCTTGCTCACATAGGTGTGCATGCACACAATGAATAAATCCCTCTCTCGCAACCAGGTGCCATCCATTCAGGTATCTGCTGATCAAATTAGTCAGTGGACTCAGTTACTGCTGAACTCACCACGGGTCACAACTATTTGTTTCACTTTCCAAATCCAATTGACTTTGTCTTTGCTATATTCAGCGGTTTAGTCACCCAGTCAGTCCTGTTTCCTTTAAAGGTAAAGGCAGGCTTAGCACTCAGCCAGAGCCAAATTGGATTCTCTTTTCCAAGAAAACACTTTCATTGTAAGTCCACTATTTTACCATTATCTCAGATAAACAATCTTTGAATAATTTTCCTTGGTAATCACTCAGTGAGTATCTTAATTAATTTGATGTTTATAGTGTATCTTGTTGGCATTAGTGATCAGTCTTATTTATTGTCAGTCACGCAACGATAAACTGCATCCTAGATCCCTGTGGCTCCATTGAAAAACACAACCATTTTTCACACCCAGTTTCCACCTGACAAATCGGATTGCAGGGGGTGGGGAGAAAAAAAACATGAGAGCTAAAATGTGAGAACTTTGAGCAGGGGTGGGAGGCCATCGGCTAGTAATTTGTCGAGCTACATAGTGTATCTGATTCCATAAGCTAGGTTTTGTGAAGGCTAAAGGGATATTGGTGCCCTGGGGGCGTCATAAGGCTCGTGCTCCTTTAGTGGAGCCTGTGGCTGCAGTCGTGACATTCATGGCACAAGAGGAGAGATGCTGGAGTAGAGAAACAGTATGTGGCTGAACAACTGCTGTGACCGAACACACAGCAGCAGGCCCTGCTACTGAAATGAGAAAGGAAATTTATTTTTACCAGGGGCCCACAAGTGTGTCATGCTGAATACATAAGCAAACTAAGCATTTCCCTTCATGCTTAAAACTTTTACATTGGCAGCACTATGTGAAAGCCTGTGTCAGAGGTGCGTATTTAAGCTTTATAATGGCCATGGATTAATTTATATCATCAGAGTATTTATTGCATTGCTTCAGTCTTGCATGGTTTATTCTAAAAAAAAAAAAAAAAAAACATTTAAAGGAGCGGGATGCATTACAGATCATAGCGTAACTACTCAAGCTTTATATCAAGCTGAATTAATGATAGAATGAATTGTAAGATTCATTCAAATATAGGCCAGTGCTTTGTTGTGACAGGCACACATAACATAGCCGATTCCTTTCAGCATGTTTTCACGCAACGCTTTGTTCACAGAATCTAATTTTCCCTCAGACTCCATCAAAAGTGAACATAAACTAAATATTGACACATATCTCCACCAACTGTTGGAGCCTATAGGGAGCAGCAGTGAATCTAAATTGATTTTGACTCGCTTGTCTTCAGTCTTACAAAACTGAAATCCTATGGCAGCCTGTTAGCCTGTTCTGCTTTAAGTCAGCATCAGATGTGTAAGTTTAGCTTCTTTTAACCTTTGAACCCTTTTGCCTAAGAAGGCCATCAAGGGGTTAATCTGAAAGAGATTATTCTTCTGAAAACTGTGTCACTATGTTGCACTGTCTTAGATAAACATTTTCACACCAAGTGATTTAAAGCTCATCTGATGGGATTGAACTCTAGTAACTATTGGTGAGGTTTTGTAATAGTTTCTTCTAGATTTAACCTAGATCTCTAGTTGGTCTTGCGTAACATGCTTTACTCAGAAGTAACCATGTAGGCCTAAGCGTGCTGCAGAGTTATCTACTATTTTTAAGATCCGGTGGCTCTGTGTTGAGTTCGAAGATTACTGACTATCTGGGTCTAACATTTGTCCCCAAGCTGTCTTCCTGCTCTAAAGGGGGGTATTTTTGAAAATTTGTATCTGCTTGAAGTGACATTTGCCCCTGGAAAGCATGAACATAAGTCCCAGCATATTAAATCTAGGCCTGTGTTCCAACAGTCTGGTTTCAGACCTATAAGATTTAGGTCACTGAAAAACACCCTGTATTTCAGAACCCCCTTCCATGGTGACTTAGCCTGTTTTTTACTAGGATGATGCCAACAAGTGAAATCAAGCTCTTCTCCTCCTCGGCAAGTCACAATATGAATTTGCAGAAAACAAAATTAAACTTTCTTCTTGTATGTTCAAGCCATTTCTGTTTCACAATAGTTTACTTTTTAATTGCTTTTTTTTTGGAGTCCCTCACTATGCAGGGGCCTTAAGGGGAACGTTGCAATGTCAGGCAAAGCCCTTGTAATTGACAATTGCTTATTAAAGCATTAATGACAGTCTCTTTGATTGCTCTCCTCTGGGTCAATTATCTGCACTTTGACAATACACTCTGCCTGACTTGTTACTTTCAGGGAAGATGATTCTGCACTTGTGCTTTGCCCCAGAGGATCTTCATCAAACCTACCCCAGAACTCTGCATTTAATTTGAGTCAGAGTCAGCCAGATAATATGTATGTGAAATCTGCTAGAGGCTCTGCACCTGCAAGACATGATGTTAGTCTAATTCCAATACAATTCACAATGTGAGAACAATGAATACAGTTACTTTCATCTGCATTATTAAAACCTCACCTACTGAACCCTGATGCATCTTTGAGTGCTTCATTGTGCATCAGCCACACTCAAAAGAACTGCACTTTTCCAACATGGAAACAAAGACCTTCCATCCATCCATCCATCCATCCATCCATCCATCGTCAACCGCTTATCCTGCGTACAGTGTCGCGGGGGGCTGGAGCCAATCCCAGCTGACATCGGGCGAAAGGTGGGGTACACCCTGGACAGGTCGCCAGTCACAAAGACCTTCCAGATGTTGAAAATTTACTAACATTACCAGCAAATCCCACTGTGAGGGAAGCTATTCATTTATTTCCACCGGACATCTCTGTCATCTCTGGAAGTATCGATGCCTTTGTCAAGGTACCCTTTACTCAGAAAGTCCACTGACTCTGTCTGCGTCGTGTTATGGCTGGTGTTTGACAAACTGGGTGAATTTCATCACTATTTGCAAAAACTGTAAACCAAACTGAATCATGCTGTTTTTTATGTATATTAAAAAGGATATTTTCCAATTATAGTTACAGTGATAATGACAGGATATGGAGAGAAAGCAAGATCCTCCCAGTGGCAGTGGCAGCTAGTGGCACCCTCTAACAGCCACAGGCACCCTCTGGCAGCTCTGACACCCGGTGGCACTCTGTGGCAATTATTAAGATATGATTATATTTTAGTATTATAGTTTATAGAGTGCTGTACAGGCCTAAAAGCAAGACCAAAATCCCCGGCCTGTATCCATGCCTTTTAGACCTGACCTGGTAATGCAAAATTAGAGACCCGAAACCAAGCAGAGACAGAGGATATTTTTTGTTCTTTCTCAAAGACCTAATTATATGCCTGCTTTGGAAAAGCTTTACTGAATGGAATTTACATAAAATTATTAGTCCGTTTTAGCTAAAGAATGTACAGTGTGCTAGACCCTTTAGGCCTCCATAGGGTTGTACTAAACTATTCATCTATTGCATGTGAGTGTACAGTACAGAACAATACTCGGCAAGTATCTCCAGGAATTAGTTATAGGACAATTTGCCAGCGCACAATTGAAGTCTAATATAATATCCAATAACAATGCAGGAAGTCATTTGGCCGTTACTGTATGTAGTTAGTAGGGATGAACGATTAATTGCATTAGCGATATTATCGCAATGTAATAAAATTAGATTTTCTAATCGCAAAGGCTTACACTCTGGTCACATGACACCCAAGCGGAAAGCAGTCTGCAGGCGAAGTTGATGCTTCGTCTGCACGTTACACTGTACCTTGCCTTCTTGTTGCCACTACAAAAATCACCATATTGCAACTCAATTTTACATAAAAATTGGCCAAACAATTTGAACGTTTGCTCAGTAGCTTTCACATCGGGTGTTATTATAGTTATAACTTTAGCTGTGTTAGCCAACGTTTACAACAACTCCGCACTTGAACAGTCTGTGAAGTTACATTGCCGTTTTTATTTTAAATATAATTCACAACCAATAAAGCATACTTACAGGTTGTGATTGTGAATTTCCAGGCCCAAACAGAGTCGGAGTTGCTGCCTTGCCGAAAAATGCTACCATAGCGCAAATCGATAGACTCGACTCTACTCGGCCCTGCTCCGTTTTCCATTGCAGACAGTACCCAGAGATAGTACATAGCTTGTCGTCATAGTGACGTCACACACAACTGCCGCGACGTAATGTTCAATGCGACACACACACCAGCGATCCACACAGCTTTCTCTTTTTTAAGTTAAAACGTTTCAACATTACTCAGAATGTAAAGACAGATAAGCGGTATGAAAACCTTCCAGTTGTGTTTTCCTCTGCCGTTGTTGCTGCAGTGGTCTGTGTGACGGCGGGAGCAGAGGGCTCTGTGAGCGGGCGGCTGGCCGGCCTCACACTCTCCTCCCTCGGGTTGTCACAGGCTTCCCCCGCAGCCACTTGCGGAGCTCCTCAACTCCGAAAATATTCAAGCACATTTTTGTTCCACCATCACTTCTCGTAAAACTGTCAATATTCAAAATCTACACAGTTGATTTCTCACCTCAAAACTTCTCAGAAGTGGATTTAGTGATGAAATTCCATATGAAAACTGTAAAATATAAAATATAAAACTTTCTGTTGCTGGCCTCTGTCTGGTGCAGCAATGATGATGCAGTGAATAGTAAATATTGTCTCTCACCAATCAGCAGTCTGTCGTGTTTTCACGTTACATTTTAGTATCCCTCAGCTCGCTTGGAACCTTGAAGGAGGTGAGGTGATACGAAAAAAAGTACCTCGAAGCAGGTACAGGTGCAACATTTCTACAATGGAAAACCAAACAAAGGAAAGTCGAGCCAAAGGGCCTCCACTCTGACTAGCTTGGTTTGAGGGCGGGCGTGCTTGACCCCGCTAGCCGCTTGGCAAGCTTTATGACGTGTTTTCATTGTGACAACTCCCTTTGGGCTGGACTTTTCACTTTGCAAACCTGTTACATGCACAAAAAAGATATATAACTCAATAAAGGAGAGCCAAAAAGCCAAAAAGCATAATACCACCTCTTTAAGTTCACTTCTGTGTCAAATCGACGTGTAGCCTCTGCGTAGCCCCCTACCCTACGCCGTCACCTACGGCATAGCCTGACGTGTCGAGTCGACGCGGACCGTAAGCTCTGTGATTGGTCGGCTGAGTAGCCTCGCAAAGCCTCCGAGCTGACCGGACGTGCCCCGTGCTTTGAAGTAACTGTTACTATCGGCCAAAACGGCAGCTGTAACACAGTGGATCAATATATTTGACCGTCACAGCCCGAGCAAAATGACTCGTTTCGCTATCAGAATGTGATCCATTCGGTCGATAACATTTGAAAAGGCTACACCACCAGCATGTTTACAATTTTACCCCCATTCACGTTAGCGGAGCGCTAAACCAGAAGTTAGCCTGCTCGGCCGGCAAAAGTCAGCACAGTGGAAGCTGTGGCGCTACCGCCGACTAGCGTTAGGAGGTGTAATTGCAGATTGACGGACACTCGGACGCACAAGTATAAATGCCTGGCTAGGCACGTGGACCCTATGCAGGAGTATAAATCAAGCTTTAAGCTTTACAGAAGCTGACACTACATAAACTACATAAACCGCCACCCGCGGGTAACTTAGTGGTGGGTGAAATCGTTGGGCCATCCACCGCTTTGACGGACTGAAAAAATGCACAACAGAAAGACACGTGTAGTAAGGTAAGCCTATTATGGCGATTGGCGCCTGCGTCACACACACAGCCACCAGTCAGCTCAGGAAATATCTGTGAAACAGCATTTCAAACCAAACTCACAAGACCGAAAGAGGCCCAGTATGTCCCGGTTACAGCCTGGTTACAGCCAGTGCACTGCTCAGCTGCATCGCAGGCTGTGGGGGAGGAGGGGGACTCCGGTGTTGTCGGAGAATTACTAAGCATGTCTATTAAACACGAGAGGCAACACTTGGTTTTATATTCGTTGGCTTTTGAATTGAACCTCAAACTGAGTATTTTTCGTTTGCTTACTGGGATACAGAAAGATGGACTCCTAGGAGATTATAGCTGAGATAAGGACTCATTAATTGGTGGTTGAAATGTGGGTTTTGCATTGAGCGCTTACTGTATTACACTGTGGTGAGTTAGCTTTTCTTGACTTGACCCAAATTATCTTTCTCATATTATTATAATTTGATATATCTTCTCTACCATTGCTCATAATAATAATTCTACCTGAATCATCATAATCTATCTAATATTGTGTTAGTCAAAGTATATACTGATTTACTGCTTGTCCATTTTGAATAACATAGAAGGTAAAGAGCTTAAAAATTAATTGCATATTAAATCGCAATTAGATTATTTTCCAAAATCGTTCAGCCCTAGTGGTTAGAGTAAAGGTGTCAAGACCAAGACTGTGGATGACCATGACTGACTCCATGCTGCTCTCTTTACAGATCAACAATTATTGATGATTACCTAACCTTAATCATATTGTAGTTGCCATGTGAGAATTTTTTAATTCTTTGCAAAATCACAGTGCAGAGTGCTTCACTTTCCTAAATACATATATACGTATATCAAACAAAAACAGGAAAAAAAAAACATTGGGAGAAAAAAAAAAAATTGAGTGTCTGATGTAATGATAATTAGGTACAAGCAGTTTTATATTTTTACAAAGAGAGCTTGATCAAGGTGGCAGCTGGTGCCACAGTAACACGTTGTCCTGAGCCTTTGTTGACCAGAGTTTGTGAGGATTCCATGAGAGCTTACCTGTACTCACACACTTAAGTCTACGTGATAACATGCCCACGTAGATGTGTGTATAGCTTTTAACACCATTCCACTGAACTGACCTGTAATCAACATTTCTTGCTGTCACATTATGTTATGACAAAGACACAGTGCAGATATTCATTTTCACAGACAGTACAAAGCTTTGGTATGTGGAAACTGTGGGCAATACAGTCCAGGCTGTATTCCAAGTGGAGGGAGAAAAACAGATCAATTTCTGGATTTCCGGGCAGAGGGCAACAGTGCAACATAATTTGGGATGTCCAGCCCCCAGGGGGGCTCTATATTTCTCTCTACAGCTCATCAGATCTGAGTGCCTTTTTTTTTATTTTTTATTTTTTTTACAGTTTAGAGCCTCCCTAGGCATCTCTCTATCTCTTCATCGCTCTCTCCCCCTCTCTTTCTTTCTCTCTGCCAGCATTGAATTGTCCAGCTGTGCTGTCTTAACCTGGTTCAGAGTGAACATGAAGTCAGATGAGAGAAAGAGCAAGAAAAAAGAGGAAACTTCTTTATGAGGATGCTAAAGGAAAGAATTGTAAAAGGGAACTATGATGGCCAAAGAGCCTTCATGAAGAAAGAGAGACACAAACAGAGAGACGAGAGACGATGGGTAGAATTAAAGTGGGAGGGAGGGGGGAGGCAGGGACACAGTATTAGTACAATCAGCACAATAATCCCTTCTGTTCCAGCCTGGGCCGACGCAGGATTTTCAAATCAATTTCATTTTCACTCATGATGCTACAGTGGGAGAGCTGAGTGGCTGCCAGTTGGGTCATTATCGTCTTGTCCCTATTTTGGCTTGGGACAGAGCAGAGGTGAGGAGGAAAGCTTCGGGAGCACAGGGACATGGGTTTTGGTTGATATTTTGCCAATTCTGCAAAGTTTCATGAAGTCTTTTGGAATGGCTCTGAGTCATCACAAGTTCCAGAGGCTTTCATCTCTGTGAGTAGGATCTGAATAATGGCCTGCAGAGACAGTGTGAAGTCTTTTGACGTGGCAGATGAACAGAGTTCTGATGTTTTCATCTGAAACTCACAGTCCAATACAGTTCAGTGGGCTGTCTGGACCTCTTTCAAAGGGTCCCAACCAGATATACTTTCAGCCTGTAGTTTGATGTTTGCTGATGCATCCTCAGAAAACATACCAGGGCACTCTGAGCTCTTCATTATGTGTTTTCAACATGTTTTGGGTTTTTTTTGTGAATAACTCAACCAGGAAACCCAGACCCAATATGTTGTTTGATATAACTGAATATTAAAGCAGTACTTCACCCTAAAAGCAATTCCACTCCATTTCCCCTTTTACCTAGGCTTTTGTTGGGCAGGCCAGACTGGCTCTAAGTGCATATTTAAACTACTCAGCAATCTCTCACAGCCTCTGGCTACCTATAGGCAATGGCAGTAGAAGTGGAAGAGTATTGTTATTGCTCTCAGAAAACCTCAAAATATCAGTGTTTTGGAGCTGCAGTAGTTGCAGGATAAAAATGGCACTGACTTAAAGGGTATGTTTCAAGTAATTATACCCTAATGTACTGTGCTGTGTGGTATATCACATCAACACCTTGTATATGTTTTACCCACTGTACTGTATGAGTATATCTTCTCTTCACCCTGCCTTTTGTTATTGTAATGGACCTTTCATCTTTCTGAGGTTTAGTGTCATTACTTGTGTGCCATCATGATTAATTACAAAATCAGTACAGCTGCTTAAAAAGCACAAGCTCTTCACAGGAAGTTTCCATCTCAACTGCTATTAACCAGTCACTTTGCAGCAATTTAGCTGTTTGGTGAAACTTAAGAGAACAAAGCAGGAATTTTAATTAAAGTTTACAACCCCGTGTCGTACACCTGATATGAAATGGGATAAATGAAAGGGTGAATGGAGCTGAGCTCAGTTCAGCTGAAGCTGTGGAAACAGGTTAAATAGGTTTAAATCTATCAGTCAGTCAGGATGATTTCCAAGTAAAGCTGAAACATGTGGGATTGCGCTGTGATGACTCCAGTCCCTGTAGCTGTAATTCCACATGGCTTTAAAGCAGATTAGAGGCCCGAAGTAAGTATAGTACTGGATGAGCACACTCATTGTTTACCTCCCATCTCTTCCAAGATCAGCAAAATTCTGCTTACTGACCCACTGACACATACTGTGCAAGATGGCATCACACTGTGATGATAGATATGGTGTCAGGCAAGTGAAAATGTCATCAGTAAAGTATAATGTTTATTTAAATTACACATTCGTTCATCATACATTACTGGATGACGGTGTTCACTTTGGCAAAGCTGCAGCATAACCAGATACCACAGCTGTTAATATACAAGCTTCAATAATATAATAGAGAAGATAGTCAGCAATGTGTGCCTGCTTTTAAAAAAAGCCACAAGCAAGGACAATGATGAAAAAAAAATTTTTATAAAAAGTTTTTGTGGCACCAGTTATATCTAAGTGCTACATGAGCCAAGGTTACCTTTCCTATCATGAATGATAGTGATAATTCTTTTTATGTGTGGCTCTGATGTGGGGCAACTAAATGTAGGCCTATAAATATGTTGTATCTTCTAGCTAAAAATGTAGTTGTTGACTTATTACTTATGAATGTATCATTGTTTTATTTTTTGTGTATGTTTTATGATGTGTATAATTGTTATGACAGTTTAATTGAGATTTGTATAGATACGTATTAGTTTTACAGTCAATGCAATCTCATGGCTGTATTTACACAGATTAGAAATGTATAGAGGCACTGTCAATATGCCAAACAATACACACAAAACAATAAACTATAAAAACCTGCCTCGTCAAATCCTGCAGACGTATTATCTGCTAGCTATCATTTACTTTCATATGTTAATTGCCCTGCATGGTCAACGCTGAAAGACAGATGCTGGTACTGTGTGTTTGATCCGCTAAAGCTGTTGATTTACACAACATTGTCATTAGACAAATTACCAAATTGTAGTACCTGAACCAGCTGAAGTACCACGGCCAAGCTTAGCCGAGTTTCAGTGTAGGAGCCAGGTGCCAATAATGAACACCACAATAAAAGAACGGAAGGGGAAATCCTCTCTTATCATTCCTTATAACACCATTATTTGCTTTGCCATAAGCAATAATCTGTGATGAATGGCAGGATAAGCTATGCAGAGAACCTTAATTGTCCAACAATACAGCAAGCCTGGATATGAGCAATATCTTGCAGGAGTAACGTACCTCTGTCACAGTATCACAGTATATGTATTCAATATAAAGTGATCAATGAAAAATCTAATACTTCCATTACAATCACTGGTAGTGTGTAGTTTTTTTATTTATTTTTTCGTAGTTGTTATTTAATTATGTATTAATTTGTCACTGAGCCAGACAGGTTGACAGAAATGGGGATGAAAGGCACAAACATCACACAGATAGATGCCTTGGAGAAAGGACCCACTCCCCCCTATCAGTGCAAAAGGACCTGTGGTTGTAAGGTTCTCCTCACCCTGTGGCATCGGGGGTGCTGCTCGGCAGATGGGGAGGGACCTGCCAGGGGAGAGCAAACACCACCCATAGCCACCCAACAATCCACTCCAGCTTGTGCTTTGTAGTCAGATCCACGGCTCTGTTGGCACTGGCAGGGAACCTATGGACATGGGCATTAGAACACCTGCTGTCTCTGAAAGCACTATATGTCCCAGGCTTTGAGAACAGGGGAGCCCCCTGTGGAGACTGCACCCTGCACCCTGATGGTTCAGTAGATCTGGGTTCGCTTCAGGAGAGCGTAGGCAGATCTGTTTGCCAAACTTGATCTAGCCATAGGACAGCCCACCCCTGGAGATGGAGGCATTTGCCCACGCGCCATGGCCAGGAGGGCAGCTTTATGCGTTCCCCCACCCCGTCTCATTCCTTCCTTTAGGTGAGGCGGGAACGGTTGTCCATCATTCTGGTGGCCCCCGACCATCGGCCTGCAGGATGGTATGCAGAAGTGATGCAGCTGACTGTGACAGAGCCCTGACCTGTACCTCTGGTCTGAGGGGCTCTGTCACAAGAGTCAGGCATCATGCTGGTGTTGGACCAGCCTCTCCAGGTTTTGCTCCTGAAAGCGAGAGCTAGAGACAAATTGGTCTATCGGTTGAGGTTGTACGGACCATCCAAGCTGCGAGGGCTTCACCACGTCTTGCTACAAAGCTAAGTGGTTGGGCCTACAGCGCTGGTGCATTGAGAAGGAGACAGATCTACCTGTTCGGTGGGATCTGTTCTCTCCCTCCTGCAAGGTCTGATGGTCGCACTCAACCATCAAGGTGTACACGGCAGCTATCTCGTCTCGTGGAGGGATTTGGAAACAGTCTTCGCCCAACCCCACGTGAAGCGTTTTCTGCAGGGCGTGAGAAGACAGCAACCGGTGTCGTGTATCTCGACCCTTCAGTGGGACTTGCTACTTGTGCTGTAGGCTCCAAGGTCTGTAACTTATGAGCCCCTGGAGCAGTCATTATTGAAAATGCTATCTCTCAAACAGCGTTGCTGCTAGCTCTCACCTCAGCTAAGGGGGTGAGTAAGCTGTGTGCCCTGTCAGTTCACCCCAGCTGCAGGCTGCTTTGTGGTGACCACTGTGCAGCTGGATTGAGATAAAACCCCTCCTTTGTTCCTAAGAATGTAAGGAACTTGTTCAGGTGCAGGCTATAAATATGGATGCCTTTGGCTGGCTTTGTGATCTCCCAAGCCTGTTCACGGGCGGGTGTGTGGCAGTGTCTACGACCCTTTTCAGTGCGGTAAGTGTCGAAGAGATCTGCACAATGGCATCATGGTCCTTAACGTGCCTGTGCGTTTCTGGGGGACACTATACGTTTACACGTCCTATTGGTCGGCTACATGCACAATACAATTTTAGTAGGCAAGTGCGTGCGTGTGATTGGAGGAGGTAGTACCCATAGAGTCCAGTAGAAGGCCCCACCTGTGCTTATAGAACTAGGGTTACCATACCGTAACCTTCTTTTAGTAATAATATGAAGAATACTCATATCCTGCGCTATTGCAAGAAACAATGTGAATAGCTTTTTGTGAAAAAGAAATCCTTAACTTGATTACTTACTTTATTAATCACTGTAATGTCACATCATTTTTCTAAAATGCCTAATATAAACAGTTAATGATGATAAAAGTAATTCACCTAATATGATTGGCTACAAACTGAAAAAATCTCCCTTACTAGTCATTACTAGGTTGTCTAATTTTATATGAGAGTGAGGTGTTTGTTATCCCCAGGTATATTCAAATGGTTTGGAATGAAACAGCATATATTGAAAAGCTGAGGGTGGTCTGTGAATATTAGAATTCCATAACACGCCGAAGGCTGCAGTTGGAAAGTGAATTGCTTGGATCAAAGTCACTCCACATTTACTATAAACAAAAAAGAAGAGCATCAAACTCTTGAACACATGACGGATTATGATATTTAAAGTACTTTTTTTTTTAACATTTTAAAAAGAAAGATGAAATATGATGATATTAGAGGATCAATGAGTTTTTCTTAGGCTTGTTAAGATTAATTCCATCAGTGCAAATTACTTTGGAAGCAATTAGCAAATGATGGAAAACAGCCAGATTCTGGGGATGGCTGCAACAAAAAAACAAAACAAAAAATTATTCATGGATAGTTTGCCACATCATATAATGTCAGCAGGCATGTTATGCAGGAACTCCACATTTTAACATTCAGTCCACTGCTTAAGATGAATGGCAGCTCTATGATGTGTCTTGTATACCCAAGCATCAACATAATTAAAGAAGCCTTTAGTATTTTATATCACCGTGTTAAGTTAGCAAATTCTGCACTGGTACTACTATAAGTGATATGTTGTTTGCACCCTTAGGGGGAAACTGTTTGGATTTGTTACAAAGGCATGCTGTAAGTGGCCTTAATGGCAACGTGTTTTGATCTGCATTATCCTACGGAGTTTTACTTTCCATTTCAAAAGAGACACATATGAAAAGGCCACAGTGGTAAAGGTGTAGGAGATTAATTAGAATTTCTCTCTTGAGCATTTGGCATTTGAGGAAATGGGGATGACTCCATGGCCTACTTGTTCTACATTCCCCTCTGATTTGTATAACATAAATGTGTCAGGTATAAAACAGTTTTACTGAAAAACTTTTTCATTTTATACAGTGTAGATTTACCTTTTCAGCATTTGCATTAACTCACAGGAAAAAGAAAAGGAAATCACCATTGCTTGACTCATTTGCCTTGACTCATTCCCATTCAATTCAATTTAATCCTCTACCCAATGGAACAACATTGTTTTCAATTACTGGAATCTCACTCGTGTCTCTGCATGGTATACAATTACCTCCAATTAAATCAGGTCCCCCAGTGAGTAGTTCAGGTATTGATTGCTGCTAGCCCCCCATTAATAACCATCTCTCTACCTTTTTTTTTTTTTTAAATGTACCATTGACCCTCAACAAAGCCTTTTTGTCAGCTGCCACCTATGGGCTTGTAGTGGGCTCAGTCTGACTCAGGAGAACATCGCAGGCTTGACTAATTCATTATTACCTGATGTTCAGCATGTTAAACTACATTAGCTAAAGCACTACGGTGCACTCACATTTAGAAGACTGTTTGTGTATAAAGGTTCTCTCATCACCTGAGGACAAGGGGTGGCATTTGCCAGCGTCTGTCTGGCAGCACATCAGGGAAAGAGAAGACAGCAAAGAAAACCTTAAGAATACAGTGGTGATTGGTATCCTATATGTTTTCATACCATAGTTAGTGTTTCTGCAGAATATAATGGAGGAAATTGGGCTTTGCAAAATTGTGCTGGTATCTTGTATAAAGTCACTGCTTTGTTGTATCCATAAAACTCCTCGTTTTTAGCTTATGTAAATGTCAAAACACACTAGAGGATAATAAGGTCATTTAACACCACACTAGGGTGCCCTGACAGCGAGGTCTGGTCTGGACCAATCTGCACATAAATTCACAGCCAATGTAAGCCAGCTCAGTCATCTCAAACTTTTGATATTCATGATATGGAGATATTATTACATTGATGTGTACGTATATTAATATAAACTGACAATAAAGACACCTACATGTATTGACAGATTAAAGTGCGTAAGTCCTAACGTACGTAAGTGACATTTTGGGAGTTGGCCGGATAATCACAAATACTGATAACAATACCCCAGTTTTCTCCAATAGCTGCGGTAAACCTTTATAACTCAATTCACTGCTAAATGGTTGTTGCCGTGCATTTGGAAAATCATTCAGTATTGTGTAAGCCTATGTGTTCCCATCCTTAAAATGATTCGTTTTACTGCCCCACTATTCCCTACTATAACATTGTTGTTTATGAATATCAGTGACTTATTTTTACTTGGCCCAAAGGACATTCCTACATAGCTTTCAAACCCACATCTTTCAAGCATTCAGATGCCTGCAAACTTCTGTTAAGTTTTCAATTTGCTTAATTACTATAACCTCTAAAATGCATAGGTTTGCAGAGATTTGCATCTTATTGCTTTGCCTCACAATGCTGGAGGATGTAACACAAAGTAAACTTTGTTTCCAAAGATTAGGAACAGGTGGCCAAGTACAAATACAATGTCCCTTGGAGAGATGGCAGTAACAGCATTCCTTGGATTCTTCAAACTTTAAGAAAACAAAGGAAGGAAACTGCTCAGCCTGTTTAACCAAGCCTTGTTTCAGTCTTATAAGCTATTGCTCAAAAATAACATCTGTTTTATTTCTTTAGGGCATTTTCATTTAACTTTTATATCCCTGCAACAGAGGCTGTCAAAAATAAATCATATACAGGAAAGGGTGTTGTTGTCAGTTGTGTGATATGTCTGGCATGTTTGGAGGGACGTGAGCAGAAAAATTTGTTTTTGTGTTAAGGCTAATATTTGTATCTATCATTGTGGTTTCTATATACCCTATATAGTATACTATACTGTATGTTTGGTTGCGTGTCCAGATTCACATGTGTGTGTTTCCCACTTACACCTATGTGAGAAGCCTGCCAGGGTTAAAAGGATTAGAAACCTTTGGTTATCCAATCAGCCATGGCAGAATACACCAAAAAGGGTTGGCGGACTCACTCCATTGACTTCACCCTGGACCAAAATCAACTTTTCAACCATATTGTATTATCAAAGAGGATGCATAGCGTGAGCATACCGCGCCATTCAGATTTTTTTTGGCTTATCTTAATATTGACCTGACACATTAAACAGATCAGTTAAAAAATCCGCAAACATGAAGAAGCTTCCTCTGATGTGTGTGTGTGTGTGTGTGTGTGTGAAGGTGTGAGATGTATCTACCATGCCTCAGTGAACTCTGTCTGACTCACTTTAAGAGCATTGATTTTCTTTTTCATCCTGCATCTTCATATTGCATTTTGAATTAGGATTTTTTTCCCAGTGATTTTGCATCCCTCGCCTAATTTAGCGCACTAACACTCTGATATGCTTTAAAACATACCCTTACATACCCTCTGTGATGATTTCCTTGATCCTTAAAATTGCCTCTTACATCTCTTTGATGAACCACCAGAGGCTACAGGCAACACCTGATGGTTTGACATGATTTGACGTTAAAACTGTAGTTACGTAATCCACCAAACCAGCTCTATTGTTTAGTTGTCTTCTCACCTGTTTGGTAGAGCACCTTTTGAGCTGCTATATCTATCTATCTGGCTGAAAAATTAGGCCAAAAAACAATTAAACAAATCATTACCTAGGTGCACTGTGGTTATGACGCATGTTTGTAGTGAAATTTTAATGAAAATTTTTTTATTCAGTTTAATTTAAGTGCATTGCCCAAAGGGCGTATCCAAACTGAAGTGTTCAGGAAGCACCGTGATGGTTTGTTGAAAACCATAAAAAGAGAATCTATTGCCAAAAAAACTACTGTGCTGATGGTCCATCACGCAGATGAGCAGGTCTGATCTGGTTCTACAAAGATTAAACTGCAGATTATATGATGCTTTGTTGTTTTTTATTTGTTCATTTATTTAATTTTATATATAAGTCTTTGAATAATGTTTCATGTTTATGCTATAAGAAAACACTTTGTGCCTGTTGATAAAAAGAGATTTGTAATTAAGAAATTAAGAAAATATCCTTTATGTCACTTTGATGGAGAAATAAATGCCGATTTCTGATAGTGTACTTTTAACATAAATGGGCATCTTTACCATTTTGTAGAGGCTCATAATTAGAGAGATAACTGTGCAGTCAGTTTAAAAAGAAAAATAATGACGTATGTTGTTAGTCCTAGAGGTCGACCGATATGTTTTTTTTCACGCCGATGCCGATACCGATCTTTTGAAATCCGGGTCGGCCGATGGCCGATTAATGCTGCCGATTTATTTTGGCCGATATTTGCTTGGTTTTTAACCTCTATTTGCACCGAACTGAAGCACAGAAATCCGCGTTGATATTCGGTGCGGTAGATAACGGTCGTTAAGGTTCCAGTGCCGTATTAGCACCGGGTCTGTCTGTAGCTACCCGTTAGCAAAGCAAAGCCAGTCTGTCACTAGCCTATAGTGCGTTGGTCTCTTTTTTATTACTTATTTCTCTGCATTGAGTGACAACCCTCTCAAATATAAGACACACAAACAGAACAAGTAAAAGTCTCAGATTCACTCTGTAATTGCAAAATTATTGCTTACTTATTGTGACATGATAGCAACTCTTCTGTGATAATGCAACTTCAACTACGATCCAAATTAGCCGAATGTCATGTGTCTTATTCAGGTTTTTTCTCGAAGTTGGCAGTAACATATCAAAAGTTTTTAATTAAATATAAAGGAGTAATAAGAATTGAATCCTTACCGTTAGCTCCTTAGGCACTGGATGAGGTCTGCTGCTCACTCGGCTGGAAAATGACTCTAGCGGCAGCGCGCGTCAAACACGCATTCCACGACAACACTAGGCTGCCCACAGATGCGCCTGCCTAATAATCGGCTTGATATACTTGGATATTGGCCGATGCCGATTATGTTAAAAAATGCCAAAAATCGGCCGATTAATCGGTCGACCTCTAGTTAGTCCCCAAAAGAACTAAGAAATCCTAAGTTCTCTCTGGGTGCTCCCGCTTCCTCCCACCGTCCAAAGACATGCAGACTAGGTTGATTGGTGACCCTAAATTGTCCTTAGGTGTGAGTGTGGATAAGCGCTAGTTGAGTAGCACAGCAAAAGATGAAAGTACAATTTAATAAGCGGTTGACGATGGATGGATGGGTAGAAACCAAATCTCTGTCACTCTATAATACCTTTTTTCAGTTAAGATTGACTTTGTAGTGTGGTTTGTCCAAGTCTCAGACACGAATCCCTTCTTGTTTCTATTCAGATTCAGACTGAGGCTCAAACTCACTAAAGACTTCTGCCAAAGTGACACATAGAAAAGGTATGCCACTCACTGACTGAGTGTCTTTCTAACAGTGCTGGTCATAGACTTGCATATAATAATGTAATGATGTAATAAAATGGCACATCATGCAAATAAGAGAAAAGGGTGCTAATACAAATCTGCTACTTTAGCACCAAGGACAGCACCATGGATTTATCAATGCACAGCACAGTTATGCTGATATTTCAGAGGCATGGTCGGGGCCTTAGAGTCTTTAACTTTATTTGACTGCACAAGCTTCAGTCAAATAAATATAAGTTAAGCAGACTATTCAGGTAAACAACCCGTCTGCCCCTTCACCCTTTCTGCTACTAGGGGACGGAGGGAGGGATGGCAGGTTAACAAGGGGGATTCATTAAGGTAATTTTGCTATCATGCTGGAACACCCATAGTGCAAATTGTGGTTTAGGGCACAGGGGTGCTAGCCCTGGCGGATTAGCCTTAAAGTGGATGAATGCATTTTGTGCTCATTGTTAGTGATAAATTGGATTTTTATTTTTAGCAAATATGACAAGAAATCTGTCATCTTAGTTGATGCAGCTGAGTCACAGAATATATGAAAATGTGCAGAATAAATGCAGAGCTCACTTGCAGTGCAGTCTTAGTGAATTTTCTCCTGAGGTTTTTTTTTTAAATATGCTATTAGCTGTCCGGCAACTACACGGGTCATGTTTGTGCAGCAACATCCTTAGCTTTGCTGTCTGATCGAACTGGCCCTGTACCCGGCTGTGCTCTCTGTGTGATGCACTTCTTTCCACTTCTGCACTTACTTACAATTCGTCTCGTCTCCGCTGATGTTCTCTTCCCTCTATTTATTTTGTTGTTGTGCCAAATTAAGCTGTCTTTAAAACGTTAAATCTGTCATGGACTTGTACAAGGCATCATGAAACTTTTTGGCTCTTCAGAGTATGGCTTTTGGATAATTGGTCATCTTTACCTGAACATTTCTCAGTGTATGTTGTCAGTAGCTTCAGTACCTTTGCTCGTCTTTATGGCCTAAATACTTCTCTTTTCTTCAAATAGCTTTTCATATAATGTAGCTGGGTTTTTTTGCCACTGTTTGAACTTTTCTCAGTGAAGTGTGTGTTTTTGGCCACAAACTGAGCTTCATCTCTCTAGGAGTGTTCCAGAGGGCCAAGCTAAGGACACATATGCACCAGCTGCGCATTTTATTTTCTCTTTCTTTCTGAGTGAACTAAGTGCTTTCCCCTGGGTAGTCTCTCTTAGCTCTTTGTCCTGGACTTACAGTAGCAGTTATGGACCATTGCACCATATCTGGTAATTCTTTTTTGTCTAAGATTCTTTTTTCAGGCATTTACAGTACTCTACCAGGTGAGCTACCGAGGTGCCCTAATGCGTCATTTTTAGACACATTCTGAAGAGACTCGATATGAGGAAACAGTAAGTTGAGCGGGGCTTCTCACAAAGACAGATGAAAAGTTTAAGCCCAGACGTTACTGGAGTTCCTGCAGCTTTCTCCCAAGATACATTCTGTCATGCATTTATCATAAGCTACCTTTTTCTTATGAAAAGACACAAAACAGGCTTAAGAATAGAGGAGCCATTACACTCGTTACCCTGAGGACACATGGTAGACCTACCCACAACCCCCTCTGTTCTCCTCTGCTTTTCTGGTAGGATAAAGCTGTTGTACTTCCCAGGACTTTAACACTGTGTATCACACAGGGAAGAGGGGGCGAAGGTGGTGATAATGACAACAGCAGTAGGGAAGACAATAATGAAAATAACGATCATATCCACGAGTAGGAGGGCTGGTGGTGGTGCTAATAAACTCCTCATTCTAGAGAATGTTTAGATTTTAATTATGGTAATGAACTCTTTCCATTATCATTAGCAGTGAGACACTGTCACTAATGTCATTTTTGATTGGCTGTGCTGTATTTATATCGTTTTTTGTCCTCACCTAGACTTGCTGAAAACATTTTTTGCCACAATTTATCACGTTTACTAAGAGGTCTATCTTTGCAGCAAGGAAGAATGGAAGACCCATCAGGAGTTCCATTCAAAACCTTGATAATAACTATGGAAATTATGCATTTATTAACATTAAATTTACACATGAATCATTTTGGAGCACGTATGACAACCTCAAAAGGCGCATGCAGTAGAAGGTAGGAGGCATATTGAGTGTTTGAAGCCAAAGTTTTATTTTATTTTTTTTTAACTTATTTTTTTATTTTTTCGCCATTGCATTTAGATTAATATTAATGCACTTGCACTCTGCCTGGCCTGCCTCTATCCCGGGGTCAATGCCTATTGCAGGAGTAACAGGGAGTGTAATTACCTTGGCTGTAAGTTCTAAAGTTTCACGTCCAGAGCTACTGCAGAGCTACAAGTCAGCACTATTCTGCAAACCAGTGTTCAAATCAAAAACGGAATACTTTAATACGCAAAAAAGGGTTTGTGTGGCCTTGTCCCTAGAGCATCTGCCCTATATGAACAATACATTCAGTCAGAAATGTCTCATCTGCAACTGCTAAATGTAATCAACCTAATTTTTATGTTTTCCAAGAACCTGTCAGCCATTGTGGCAACACTGTTTTGTTTTGAACTGTCACCACTGCAAGGAAACTAAATGAAGGCATCAGTGATTTAACAGTGAATGGAAATCATTTGATTATGAACCAAAGGGTCTGTGAACCTTAATGATTCCTTCACTCACAGTATCACGACTCCCCATTGTTTTGATTATGTAAGTGCTGTACCATGGAAGGTGTCGAATGCTTCATTCTGTGTCTCCACAATACTTTATTGACAGTAAGACTAAAATACGACAGCAGAGAGTTTCATCATTTAGTGCGATAGCATGTCACAACCCAAGAACTTGAATTTTCTCATCCAGGCTGGCGGGGGAAAAAAAAAACCATCTTTTGAGCAAACTCTTCCATCTCAGGGAAGTCCATTGATTCCATGAGTCTGAAAGCAGTTTGACATGGTGCAAGATCTATAGCTCTATCCCGCCTGACTCATCTCTGATTCAGAGCATGTTAATCCAGCATATGGAGTGCAGTGAGGGAGCGATAAATGTTGTGATTGTATGCTGTGAGGAGAAACAGAGGGAGAGATCACAGGATACAAGAAACAAGACACAATATCACAGCCGAGACAAAAGAAGCAGAACCTGAGGGACATGTTTCCGAGTGCATGCCTACTGCTGCTGACGGCACCGTTGACTAAGGGGTGTGTGTGCAACTGGGCTTACTGTGCTTTCTAAGCTGATGTTTGTGTGGGTTAGTTCATGTTTGTGCGCTCATGTCTGTTTTTAACTGACAAAATATTTGTTATAGCTTAAACAAGTATGTTTGTGTTAACATTCACGTATGTAGTGTAGTGTGTGTTAGGGTTTAACATTACAGTGAGATAACATTCAGGACTTTAGCATGTGTGTACCTTTCAGTAACACAGTAAAACACAGTAGAAAATCCTGTTAGCTAAACAGGGAAGAGCTAACAAGTGAGAAGAGGCTGATTTGATGCAGCAAAACTCGCCAATCCCCTTGTTGCCAACATCTTCCAGGTGTCTTGGTTTGGTGGCTGATGGAGAAACCAAGACCCTCTCACCCACCGAATGCAATGCTTTTTTGGAACACATAATCAATGCACTTAACCTTTGTTCCAACTCATTATGGAAAAACAAAGAGACATGTTGCCAGTTTTGTCTATGACACACAAGCTGGCACTTGAAAGGAAAATCAGCCTCATATGATTTGGCAAAGAGAGAGTGATGAGAGGCAGGGTAAGGAGAGATGTAGGGAGGGAGGGAAAGCAAGAGAAGAAAGAGATTGATCACTGAGTGGGTGGAAATGTCAGTGTGCTCCAGGCTATGCATTTCCCACATGTGGAAGCTGCCATTTGTGCTCTTTTTCACACTTCTGTCTAATGCTGTCTTAGACTTCACCTCCCAAGCACCTCCAATCTCTCTCTCTCTGGCTTTATTTATTCCCATGAGAACTTAATTTTACCTTTCCTTTCGTTTATAAGAAATGATTTGAACCCACTTTTTTAAGGTAATACAAATATCTATGACTTAACATTTTTTTCTCTGGAAGTGGTATTTCGGTAATGCTTTTGCACAGCTTTTAACAAGTACATTGCTCGTCCTTTCCTTTCATCATCCTCCCTGCATTACATTTTGTTACCTTTCCTCCTCATGTCTCTCCGCTCCTCTCCAATTTTCTCCTCTGTGCTTCCTCCAGAAGAAGCCAGTGCTTCTCCTTAATTGACTGGTTTTGTCAAACTCCCATATCCACTGTTCAAGGATTGGGGCTGGGAGAAGAAATATGAATGTGTGAGTGTTTATTGTTGTCTCCCTGTGTGTGTGTGTGTGCGATTATGTTTGTGTATAGCATATTACTGTGCTTTACCCCCTCATCTAAGCCTCCGCCAGTCGCGTTAGTTCGCCCACCCAAGAAAGCCAGGATTCGCAAAGAAGGCCATAATTATAATCAATCATAAGGCAAAGACACTTCTGAGACATGCAGGAGTTTCAGCCTCCAAAGCTGCGCTGCTGAGCAGAAAGCCCGCCAATTAAGACTCCTCAGCTCAACACTGCATACGCTCAGTCACATTGTTGAGTAGAGATTTCTCTGGGCTTCAACCAACAATCATCCAACACATACAGTATGCATCGAACACAGCTGGAAGCATGATGTTTGTGCTCTGCACAGGGTTGTTTATTGTTAGTATATCAATGGCATGTACACTCAGTGGCCAACAGGTTGGCCCCTTGTTTTACCTTCAAAAATACCTGAATTCTTCATGGCTTCATGGATTCACATAGAGAAGCTTTGATCATCTGTGTGTCACATATTACAAAAAAGTTTTGTTTCATATTTTTGGCAGTGCTACTCTATCCAATATTCTTTGTATTATTTTCAACAGAGCTCAGTGCTAATTTTGACATATTTAATAGTTAAACTAATATGCCAATTAGTTCCCTGATGACAAGATGCCTAAATCTATCTTACATAAAACAAAGTTATTATGCAAGCATTTCTTGCATCATCTCTTATTTTCCTTTAAAAAGAACTCAATAAGAGGGCACACTCATGCGGAATATTTCTCTGCTCCACTTTGATTACAGAGCTGGCAGGTTGCAGACAAAACCTACTTATGCATTTTCAACTGTGGATCAGTGCGTGCCTGCAGGCCAAGCTTAGTGCCAGATGCCCTATGACAATCTCCCTAATCTGATTAATCTCTATCCACACACCACATCATATGTACTGTATTTGTGCAGTAGTATTTTTTGCTAGTATGTGTGGGTTCAGACTGTAACCCTCATTGATTGGATGGAGAGATATGTTAAGCAAGACTTCTAGCATTTAATTATGGATGTGTGTACATGCCTGTTTACTGTGTGTATACAGTATTATTGGTAGATGTGTATATGGGGATATGGCTAAATCATGCAAAGCCTGCATGTGTGTGTGCTTGCAGGTCTTATAAGCATGCGTGGGTGCACATGTACAGTAGGTGCTTTTGCACACACTAGTGGATGCATGTGTAGATGTATGTGTAGAAAAGTGGAAATACCTTGCAAAAGGGTTTAGATCAGAGAGGAAACACCTTTCCATCAATGAGGGCTGCCTCGTAGCAAATAAAGACGATTTAGTGTTAGCATCCAAGTTGATGAGCTAAATTCAAGGTGGTGGAGGTATTATCATCACATAATACATTCAGGGTAAGATACCTTTAACAACATCAGCTTTGCTGCCCTTTTCACAGTGAGGATGAGATGTCATTGAGTTTGTTCATTCACATGTGTACTGCCGTGTCTGCCTCGGAGTGTGCTCATTGATTTTATCATTATTATTTTTCTCAAAACAGAAAACAGAAAGGTTGGCTATATCTGTGATGCAAGCTGTGTTTGTGAGTGGTACTGTGCATGTATTTGTGTTCTTATGTGTCCCCCGTGGTGCGCATTGAAGAAGGGCAAAGCAGTGGCTAAGTCATTAGCATAGCAACAAGTTCATGGGCTTAATTCCCAACAGCGCCCTGTTCCTCGCAGTCTGCATTCTGTCTGGGTGTTGATTGACCTCTAGTTACACATGGCACCCTCTGAACTGTCACTGACAGCAGATATACATAGTGTTTGTGTGGATGAATGAATTCATGTTATTGTATCATACAGCGTTACAAGTAGTTTGTTAAGTTGTAATAGAGTTGTGTATGGTAGCCCTGAGAGGCAAGTGAGAGAGAAAAAAAATCTGATGGTTTTTTTTCTCTCTCTGTCTTTATGACTTAAGAACGGGGGAAAGTTTTTGACAGGATAATCTTTCTAAGTTCCTGAAATGTTATTTTCTCATCTGTGAAACAGGTGGGAAAAAAGATTTACCAGTTGAAAAAAAACGTTTTGCCTGGATCAGCTTTCTAAGTTACTTTAAAAAGTTTTGGAAGGTGGAATTTCTATTTTTGGCATTTCGGCATACACTGTAAACACAATATACATACTGTAAATTGTGTGTTTTTCACATTTTTTGGTTCATAAACACAGGAGCGAAAACCATTACTCATGATTTGACTTAGAAAATGGATCACCAGAATTTTTTTTTTCTTGCTTTCCTCTCAGGGCTTCCGTAGTTTGTCTGTACGTTTATGGATGAGATAAACTCTTAGCTCACACTGTGGAGTTGTGGAGTGTCTGTATGTTGGGAGTGATTGGGTATATATTTTGTGAGCTTCATCACTGTGTATAGATTTATCTTTCCATTAGACTAAAGAAACAATCTGCCCCTGAGTATAACCTATGGTCCGTACTTTTTTTACCACCTCCTTTGATTAAATTTGAGGACTGCAAATCACAATAAAAAGCTGTTTTGGGGCAGATGTCCTTTTGGATTTAATTGATTTCAATAGGAGAACAGTTCTTCATCTTCATCCAGCCCTGGGATATAATTTTTAGACAATCTCATTATACTAGCTCATATTTCGAAGCACGCAAAGGTTCGGGTGCAAATTGTACTTTCATCTTTTGCTGTGTTACTCAACTAGCGCTCAGAGTAAGGGGAGTGGGGAGTTCACCAATTCATCGAAGTTTTTTAGCAATTTCCTTGATATCACTTCCTAATTGAACTGAGGCCAGCTCAGGACACCATCACCAACAGACTGAGTGGGCAATCTACCCTGCAACCACAGAGACACAGAGTGTTAGGGAAATTATTCTCCTTATGACTATTGTGTCAAAAATTAAACCTTAGCTGAACTTTGTGAAACTGTCAGGCACTACACTAAGCACTATGTGCTGTAGGAGCTCATGTTTTAACTACAGGGCCAACCATGGCCTGCCAGGGCTTATTCATTATTTAGACACGACTTAAACCCAGTTGCCCGGTCCCCAACATCAAATTTCTCTCGCTCTTTTAACATCTTGTTGCCAACAGAATTCAACATCCAGCTGGCCCACAGCTTCAAATAAACTAATGGTGTTTTTTGATCCGTAACCATCGTGTACCGGCCATCTGGCAAAACCCCATTTGGCCATGCAGACGTTTACGCATTGAAAATTGTAAGTGTCTGTGGTATGAGATGTTGTCAAATCTTACTACTGGATCTTGTTGTGCCTTCAGCACACCTGTTGTGAAGAGCACCCTTATTCTTTTCAAAGAACTGAATTTAAAATTGACACAAGAATTGACACGATATCTCACCATCCTGTGTGCTACTGCTGTTAAGTTAGGGTTGTGATGGGGGCTGTGGCAAC
This sequence comes from Micropterus salmoides, assembly GCF_014851395.1. Taxonomy (NCBI): domain Eukaryota; kingdom Metazoa; phylum Chordata; class Actinopteri; order Centrarchiformes; family Centrarchidae; genus Micropterus; species Micropterus salmoides. The sequence goes on along the minus strand of NW_024042261.1, from coordinate 12,075,399 downwards.
TGGAAACAATAAATATGTACAATAAATGTGTATTTCAATAATATAGGAATTCATGATATTGACATTTCCGTGTATATATAATAAGACATATAATATACATAAAGGTCCCCATTGTGTCAGTACAGATTATTTTTGACCTCTATAAGCTGAGCCTCAGCTAGAGGCCTGGAATACCTGCTGCTGTTTGCCATCCAGCAGGTTCGCTGCAGTCCTATTATACTCATCACACACACATGCTCACACACCCCCACCCGGGTCCCAGATTGTAGTGACCTACATGTGGTGGATATTATTGAACTAGGTTACTGCTAATCAACTGCATGCCCATAAGCATTGTAAGTGTGTGTATGTGTGTGCACATGTGCAGAACAAATAAGATTGATTGGGTGCATATTGGTTGGTTAGCATATGGGTGTGTTGATGTGTATGTGATGATGGTTTTGTGTGTGTCTGTGTGTGTTTTTCTGTGAAATTGCCAGTACAGTGTCATTGTATTGCACGATAAAACCAGCTGTGGCTAACAAGCATGACTGTAAAAAAAATATACAACTGACACAGGCCTTCTGGAAATGCTGTCACAACGAGAAGATCAAAATATTAAACTTCCTTAGAACTGGCTTCTCCAGACATCCTCTGTTAATCTGGATCCCACCATGTAGTCAGCACTCCCACATTCAGGCAATCATGCATTGACTTGTACACACACACACACACACACACACACATATATATTTACACATATACGTACATTATATTGTATGGTACGAGGCAGGCAAGCTCCAATGGCAATGTAGAAACAGATCACAGTGTAGCTGGTGTTGCAGCGACTGGAAACTCATTATTACTGGCCTAGATATTCACATTTACACCCTTTTCCTCCAGTGTCATGCACACACTTAAGCTCTACATGCATCTATATGCAAACTCATGTACAGTACATGAACAAATCCACTTTAAGGTCTCACACAGAATTAGTGTTAATTTTGTCAGCCATTTTAAAGTTTAGTCTTAGTCCTATGTCAAATGTCCTTGTCAGGGCCGTTTCCAAGCTCTTGAAACATTGGGGGCTTAGCCCAGCCCAGAAATCTTTCATGTTTTCACCCGTTTTCACCCCCCACCCCCCGTTGTCGCCTACCCAAAGTACGTCTGTAAAGCAACAGTAAATGACCTCCACACAGTAACTCTAACATCTGTCTCATTTTCTGAAAATAATTAACACTGATAATATTAACTAGGAGGGGCCTGGGTGTCCTCCCCCTGAAAAATGTGGGCTTTAAACAATTAATTTCCTGCATTCTGGTGAATTTCTTTGCACCAATTTATTGAGGAAATGTCTGAGGTGAAAATTCAAAATAAAATAATTTAGTGCAATATAATGCAGTGGCTGTCAGACATTCTGTATTGCTGTCAGATATGTTTCTCCTGTAGATCAGCTTTTCTTATACAGTTTAATCCCAACTGAGTCTACATACATGCAGGCATGCCTGAAGTAGCCTAAAGCCTTTTCAAATGTGCATATTGCACCATTTCACCTTAATGATAAATTAGCTTAATTAATTTGAATTTAGTTTAAAAAAAATACTGATGAAATTCTCAGTCGGGGGGGTCCCCCATCCAGCAGATTTTGAGCATTAAACACTTATTTTCCTGCATTCTGGAGACATTTTCTGAACCAATTTATGGTGTAAATGTCAGCCTACACGGCAAAAGTTAGCTGGCAGGTGACAATTCAGAATATAAAAATATAATAGAATGTAATCAGCAGCTTATTCTTTCTTTACCTTAAGTTACTTTTTTCTGTATTTACATTGCATTGCAGGTATTGTGCAAAAAACTATGGCTATTTTCCAGAACATTTTTAATGCTGTCAAAAAATGGCTACATGTCCCCAGTGTAATGACCCTCCCTCCCTGCTCCCTCCCTACAGGTTGAGCTACTCCATGCTTACCACTTCAACTCTACTCTGCTCCTGCTCTCTCTCTGTCCCTCAGCCCTGTCACTTTGTCACTCTGTTTCACTGTCTCGGGCCTCCTCTGCCTGGCAGTGGCCACCGCACCCCTTTACTGCACTAGGCAGGGTAAGCTATGCAGCTCATGTTGAAGCTACTGCAGCTCCAGTATCAAACATATCGGTTATTTTCGCGAATTTTCCAGTCCACCCATGAGGCTACCCCTTTTAGACGTCTGACGGACACAGAGGCCCGTCTGGGACTGTAGCCTGCTCGATGAGAGAGCGCACTGATCTTCATCAGAGGAAGAAAACCGAAACTGAAAGCACTTGTGATCAGACAGCAATAACATCACAATTCCACACTAATGTTCTCTTCAGCACGTGCAGCTCACAGCCGCTTTAGAGGGAATGAAGCATCCTGGAGACAGTAAAACAGTAGTGTCTCACAGCGATGTGGACAGAGACAGCAGGATACAGAGCGACAGGTGTCTGTGTCGCGGTCAGGTGTGATATTCTCTCACTACTGTGCGGCGACTGTTAACCGTTTGTGTTAATACATTGACTAGACACAGACCGACAACATTTATATTTAAATGTATTGATTACAGTTTTGCAATTCAGAAGTCGCGGACAAGCCCTGAAGCTGTGAGCAATGCGTGCTATCTCTCTCTCTCTCTCTCTCGCTCTCCTCTAGTGCTCTCTCTAAATGCAGGCAGTCTGAGTACGGTGTGTGTGGGGGGTCACATTACGTGAACAGAATGTATCAATTATTGCGAGTAGCCTCCCCTCTTTGAAGACCTGCGAGACAGGCTGCATCATGAAGATTATTGCATATTAACATGGAAAATATTTTGGTTGCTGTTGTTGAGTTACATTCGGGGCTAAAGCCCCAGAAAAATGACCTGGCGACGCTGTTGGTCCTTGTTAGTTGTTGTCGTATTTAGTCAACTGTAAACTATTTTTTTTACATCAAGTTTTAGTTGACTAAAAGTCTGGGTATTTTATTAAAATGTTTTTTTATAAAAAAAAGTATTTTAGTCTAGTTTTAGGCATTAACCATCATTTTAGTCTTTTCTAAGTCATTAATATAATTTTGATTAGCATTTTGGTCAATCTGCTCTAACCAAAATAGAGATGTTTATCATTTTAGTCTTTATTTCACTCTTCACACATAGATAAATTGTTTTGTAAATTTTGAAAGTTAGCTTTGTTCTCATTATTTACTGCAAAGGAGACATTAACTTACCTCAATTCCAGGTGGTTAGCCTTGATAAGCCCCTTCAAGTTCTTAGAGTTCTTTCCAAATATCTTATAACCACATTGCTTGCCGACTGATATAATTAGGCACTCTGATTTTTTGTCTGCCTCACTGTATTTGAAATGGGACCAAATATCTAAGCACCTCTTTCTCCCTATGTTGTGTGCATCACCAGAGTTCACATCGTCCACAGTAATGTTTTCCTCACGCACCAGGATTCGCCCTGGTCAGCCAGCATTCAAAGCACAGAAAGAAAAAAATACAGCTGAAGGAACACACTGTTGTGAAAATTTAGAGCGAGAAAATACAACCTGTATTATTTTGTCTCCTCAGTATACTGGCAAACGTTTTTATTTTATGAATTACATTTTAGTCTCGTAATTTTTCGTCAACAATATTGCATGTTAAGATAGTCACAGCCAGTGTTTAAGTACATTGTCGCCTTCTCATCATTGTCTCGTTTTAGTCATGGAAAAAAAGGTCATTGACAAATATATTTCGTTCAGTTTTGTCTGACAAAGACACAAAAACACTACACAGAATTCAACCAGCTCCTTCACAGCCACCAGGCAAATAACCATATCTCTTCATCTGTCATAGTACAATATGTTTAAACATGCATTTCCTCCAAGTCATGTGCTGTTTGGCACTAATAAAATGCTGATGGTCTGCTGCTGCTTGAGTGGATTGCAGAGCCTCTTTACACTCTGAATCTTGTTTTTGCGTGAGCTGTAATTGTTTTGACATTGTGGTTGTATGACAGAGTGGTTGACAGCATGCCTGCATGATAAATTGAATTGCATACAAAAATACTGCACTATAGAGGGATGAAATGTGCTGGATGCAGATGTGGTAATAAAGAGAGGATGTATGATAGAAATAGTGGGCTGTCAAACCTTGCCACAGTGGTGATTGTCAAGGTTAGTGGGCTTTTGGCCGTGGGAGGCCTCATTCCTCAGCCATTCCACACTGTCAGATACCATCTTTCTCTCTACTCAACCCACAACTCTCTTTGCATCCCCGCGCTGCCTTCTCTTTGCTTGCTTAGTGTTTACTCTTTTCTTTAACTCTCATTTTTTAGTTAGTTGAAAGGAGCGAACTTTGTTTGAAACTCAAATTACTGAGAAATCACAGTTGAGTGAAGAGGGTGTTTATACCGTCTGTGTGTAGTGGGGGTGGTGCGATGAAGCTGGTTTCTAATTCTGTTGGCAACGCTCTAAATTTTGCTCTCAGTAAACATTGCTTCTTTAAATTTGAAAGGGTTTAACACCAAGAAGCGGTTCATGGGTCCACAAAGAAATCATTTCTGCAGTGGATGTCCCGGGACCGGACAGCAACTGGAGGAGTTTTGACAAAAAGTCGTCGCTCAGATGTGAGTGTTTCAGTGTTGTTTTAAATCAGTTTCTGTCACTGTTGTGTCAGCCTGATGAGCTATACTAACACTAGCTCAGCATTAATTAAGACCAACTTGTAGAAAAGCAAATTTAACACGTCAATAAATATATATCTGAAAACATGTTGCAAAAGATTTAGGTCAACTTTTCAATTTGGTGGACCTAAAATTAACAAAATCATGCTTAATTGAAATTTCTGTTCTGATTTCAATATTAGCTGCAAATGTCAGTTCACACAGCAAGTTAACTCTTTACTCATATTAGGTCTTACATGGTTAGCAGCATTACTGTTTAATTCTGTACTGAGAAGACATTTTTACATTACTTACTTATGTAGGCAGATTTGTATTTCTAACATACAATATTCAATATTTCCTTATATAGTCAACATAAAGATGTAGTTGACATATGTGATTTTAATTTGTTCATACCATAGATGTGTTATGGGAATATTGTCTAAGATTACTTGTTATAGGTGTGTAAAATATGAATTACAACTACTTATTACACCATGCGTCATTTGCGATTTTCAGTTTGTTTTTATTTATCTCAAAGAAACATTTTTGTTTCAAAGATGCTTAGTATATAAAGCAAAATAAATATATACAATAAAGTAGGGCTACAAGTTATGATTATTTTTTTTATCAATTAATCTGGTGTTTTTTCCTGATTAATTCATTAGTTGTTTGGGCTATGAGAGAGACACACAAAAACACGGTATCTGTCTCAGTTGCATGATTGTATTAACCACTAACTGGCTGGCCTGCCCCTGCGATGGACTGGCGACCTGTCCAGGGTGTACCCCGCCTTGCGCCCGATGTCAGCTGGGATTGGCTCCAGCCCCCCCGCGACCCTGTATGCAGGATAAGCGGTTGACGATGGATGTCCTGCCTAGATGCCTAGCTGTGCATACTCTGCCCATGCACTCACTGCACATTAAAATTTGGTCTGGGCGAGTGGCATCGGAGGGAGGCCCGAAAGGGAGGAGGTATGGATTTTTCCCATTAGTTTCTTTCAAAATCTAGCTGTCTCTTGCTAGTTTCTCCACTGTGCCTACCCCAGCTTTAAGTTGTTTGTTTCACTGTCCAACAGTACAAAACCCAAAGATGTTCTGTTTTTTAATCAAAGAACACCAAAAACAGGAATCACATTTTAGAAGCTAAAAACTGTGAATCTTTGAACTGTTTGGTTTAAAAAGTTACTTCCTCAATCAACAGAAAATCAGTCTGCAGCAGTTTTTATAAGTGAATATTCATTGAAGTTATTTATAAACAGTAACACAAAGAAAGGTCACGCACAAATGAAGGTGCTGGGACATGTTACCTTGTTATGAATTATAAACTTTTAAAAACTACAGAACACATCATCAAAGTTTAACACCATTTTCCTTCACATCCTTCATACTTTTTTGCTAGTATGTATGTGAAATAGGTCTTAAATTTCATTAACATGTTCTTATACCGTCTGAAAAAGTCTTAAATGTAACCTGTTGAACGTCTACACACCGTTGCTGCTCCTGACTGTTCCATCACTAACTTTTATTAAACTGATCCACTGACAAAAAAATCCTACTCATTTATTGATGAATGATGGCAGTCAAAATGAAGATATCTCTGGATGCATCCACTGCATCAATTTGGTTTATTTGCTGTAAACTGCAATGTAATAAGAGTGCATTACTAAATAAAGGTAAAGTACCCTCTTTCACATCACTATTTTGGATGTGAACAGGGTGCAACATGCATAAGCTCTATTGATTCACCCTTTAAACGTATACAGATCTGTGGATCTTTGACAGGCAATAAACATGCAAATGGGAAGTGGATGTAGTTGATTACCTAAGGTCCAATCAAAATAACAACCCAATAGACATTGAGTTAAATATGCAAAACAGCTTGTCAAATAAAATAAGCCCTCTTTTTTAAAGACTTGTTGAGTGCCTCTTATTTTTTTTCCACAATCACCAGAGGATCCTTGTTTATTCAAGAGCACATAACCCCACAATCTTTCACATTAGAGGTTAAGAAGGACTCAGGCCAATTATCTGTTTTGAATTTTGATCCTCTTAAATTAATTTATTCAAATTTTATAGCCTTGTGGAGGCGTAAATCAGTGATTATTTTTTATACCTTTTTCAAGTGCTAGCTGTTTTCTCTCTAGGCGCCTTGAATCTCTCAGGAGGTGCTGTGCCTCGAAAAGAACAAAGTGTTCTGCACGATTGCGATATCTCCCCTAGCAACTGATAGTTTCAGACATGACACTAATCTCATGGTAAAGGTTGACTTAATAAAAGGGATTAGGCACACATATATATAGGAGGTAATGCACAAAGGTACTGCCATGCGTGAAAGAAAGGGCCACAGCCACCTTGACACAGGATATTAAGTTGTTTAGGTAGATTTTTTTCAGAACTTTTTTTTATGATAGTTGTGATGATTAGGCGTTGTCCTTTAGTCGTATAAAAAAACACTTTCACACACTTTCACCAATGAAGGGGAACAAATATTCAAGTGCTGAAAGATTTGCTAATGAGCTCATTAGTCAGATGCTACTGACTATTTGAAGTGTGGGCACATACATTAAATTAGGGCAGAGTACATATAGATATTTATTTTGTGTTGCATAGACCAAGTTTGTCTTTTCTTTTTTCAAAGCACGGCGTAACTTAAAATCTGTGTGAAAAGGTTGTTTTTTTTATTAATTCAAGTGTAAAAATAAACAATAATTAGGGGAAACTTTCATTTCAGGCTTTGCAGGGCACCAGGGAATGTACCACTGTAGATTCAGCATCACAGGTACTGATTGAATACGCATGCACACACATACACACGCGTGCTCTGCCTTGAGTACCATAAAACTTCTCAAATGCAGACATACACACACATACGCATACTGAAACTTTAAACACCCACTTCTAGTAATTACTGCATGAACTTCTGTTCTAAAGAATCGACAGGCAGAGTGGTGGGGCTTCATAGACACATCTCTCCAAGCTGTTTCACACCAGTTGAGTGAAGAAGAAGTAGTTTAAAGAAAAGATAAATCGCATCATTACAGTACAATAACATACACAGGCAGACGACAAAGTGTTAATGTAAAATGTACGATATCTTAAACTTTAACATATTAGGGTCAGTTAGGAGCTTTTGATAGCCTTTTTGTAATAGTCTTTCTCTCATCACCTGTGGATCAGAGTCTTGGTTACAATGGGCGACGTCTTCTAAGAAGAATCCTAATTAGCCGTGTTGTAAATGTGCACCGTTTCGTTTCATTCCAGCCGTGTTTTACATAGTTCTTTTTTTGACTGTGGCACCGTGTGATGTGGCTCAGGTTGATCTTGGAGAAAAACAATATCGAACATCTTGCCGAGATGGAGTTCACTGCTTCAAATAATCCTTGGAAAAGAAAAAAACCTGGAGATTTGCAAAAAATAGCTACAAGAAAATGCTCCCCACCTTCTTCTCAGCATATGTGCAGGTGTTTAAGTACTAGGTTTTGCTGTCTTACCTGATGTGTGCTGCTCCACTGAACTACTGCAAGGCCTGTCTCTGGTGGATTAAGTTTTACAGCAAAAGAAAAAATTAAAAGCTGAGCATTTTCTGAAAGACAAAAAAAAACAACACTAAAACTATAGGGGCATGTAGTTATTTTATTCCACGTTTATTGTGTTTATCTTTATCTCACACTATTAAATAATAACCCTAACATTCAACATAGAGCAGGGAATGAGTGTGTTAATTTGTGTGTTATGGGAAAGCTACATACTGTGTGCATTCTGTTTAAGTTAGATAGGCTCTTTTCACATGAAACATCAGGAGAAGTTATCCAAGACCTTTCAGTTGAACTAGTCAGAACACATTTTGAATGATAGAGTGTTTTTTATGCATTTTTTGGAAATACCGAAAGGGCCAGAAATCCGGTAGAAGCAGGGGTGTTTAGATGTATGTGAGATGTCCATATCACCCAGATCACATAAAAATCATTGTGTGAGGCAAAAGGAGTTAGTCTCTCCTCTGTCTGCAGCAGAGAAGGGATTCTCACCCCGGGAAATTAATTTCAGTCTTCTGTAAGTTATTGCTTCATTTTTAAATCCACAAAGTCTCACAAGAAAATCTATGACTATGTACTTGTTTAATGTCTAATTAAATTATGTTTCTAACACACACTATATATTGCTTAATACAGTTTGTCTCCATACCTGGTTCAACATGTAAAGCATGTGACATGTTGGCATTTTATGTGTAACACAAACATGCAAACAACTACTTTAATTAGCTGTGTCTTCACATGAAATTATTATCTTTATGGTTAATAATAAATAATGCATTTTCATCAGTGTTTTTCAGCATGCGCCACTATTATATCCCTGGTGTGGTATATATTTATTTTACATACATGCATCATACATATATTTTGTCAGCGTGCGAAGCAAATGATTCACCGCTCCAGATGCAACAGATTTAATCAATGGCGACGTGAGTGATTGTGAAGGGTGTGCGAGCCCTGAGGATGGCGGTTGTAATGAAACGAGTTTCAGGAGATGGCAGATGAATTGGTTCGTGACACACCTAACGGTGTCATTGAAGATCTTGACTTCATCCTGCTGATTGGCTTCATGCGTGCACACATACATATGGGCACAGATATTGACTCAGTAGCTCTCTCTCTCTCTGTCTCTCTCATGCCCACACACACACACACACACACACACACACACACACACACAGCCAATCAAGCTCAAACTTGTTAATATGTGACTGCTTGGCTTTGAAACCATACCCCTCAATGTACCTACATATAGTGTATTTTGCATTGCATGAGTTAATTCTGTCACAGACTGGAAAACCAGTGTGACCCATCTACGCATCTATCACACATACTGTAAAAGCTGGGACACCACTTAGCCGATTTTGAAAAAAACTTTGTGGTCTTAACCATTGACAGCCCACTGATTGGACTAATAACAGGATTTATATTAGGCAATTCTAAAATTGGCGGATGCAGCTTTAGTTCAAGTTTAAGGCTTTACAGTTTGTGATTGCAGGAAAAATGAGGGGTTGGTGTTTTGCTTTTCTTATTACTGTTTGATGTGAATTGCTTTGCCAAATTAAACATCTAATTGTATTGTTTTCACTTGGTTGTCAACAGTTGCAGTATGAAACAATTTTCTACATGTAGAGGCCCATGTATGTTACCATTTACTGTGCAGTCATGACCTAACATGACGTGCACTTCAGATCAAAGTTATGAAATAGACCCATAGTGAAGTACTACTATTGCTACTTATATTCCAACTACTACACACACTACTACTGTCGCTGCACTACTGTCTCTAACTGTTACAACCAGTCCCACAGCTAACCGTACAACCGCCACTACACTCTACATAGAGTTCGCTACTTTCTGTCCTTGGGTTTTATCAAGGTCTGCCTTCACACATATTGGGGTGGGGATTGTGCTTTTATTGATCCACATTTTATTTGCTTCAGAACAGCCCCTCCTATAATATGCCATGTTGTGCTTTTCACTAATGCACCTTCCATGCAGGAGATTGTGGTATAGTGTACATACGCGTAACCTCAGGGCACAGTTATACTGCTCTCTGAGATGGAAAAAGCTTTTTCCAAGGTAGGTAATGTGTAAATTTCATCCCCTACTTATTCGGTGTTGCCTACACTTTCCCGCCTGCATTAAAGTAAATCCTGTGTGTTGGGTCCTGCAGGACGCACAAAAACTCAATCCGATACAGTAATTGTGAGGGGTCCTTAAAGGGAAGTGTAGCTTAGTTATTCAGTGATTGAGTGCAGCATATTTACCATATCTTTGCAGAGTTCCTCTTTGAAAATGAGGCAAAGGGTTTTGGTAAAACTGACATCTTGAAAATATGTGAAATGATTTGTGAGCAACAGTAATGACTTGCATCAACATGGTGAGCAATAATGATGGTTGGAACAGCAATGTAAGCAGTTAAGCTCCAACACTGTCAGTCAAATGGTAAACAAATAAACTACTAGCTTAGATTTCCTCACTTATTAAAGGGCATGCCAAATATACAGTATGTTGCCATGTCTGCCTGAACTTAAGGTGCTTCAAAATCTTGGCTCCAAACTGGTTAGCATGTCAACCAGTAATGATGACTTTAGACCTCTCAATTGAAATTATCCTTATAGTGTACGATTCTAGTTTATTAGCCATCCTGTCAATCCAAAACATAAATGGACTTATTTTTTTAATGAAATGTTTTGGACACTGTCAAGCTCATGTTGCACATTTAATCACAGCTGTGATTTTTTATTTTGAAAACCATGACCAGCTCCAAATCTACAGTCGGGAAGATCAAAGATCTAACATGATTTGTGAAATATGCCATTATTATAGCATGCTATTAATGCACATGCTCTTAATGGAATCACATACAGTAAGCTGGGTCTGGACTGAATCTCTTTATGGTCTCTCCTCCTCATCCATCCATCTATCCATCCATCCTTCCTTTCCTTCTCTCTGTGATTCCCCAGAGGCTGTCGAATTTATTAAAATTGACTCTGCGTCTCTTTGAGCAGATGCTCCTTCTTGGCAACAAGAAGCGCTTCATTAGTTATTTAAATCAGAATAGCCTGGGTCTGCATATCAGGCACCAAATTAATTTGATATATGGTAAGAGAAAAATAGAGCCATTAGTGGAAAAACAAAAACACAGAGTCAGTGTTGGATTATTTGCTCTTGTCTTACTGGTAAGTGTTGCAGCAGCATGTCTGGAGATGTCAGCAGAAGATATAAATGAATTTTTTCATTCCCTTGAAAAATATATGCTGCCCCCAGTAATAGCTAAATGGAATCTATACAGGTTCCATCTATCAAGTTATATGTGTCAAGTTATACAAACCATTGCTCCATTGCCAGTATGCTATATATAAAAATCATCCATCCCAATGTGCAGCCCTGTCATAGAGTCTGTATATTTATGTTCAGATCATGAATTTTGCATAGCAACTACTGCCCTGACATGAGTGTCACTCATCATGATGATGTATGACCACAGGGTTGTGGAAAATGAGGCTCATACCATGAACAGCATAGCGTCATGTGCGTTCCAAACTGCTGCATATACTGAATGTCATTTCAACCAGTAAAAACTGACAGGATGGCCAATTACTTGTATCATCAGAAGCCACACGGAGGATTCTCTGTGGTATTTCATTTGACACACTGGTGAGAGAAAAGGTACTTAAATCAGTCATTATGTTTTGGCAGTGTTTTGTTTCCACATCAGAACGGAATGGAAGCAGTAGGTGGATGGCCAGGGACGGACAGGGAGTAAAAATTTGCCCTGGACTTTGATCCAGACCGGCCCACCAGAACAGTCCACTGTATACTCCACCACTGCCTCAGCATCTGAACGCCTCTTCAGCAGACGGCATCAGAGCAGCAGGGCTCATCGGTAGAGGGCTCCGTCTGTGCTTATAGAACTAGGGTTACCATATCGTAACCTTCATGCTATCTCACACAGGATCCGCCCTCTACTGGACTCTATGGGTACAGTGGGTGGAGCCCGATGACTGTCCGCCCTAGCCGCAACAAGCCAAAGTCCACCATGCCACCCCAACCACCACATCACCTAGTGACAGAATGGTGGGTGACCCCTGAGAAGGTCACTGGACCGATAGGGGCTTGGCCTGACCATTAACACCTGGACTGCCATGATTCTCACTGAAACGTCAGGCACTGCCAGTGTATGTTCCCCCTCTACACCCAGTAGTCACCAGATCCTCACTTTTCAGATCCTAGGTCGCATTTGTGAGCAGGACCCCGAGAAGGGGCCCGACATATCCAAGAGATAGAAATGCACAAATGGGCACAGTAAGGGCCAAGATGCCATTGTGCAGATCTCTTCGACACACACCCCGCTGAAAAAGGGTCGTAGACACTTCCGAGTGGAATGTGCTCGCACCACTAAGGCTGACCAGTGCATCGAATGGGGGCGGTGTGCTCTACGTAGGACGTTAGCCTAGCACACATGGACACAACAGATGGACTCTCACCTCCCTGCACCCTAAGAAGGGTAGGGAGGTAGAAAGCATCCAGATTTATTGTCCTGGACCTGAACATGCTCCTTATGTTCTTAAGAACGAAGGAGGTTTTTTTATCTCAATCCGGCTGCACTGTGGACCAGCATGCAGCTGGGGTGAACCGACCGGCACACAGCTCACACACCTTCTTAGCAGAGGTGAGAGCAAGGCGCAGGGCTGGTCGAGAGATAGCATTTTCAATGAGGACTGCTCCAGGGGCTCATAAGGTGTGCATCAGCCTCTGTCCCTCTGTCACCCTTCTATTTTTTTTTTCTTTTTTTTTTTATAAATAATACAGTGAGCAGTTCGCCGTTTGCTGAAGAAAAAAAGATGCTGAGGCAGTAGGGACACTGCTATTTATGTGTCACGCACGTATCGGTAGCATCGTCCTATTTGTTGGCTACGTGCACAATAAAATTTCAGTGGGCAAGTTCGTGCGTGTGATTGGAGGAGGTAGTACCCATAGAGTCCAGTAGAGGGTGGAGCCTGTGTGAGATAGAACCAGCTATGAGGTCACTGAGGTCCGGACCTCCGTAATTTTATTTAGTCTATAGCAACTTAAATAAAGGCTCAGTCCAGGAGACATGAGAATACACAATATTGGAGTCACGAGAACAAGACAACAAGATACTAGATGCTATTTTGTAGGAATATTCATTGATGAAAGAGGCTATTTGATTGGGGGGTCTGGGGGTCCTCCCCCGAAGATTTTGAGCATTAAACTCTTAATTTCCTGCATTTTCTGCACCAACTTATGGCGGAAATGTCTTTATTTATATGAAGGGAAACAAAATGCATGTGGCCAGTGACAAATCATAATATAAAAATATCATCGAACATAACAGTAATCAGTAGCTTATTTTTTTAGCCTAAGTTACTAACATTTCTTGTTGCAAGCTCATTTTCAGAAAACTTTTAGCAAATGTGTTCAAAAAGTGGTGGGGATATGTCCCCAGTGTAAATGACACCTATGTGACACCGTCGCAGTTGAAAAACTGTTTCCTCATCAATGGTCAGTGTCCAGACCTGCGGAAACACATGAAGCACGTGACAACGTTGCGCGTGCATTAACTGAGAGCACCGCTGTTTGCAGGCAGAGTTTTGGGCGAAAAATACATTTAGTGAATTTTAGAGTGGGTGAAATAGGGTGAACCGTCTCCCCATGAAGAGAGACGCTGTGCGCATTTATGCACCAGACACAGCAGCATAACTTCATATTTAAATCTCCCGACAAGCCAACAGGATCATCAGGATCTAATGTTAAATGATATGCTGTGTTCTTCTATCTATCCAAGAGGTCTTACACACAGTCCAGGTTCATACAGAGACACTGTGTGGAGTAAAGCACCGTTGTGTGGGAGAGATTTGTGCAGTGGTGTTCAGGGGTGAGAGAGAAGGTTCTGCACGAATATATGTGCTGCGCTCAACTCTGCAGTACTACAATTTTTAATAGGCTTCCTAAATAAAAAACGTGGTCAGCGTTGATATTGAGGTTGGCCGCCACAAGCGTCTTTGGCCCTGGTACTAGTGCTACTACAGAACGAGTTGGTTCCTTTTTTACATTTACTTGCATTTCAGTTAAACTCTGCTTTTCCATGTTCTGTTGTAGCTGGTTTTCCAGCTGTCAGTGTCACTGTGGTGTGTGAGTGAGATGGATGGGGTGGGGCTAAGGGCTGCGTAGACGTTCATATGTAATAGACCAACAGGCCTGGGGAGATGGGGGGGGGGTTGGTCCGTGTCGCTCAACCTTCTGCCAACTTTTTCATTATTAGTAAAAAAGTATAGGCTAAGGAAGGCGGCCCACCTGTCCTGAGGTTGGCCGGCCCACTAGGATTTGTCACGGTACACCAGATGGCCAGACCGCTACTGTGAATGACTATGTCTCTTACGTAGGTAAGGGGACTGTGTGTGTGGTTGATCGTTAACGTTAAATGTTAAACAAAACAATAATGATTTGCCTTGTGGAGTTACATAAACAATAGAGTAAAAGTATAGAGTCAGAGTGAACTTTTAAACTGTCTTGATTAACAGGAACATTCTTTACACATGCTGCCAGGAAAATAACTAGACTAAGTAGACTTAGATGGGAAATAGATATCATTAGTTTAATCTAGTGCTGTCAACGTCAATGCGTTAACCCATGCGATTAATCAAAAAATAGTTAGTATTTTTTTTAAAACAACGACAACGGCAGAGGAGACGGTGACAAGTTTCGTTACAAAATGCTTCCAGGTGGAAGTTTTGTCAAAACCAAAGTTGTTTGAACTCATTGCAGTGATGAATTGGCCTTCCACCGAAGCACGACAAGTTTGAAGTATCATCTCCCGGCGAAGCACTTTTTTACTGATGTTAGTAAAGAAGTTAACGTTAGTGCTGAGACCGGGTCAGCTAGCCGTGCTCCTCAGACAACACTGGCGGAGTGCAGATGGGGCTTTGTCAACAAAATAACAGCAACTAATTTAACTACTGCAATCGCTAACTGGATCCCTGCAAACTGCAGGCCCATCTATATAGTTCAGGACCGGGGGCTTCAAGACATTATTCAGTACGTCACAGGCGACCCGTCATACAAGCTACCTTCGAGGGCAATGTCGTTACGAGAATACATGAACTGTACGACACTGAAAAAGCTACAAAAATGAAGCAGTTGGCAGAAGGTACTTTTATTGCACTTACTGGAGACCACTGGACTTCAGTAAGTAACCACAACTACCTTGGTGTAACAGTACACCTAATCAATGACAACTGGCAGCTGCACTCATTCACTTTAGGAGTGTTAAAAACAGAAGAAACACATTTTGCTGAAGCATGCGCTAGCCAGTTTCTCAAAGTAGCAAATGAGTGGGAGATGACCGGCAAGGTCACAACTATAGGAACAGACAGCGCTTGCAATATGATTGCCGCTGCAAGAAGTGTACCATTCGAGCATTTGCCGTGTGTGGCACACATGATACAAAGGGTGATCACCGTGGCTTTACGAGCCAGCGGATTTGACAGCGTTTTAGCAAAGTGGCGTAAAATAGTCGGACACTTGAGACACAGTCCCGCGAACACAGCAGAGTTCAAAGCTCAGCAAGCCTCTCACGGTAATATGGTATGGTAAGCTGGAAAAGGTACATGGCTACACCTGCCTCAACAGTGCCATGTGAGAGGCTGTTCTCTTTGGCAGGCCACATTCTGCAGAAGAAGAGGTCAGCTCTATCGTCTGAAAATGTGAATAAGCTAGTCTGCCTGAGGAACTGGTTGAAAGTAGAGTTGACTGCATGATTGGTTGATAGAAGGAATGTAGCATAGATCCACACTGTTTCTGAATCTTTAACCAAGAATATAGAGACGGTTCATTCTGTCTCTTAAGACATTATGGCATCCCATTTCTACTGAACATTTGTTGAATAAATGTTAATGTTTGAGAAAATAAAACTGAAGAATCTGTTTCCTTAAACCAGTTTGCCATGCATATTTCAACACTGCACGTTTACAAGTAATTTGAGATTAATCATGATTAATCACATTGTATGACTGTGATTAACTTGATACATTTTTTTAATCGATTGACAGCACTAGTTTATTCACTTATTCCCAGGTTCACATATAGAACTGTGTAGTATAGGAACTGTTAGCATAACAATCTAAAGAAAGTGTCAGAATTATTGTTATCGAATGTAGTTTATTGCTCGTGTTGGAATAGGATGCCATTTCCTGTGGTTTCAGGGGTTCCAGGCAGTAGTCCAGAGTAGTAAAGTAATAGGGAAAAAGCCTCTGGGATCTGGGATCTCAATCCGTGTATGGTTCGTTCTTTCAGTATTTCGTTTCAAAACCAAATCAGAAAAATCAAGAAAAGAAGTTGTTTTTTGGTTTTTCCGTTTTAAAACCAAAACAGAAAAACAGATAAACAGAAAAAAGAAAACAGACATCGGTTTTTGTTTCTGTTTTAAAACCAAAACTGTAAAATATCGATTTTGATATTCACTGAGTCTGATTTGTGTAGATTTGAGTGTTAACACTTGATAAACCTGCAGCAGATACACTTGGGCAATGGCGGTGCCTGATTAAGTTGAGCTTGAAAATCAACAAAAGTGGGTTTTTAGTTAGAAAAACAGGACAATATTATATAGCTGCAGTACCGGAGTCTGCAGCTATATAATAATGGCTCAATGTTCAGTTTGTAACTCACTTGCAACTGGAACAGGAACGCTTTCCTGAGAATCCTCCGGTTTTTAAGATTTCGTCAGTATCAGATTAATTCAGTGATAGTTGTCAGTACATCAAGTGGTACACAGCAAACATAAACTGTTATTAGTTAATTCGGCGAGCGGTATATTAACGAATCATACACAGATTAAATTGTTCGGGTAATTTTCGTTGGGCCTCTCTACACTGTATTGACCTGACCTTTATTTCCTAAAATGGAAGAATTTAGAAAGTTGCGTGGCGCTGCGGAGAACCTCCAGCTGCAGGAACACAGAAGCATCAGACTTCATCCAGACAGAGGGAACGATCACTGACCATCCAGTGCGCCGGTTCCACACAAAAATGATGACTTTAGACTGGACTTGACAAAATCAAAGAAGACTTGCGACTCGACTTTGACTTGAACACCAATGACTCATGACTTCACTTGGACTTGAGCCTTTTGACTCGAGCTGACTTGACACTCCCCACCCAGCCGTTCCGCGATCCTGTTCCTGGCCCTGTACGCCCCAGCGACCCACTCCCTCTCCGGTACCTACAATGGGTTGTGTAGTAGGCCTACTACCAGCACGCTGTGAGCAGTTCGTGATCATTCCCTCTGGCTGGAGGAATTTTATGCATAGGCTAATCCATGCACAACAGCTGGGGGCCTGACGCAGCCAAAGCTGTCAACTTGGGGGAAACTGTGCTGCTGTTGTCCTCTTGCACACAGATGCTGCTTAAAGTTAATAATGTTGGATTATTGTTTCTTATTTCATGGGTTATTTGGGATTTTTGAGTACTGCATATATAGTAGCCTAGTTTTTAAAAAGAAAGTATTACATTTCAGTAGTTAATGTTTCCTAAGGCAATGAGTAATCCTGTTAAATAATTGTGATCTCAATATTGACCAAAATAATTAGCAGCCCTACATGAACATTTAGCCTAATTTAATTCATGTTTAAATTTGTTGTGTGAAACTGCGCCTCTGCCTTCTTTCTGTACAGGCTAATGCTTCGTTCAATACATTGTTTTATTTTTAATTTGAAAAAACTTTTGAAATGGTTTTTAAATTTGGTGAAGAGCACATTTTGAGTTGTTTAGGACTCGAAACTCAAAGTTTAAAACTCGGACTTGACTTGGACTTGTTGGTCCTTGACTTGAGACTTGACTCGGACTTGCCACTCATGGTCGGTCTGGACTTGGGACTCGACTTGGGACTTGAGTGCTAAGACTTGAGACTTGACTCGGATTTGTAAAACGATGGCTTGGTCCCACCTCTGATGATAGGCTACAAAAAATAGAAATGAATGGCAAATGTGGCATACCCCCCCCAAAATATTAAAAATCTTGTTTTCAGGGGCGCTCATGTCTTATTAAGAGGAGTAAAGCTCCCCCGTAGTTCGCACCCTGGCCGTAGCCTCGAGAAAAAACCCTTGATAAACATATTCGGGTATTTTCTTAGATCTCTCAGGTAACCAGCGGCTTTAGATCAGCCCAAAAACAAAATGCTTCCTTGATGCTGCTCCAGTTTGACGTGAAGTAGACTAGCCCATATTCTCACATTTCTTTTTTCGTATGTGGCTATAATAGGCCTGTAGTGCTCACATCTACAATCATATTCGCCATAGTTGAGATGCGACTTCAAAAGAAATAGCCTTAGCCTATAGTCTATAAAATAAAATAAATAGCTTAAATATGTAATTTGGGCTTTTTTTTCACACTGTAGGCCTGGTTCTGGCCCTCCATCCACCCCAACCACATTCTTACTCAGTCTTTTCTGTTAAAGATCATACCTGCCTCTACAGTCACAAACTGACGCTACAGGGCTTCCCCCATTGCCTTGACCTATGACGCTATATTGATCCCCAGTGCGTTACAAACAACAATAGGTCTTGACCATGCCATATGTGACGAGTAGGGGAGTGAGAACGGATTGTAGGGATACAACACCGGTCAAAGATAGAACAAAACGCAGCTCCTTTGTTTTCCGTTATGGGTTTAAAACAGATAAACAACTTGATCTCATAGTCTATGACAGCTGGTAGTTCTGTTTTCCACAACCTTTGCAAAAAAGAAAACACCTAAAAGACCAGGACTTTAGTTGCCATATTGTGTCGCAGTTAAATTCAAATGCTAGTGTGTACAGGGCCTTCTCAGATTTCACTTGCTCTTTATAAGTGAAAAAGTGGAGGGTTTTTTCAGATCTCTCTCTAAACTGCAGGCAGAAGGGCGGTCTCTGGTACCCCGGGTCAGTTTTTTCTCTGATAGATTAAATTGATAGGGATAATTTTGCATTACAATAGTCTATCCAAAAACTAGTTTCATCTAATTTTCTAGCATGCAATACTTTTCGAATTTGATTACCTTTAACAATCAGAACATTCTCTGATATTCCTATTGAATATCACTTCTGGTATTTGAGCTATCGTCTCATTAATTTGCTTTATCCAATATCCATATTTCTGACAAATTTCTTGTTGTTGTGATTCATTTTGATGCATTGTAATTTATATTAATTTATACAATCACTCTTGTAATAAACATTTATAAAATTTTAGTCACGTCTATTGATCATTTTTATTGATTACTGTATCTGCACAAGGAAACCCAACCTCTGCCCACGACATGTGCATGTGTTCATGCATGTCAAAGTCAATCCTTCCGTGAGTCAGATGCTAGAAAAACAGGAGTGACAAAGTGTTACGAAGCTCCCTCACTCTCATTTCTTCCTTGTCTCTCTCCTCAAACTTTGCACAGCCATTCTATTTTCCATTCATTTCCCCTGCTCTCGATTCTACCATCTTCTCTCCATTGTGCCTAATTGGGCCATTCCTTCACCCCCTACTCGTCCAGTCCACTGAGAACAACACAATCTGTATTTAGGTGATAGATCCGGCTCCCAATTTGTTTTGCGCAGTCCGCCACCTTGCATTATGCGCTCCTACTTAACACGTCATTTGTGACAATTTGTTGCTTGTTTATATGGAAATCACTGTTCCAATTAGGCTAAACGGCAAACAGCCGCTGCTGTCAATACTGTCATCCCGGCACAGTCCTGTGGGGAATCGGGCTGAGCTTTATGTCTTCATTCTCTGCCATCGCCATGGCTCCTGACGTCTTTTTATCGCTCCCTGTGTTGAGCCTGAAGTGAATGAGGATATATCCGCATGAGCACATCCCTATCAAGGACAGTGTGCGGGGTGACATCCAGTTAGCATGTAAGTATCAAATAAAATGTTGGACAAGGGGATAAATTAGCAATTCTGCAAGATGAAGTTTTCTTTGGTCTTTGTCTCCTGCTCTTTTTTTGTTTCCACAAGGCGCCACAAACGAATGAATGGCTTAAAAAGCTAACGCTCTGAGAGATATGGCTTCTGCAATTATACTCCCTTCCTTCAGATTAGTCTGCCTGCCGTTCTGTAATCCTTGTGGTTTATTATGAGCTGAGGAGCCTGGTGGAGAGGTTTTCAGTGATCAATCTTAAACCATCCTCTCTAATTTTCCACGGTCAGTGCTTCCATCCGGCCTGCCCTTGTCGCTTGGCTGCTCCAGCCAATTACGGCCGTAACTATGTCAGCTTATTACAGGACAGGCGTGGCCCTTGCCGCCGTATTGACCTCATGTGATAGGCCCGGGCCTTGCAACCTCCAGGCTCCAATTAATTACTACCATGCCCTTGTTGAGCATGAAAAGCTGGAGAGGGCTGAATAAATAACACAATCACTGTACCTGTTTGTTATTATTTTCTTTCCACATGGATTAGGTTTAATTAAACTGAACACATGCGTGAACACTGGAGCATTATGACAGGTAATAAAAGCAAGATAATAGTTTATTGACAAGGAAATCAAGTGGCTTGTTCCTGGACTTGTTTCCCAGTCTGTGTTGCTATATATATATATATATATATATGCTGTCTCTCTATGTTTTTTCACAGGCCCAATAATGACAAAAATACCAGAAAATTTAATTTCACTGTGTTTATAGGAGTGTTTACTGTTAGCTAATTAGAAATATTTGAAGTGAATTATCTGGCCTGCTTTCAGCATCCCCCCTTCCTCAATTAAATGTTTAAAATGTGTCACCGCATGGACTTCCCACTTTTATATTTTGCCAAAAAATGGGTTTCCGAATGAATATGACAGATCTCTAATGAGAGCTAGACAGATTGCTGACCCGCAGGCAGAGTGGACTACCAAATTAGGGCACACCGAGGAACAGCGAGAAAGGATGAGAGAGCGTGAGAGGAGAGAGATAGTTTGTGTTCGTGCATGTGTGTGAGGAGTTCAGTGACACTCGATGAGGCTATCATTGATTAGACAGTTCTATCATTAGCTGAAGTAGACCAAAGGCTGGCTTGTTGAGGTATATGGTTGGCTAGTGCACTGGGTCAGTTCACAATCTGACCTAATTAACACAATTCACTGTCACTGACACCAGAGCTATCACTATATTAAGTGACCAGAGATGACTTGTTGAAGATCAATTTGTAAGGAGTAAAAGGTTCAACCAACCTTTACATTGCATTACATTTACTTATTTGGCAGATGCTTTTATCCATTTGAGGAACAGCATACAAGCATCAATACAGCACAAGATCTAACTGACAATACATACTAGTAAGGGCAGCAATAAATACTAATAAGACATAATAGCAAGCTTGATATCATTAGGGTAAATACCTAAGGAAGGAAGGAAGAGTTAACAAAAAAGTGCAATCAGTACAAGAGAATTGGACAGGGGACAGAAGAAGAAGAAAGGTTAGGGGTTAGAGGTGTTATAAGAGAAAGTCATCTCTTCCAAGAACACTTTCTCTTATCTTAACACCTCTAACTCCTAACCACTAACATGCACTTCCTGTGCTCTTTTTCTTCTTCTTCTATCCCCTTACAATACAACCATCACTATAATTTGGGTATTATACACAAATGAATAATCTTTAACTTCCCTGCATGTTGTATGCACCCAGACCTCCCTGCTCATTTGCCGGCTTTAGGATTGTTGAACGAACTACAATTTTTTTTTGTATGCACGCCGCCACAGACAGTGGGATCGAGAGAGGGGCTGCTAGGACAACCACTGGAAGACCATGGCAGAAGGCAATGTTCCCATAGATATGGAAGAAAACAATTTTAATAGTATAATGCTGGAATCAGACATTCAGGGCTACTTACTATATATGAGCCAGAATACAGTGCAGAGGAATTACTCTGTATGAGGACTAAGAGGCCGCCACAACCGAGAGATAAGCAGAAGTAGAGTCGCTGTGCTGCAGTGAATTGCTTAGGCCACTTTCTTTGGATGAAGTTGCTGAGTCTACAGAGGAAGGGGCATAAGCATGTGTAAAGTTACACCAAAACTTTGGGCCACATATGGACAGTGGAGTGCTTGAGACATCGCCTACAGTGTGTATTATTCCTACTCCCAAGGAGAACCTAGACGTGAAAAAACAACTTGTGTAACAATTTTGTTGAGTGAACCATTTTCTTTGCCTTTCCCTCCTACAAAGTCAACTTTGCCTTAATCCTCCTTTTCTGTCCGACAATTTGCTCTGGCCCTGACATTGTAGCTTTAGGGGACCAATTTGTTTGGCAAGTTACTTTTTTCTAAACAAAAGTGGAGATGAGTAGAGCTGTCATGTCAACCTTCACACTCAACCCGTCTTTGCTAACCACTTAAAAAAAGTTTTTGAGACTGTAAGAGAGAGGCACATAAATAGTGAGAGCAGAACTGAATAAAAAAGGAGTGTTGAACATTGTGTATTTTCAGTGCAGAATAGAGCTTGTCCTTCAAAGTGACAGTCTTTACCGACTTCCAAACTTGCAGGAGTCTCTTCAACAGCTCCGGGCTATAATGCTCTTCCCAGTGGACACTTATTGTACACAATGGAGTTCGTTCCATTTGAAAGTTTTATGTCAGTGTAAGTGTTACGCAAAATGGTATAGAAATAGGCTGCAAGTGAACAACATGGGCCTAGCAAGCAAAACAAGCAGCACATGCTTACAATAGACCAACTGCTTAGTGTAGTATAGATATGGAAAACTGAAAGACAACCCAGGCATCACCGTGGTCATGCATAGGGGGCTTGGCTCTTATTGTCAGTGGATTAAAAAGAGAAATATTAATATCTCAATTCATTTATGTCCTCAAGTTCTCAGTCTTTTTTTTCTCTCTTGCTCTCTGCCTCTTTCACAAGACCCTCCCCTCCCTTGATGGCGCCTTCACTGTCCTCCCTCTCCATTAACTGTCTCTCTCCCTCTCCTCTCCATTTACCCTTTCAGCCTCTTCTCTCTCTCTCCTGCTCATCACCCGCCTTTTCAGTCTACCCTGCTCTGTTGTGTGTTTGTGTTATGTGTGTGGGAGCAGCGATAGTAGGGGATGGCATGAGGGATGGCAGAGACAGACCATTGTGACGGAGGAGAGGGATGGAGGTGTCCAGGCCATTACTGACAGGGGCTAAGTGGTGCCGCGCTGTCCCACTGTCTGACCATCTTAGTGCCTCGCTGGCCTCCACCCAAGTCATTAAAGTCTCTTGTCCCAGCTGTGAAATAAAAGGCCACATCACTAAGGGACAATTTGGGTCCGTGTTTAATCACATTTATTGCAGCTGTATCACTGGCTCTTTGTTCTGAGAGGATTTTCATGATCCCAAAGAAAAACTACAAAAACTTCCTCAACTTTTGAAAACGGTCAACCATCAGATGCTTTAACTTGCTGCTCCCAACCAACTCCCATCCATCCATCATGTGTGTCATTCTCCAAATTCAAGTTAATCTCCTACTTACCTATAGAGGCAGCTGTTGAAAAGACAGGGGAAATGAAAAGGAATTGCGGCCTATCAATGTCAATCTTTAAGAATAATCGCTCTGACTCTACACACCAACAAAAGTAACTGTTTCAGGGTTTAGCCTTGGCCGTCAGTGTAGCGATTCTGCTTCATAATTAGTTGCTAGCTGATTATAGGCTACTTGACCCAGGCTAGGGTTCCTCTCTTCTGGGAACAGGAGGAGGAGGAGAAGGGGAAGGAAGGGACTAATTGTTGGCTGGAGTGTGGATGCTGTGTTGGTGGATGAATGAGGTGATTAAAATGCAAGGAATGTAATGTCCTCCCCACGCGTAAAGCTAGGAAGGAATAGCAGAGGCTCAATCGCTGGGGGTGAGAATGTTTGTGTGTGTCCGTGTGTGTGTTGAAGAGGGGCCAGAGAAAGAGGCCTCAGAGACACAAAGAATGCCTCTGTTGTAGCTAGAGAGGATACACTGACTCACAACAACAACAGCAACAACGACAGAGAACTGAAAGGCTGAAGCTGTATGATGCAAATTGGGATGGGAATGTAATGAGCATAAGAGTTGGAGGTTGACTTTGGGTTGGAATTTAATTGGCTTTGCAGTTCATAGACTCACAGTATGTTCCAGAACGGGGTCATCAGTATACTTCTTCCATGGTGATATTGAGTCCACATTAACTCAGATGATGTGCCATATAGATGACTATTCAATCTGTTACTGACTTGTTTCTTCTCCCCTGTTTCTAATAAGGTCAGACTCCAGTATATTGTGGTTACCATCCAAAACTGTTGTGTGCCGAAATCCTTGTTTATGCAATTGGAGCTCATGGCTTCATTTGTGTAGTAACAGAAGTGTGCACAGAAGGTTAACAAGAGACTCATCAGAGATTGTCCATAATCCGCCAGGGTAGAATCCTCTTTAATTTCAGGCATTCGACTGTCATCTGTGTAGATCTTCCATGACTTTCAAATAATCATTCAGTTACAAATGAGAGCCCCTTTTTTTCTTTTACTTCAGTGCCGGCAACAACACGATTTTCAAGGTTGCACATGGACATGAATAACACGATCTAACTGAACAACATTGTCTGCTCTCTCTTTTCAGCATCATTCTCCTGATCAGGCGATGAATTTGGATGTATGTGGCTGTAAATCACCTCAGCTCTAATTAGGCAGGTGATTGTCTTTCCTGCGAGAGCAAAAGCAAGCAGTTGAACAGAAGTTCATGGACAGGACTCAGGAATTACTCAGCAGTTTTTAAAGTTATACTCTATCTTTATCATCCCCTCTGGCTCTAACTGTCTGTCTCACACATGTAGACTTACAGACAGAAACTCAGACACATAATTATTCACACAGTTATTCAGACATTTGGCACACGCAACTGTACACACACAACCAAAGTGTATTTCACTTGGCTACATAGTGAGTCAAACATTTCTTTTGTCCGGGAGGACAGGAAGGAAGGACAATAATTTTATCATTGTCAATCTCGTTTCTGCTGAACCACATCAGCCAAGTTGTCTCTTTATCGAACAAATGCAGTCATTGAAAGGCTCTGAAAGAAGCGATTATTTTGCTCACTGTTGTACATTTGAATGACACTGTATATGACTTCTCCTGGTAGCTATAGAAACAGTACTGCTTTTGTTTCGATATGCCAACAGTACAGAATCAGCGGGAGGAATGTGCCAATACAGCTATCAGCACACATCAAACTAAAGTCAGTTGCAGATGTCAATGTCAGCACTGCAAATTCTCAGTCTTGTTTATGAAAACATGCAAAAAGCTGCAGACGGGGCCCTAAGCTCCATCATGATTCTATATTAAAAAAAACATTATAAAACCAGTGATACACTCTACAGAATGGCACATAATCACCCAGTGCCGAAAGGAGAAAAAGAAAAAAAAGTAACATCAAAGTTTTATGACCTCATATATAAAACAGAAGGATTATTCTATTGCCTGTCAGCCATGCAAACATCCAACCTCCAAGGGATTTTTCCTGGCTGGACTGATTTAAGATTTCTGTAACTATTAATATAGTTTATGCTCATGTGCTCAAACATCTTGCCACCTTATTGTTCAGTGGGTGGCCGGTATAAACAGCTTTCTCGCAGGCCAGCAGGCGTTTCTCTAAAACATTTTTATTGGTCTTCTAAACAGTGATAGTGGCCACTCTTTAGTTTGTGGAACTTGCTGCAGTTCTATCTGAAAATGGTAGACAGACTTGAGGCAGAGAATCACAAGATACAATACATTTAGAATATTCCATGACCTTTCACCTGACCTTAACATGCATTCAGTATTTTATCTAAATAATGACATCAGACATCACATGCCTGCACTCCTGGTATTAATTAGCATTCTTAATTCTGCCTGAATTATGATCAAAATACTTACTGAACGAACATGGCACGTCCCAGGTCATGGTAAGCGATGCTATGGGTAGCGGGCATGTTTTTACTATTTGTAGTAGCTTGTTTCTTATTTCACCGTTTTAATTCTACTCAATTTTAAATCTACTTAATAAACTCATCAGTGTGCCCCTCTTTCTCTATCAGTAGTAGGCTACTTTATATAAAGTCGGCAAAAAAAACATGCATGCATGTTGAGGAGGCGAGTTAACGACATAGCCTTTGAAAACAAAACCAACGTGGTACCTAACAAATGACATCTGCACTGGTTCTTTACTCTCACTCTCTCTTTACCTGGTCCACGTTTGTTATCAGTGTTGCTAAATATACCTGGGCAGCCCGCCTAAGTAAAGTGAATGTGTGGAAAATGGTGACTTAACCGTTGTTTATTTTTTTACAAGCCAGGTCTTCAGCAGTCTCCCTTCATGTTGTTTGACATTTTGTGAGTAGACGACTGCGCATAGATGCAGAGGGAGAGGCAGGGATGTGCGGTGAGGAGCAAACGCTGGTGGGACTTTACAGAAACATAATTATTAACTCAGTGTCAAACTATATCAGTATAAATGGTATTATCTAATTTTATATCATTTGAAATTATAGCGGTGTACCTCATAATATCAATATACCGCCCTGCCCTAGGGTCTGGAAGTGTAGAAAACAAGAGATAGCAGTGCATGGCTAAAGCTCTTGCCCAGGAATTTATAAACTGGACGTTTGCTGCCTCAGGGCATGGTCATTCATTCAACACAATTGTCTCTATTAGAAGGTGAGAAGCTCGTGAGGAATCATGACCTCATTGCCTGCAAGGGGTTGTGGGATCTGGTTGAGATACTGTAAAACTCAGCACATGTCGAAGTGTGGGTGTCAGTGTGTCACAGGAAACATACGGCAACAGTAGTAGCAGTGACAATGACTGCAGTGCACCAAGTATTGCATTTCCAAATTGCAGAGACAAAAAGGGCAAAAAACATACAAGACTAACAAGAACGTGGGAAAGCTAGAGTGATATACTGTTGATTAATTTCTTGAGAACATGATGACATGGCAGATAAAATATGTATAGCACTAAAAGTAACTGTTAATTAGAAGATTTCCCCATTTGATACATGTTGAAAATACTGCCTACTGAGAGGCACATTGTCAGATGTAATTCTCATTACAGGTACTGTAAGAAAATAACCTCCAGCAAGCATTAACATACTATAACTTTGGGACCTCATCCCAAGGTAGACATGACAATACGTCATTGGCGATACTCACAGCAATACCCCACATCCTCATCCACTGCAGTTCTGCAGTGGCCTTTGTGCACGAAAATCTTTAAACCTTTTTATCCATCTGTTATCCGGCGTGAATGGAGAAACAGAATGCTATGTAGTCATCCACATATAAAATAAAAGATCCTCACTATTTCTTTTATGATTTATCATTCTTCAGTATTGAAATTTTACTGATTAAAAAGAAGAGTCCTCTCAATGAACTAAACCTATAATTTTCTGCGGTAGCCTGCTGGAGTTACTACATTTAAAAAAAAATGACTATAAAATCAAATGAACTCAAATAAGGTTATGCTGCAATGGCTGAAGTATATTAGGGCTAATGATCATCATACCCCATGGTAGTCATTGAATTCTTTATCCTCTAGCTTCCCCTTGAGAGTCTGACAGTTACCCTTCTAAATCGATAGAAATGTTATCAATAGTTAATTTCACCGTTAGAGTTAGCACAGTTCCTTCTGTTCTGTTTTCAGATGTATTGACTTACTGCTCTGTATTTCAAGCATATTACATAGTAAGGCAGTTTTGTCCAGTTTGCTATTTTGTGTGTGGCAAGTGCACTTCAAGGACATTTGCGTTCATATATTCCCAAACACGCAGTTGATATTGAGCCAGCAGTGAAACAATGACAGGCCCCTGTTCCTTTGATGGCCAAACTACAGAGCTCATCAACAATCAATTTGTTTATAGTGTGGATGGCATGCATTTTATTCTTAACAACACCAGAGGGGGAAATACATATGCAAATATTGACATGCACATCAATCCAGTCATTATGAAGACTCTTAAACAGGCGCTCTTCACAGATGGGCTGAGTACCCCCAAACAGAGAGCCTCGCCCTGTTCTTCTGGCGTGTTCCTTTTGTTTGCTTCAACAATGTTCACAGCTCCAGATCCTTCTTATTCATCTGTACGCACTAAACTGATGTGAGATAATGGCCCTTGCAGAGTGTCAGAGAACGCAGAGAGTGATGCTTTCTGACACTAATTGTTCTCTCATCTCAAGCGGCAGCGTCTTAGCCAATCTCCAAAGCACTCCATAATGAGGCTTGTGGTGGAGAGAGGAGGAGGGAAGGGAGGCAGAGACAATGAGCTGACTGATGAAATTCAGACACTTTTTCTCATGTGTTTATTCCTTTATTTATTTTTATTATAGCAAATTATCAGAGGATCTTGTGCTCTCCCCTGACCCATCACTGCCATTGTGTGTGAGGTTGTTCTGCCGTGTTCACCCCAAGAACATCTGCAGAAGAGTTTGAAATATGCGTTCCACTGGCTGGGTCGCTCCATACTTCATAAAGTGGATTTTGAGATAACAGCCATGAGATTAAAATCCAAATTGCTTGACCAAGCAGAAATAACTACATAATTGACCGAGGCTGACCTTATGCAAGAGTAGAGTACAAAACTGCTTAGAGACATGCATGGGCTGAAAAAAATTATAAATGCAACACTTTTGTTTTTGCCCCTATTCATCATGAGCTGAACTCAAAGATCTAAGACTTTCTCTATGTACACAAAAGGCCTATTTCTCTCAAATATTGGTGACAAATCCGTCAAAATCTGTGTTAGTGAGCACTTCTCCTTTGCCAAGATAATACATCCACCTCACATGTGTGGCATATCAAGCATCAGACAGCATGGGTATTGCACAGGTGTGCCTTAGGCTGGCCACAATAAAAGGCCACTCAAAAATGTTCAGTTCCATCACACAAATGCCACGGATGTCGCAAGTTTTGAGGGAGTGTGCAGTTGGAATGCTGACTGCAGGGATGTCCACCAGAGCTGTTTCCCGTGAATTGAATGTTCATTTCTCTACCATAAGCTGTTTCCATAGGCGACATAGAAAAACAACCACTCACGCTCACACTCACACCTAAGGACAATTTAGGGTCACCAATCAACCTCATTCGCATGTCTCTGGATGGTGGGAGGAAGCCGGAGCCCCCGGAGAGAACCCGCACAGACACATGGAGAACATGCAAACTCCACACAGAAAGGCTGGGGCAACTGGGGTTTGAACCCACGACCTTCTTGCTGTGCCGTGCCGCCCCAGATTTTGATTTGTGAACAATATTTGGGAGAAATAGGCATTCTGTGTACATAGAGAAAGTATTTGAGTTCATTTCATAATGAATGGGGGTTTATAATTTTGTTCAGTGTGGTTAAAAATTATATCAATCACTCGTTATAACACTACCGAGGCTATACAAAACGTCAGTTAAACATCATTCTGTGATTATCTTAATGAGATTAAGCACAATCCAGTAAACTGTTCTATTTGTCATGCTCAGTGTTTCCATTTTGTGGACATGTAAAGGTGCATTTAGACTGATATATGTAAATCATGTTATTAGATAATTCATATTTCTTCCAACCATATAAGTACTTTATCACAAGTTAATTCCTCCTAGTAACAGGCCTACTGGTGTATGGTCCTTAGTTTCTGTTATATAACTGCCATGAAATGTTGTCAAAAAATTAGATTGCAACGTGTTGCAAAGTAAAAGGTAACCGATTCAGCCTCACAATTAATTAAGTAATTGATAATTATAACTATTTCATCCAAACACGTCAGATGGTTGAAACTAACCTGGTCAATCAAGCTGACATTTAATTCCAGACTGACGTGGGCTTCCGCTTATGATACACAAAATGCTTTTCATCAAGATACCAGATGGCAACACATTTTAACTGCATGTCATCTACTTACTAATGTGTGGCCAAAGACACTGTTATACTCTTATCATGAAAGGAAGTAAATTGCTGGCTTTATATGAACTATGATACAAATACAAAAACATATCACAGCATTTTGAGCCTGTTGCAGTTTAAAGTGGACACAGAGCTCTAAACACATTTGTTTCCACTGTTTTTAAGCTGACCAATTAGTATGAAAAAACTGAGTCAGAACTAAGATTATGAAAAAGCAGATTGTGCTCCACTTAGATGATTACATGTAAGCAGCTATCCACATAGTCCACTATGTATGACTGCTTTAATTGGGCTTCAAGGGATAATCACAATCCCCATCATTATACTCTGAGCAGACCGAGCAGAGCAGGTGAGCTCCTCACAGTAATGCAGAACTTTTGGAAGTAGTCATTACAGCTCCAGGGGTGCCTCTCTCATTACCTCCCTCTTAGTGAAGGAATCTGTTAATAAGTGAGAGGAATCAGTTAATAGTTTAGAAGGAAACGATAGAAGTTAGAGCGAGGAAAGGACACCGTGGTCCTTTTTCCCCCCTTCTTTAAGCCATCCATTGTTGGAATCGATTGTTCCGCTTTAGTGATTCCTTAAGGAGCCATTACGACTGAGTTGGCTGTGGGCTGCTCCATGAGCTCTTTCTCTCTCTCTTTTTGTGTCTCTGTTTGTCTCTCTCTCCCCAATTCCCTCTCTCTTTCACACACACACACCAGACACCAGCGGCTAAAGGTATTCTTAATGGCCCAGAGTTTGATCCACTGTCAAACAGCCAGAGATATACAGTTTCTAGTGACTGCCGAAGCAACCTGAGAGGTGGATTTATTTCCCCTTACAAAATAAATCCACCTCTCGGTTAGTTTGTGTGTGTGTGTGCGTGCACAGGTGCAACATTATTCTAATTATCTTCCATGAAAATGTGTTTTGTGTGATTTTAATTCACATACTTAATGTCCGCTTCAGCAATTTTATGCAGTTTATCAATCTCAGCAAACTGACACACTATACACACACACACACACACACACACACACACACACACACATGTTCACTCACACTGTGCTTACCATATTACTTATGCTGCCATGTGATTAAAATGTTTGAACTGTCAGCTGTCCTTTAAAGTATAACCATGGAGGTCCAAGCACTGTGGGATTAATTAACAGTTTAGCCAGGCTGATACACATGCAAACATCTATTCAGTATGGAGGGAGGCATCCAGAGCAGGTGGGAGAGGGGCAAATGGGGCGGGGGGAGACGGGAGGCAGGGGTAGTGGCCAAGAGACTGTGAGAAAAACCAAGTAGACTGGAGAGGGCCAAAAACGAGATTTGTCTTTTAGGTGAAAGGACAAGAGAGAGATTGGACAGTCAGGAAGAGAGCTAGACGTGGAGAGAGATACAAAAATGTGTAAACAAAGGATATGAAACAAACAAATTTAAGGTTTCAAATTATGCTAATTTTCACACTTTTTTATTTTGGCTGTCTACTAGAGAATGTAAAATATTTTTCTTGTTATACTGTCCATTGCTGCAACACCTCTATTCACCCCTCTGTCTGAACACTCTATTTTAAGCCCCTGTCCCTAAAAGCCCACTTTCTTCTGATTGGCCAAGTTCCCAGAAGCCTGCAGAGGGCCCGCAACTAGCTAGCACAGTCTGGCTATGCTAGGCTAGGCAGCAACCAGTACTTGGTTGGCCCGCAATGCTTCCAATGTGCACGACTGCATATGAGAGCTACAATAAGATTGAAAAATAGCAATATGGGACACCTAATTTACTATTTATCACACCACAAATGAGACAAGAGTTAGGTTGGAAAAACGATAGATGAACAGTATTTCCTGATTTTGGTTAAACTGGATCATATTTTATGGAGAAAATATATATGAATTCAGGCTTTCCCTCTGATGAATGTGCATCAACATGGACAGATAGCTTTACTTGTTGATAGCGGTTACTTTAGCTAATGGGTAGCAGTAGTTAGTTGTTACTTTAGCAACAAGTAGACCTAAAGCTACCTGTCCATAACGAAACTAGTACGTATATCACTGAGAATTGAGGAAGAGCGGCTGAAAGACATCAGAGGGAAAACCAGAAAAGGTTTTTATGATTTGAAGGAAAGTTAAATATTCATTTCCGTCAGAACAGATCTCACTTTAAACAATATGGACCTTTAAAGGAAAAGCTCAGGGGTGCTGTATAGATCTGTGAACAGATTCTATCTGGTATGTTATTGATGCCACACTAGGGAGGACTGGCCAGACAAGGCTGTGCATGCATTATGACTCTCCTTTCCTTATTGATTATGCCATCCAAGCTCTTTCTAGCCAGTTGACACAAACTGTGTGTGTGTGTGCGCGCATCTTTTTTGTTGCCTATAGGTTCTCTGGCTCAATCTTCACACACATTTGCAAACTCTAAATATGTGCGTACCATTCCCTAATGTTGGTTTTGCGCCTGCAGGACCTCTGTGGAGGACTATGAGTGTGTACTTGTTAATTTGTGTATGTTTGTGGGGTGTGTGTGTGTGTGCAGAGTGTGGCACTGTATGAACTTTCAATTAGAAATAACATTATTGCTCATAGCTCCCCGGAGGCCGTGATCAATCACTGTCATCAATAAAGACAGGCCAGTTTGTCAGAAAGCACCCACAAGCCTTGGGGTCTGGTGGCTGTGGCAGAGGAGGTTCCTAATCGAGGATGGTCTTTTACCATCAGCCGTACCTCAGAAACTGTCTAAGCCTTTAATTCTGTTACACAATTACCAGTGTGCATTGCTTGGGGGATCAAGGCCTACCAAACAGCAGAGGTGGAAGAAGCAGAAAAGAAATACTGCATCTGAATTTCTCAGATGAAGAGCCACAACAATCTGTATTTTAGTTAAGAAACTATTTGTGTACTTTCATGCAAAAAAAAATAAAAAATCTGTCTTCAAGTGACGTACATTAACTATCCGGCTGTGTACTGTGAAAGGGGTGACACGTGACAAGTCCACTTAGGATTATCCAACTATTCGGTTCACCTCAGCTATATTGTGCATTTAGCATTTAAGTGTCTCTTTACACTTATTTTGTTTTTTGTTTTTTCAATTTTAGTTCAGTCTCACTGTTCTCATCAGCATTGTGTCCAGGCGTTTTTTTTTGGTGAAAAAGCTATCATATATGAACTGTACACATCCTGCCCAGCACCTAAAGACAGACACATAAGATCAACAACCAGCTGGTGAACATAGTGAAGAAGTAAGATCCAAATATTTCTCTTAGGAGTTGAATTTATTGAAAGGATAGCCCCTTGAGATATAGCATCTCATTTTCAAGGGGGTACTATAAACACAAATACAAAATAAAACACATACAAACAAAACAGCCCCCAACAACCCCAACCCTTGGTTTTCATCCTACCTGTCAAATAGGAAGTTTTGTGTGTCTGTAAACAACTATGTCTCTTCATTCTGTCCAGTTAAATATGGTGTGCCTCAGGGGTCGGTCTTAGGACCCATTTTGTTTTCCTTGTATCTGCTTCCCCTTGGACATATTATCCATAAACATGGCATTTCTTTTCATATTTATGCTGATGACACACAAATATACTTGCCCGTCAGATCCACAGACCCTGGAATGCTGAGTTCACTTAACAACTGCCTTTGTGAAGTTAAAAAATGGATGTCAAATAATTTCCTCCAGCTGAACTCAGACAAAACAGAAATCCTGGTCATCGGGTCCCAGCAGATGGCAAATCAAATACTGCCATCTGCTGGTTCCCTAGTAAATCACATTAAGCCTGTGGCAAAGAACCTTGGTGTTTGGTTTGATAGTAATTTAAATTTCGAGCAGCACACCACAAAGCTTGTTCAATCATGTTTTTATCAACTTAGAAATATAGCTAAAATTCGATCTATGTTAACTTTTAAGGACACCGAGACCATTTTACACGCCTTCATCTCATCACGCCTGGATTATTGCAACAGCCTTTTCACCTGTTTAACCCAAAAATCTATTGATCGACTCCAGACTGTCCAGAACTCAGCTGCCAGGCTTTTAACCAGAACAAAGAAATATGACCACATTACTCCTATTTTAGCTTCATTACACTGGCTCCCAGTATGTTTTAGAATTGACTTTAAAATTCTATTGATCACTTTTAAAGCTCTTCATGGCCTCTCGCCTTGTTATATTTCTGACCTTTTAGTCCCATACGCACCAGCACGTACCTTGAGATCCTCGGGCAGAGGTCTGTTGTCTGTTCCAGAGTCTCGACTGAAAACTAAAGGGGACAGAGCGTTTGCTGTCAGGGCCCCGAGGCTCTGGAACAGCCTGCCCGAGGAAATCAGGTCGGCTGAGTCAGTGAACTCTTTTAAGTCCCTTCTTAAAACATACTTTTATAGGAGAGCTTTTCCCGATCTTATTTGACTTTATTTTATCCCTTTTATTTTATTGTATTTTACTAATTTTATATTAAATTTTCATGCTCTTATCTTTTTTTGTATTATTCTTTACACTTGTTAAAGCACTTTGTAACTTGTTTTTGAAAAGTGCTCTACAAATAAGGATTATTATTATTATTATTATTAACTGTTGCTCAAGAAAACATGCATAATTAATCAATTACATGAGCATAAAGAGCCATTGAAGCAGTTTGTCCTCAGTTCATCAGTGCCACAAATAAACTGAGGACAAACCGTACAATTAAAAGCCGAAACAGGTTGTTTTATGATGAGAAAATAAGAGGTAATAGATCTCAGAAAAGGAGGAAGATTATTAAAAACTGTTCCATATAGGCTTAAGATAAACTGAACCAAATGAAATTTCCCTCTAGATCTAGGCTGCAAGCGATTTATACATGAAATAATGGTGAAATTTATATGGAGACCTCAAAACAAATCTACATAGAGAATTATAAAATAAACTAGAACTGCAAGCAGTTGTAAGCGGGATCCAATCCTCCCGGTCACTTCCCAGGGGGCCCACGGAGAAGAAACGATGAGTTATAAATTAAAGGGAGTTGCGGTTACGGAGATATAAAATGAATGTATGTCTATGTGAATGTTATTTGATTTCCAATGAATAGAACCACCTAGAGGCCGATTGACGGCAAATTTCACACAGCCCCTCGGGAGGTCGTGCCAGATAAGCTCCCCGAGTTTGGTGTAGATCGCCCATTGAAAACGTAAGATCTGACATGACATCCTGTTTTAGCATTTGCACAAACATTTGTTAGCTTATAATTCGGACGTTTTTTAGCGGATCAAAATTCCCTCTACAAACTTTTATCGGCTGGTCCAGAGATGGTCTGTGCCAAGTTCCGTGCCAATCCAACTTTCGGCTTCAGAGGAGTTAATTAAAATAGTTTTTTCAGTTTTCGTGATTTAGTGAAATGAAAGCGTAATCGCACAGAAGCATGTTTTATACCATTGGAATTGGCAGAATCCCCCAAACACGTAGACATAAGGTTTATGAATGTGTGATGTAGTGGCGTGTAGTTATGAGGCAAAATGTGCCTTTGTGCCCATTGAAATTAATGGGATTTTCTGACGGTATTTGAGCTTCGATTATAGCGCCACCTTTTGGCTGAATTGCACTAAATTTTTCAGCTCTCATCAGGGCCCCATGAGGAACAATTACCCCAAATTTGGTATCAATCGGACATGTGGTTATGGAGATATAAAATGCATGTAAGTCAATGGGATTTTTTTTGGAATAACGCCAACTAGTGGCTAACTGCACCAAATTTTGCACAGCCCCTCAGGGGGGCATGGCACATAAAGTCCTCAAGTTTGGTGTTGATCGGCCATTCCCAACCTAAGATATGACATCACTTCCTGTTTATAGCGTTTTTAGCAAATTTTTATTAGCATATTATTTTAACAATTTTTGTCATATCAAAATTTCCTCTACAAACTTTCATCAGCTTGGTCCAGAGATTATCCGTGCCAAGTTTGGTGTCGATTGGACTTGCGGCTTCGGGGAGTTAATTAAAATAGGTTGTTCAGTTTTGTAGCGATGTAGCGAAAAAAAAGTCTAGGCAGAAATGGCCGTGACCATTAGATTCAGCTCAATCCCCCGAACACGTGGATTTAAGGTTTTTGGTACTGGGAACCACGATGCCTTGCATTCACGGGTTCCCAGCCCACTTGGGCTTGGACCCCTAATTAAAGGGCCTAAGATAAGTGTCAGAGGTGTTCTGATGGACAATGTCAGCAAAATCGATGATAGGTTGTATCAACTGAGAAACAGCTTTTGAATTGAAATGTTAATTGAGCTATTCAGACAGGCATATGTTAATCAATATGGGGCTGAATGGAGAGTTCAAGGTCAATCCAAAGTCCAAGATATTTGAGCGAATCAACTTTCTCAAAGAGTGACCAATCATCAAAATGAACATACAAATCAAACGAATATAAATGACTAGGTTGCACACCAATCACCATCTACAGGACTTTAGACCAAGTTAAAATCAAATTGTAAAGCATTCTAGATTTGGAATATCAGTTAGAAATGTAAAGAGCAGTGTCATCAGCATAAAGATGAGCAAGACAATCTGAGCATATTTGAGGTAAGTTGTTAATAAATTAATAGAAATAGAAAATAAAAGTGGTCCCTTGTAGAACAATTTTCAACAATTAGTCAGACTGAGAACCCTGAAGGACAACAAACTAATGGATAGGCATTAAACCATAAAATAGCATTGATTGATTTTATTTAAACCAATAGAGTAGAGCTTATCAAGGAGAAGGTAGTGATATACTATATCAGCCTTGGAAAGTTTGATAGCACCTGTGAGCTGGCCTTTATCAAAGGATGAGAACACATAATTAGTGAATTTTAGATGAGCCATGGTGGTGGAAATATGTAATTTAAAACCTGATTGGTATGGAGGTAAAATGTTGAACTAATCAATGTACTGTACTGGTCTCGGACATTGAGGACCAGTCAAGACCACAAATTTGGGAATATCAATAAATTGCTTTTGCATTGTCTGATTTATTTGTTAACATCCTAACTTTGATTGGATGTAAAACTTATTGCTTCATATGCAACCAATAACCCTAATTAAAAATGTGTTGTTACTGGTAACGACTGCCCCCCCCTCCCCGCGGTGGTAAGCATGGAAAAGGAGTGTTGAATAAAAGATGCTTACATTGATTTCAGCTCTTAGTGTTTGTATGTGGGTGTTTTAATGGGAATGTGGATCTTTCAGATCAATTTGATTAGTACCTATGATCTTGTTCCACATTTTATTGTGTCATGTAATGTGGGGAACTGGTTTCAGTCTTGACTCGGTCTCGCACTTCCTCGGTGTTGGTCTCGACTTGGTCTCAGTTTGGGCGGTCTTGACTACAAAAGTAATCACCACCTTTTGAAAACAAGGGAAGCTGGCACATTTCCATATGTAGGGGACTGCACAAGCGGACAAAGACATGTTAAGTACATCCGCAGCAAGTTTAACAAATTTTGCTTCCAAACTATCTGTCTATCTATTACTTTCTTTTAACTCACATATAGCATAAAAATATCAATGAACCATTAAAAGTAGTCAAGTTTGAGGAATCACATCAGAAAGTGAAATGCTGATTAAAAGCATGGGAAATAAGTACTAAATCATAAATAATTTATATTTTACTCTGATTTAGCAGAAGCTTTTACCCAATGCTACTTTCAATTGCTACAGTATATATGTCAGAGGTAGCACGCCTCTGGAGCAACTTGGGGTTATACATTGGTGGATTTGTCACAGAGGGAATCGAAGAAGGATCTCCCACACCAAAGGCATGTGTTTAGTTTTAAGAACACTTTGGTTAGTTTTATTGAGATGTTTAATTTATGTTTGTCTGTTTAATTGATTCCAAAACTGTCTATGGTTAAAAAAAATCCAGAGAAAAGCAATCTCTATAGTAAGTGGATTTTGCAATCCTTTTTTCTTACATAAATTCCTCAAGTATCTGTAGGTTTTCTTCACATCTTTATACAATCAGTATTTTGCCCAGGCTTTATCCCTTTGTTTGAAAATACTAATAAGATGTGAGCTAATCTAG
The DNA here is from genome assembly GCF_014851395.1 of Micropterus salmoides. Lineage (NCBI taxonomy): Eukaryota > Metazoa > Chordata > Actinopteri > Centrarchiformes > Centrarchidae > Micropterus > Micropterus salmoides. Next base: position 12,037,342 of record NW_024042261.1, on the reverse strand, counting down.
GGTAAATGTTTACATTTAACTCTAATTATCACTTACTTTAGTTCCTTCAGAATAAAAGAAGTTCCATGCGTCATCAGCAAAAGGAATGAACTGAAACATGCATTGTCTCAGATCAATATATTTAGGAGGAGAACTAGGAATTTTAATTTTCCGGACACAAGATATAGTAATTAAGTGATCAATTGAACAAGCTAGCATAATGAGAGATTGAATGATCCTTTCAGGATTAGTGACAAGTATCCAATCCAACAAACCGATAATCCACCCTACTAGGTTCATTATTTAGCTGAGTGAAGTTTACACTGCCAAATTAATTTCTATCATTGGGGGATATAATAATTCAGTTACTATGGAAGTCACCCAAGATAATCATTTTATTTGATGAATACCAGACCAGGGCCAAACATTACTCTCAATAAATGCTGATGTTGATCCATGTCTGCTGGACGTGTAAATGGAGAAATCTCTGATTACACATTTGCCACATGAAACACATTTTTTTACACATTTGTGCTGTTTTTTCATTTACCATTCACTCAGATGATAATAGAAAATGTGGCAATATACAATATCCGAATGTTGTCTATCACCATGAGTATTCTGGATAAGATCCAAACATTTCTTATAATTCTCTATAATTCAAATAATACATTTAATTGATTGCACAGCTATATGGCTGTTTTCAGTCTTAGAGTGCTCTCTAGCTCCTTTGTTTATCTCTGTATTTCAAGTGTTACCACAGATAGCATAGATCAGATTGTGCCAAAATGTTTACACTCCTGAGTTTCAAAAGTGATAATCAAAACAAAGGTAGCACACATCTGGTTGATTGTTCCAGAGGGAGTTTCCATTATTCATTCAACATGTTTACTGTTGCAGAACCTGTTTTTCTTTTATGAGTCAATCAGTAGTTTGACTCCAACAATTAATAGCTACATGACACTAGAGGCTGTATTTGCTTCTACAATTTAGCTATTATAATAAAGGTACTGAAATGATGGAAAAGCTTAAATGCCACATTCAGTTTTCTTTAAACACCAGTTAATCTGAGAGGAAACATTTATTCTTGACCTATTGAAAACAATAACTTGGCCAAAAATACTCAAGGTCAAGGTCCATTTGATTCCAGAAAAAGATCTTTTTTGTCTTAAATTAATCTGTATTCTGTAAATTCTGTGGATTGCACAGAATTGGCAGTTTGCTGTCTCAGAGTATCTCTTTAGCTTGTCTCAGTTGAAATCACAGATGAGATTTTGCCAAAATGTATACACTGCTGAGTTTCAGAAGTGCAGTGATTGACCCGAAGGCAATGCTAATCAAAACAAGGGTAACATACATCTGGTTGATTATTCCAAAGGGAATTTCCATTATTCATTCAACAGTTAACATATCATTGTACACCCTTATTTTTTTATGAATTAGTTTTACTCCAAAAATTAATAGCTACATGACACTAGAGACTGTATTTGTTTGTAAAATTTAGCTTTTTCATCCCCTATTGTGTTTAAACACCAATTTATCTGAGAGTTCATTCTTGACCTTGTAATCAGACCAAACAAGCTTAAGCTCAAGGTTTTTGGTTCCGTAAAAAGATAAATATCTTTTGTCTCATCCATGAATGGAACTGTATTTTAGTGGATGTGTGTGTGCGCTGGTTTCATGTACTGTATGAGAAAATCAGACAGGGCCTCTAGACATTAGTACACACTGATGTACACAAATTCACTGACCGTGGCTGAATGAAAAAGCGCTTTCAGACCTGCCTAACAGCAACCTTTGTACTACACTGAAATAATTGTAGCCATTACCAAGTACCGTCATGCTTTAGCAAACAGACAGTTTAACCTTTAGACAGCAAGGTACGTTATTGAAATCAGTGTTCTCTGTATTGTACTGCTGAGGTGGATGGGAATGTCATTTTTTGGCCACAAGCCAAAGTTTTGAACAAAATGAAAATGTTGACCTGATGGTGGCACTAGAGGAAAGGTTTGGGGATCGCCAAAGTTATTCAAATCCATCCTGAGGGGAACATGAATATCTGTACCACATTAACTGGCAATTTGTTCTATAATTTCTATATAAGATTTCTCTAAAAGACAAAAATATCAACATGATGGTTAATTTTGTGGCAATCCACTCAGTAGTCATTGAGAACATTGCATTTTACAGTCCGAACTGTGCTTTTACAATCTGTGATACTTATGGTCCCCAATCTGTACCACTGCAGTTTGTTACAGTTTATTACAGGAGACCATAAGGGTGTTAATAGTTAGACGTTAAACTTCACCTTGCTATGTGTGATTTATTTTTTCTCAGCACCCTTCAAGTGTGTGCATGTGTGTGTCCCCTGACACAAACTTACACACACTTGTGGAGATTGCATTTTGTTTTCAAAAGGTAGGCGAGTCCCCACAATGTGACTGTGTAATCAGATTTATGTTCTCCACAACATGAGTGACACATGTCGCCACACACACACACACACAGACAAATGAAGAGTTGAGCCCTGACCCACTGTGCTGCAGGTTTAACCCTGTAGAAAAAACACATCCCACATAATCCTTGGACTTTTGATAATATGTGCTTTGCTGTGTAGCTGGTCTGAAGTATTATTTTACCACAGCTGAGCCTTGACAAATACTACGGATTTACTCTCTGTGTGTTGGAGTGTTATGTCTCTTGGTCACCAAGTCAGCGCAAATCTCACACTTAAACAACTTGAACAATTGATTTGTCTCTTGAATGCGAAGGGTATTTTCAGAGCGAGAAGTTGAAGAAGAGGAGATATTTTGAATACAGGGCATAATGTCATATTGAAGTAAAAGCCAGAGAGAGAGAGAGAGAGAGAGAAAGGGAAATAAAGTTTGAACTATTTGTTGACACACACAGAGACATACACACACTCTCACACTCAGAGGGGAAAAAAGGAAGGAGAAGGAAGGACAGAGGGGGGAGCAGAGGACAGAGGTTGTGTTTGAGTTCAGGTCCCGGGTGCCATCATCAGCTTTTCCCTGTATTCTGACCTTTGACCTCACTTTAATTCAAACAGACAACTCCTTGCTCTTTCTCTGCCTGCCTCTCTGTGCTTCTACGTCTTTATCTTCTCATTCTTATCTTCTTGCTGACTCCCAGCTCTCAATTCCTGAGTACATCACACATTATATTGTTGCCGTTTGGGTTTGTGTGAATCTTAAGAAGCATTAATTGGGGTTATCTCTACAGAGAATTGTGTAAATTACTGGGGCTGTGAATCTATTCAAGTATAAGTTCAGTGTAGAGAACATTAGACTTGGCTAAGGATCCTAAATAATACAAATGGACTTTCAGGGTGTGACTGTTTTAAACTAATTTCAGGCTGATGTAATACTTTTAATTACAGGCAGTTGTGTGGTTACATACACACAGTGTTTCTCGGCCTGAGGCTGGACTAACATTATGTAGGTGTTAAAGGAGAATTTGCTATTTACCTTCTTTTTTCTTAAATGCACCCAAATGTTTCCTTAGGAGATTAACATAAATCAGTACTTAAAAGATCATTTCGGTTTAATACAACTTGGTTCTTATTTTTGTTGGTTATGATAACATTGTACTAACCAAGTAAAGATAAGATTTGGGACCATGGCAAAATCACTACAGCAAAGTCCAACAGAGCAAGCAACATTCAGATAATCAGACAGTTGAAAAAAAGACAATAGTGTACAGTAATCTAACCACTTTATTTGGTGGTAAACCCAAATAAAGTGGTTTATTTACACATAAAGTGGTTTATTTACACATCAAGGTATAATGCGCAAGGATTTAGACTATTTTCAAATTCATATTCCAAAAAAAAAAAAGGAGCAGCACACATCAGGTCATAATTGCTACTACTGCTGTTTGCTCATGAAGCCCTATTAGCTGACTGAGTCCAGAATGAGCACCAGAACCAGAGCCCGAGGAGTGGCATTAGAACCGGGATCAGCAGCCTTACCTCCCAGCCTCCAAGACCGACTGTGATTTACAGCAGGGGTCATGCATTAGTCGGACATGAGAGAGAGAAGCAGCGACAGAGTGTGTGATGAAGTGTGTTTTACAATGAGTTAACAAGGCAGTTGGTTTGATGAAAAAGCTAAGAGAGCTTGTGTAAAGTGGTGAACTCACTCGTGCACATCTCCCAGCTCTTCCGGTTTTTATTTTTAAAAAATGGACAATGGACACATTTCCACATAAGCAGCGGCGGATTGGCCATCTGGCAATTCTGACAAATGCCAGAGGGGCTGGAGCAATTGTTTTGCGGTGGGCCAATCAGATTCAATGTTTCACCTGGGCTTTACTTCGCCGGGCCACCCAGGTATATTAACGGCCGCCCAAGTATAGTATTGTATTATATTAATGGTAGGACGACAGTGAAAACAGTGACAAACAAATGTACTTTGTGTTTGTAATTTACTCTGCAGTAGAGAATGACAGTAAAGGCAGACAAACGGAACAGACAGCACAGACTCTACAACATACTCAGATGGACAGACACTGTTTTTACTGTATGAGTCACATATGTTACAAATCTGTTACACATGGAACTGCTTATATTATTTCACCTTCTGTACACAAATATAAGTAGTGAATGCATGTGTTCGTGAGTGGAGATGCGTAGTAATGTGGGCTGGTGTGGCTAAAGTGCCAGGGCTGAATTTTTGTCCCAGTCCGCCCCTGCATAATTAAGTTATTAAAATTCTGTGTATGTATGATCTTTTTACATTGTGGCATCTTGCTTTTTCCTCATTATTATTGCATTGTTTAAATTATATCTGTCAAAATAAACAGAGGTAAAAAAAAAACACAATAAAAACAGAAACATAGCAAATTAATACCCTTTGTTCTGAGAGTTTTACTAAATTTTCAACGAACTTCCACTTCTTTGCTGATCAACTGCTTTTACAGTGCAAGTAGCCAAGCTAGCAAGGTTATTGAAAAAGAAGAAGTAATCATTTTAAAACATGATAACTTAGTAGTTAGTAGTTCCACATATCTTCCACAGTCTATGGATTCTACTACTCAAACTTTTTGATATTTGACATTTTAAGTTTAGTCAGGACAACTTCATCAGATATTTTATTTGCTTGCAGTAGTAATGTTTGGCGGTATGGCTCTGTTCTGGGACCCCCATGGAGAGGCATGAGGTGAGGAGAGCACCCAAGGGTAGGCAGGCTAGATCAGCTTAAATAAGGTGCCTTGTGTGCCAATGAATGCTAAGAGGGAAACATACTGTGCTGCATCAGCTGATGTGGGCTTGACATGATATGGCCTTCTATCAGCTGATGCACTATGATTGAGAGCTGAGCTTGACTCTGTTGCCTGCCTGAACTAAAGCTATGCTCGACTTGTACCTGGTGTTCTGCCAGGAGAAGAGAGTGTCCAGGGTGGTAGGGACATCTATGCCATGTACTTGCTGCAGTTGGTCTACATAGACTCCACAATCTGGCAACATGAGTCTGTGATCTTTTCTATAGTTGTTATGATTTTCCTTAGGGCGTGTTCTTTCTCCCTTAGTAGAGTTCCCAAACCACACTATGATACCTGTGGTTACTGTGCATCTAAGGTTTGCATGTTTCCCATTAGAATTGGGGGTGAAAGACTTCCAAATATTTGCTTGCTCTTTTTAAACCCACTAACATATTGCATAAGGCTCCATGCTTCATGTTCATTTCAGATGTATTGTAAAAGCCACTGCAAACAACAAGTGTTCACAGCAGGCTTCTAGTAGAATTATAAACCATCTATCTCCCATTTGGCAAATTTAGGGTGTGTGTCAGTACAGCTACACTGCTTTTGTCATCCTTCCAGTTAAAAGTGTTAAATGATTGTAAAACTATTCACTCTAATTTAATAAATTCTTTACATGTGACTTTTAGGTGTTGTATGAATTGTACGGTTGAACTGAATTTGATGTGTGGGAGGATATGTTGCGTACGTGCTGCAAGACTAACTGCAGTTAGAGCTCGTAAGTGGGGCAATTAAACACTTGTGTGTCTGACGTCTCCAGCACATGTAAACTTGAAAGATTGATTTTTCACAATGAAAGACAAAGGACTGGAAGGTAGGAGTCAGTCAATGAACGAGTGGATGGATGGATGGATGGATGGATGGATGGATGGATGAATAAGTGACACATTTTCTCACATTCCTCCTCCTCAGGCTTTCAGTCCAGTGATGGTGCCGAATGTAAAGCAGTGTGTGTGTTAGTGTGCCTGTGCATATCTATGTGTGCACTGCGTCTCAGTGTGTAGGTGTGTATTGATCACTGCAGGGTGATGTTTTATTAAACAGAGGTGAGCGTGGAGATAGGAGTGTCAGGGAGGCTGTTGGTAAAGCCTCTTTCAGTTGGCCTTTTGTTGCCTTTTTGCAGTTGCAAAGTCATGATCTCTCTCCCCTTCCTCCCTCTCCCTACCTCCATTCTTCCTTTTAATAACTCATCATCACCCTTTTGTACCCTGCTTTCTTTTTGCTCATTCTATCACACGTCCCAACTTTTCTGCCACCTTCCTTTTTGCCTTTATCCTTTGCTGTTCGCGAGTTCCATACTCTTCCCTCCTATTGTACTCCTTTCAATGTCATTATCTCACGTGGCCCACATGCTCTACTCTTTTCTTCCGTTTTTATTTCACCCTCACCCCTCTTTTCACTTTTGCTCCACTCATCCTCGTTGCAATTTTCCACCTCCTTCCTGCTTCTTGACTCATCTTCCATCTCTCTTTCTTTCAGTCTCTCTATTTCTTTCTCTCCCACCCTCATCCTCCTCCTCCCCTGCCTCTCCTGGGGAAAGCTGGCTGATAAGCCGGTTCGAACAGACATGCCTTCATGGCCTCCTTCTTCCCTTTCATTTCTCCCTCTGGCTTCTCGGTCTCCCAGGTCCTGCAGATGCCTGTTGACTTGATCTATGAATCCCTGGTGCCTCTCAATCCCTCTTTCCTCATCTTCCACCTCTCCACTTTTCTTTCTTCCAGTGCGGGAAGAGAGATAACACTGCATGCGTCCATGAACTTCTTCATCTCCTCACTTTCTTCCTCCTGACTGACCCACCATCCTCTTTACTCCCAGGGGAAACACACACACATACAAACACACACGCAAATATAAGCCATTCAGAGTCCCCCTGTAGAGAACCAGCAGCGGTAACCACAGTGCACAGCTTCTTCCCTGCTTGCTCTGACACCATTTAACAACCAAGTACTGCACAAGTATTGTGCGCATGTGTGAGATATGTCTGTGTATCTGTTCTGTGTCCAACTCAAGCACCTCTTCTTTTTTTTGTGTCCCACATTCACAATGTGTTTCCTCTATCTTCCAATCTTGAAGGCTTGAGAAGGTCAGCAAGGGGAGAATCTGGAGGGACTCTGTGACACATACTGAGGAGGAGATAAGGAGGAAGAGGGGTGAAGAGGGGTGGCATGTGGGAGAACCAATCAACAGGTCCAATCATGACCTTTGAGATGCAGCCTCTTGTCAGGCTGGTCCAGGCTTGACACCCAAACCTTAGTGTTCTCTCTCTCCCTTCCTTCTGCATCACCTTTTTCCTTTGTCTAGCCCGATTCATCATAATAACTCCACAATACAAAGACGCCTTCAAGAAGCATAAGGATAAAAGACTATTATCTTTTTTTTACTGACTTTAGTTTGATCCTTCATTTCATAACCCTGCTACATAAAAATATATTTTGTTACAGAATCTTAACACATAACTTTATCGTTTCTGAATTAGGGTTACAATCAGGTAAACAAGAACAATAGTATGAGGTATATCATTAACTCATTCATTATGTTAAATTGTTAGACTGATGTAAGCAGTGCAGAGTCACTAGGAATTATGCACGTATTGGACGAGTCTGTACCAACACATCAGTCATTTGCATTATTTTAGCAATTCAAATTTTCCATATATGCCTGTTTACAGTTCAGACAGAACTGACTTGGCAGTTACTTGTCATCATTCTGCTGTAAGAAGTTGAGTCGGTAACCTTACATGCATGCTGTTACCTAAGTGTTGAGTTGTCTTTGCTCTTGTTTTTAATTTAAGAAGTAAATTTAATTCCCAGTCTCATTTTATTGAGTAACTATTTCATGTAAATGTTAGGCGCAAGATCAGTCCTGAATCAAATAATTCTTGTAGTATCATTTGTATCTGCACAATGAATTGTGCTGGCCGATGTCCTTAAATGCTCCTTCTGTGCCCACTGTCCTGGCATAAATGTTGAAATTTATACTCAGCAAATGGGACATGGCTTCAGACAAAATATCTTCAAGTGGGCGTTTGGCCTTAAGGGGACCACATACAGTAATTGCTCTCTTCCCACCTGCCATTCACTTTGATTCAAGCTGTGTGCCCTGCTGTACGGAGGAAGGTTCCTTTCTATTTTTGAATCATATAATATTTCAGGTAATTCAACAAACATGCAGTTGCATCTTTCTCAAATTTAGTGAATTACCCGCAAATTCATCTTATAGCGTGAGGGCCTCTGGCCTTTTCCTATCTATCCAACATCCTCCCTTGCATTTCCTTCCATTTCTTTCCACTTTCTCTCTCTACAAGATAGGAGCGCTGCACGTGTGGTAACGACGTGTGACGGTACACCAGCTATTTCAGGGTGGCCTATTGATTTTCTCATCCCTTTTTTTCTCTCCAATAATGCCCAGTAGAGGTTGTCCGACAGATTGATTGGGATGGTGTGTTTTTGTATGTGTGTGTTTGTGTGCTTTTGTGCTAGTGTTGGCTGCAGATCACTCTGCATCATAGTTCTATCTTGAATGAAATGTGCAATTTGAACACTTGTTGTCCCCTTTGGGCTGTCAAACAAAATGCCACAAACAATCAATGACTGAATCAAACACACATACTGTAGACAGAATAACACACCAATTGTCAGCCGGCTTCCAACCAGGAGGGACATTCTCTGATATAAATCAAACATGGTGTTCAAAGGCACAAACAAAGAGATAGGACAGTCCTGACTTAAATTAAATACTGTAGGTCAAAAACTGCGGCTGAACAGTATAAGATTTAGATGACATGATACATTGTAGTTCGGAATGCTAATTAAATCCCCCCAAAACATAGTATATTTTGAAAGGCTTTGCCACAAACAAAAATCCCATCTGATTGAAATGTATCATTTTTGTACTCATCATCTGAAAACTCTTTCCTGTAAGTGCAATCCGGAAATCCCTGCAGTATGCGACAGCTTAATACTGTGGCCCCCAACCCTCAAACCACAGCTCTCTCCAACATTGTCTCATTCTGGACACGATTTGTGGCCAGACCTTGATTCACTTTGTACAGAGAAAGGTGTTGTCTCTGTGAGACGACCATCTAAGTCTGCCTGCAGATGAAAAGGCCTTTTCAATCCCCAGGACCAAATTGAAACGCTATGATACTGAGATGAAGGTTAGTCAGGTGGTCCGCAAGAAGACATAACCAGTTGAAGCAGATCTTATAAAGTGATTTTAAATGGAATGACATTGACCCTCCTGGGGCTAACCTTAGATGTATATGTCATAGCCAATGCTAAAAGAAATCAAGAACTTCTGCCAAGTCGTTTTGCAACTCTGGAAGGTAAAGTGAGAGAAAAGGTAGACATTAGTTTTATCATTTTCAAAGTTGAAAGGACTCAGAGTTGACTAATGCTTTTTCCTAAACAAAAGATGGGTTCTCTTATATCAGTATTGAAAACATATGAGTGCATCCTACACAGTTGGGAGCAAAGCAATACATATAGTTTCTGTAAAGCAAGTGAACTTGCTATACATTCAGTCTTCCCATCTGGCAGTAGTTCAAAATACATGTGCAACTCTTGATGAAAGATGTAGCTGATTTAAAACTCTTCTGTATTTCCAGAGGCATTTAACAACAACAGCAACCCCTGAATAAACAGTAATGGATAAGTTGTATTGTTTTCAAAATACAGAATTAAACATTTTGTCTCATTGACACATGATTAGTCATGTCAAGCTGCCTGCCAGCATAAACACATCAAAAGTTTGTCAGCAGTTAATAGGCAATTAAAAGTTTGCCTTTAAATCTCACAATTAAACCTGCATGCATGTATCACAGCAGGGGACCTTTGGTTGTAAGGAAAGTACTAGATGTCCATAACCTCTCAATATAAATTCACAATTAATTAAATGCCAGCTATGTGGCACAGCATCTCTCTGGCCTTCTCATTAACCTTCCCCATTCAATATGTCAGAGGAAGTAACCTTTTCACTACTCACTCATGGTCTTAAGACCCTGTTTTCTGAACTGAATAAGCTAACGCACTTTCCCCTCACAATGCAAGTACTGTATTATTATTATGCTGCTGTTGTTGTTGTTTTATAGTCTGTGTGTGTAATTTTATCATGCCCTGATTTTAAAGTAGTTCATTATTTGCACAGAGCCCTGTGGCAAGGCTTGCCTTATTAAAACACATTGGCCCGTTAACTTCTGTTAGGGTTGCTGATTGAAGTACTCATGTGCATGCATGGAAGTCATGCATTAGAAGAGTGCATTCCTAACCACATTTGACTGACCAATCCTTTATTAAGAAGTGTTACATTTAATTATAGCTGCCCTTTATTCTTACCTGTGCTGGCAGAATTATGCCAATACTATTAGTAACACTTTATGAATTAATATCTCAAAGGCAACTGCAGGCACTTTATGATCAAATCAACAATCAATTTTACTTGTGAACTCGAAGCCATTTTCCCATTATACTTTTATCCCAGGGGAACCAAACTGATTATGTGTCGTCATGCAGAAGCTCATCTTGCCATTTTATGTGGTTATTATTGAGAGATTGAGATTTTTATTATTGGAATAAGCCTAGAGTGGTGGCTCACCAGTAATTCCTCATAATGCTGCTGTTGTGTGTGTTTGTGCATTAGGGTCCTCTACGTGTGTAGTACAGTGGGCGTTAGTCATAAGGGTTGAATGAAGGGCGCGTGACCTTGCCCAAGGACACTCCTGCTCAGGCTTTTTAGTCTTCTGTCTTCCCAATCAATTCTCTACCATTTTACCTCCGTAGCGCCGAGGTAGAGCCCGCTCCACAACTCAACACCTGTCCCTGGAACGGCAAAGATCTGTCAAAGACCTTTCCTCGCTGAAACATGAAATCACCAGCAGCAGCAGCGGCAGAGAAGCGATGCTGCCATTTATAAAAGCCGTCTATCCCTTCGTAAGGCCCCACAGGGAGCTGTGATGAGAAGTGAGGGAAGTTGAAAGGTTACACCCGCCGAGAGAACAGACAAGACATGGATTTGGGCTCCAACCTGAACAGGAAATGGAACCGTCTCCATCTGGCGGGTTGTTCATCATGAGGTAGCATGTCAGATATAGTTGAGGCAGTGGGAATTACTTCAACTTTCTCACCAACTGAATTTCTTTAGTAGCTTAAAAACGGCTGTACTGTAAATGGTGTGAAATAACTTTTCCATCAACTGTAGGTAGTTAAAGGAAGAAGTGCCTTTGAGCAAGGGAATCTTACCCCTACATACAAAACGACATAATAGTTTATTATAGTATGCCACTGTACTTTATACATACATAACCTTTCTGACTCTTCTTGAGAACGTAAAAGAAACCTTGAAATTCTTGGATACAGTATAAGTACTTTTCTCAGCTTCTAAAATGAGTTTTCTACGCTTGGCTGATATAAGGACTTTTTCTCTTCTTTCTTTTTATTTCTACTACAAAGGGTGTTAGGACTTTGAGATTGATTATGATTACAGCACTGGGGAAACTGCACTGGCATTGATATTGATTATGGTGTTGGTGAGGTTAGTGGTGTTGCTGGTGGTGTCAGTGATGAGGACGGTGGTGGAGTTAGCAGTGGTTGTAGTGCTGCTTCTGCTGTGATGACAATGATGACGATGATGTCTGATAGGGCTAAACTAATTTTTATGCCAGCCCGCCGGCGATATGTGTGACTGGATATTTTACAGTTGGTCAGATAATGAATTGGTGACACTTTTAACATAAGGGTCAAGGTCACTGTGACTTCAAAATGACCATAACTTAAGAACTGATGCGGTCATAATGACAACATTTCACACAATGTTTAATGGGATACAACATAAAGTAATTTTCCACAAAGTTCAAAGGTCAACTTCACTCTGATGTCATAAAGTCCTAGAAAACCCCTTTTTGACCATTATTCAACACCCTAACTCAGGAACAGAAGGGGTGACTGACCTTATTTTACAGTTGGTCCAAACTAAACAGAACAGGTGATACTTGACTCAAAGGTCATTGTCAACTCAAAATAGGTTTTTAGCCATAATTTAAGAATGAATTGGATTCCCGATTTCACATACATGCTGACTTGGACGACAGAATGAGTATTTTGAGCCTTTCACTTCCTTCTTCTTTCTGAATTTCGAGCATCATCTGAATCACATGACTGCAAACAACGCATTGGAGCGCGCCTAGCTAATCTTGATTTGTGAGCGAGCGAGTTCCACCTACAGCTCATAGGTCGGCATCTAAAAGTGCCAGTAGAAAATAAAATGCAACACGTCTAGCCAATACATATATGATAATTCTTCATTAATCAGTTCAACAATGTATTTTCACTTTAATCAAATCATCAATATAATGATAACTTCCATTTAGCCAAATGTATTCACTACATATATGTTATGAGTCTGGACAGAAATGGATATAAACTGCAACTTGGCTGGTTTGTGGAGACACACAACTGCGAGGCGGTTATTTTCTATTCTATATAATAATTTTTATTATTCAACCATGTGCTTCTTTGAAACAATGCAGAACAAATTCTCTTAAGAGACTCATTTTCTATGAGGTTTCCTTGAATTTCTGAAAATAATAGCAGGCTCTGAATGGGAAGCCAAACTGAATAAATTCAGTGTTACATAAGAACATACAGTCCAATGTGATACCATCCTTAGTTGCCATTGCCAATCAACACATACTAAATTATCATTGTATGATGACTAACAAAGCTTTTCTTTGTTTTTTCTTCTGTGATCTCTTGGGGAACATGTGTGCATCTGTCTTCCACCTGCATAATCTGTATCACACAAACACCTTACAGGTAAGAGAGCTACTTCATCCAACAATACACCGTTTTTTGTTTGTTTGTTTGTTTGTTTGTGTTGCACATTGAAAGCAAGCCCTCCGGGACCATTTAGTAGTGACAACCCCCAGTGGTGGAAACGGCGACTTTCTACTGAGGGGACCATTCTCGGGTGGGGGTTAAATTCTTAATGATTTTACTCATTATCATAAGAGCTGCATAAAGAAATGTCTTTCTCAAGTTAGATCCACTGATTATTTTCTTGATGACTGACTTGATGACACTGCATATTGAGCTTCCAAAAAAATATGTTCTCTGACTATTCTCTGCTCTGCTGCTTTCATGCTGTCTCCTCTCCTCTCCTGCTCTGCTATGGGGGAAGCCCTGTAGCATCGTTTTTTGAGGGTAAAGGTAGGCATATGATTTTTAACAGAAAAGACCACCAAGGAGGTGGTTGGGGTGGATGGAGGGGCAGAACCCCAACTTTGAACCAGGAGAGCGGTGTTCATGTCCTGTGTGAAACAAAAAGTCAACATTAAATATTTTTATTTAAGTTAGGCAAGTTACGTAAATAGACGTTAGTGTTAACTAACGTACGTAGTTATTTCAACCCAAACCATAATCTTTTCCTAACGTTAACAAAGTACTTTTTGTGCCTAAACGTAACCAAATTGCAACGTTTCACAACTTCAATAACGCAAAATGGCACTATCATTTTATCATTTTATCTTGAAAGTCTAACATACATATTTATTGTTGCTAACTTTACCGGATATTTGTTGTTGCTAAGCGTTGGTAACTTGACCGTGGAGCCCTTAACGTGGAAAAATTACGCAAAAGGGGTACCCAGGGCGTTAAAAAGTGACACCAAACAGCCTCGACCAAGCATCAAGCGTCGGGAGTGAGAATGTCTGGGTGAAACTGCCATAAGAAACAGTGCAAGACAGCTTTAAGTGGTTTACACGTTTATTAACAATCAATAGACTTTCAATATCTGAGCAGGAATGCCCTTCCCTCCCAACTTCTACACCCCTGGAAACGGTTATCCTCCCCCATTTCCATCACTGATGACCCCTCATTTAAATCATAGTTTGTATCAATGAAATGAATATATGGCTAAGGACCCACTGTGTGAACATGTATTTGCGTACTCAGTGCACACACCTGGATCTCACTGAATATTCATGTGCTGCTGAAAACAAGTCTCAGAATTTGAAATAGATTGCTGTCACAGCCCGTGAATCACGGAGCAATTTTAGCTCTTGAAGACACTGTAATCAGTGCTGCCTGCTGTCATCCCTTATGCACGCACACAAAGACAGACATGCAGACACATACAACACATACACACTAACACACATGCATGGGCACATATATCCACTTCATATTGCTGATGTCTCCTTTAGACCAGGGGACAGTTTTAGGAAAAGCCCAGTGAAGGGTTTGTAGTTTCACGTGTCACACACTATCACTTCAGATTCACTCCTCTCTCAAATCTCTCTTCACTAAAGGGGAGACCTAATAAACCCAGTGGACAGCTACAAGCTTGAAGTGTCATGCCTCATCCATCCGAATAGTTTCCTCAACTCACTCTCAGATGTGACTATGGGATTCTTAAAAGTGGTGGAAGTGCTTATCTCCCAAAACCAATAGTCGAAGTACAAAACTTGGGGAAAATAGAAAAGATCTGAAGCTGTCTCTCACCGCCGTGCTGGTGTGATTTCCCCTGCCTATCAGGTTGAGTTAGAAGTAGTGTCACTTCTTGTTAATGGGAGGAAATGCTCATGACCTTTCTTAAGCACAAGAAAAGGGATTTGAGTATGTTACTTCTAGTTGCACTGTTCTCCTTTGTTCTGTGACAATTACATAAAAGGCAGAGAAATTCGGTGGTCTAAAATAAATTGGGGGATGGAGAGAAGGAGAAGGAGAGAATATGGATGAATGATGTAGAGATTGCGGGACAAAAATCAATGGACAGAAATGAGAAAATCATACATTTTGGAGGAAATACATTTGACAGACAGTGTCGATGTGTACAGCTCTGTAAATAAGGAGCATTTTTCTTTGTTTTTCCAAAGTAGTAATATCATTTCACCAAATACTGTCCTGTTTATATGCTATTTTGCTAAGCAGGAAAAGAAAATACGTATGGAATTTGTATTCTGGATGTGACAAAAGTCAACTAAACTAAAAGTCAAGGGGCTGAATGGGAAGAAATAAAATCTGTGACAGTCTAGTATGACTACATCTCTGTGGTAGCCACAGCTTAACACTTTTCTTTTAGACCAAAGACACAAAATTGTTATGTTGTGTTGCTTTTGTTTGACACAAACTTACTGACTTTACACTGCACTATAGTATATTTCTTTTTTGTTTCCTTTTTGAAGCCACAAAAGGCAAGTTAAACAAATCTGTCAACACTCTTGAAGCTGCGCCTTAAGAGTTAAACTAAAATGTCAAACAAACATAGCAATGAAAAATTATAACAAAAAAAAAGACTAAAACAACAGCAAGTAATTCTCAAAACTGGATTTTTAGCCAGGCTGATGGCTCTAAGGACGGCAATGTCGGTCTTGATTTTCTTCTGGGCTTTTTTTTTTTAGCCAGTTAGAGATTATTATATTGTTCTTAGTCAATATAACAATATAAAAACATTTACATTGCTCAGTCTTTCTTCTTTGAAATAGATATGGGTTGTACTTTCTGGATGTATTGGAATCGGAATACTGAAACTTGTTTTCCCATGTTGACATTGTTCATGACTGAATAGTGACAATTACAGCAATATCTAACCTTTCTCTTCTCACATGCATTTATGACTACTTACCTTGCTTGTGTGACTGATCATACAAATAATTGTGAGAAGTGGTTGTTTAGATAGGAGCCATTAGTTTTGTTTTATTCTCAACAACAATTCGCATGAGTTATCATATTAGAAGAAAAACTACTGACTCATTCTGTCACATTTATTTTACAGTAAAAGGCAAAATATGGCAGAAGATGTCAGGCCAGCAAGGATGTAGACATTTGTCTTCCCCACAGTGCCATACATTTTAATACAATCCCCATAGTCCTCTACTCCTGGGAAGTTACCTGGTTTCATTTATAAGCTGACTATCCTGCTCATAAATTGCAAAAGTGCTACTTCCCATTGTTTAGATATATAACTTGTTCAGCCTTATTAGTAAATCACCATTGGTGTTTCTCCACTCTCTCCCACCTTAAACCACATTATTGATGTTCAAAAAGTCCAGTTGATGTATACTGGTTGTCATTCTGCTGTATGCAGCAATTGATGCATTATAGATGTCGTGTTTCACCTGCAGATTTAGCGATTTTGTGTGAGCGTCTTCCCAAGTCCTAATGTGTTTCTGTGCATAGAGAAAGGATTGGACTTCTCACAGCTGGACATTCACTGGTGTGTGTATCCCTGGTCACGCATGTATCCACCTCTGCTTTTCTATCCACGTGGCAGCATGCTGAAGAGAATGAGAAATGGAGGTGCCTCACATCCAGAGCTGTTCATTTAGATAAGAGCAGCAGTGTATTCAGGACATGAAACAGAGGGTTAAGGCCATGGCCCGTAGATCAGCCAGCAGCCCTGGATTTACCGGTATTTGAGGGGGAATTTAGTGGGGAAACTAAACTAATCCTGTTTGTAAAAAGTCACAGGTAGAGGGATTAAGGGCTGTTGTGTTGTCACCCTCAACATAGACACAGTCTTGGCAATAAGGAGGAAAAAGATGTGTGCCCATGTCTGTGTGTGCATGTAATGGTGTTTTGGTGAGAGTATCTGAGAAGTGCCAGGGGGATTTGTTAGGATGGGAGAGCATAACTGACCTTCAGTAAACACTCACATACACACAGAGTCTTTGGTGTAAAATACAAAGTCTCTCTCTATTACCTCTTTGAGTCATCAGCAAAGTCTCATTCACCTTCGCACTGTCCTGTCCCTTCAATTTGGCAACAAAGCCGGATTAGTTATGGTTATTAAAGAAAACTGAACATTTGTCTTGTAGGAGGTACGTCAGTACTTTTTATTTTGGCCTGGGTCCTATTTTCATACTTCTAGCCATTATTTCCATTGTTTGTTACAGTATGGCATTTCATTCACCAACTTAACCTTTCCAGTGACACTACAATACATGATTAGTTATGGATAAGAAAATCACTAAAGACAGACTCTAGAGAGGTCAGTTATAAGCACAGTTCTATATTACTTATCAAACACATTGTTTAAGATTAAACCAGATCTTTCAAACCTTTTTGTCTTGTAACCTATATATATATGTATGTGTGTATGTATACTGTATGTGCATACATACATACATATACATACATACATATATGTACTAGTGTGTAAACATGTAACCACTTGTCATGTTTCAGAGGCTGTTCAGTTAGCAGCTCCTCCAAAGAGACATTTCCTCTCTAAACGTCTCACATCGGTTCATTTGAATAACTGTTCAAATTATCCAGTATTTCACACAAAATCAAAGATTAATTAGAGTCCCAAAAGCTGAAAGCAGGTTTGGATATCCAAAGTTAGTTTTTCTTCTTCTTTGTCTCATTAATCATCTCATGACTCCTAAGATTTATCTTGTGACCCTTTGGAGAGGACCCATCAGAATAACCTACCTGTATATAAGCTGTACACAGCTCCACCTCGAGCAGGAAAATGCTGTGTACACATTCATGTATCAGTATTAACAATAATATTAATAATATTATGTACAAGGTTAACTGCAAATGTATTTTTACAATAAATACTTAAGGTAAATATAGCTGATAATACGTCTTTACTTTTATGAGGTAATGCTGGATTTGTGCATGTAAAGGATTATTTTTACATTGTGGTATTTGTACTTTTACTTAAGTAAAATATCTGAGTACTTCTTCTACCACCGAGGAGTTCACTAAAACATTAGAATTCATCTTCTTGGAAACATGAATACAGCAAATTTAATGGAAGTTTAGTCACCAAAATGATTAGGAATTGTCTTCTGGTGATCAAAAATAGTTATGCCATGTATCATTGCAATCTGTCCAATAGTAGATACATGTTGCTTTGGACCAAAGAGGTAGACGGATGGACAGAAAAACTGACTGAATGACATTTCCCCACCCTGAGGCATTGCCACCACAGGATCATAACAAAAATCAAAGACATTGTTATTGTAATTAAATGTTAGACAATGTGGGTTTACAAGTCAGATTAGTTAGATACGTGTGCCGTATTTAAGTCAATAATACTGAGTTTTGTGCAGCTGCCCAGAAACCACATGGATATTACAGTCCAATCCTTCAGCTTTGACTAAAATTTAAAGTCTGTTTTGTGATTTCACACTTTGAAGTAATCAAGATACAGTTAAGATGCCAGAACTTTATGATTTGTTAATGAAATGTTTGGATAGTCAGTAACACAGAAATGTGAAAAGATTATTTATAAAAGCCTCCAAAGTTTTGAAGGAATATCATCAAGTGACGGCAGAAGCGACAGACAGCAGCTGTTGTGGGACTTGCTTAGCAACAATCACAAACCACATCATTAGACATTTTAAAGGAGAAACCATTTATTACTTTCTCACAGCAGCAAAAGCAAAACCACAGATGAATGGTATATTAATTTCAGCATTTATTTACACTCAGACAGACACACTGGGGAGCAATAGCCCTCTTTAACAAGTGTGCTGAGTTAATCATTTTAAACAAAACAGAAAAACATAATAAAGAAAATTCAAGCCAAAGTATCAATGAAGCATTTTTGATAAAAAAGCATTTACAATCGCGTGGTGATGGAGCAGTGGCTAACACACATACCTTTGGTGTATCTGGGTTCAATTCCCCACTGTGACACATCCACCAACGTGACCCTGAGCAAGACACTTAACCCCAATGCATTTATTATTTTTTTTACATCAGTTTGACAGCCTGTATAAAACATTCAAATGCACAAGTTTGCAAATGCAAAATTGTCTGCTTCTTTTGGAGATCGCTTTTTCCAAAAATTTTACCAAATTTCTCCAGGGAGTGAAGTGACAGTGGCAACCGACAGTTTGTTGGACTTAGCAACAGAAACTAAGGGGGGGTGTGGCTTAGCGAAGGGTCAATTAAGATTAATGTTCTTTTAATTAGTTATTTGAAACTACCCCTGGACACCAGTGTATAAAGCTTTTCAATGAGTTAATAAATGAGTTCATGATGCTTGAGCTGTATTATGTGAAAACAAACTTCCCGTGCTCAGTATTTATTCTTGAACCTGTTAATCAGTCAGGGCCACTGCATTACAATACATGACATTGTCATCGGCATAGATATGTTACACCAGTACATAAAGTGCAACACATTGTGCAGGTCAGACTGTGTTGTACAGGACAAGGCCCAAAATAGATGCTTAATCCCTCAACGAAACAGTTCCTTTTTATATTGGGTCGTGCCACAGAGCAAAGAGAAAGGTCCAGAGAAAATGCCTTTGACAGAGTACTTTGTGCTGCGACTCAGACATTAACATCAATGAGGTTGTGCACACGCATGCATTCACACAGAGACACACACTTTCACACTGCATATGTGCACACTGTTACCTAAGATGTGCCACCAAATGTCCCCTCCGTCTGCCTCATTTAACCTGGCAGAGCACCCTGTAATAATCCTGCAGATGGCCACCTCTCTTTCTCCCTCTCTCTCTCTCTGACACACACATTTCCACACACTTCCACTGCCATTTTCTCTCCCTCCTACATACAAATCTGCAAATCTGGCTTAAGTTGAGAGGATCTCTGTCTCTGGCTCACATTACCTTTCACTATGGTCTTTGTTGGCTCCATGACCTTCACAAACAATAGTTTTATTCATTGTACTTTGCAACATCCCAAGGCCACAGGGACCCTATTCTTATTTTATGCCCACTGAGTTACTGAGAAACAGCAGGAATTTTGTGAGCCCCTCTGACAAACCTGGAGCAAAGCTAGCCAGTCTGATGGCTGGAGCCTAAATGTTACCCAAACCAATTGCTGTCTTATTTGAGCAGCTGCAGCCTTTCCTGTCTCCACTTCACTCCATCTCCCTTCCCTGTCCAATTTAATTCCAGGACACAAGGGATAGGCAGAGCTTTCAGATTATTACAGTCAAGTCATTGCTCGCCTTAATGATAGTAGTCTGATGTATTCTGTAAAAAACACCTCTTATTTCAAAGATACTTCCTCAGTCTCCCTCCATCTCGCTCCATCTTTATGTCACACATACACTGCCTGTCTGTTTCAAAAAAATTCCAGATGCATTTCAAAACATTATTGCCATATCAACCGAGGCTGCAATGAGCTTCTCCCTTGTACAGATACAAGACACGACATTAGGTACACATATTATTAAATATTATTATATAAATTACACTCCCATGATGCAATATACAATACCAGTGAAAGCAATGGTTCTCTCTCCTTGTTTTTCATGAACACACTTTTGTTATGTGTTTCTGTCATGCACATACACTCTATTTCTCCCCATTTCTTGTACAGAATTTTCTGCCACCCAGAGGTGCAGATAAAATAATTGAGAAAAGAGAGACAGGAAGAGATAGGACTCTAAAATTGTATGGTGCCAGGCCGAGCCAGCCAGCACTATATTTCTCACTTATTAATTTGACTTCATGAATGAGCCGGCATTGTGCTGTGAAAATGACTGGAGATTAGCACTGATTAAAGAGGGAAATCAGTTAACATAAGCACCACCCCCACATCCTCTCCAGCATCCCTCCTAATTAAATGCAGCCATGTGGAGCTGGGGCTTGTCGAGCCTGACTCTCTCCTGGGCCTCAGCTCCACTCCTGAAACCCGCATATCAAATATGTAAACCACTTTCGATAGCGGACAGATGGAATTAATTATTTCCCGCTAGCTGACTGATGAGGATACATGAAAGTTAGCTCGGGCAATTATTTTTGACATTAATGCCGTGTTTTTACGTTTCTTCGTCTTCACATGAACCATAATAAAGAGAAGACTCTGCAAACTATTATCCTCGATGTTTTGTCATGTTCTCTTTAATCGTCAACAGACGGTGCATTTTAAAGTAGATTTGAAGCTTTGCCTTCATAGCTCTTGTAGAGAGGTATTACATGCTTACAAAGTGTTCCAAGTCGACTGATGCCCAAGATAATGGAATATGATTTCTAAGTATAGAACAATATATTAGATCCAATGTATTAGATCAGTTAAGGATGAATCCAGGGCTAAAACGGCATGTCTTTTGTTCTGGCTGGTCATTCAAATCTCACAAAAAATGAATACTTAATGGTTCCCTTGGTGATGCTGGAGCAGTTCTCTGACAGTTTGCCTGGTAGGTAACGCACTCTGTTGCCAAAGGGTCCATCCAGTCTGATGTGGCCTTGGGCAAGACACTTAACCCATTTACTGCTCTAGACACAGCTCTCGTGTCTGCTCCTCTGCTCTGACCCGTTTGGTATTATGTCTACATGGATGTTTGTCAAATAGCTATCTGCCGGAAAATGCATTTCTCCATCCTCATTGTGTATAATGGAAATGTCTGTCCAATACAGCTCTTTAAAAAGGTTATTTCCAATGCCTTGAATGGCCCCCTACTGAGGCCACATTACATGCTCTGAGACAACAGTGAGGCCTTCTGAAATTCATAATGCCTGCAGCCTTCTGTTCACCTGCAGGTTCTATAAACATGAAATTATTCATGTTGCCTTGCTTACAGGTAAATTAGGTCCTGAGGCCATTTCTAGTGTAAGACAATACATTTTTGATCCACGCACAGGTGCAAAGTCATGCCAAGCTCTGCAAAGAAACCAATAAAACATCATAAACTGACTCACCCTCCACTCTGCTTTACACCTTCTTGACAGCACACTTATTCATTCTTGTGCTTGCAAGCATACATTACAACACAGGGTTGCCCTGCTAATGGAGAGGAAATGATATTCACATCATGGGAAGAGATGGGAAGGGACGACCATACACCTATTCCCTCGGAGTCACCAGCTGTGAATTTTACATCTGCGTCCCTTCAGTTGCAACTGACGTGCTGGGGTGTACTCCATGTATTATGGATGAGGTGGAAAGGATTGGAAGCGAAAGAGGAGAAGATGGTAAAGGAGTTATCACACAGAATCGCAGACTAGAGGAGCTTAGCAGTGCCTCGCTGTTCAGCGAGACATTTTAGCGTGGGCTGTACATGCGCACTTAGGAGAGTCTGGTAAACACATATACACACAGACACACACTTACTGACTTGATACAGCCACAGAAAAACTAGGTTTTAGACCCTAGAGGCACTTAAGGGCTTGGCTAGATGATTTTTATCACAGTCTCTCAGGAGCTGTAGAGTATTTAGGAATGGGCTAATGCACCTCAGAAAGTGGAGGTGGAGGAATGCCTTAAGAGTGCATCTGACCGTGGCTGAAGGCATATCTAAAATAGTTGTAATATGTAGAGTCTGGAGGTGCACTTTGATAGTAACGTGCCCTGAGAGTGTATGTTTTTCCCTTCTGCAGCCAGTAGTGTAGAGAGAGCATGGGAAGACTGAATGCATATTTCACAGCAGTTATAGAGACTTGAGATTGGCTTGATTTGACAGAAGCTCAGCAGGAACATGACATTTCTCCCTCTTGTTGCTTCAGGATGGCAGCATGAACCTGTGCTGAATTGGATGCATGTTTCACATAGTGTGTGTGTGTGTGTTTCATGTTTTTATATTCCGTTGGGGCTTTAACCTTAATCCACACTAACTGTTGGGGATTTTTGCCAGTGTGGGGACAGAAATTGAGGTCATCATGGCTGGGGACTGGTTTTTGAGGGTTAAGACTTGATTTCAAGGTTCAGGTTACAGTTGGGTTAAGGTTAGGGTAAGGGGCTAGGGAATGCATTATGTCAATGAGATGTCCCCACAGGGTTAGAGGAACAAACATGTATGTTTATGTGTGTGTGTCTGTGTGTGTGCGAGAGAGAGTGAGAGAGATGGAATGTTCATTTGTCTTGTAAATAAAGTAAATCAATGATGAATAAATAAATAAAGTTAGCATCTGTTCTTAAGTTGTGATGACACCGTCATGTCTAAATTTTAGACTAACAAGGCTTCACACAAGTATTTGAATCATCTTTAAGCTGGTATGAAACTTACTGAAACTCAGGCCATTTTCTTATTCTCTTATAAAAGATTTTCCCTTTTGTATTTAAAGTGTTCTGGAGTGGATTCATGCATCAACCAATAGTGCATAGTGCATAGCCAGTGATTGTTTTATCTATATTTTAAGCCAATTTCTTACATGGCACCAGAATGGGTGAGGTTAATTTGTCATCTCACATAGCCTATGATTTCTGTTAACAGGTCAGTAGCGCAGCTGACCCAAATATCAAATACTAATGTGCAAAGTCATATCCGCGAGGTGGCTTTGATTTTATATAACTGATATATTCCCCTTAGTTGTATGTGAGAGTATGAATCAAGCGCACCTTGACCAAAGAAGGCAGAGAAGCCATTGGGCTGGGCTCTGGTATGCTATACTTCACTCTGTATTGAAGGCATCAAGGGCTCTCCGGCTGATGTGCCCGATCTGGCCTGACAGATGTGTGTCTCTGTCTCCCCACAAGTGACAATTACACTGACAAAGTGTAGTAACATACGAAAGGATCTCCTATATATATCATTAAGTTAATAGAGTAAGCAGAGAAAACCGAGGCCAACATCCGTTAAAGGCTGCACTAGGGGGTCGGTTACTATGGCTGGGTATGTGTGTGTGTGTGTGTGTGTGTGCGCATGTTCTGCATGCATGTTACATTTCTATACACGGTACATGATGTGGTGATTTGTATTTTAAACTGTGTCAGCAGCTTTCCTCATGGGGCTATAACCATTTAAATTGGATTGTTTTGTGTTTGCACACGCTGTTGTCTTGTGTTGCCACATATGTGTTTGTGAGTGTGCAAGAGTGTGCTCGCAAGCACACATACAGAAAGTAATTTGCAAACCAATGAATTCCCTCTCTCGGTCCCTGATTTCATTTAAAGCAAATTTCATATTTTAAGACACAATTTCAAAGAAGAGAGGCAACTGTGCACTTCCACACTTCATTTCTCCCCCGTGTGCCTGATTTAGAATGTTTCCACTTCTCAGACTGAGGGAATGATGCTGACTGTCAGGCCCTGCAGGGGCCCTACTGGCCCCGTAGGCTGTACAGTGCTTAATCAATATAGAAACCGTGACTGGCAGAGGAGGCTTTCATTCACTCTGGACATGACTCTGTTTCATTCGAGAGTTTTCACTTTGTTCAAATCAGATATCTCACATTCATAAATATGACATCGCCTCTTACAGTGTAATAGAATTTAAAAAACAACTTCAATGTCTAACAGAGTGGAACATTATCCTTGGCTCACCAAAACATAAAAGCAGCACAAGAACAACTAACATGTAGACCAAAGCCTTTTTGAGTTTTAAATGCTGAATGCACTTGGAATAAAAGTACTTTTGGTTGCCAAGAGCACCATATGGCCCCTCCCAGAGTTCAAAGTCTACAAAGGAGAACATAAAGGATGAGACCTGTCTGTGTGGATGCTAAAGTATCTCTTGTCCTGACGATATATGACTCACTCAGCTTCATCTGGGGCATCACAATGATTTTGCTGGCCGTGCCAACTATTCTAGCTAGCTTGTTCCTAAAGCTGCAGTGCAGGTGACTGCGTTGTCGAATGAAATGGTAAATCCTCTCAATAAGGCTTTTATAAACATTTTCTAAGGTTGACTAACTCACTTGAAAACTGTGAAACCTCATAAGATTAAGAAGCCATGGTGTGCATTTTCTTGAAGATACAGAAACTCAATTGATAGTCAGGGACTGTATCAAGATATTTGAAACTTTCAGCAGTTTCATCATCTAGTCAATTGAATACAGCAGGCTCAGTTGCGAAATCCTGCATGGCACAAATTATATTTTCTTTAGTCCAACATTGACCTCCAAGTACTTTGGGGTTTGTGTTTGGGTGAGATACTCAGCTTCACTTGGGGTCTGTTTTCTTAAGAAGACCAACCAAGGCCATGGCATCTGCATACTTAAACAAGAAACTCTTTAATCAAAAATGAATGTGTGTACAAAGAGAACAATACAGGAGAAAGAACACATCCCTGAGGAGCGCCTGTACTAAAGTCAGACATTGTTCCACTGACACAGACTCTCTATAGTCGACTAAGGAAAACCATTAGCATCACCATTAAGCCCCAGATCAATGAATCTTTAGAAAAGGACGTGTCTTCATAGAGTTTGAAGCCAAACAAAAAATCCACAAATAATATGGCATATTCTTTGGATGCATACAAAGTTCAGTGATGATATGAAATCGCAGTCCATTATCTGTACCACTGTTGTGGAAGTGGATCTAAATTCCAATTTTGTTTTAGGCTTTTGCTTGACTTAAGCATGGGATTTTGAAGATTACATGTCCTGTTTGTTGTTTACATAATCACATTTTGATTTCCTTCATACATATTATGTGTCATTGTCATTGTTGATTGTATGCATTATTTCTGTGTTTTCCTCTGTATTTATTCAGTGTGATTGTGACTGAGGAAGTGTTGCCCGGTGAGCATATTCACCTACACTTAGAGTCACCGACAGCACACTTCAGCGCATATGTTCTAAGATAAAGCACAGCACTGTGCCATGCTGATAACAAACCTCTGGTACTACTTTGCTGATTGCCTCAGCGGCAGATTTAACCTGTGGAAGAAGATTTTGCTGGTGAAATGTATTACAAAGTCAGCAGAATAAAACCAACCATCTGTGACAGCCCACATATGCATACGCACTGCCGTGCACTTGCAGTTGCACAAAACATTGTTCTCATACACTAGTATCTACCGCAGCAGTAACCCCTCTCTCTCTCTCTCTCTCTCTCACACACACACACACACTGACAATGAATTCCATCATCAACAAATACCACACCCACACCAGCTACCCGTGATAGATGCACCCATTCCACAGTGTGGTGATATTGACCGTAGATTCGTCACCTTGCTCTCTGTTGCAAAGTGAAGTGTTTAATTGAGAGTGAGTAAAGAGTTGTCTGTGCTGTTTTGGCCCCACTTCACCTAGTGGCCTGTGAAATAGACTATATTTCACGGCATTTCCACCAACAGACGTGAAGAAAATAACACCTCATGTCTCAGCACCATCTCCTTTGCTCGCCGAAACATAAACACCTGAAAATTTTCATACGTTTACTTATTTCATGCATTTCTCGCCTCCGTATTTCACTTTTACGGTTGCATGGCTCAGCGGCTCCGATCATTTGGGGAGAGGCAGCGGCGTGGCGGAGCGAGAGAGGGACCAAAAGGGAGATGGAGAGAGGTGTCGTGAGGAAGTCACTGAGGTGACGACCTGATTGATTTTTAAATGAACTCGAATTTGTGGGTTTATTCCCTTTGCTTAGTGCTTGCCTGCAATTCTGAATGACTCAGGTTTTGATTTGGTGAAGAACAGTACTGGGAGGTACTGTAAACATTGAGATGATTGGGGATCATGATAAGGTGGGGGTAAATGGCCTTGGTAAAGGGTAAGGATAGCAAAATAGTTTCTTTCCCCTTCAGTTAAGCTCACTGACACCTTCAGAGTTAATAGCCGAGCACCCATCATCTTTATAGACTTTCTAAAAACAGAACCGAAACAACTGTGTCATTTTCCATCTTAAATGTGCACATGTAAGTCTTTGAAGATCTTTAAAGCTGCACTTACCAGTGTTTTTATATTTACAATGAATCAAATGACTGCTTGCAATGTGAAAGGTGTCGCTTGTCATGATGAAAATTATCACCCAACCCAACAGTTTCCCTCAGTTCTTTGTAGCATTTTAGTGTCTTTTTGTTTGTTGCTTTGGTTAACTTTCACTGCTCTCAACAACCCTGTTCCAGCAGAAGCAGGCAGCAGGGTTTAATGAATCTATTATAAATCCACTGTTTGACAGAGAGACATAGTTACGGACTAGCTGATGAACTTAATGGAACATGCAGGCACTAAATAGTGATATTTTTCTCAGGAGTTGGTGGAAGTCTGCTGGATGTGTGAATAGGCAACTGTTTAATGTGATAATCTATCAATTACAGCTTGTAGCCCTGTCCGCAGGCTTAAAACTGCATAAAACAATTATCTACTAAGACAATTAATAAAATGAATCTAGAAAGAATTCAGGAAGAAAGTGGGACACGTGGCTTCTTCATTTCCAATGTCTCAACACAGTGTACATCTCTCTCTTAACAAGCATGGCACAGAGAGAGATCCAACGAAGGGAGCAACTGGACTTGGTTGAAGATACTAGAAGACGTTTCGTCCCTCCTCCAAGAGCCTTCTTCAGTTCTGACTGACTGTTAGGGAAACTCGGCTATTTAACCTCTGGGATCGTTAGCTAGGATCGTCAATACTGCTGGTTCGTTAGTGCTCCTGGCTGTGGTAACGACAGTCATCATGGTCGTTAGAACCACCCGTGGCCAAGTCTGAATGACCATCGTCGGTATCTTCACCTGAGGCCAAGAGGAAATGCTTGTTCAGTTTCCTGGGAAGTGATGAAAGGACAGCATTGTAAGTGGGCGATAAGTGGTGGCGTAGACCCCCTCCCCTGTTCAGCAACAGCTTCTCAACCCGGGTGTAAATGGCTTCCCTGACACCTCTTTCAAACCATCCATCTTCTCTGTCTAAAATGTGCACCTGGTGGTCCTCAAACGAGTGTCCTTTATCCTTCATATGTAAATAAACTGCTGAGTCTTGACCTGAGGAGTCGGCCCTTCTGTGTTGAGCCATGCGTTTGTGTAGTGGTTGTTTAGTCTCCCAATATACAGGTCTGTGCATTCCTCACTGCATTGGATCACATACACTAGATTACTTTTCTTGTGTTTTGGTGTGCTTTCTTTGGGGTGTACCAGTATCTGTCTTACCGTGTTCATGGGTCTAAAAAACACTTCCTGAGTTTCTCTGATACTCCAGACACATATGGAGTCACAATGTGACCTGTAGTGTTGGTCTTCTTCCTGGATTTTGTGGCTGTTTTCACCATTTAGGGTATCCACAGGCTGTAAGTGCCCCCTTCAGGTGGTTCTGTTCCTTCTCTCTGTCTTTTGCATTTGTTGGTATGTTGTCCGCTCTGTGGTGCAAGGTTCTAATGACCCCTAGCTTGTGTTCCAGTGGGTGGTGGGAATCAAAAAGTAAGTATTGATCCATGTGTGTGGGTTTCCTGTACACTCCACTTTGCAGGCTCCTGTCCTCTTCAATGTGTACAGCACAGTCCAGGAAAGTTAAACTGTTGTTGTGAACATCTCGTGTGAACTTAACTGTAATTTACAGATCTGGTCAGAGCTGAGGCTGGTTCTGCTGTCCAGGGTGTGGTCGTGTAGTAGCCGTTTCCTTACGTATTCTGTTGCCTCCATGGTGGGGATGCAGGTGAACAAAGAGGTCACATCATAGGACACCATGGTTTCATCTGGGTCCAGTTTCACAGAGAGAGAATATCATCACAAGTTTAAGTAACCTTCCTATCACTTGATGAGCACCTAAACAAAGCTCTAGATGTAGGGAGGTGACAGTTCAACACACTCATTGTACATCAATGTGCATTTAATACACCCTCTACAAATAAGGTTTAGGTCAGTATCTGTCTACAGGATGTGGCACAATATATAGTATAGTGCTGTTCTACTTGCTTTTAAGGTTTTTTAAATGAGCGGCAGCAAAGAAATGAGGAATGTTCAGTCCTTGGCCCTCTTCAGCAGCAAAAGTCACCACAAAATATGCAGTCTGTGGGTGCTGAAATCCTTTAATGTAGTCTCTCTGAACCTTTACCTGCCCAAGTTGGTGGCCTAAATGCTGAGAATGTCTGATTCATTGTTTCAAGGACTGAGATAAAACTAGGAGCCAGGACTTAAAAAATCAATTCTGAGCCTTTCGAGCAAATGTGGGGATGTCAAAACAGGAGTAATGCGACCCCTGTTAGTCCTGGACAACAACTTTAATTTACACATAGTGGCTGACAGGAACGGACTCCAAAAGGATAAGTGACTGTCCTTCACCAACGATGCCAAGTTTGTTCTCAAATACATCTTGTGAGAAATACAGTGACACACCATATGCTGATGCTAACATGCCATGTTGAACATAAATACGTGTCTATGTAGAAGAGGACACATCCTTTCTACATAAGTATGTACTGTAAGTAGATTGGCCTCGTGGGGAATATGTCGCTCTAAATTAATAATATAGCCATGTTTTGCGATTGGTGAAGCACACAACTAAAAGCTCATTAAACTAGTAGACTGGGAGCCAGATGGAAGTCTGCTTGTCTGCTCCTCTCTTCTAATGAGGTTGTCCCTGGGAAGCTTAGTGACTGATTTCTATTAGGGGTGGGGTGGAGAGAGGATAGAGAGGGAAAAAAGTGGCTGTATTTGTGGTTTTATGGTCTTCTTCCATAGTTCGACTTAAATTTCTTCTTTACCACCAGGGAGAAACACATTGAATGTGTCAATGACTTATGAATCCTTATAAAACTTGCTCTAGCTATATAGAGAAACTTTCTTTGTCACAATTCTGATGAGTTAAAGCTGAATTTAATCTCCTTTTCTTTGTGCATGGGTAGAATAGACTTTTAAAAGTCTATTGTCCTAGACAGTGGGCAAATGTTAACTGTTTTCCATTCCGGATAATATGTGTTGCCACGGCATGCCACATTCCCATGGCAACAAACCAAGTTATCGCTGTTCATGTACAGGAATAATGTAGTGCCAGAGTGTTGTTAGCATCTGACCTCGTGATATTTTCATACAGGCTTGATAAATCCATGTAGGCAGCACAATTCCTGAAGAATAGTTACTACATCTTTGCCATTGTAAGTATGACAAGTGCAAAGATGCAATAAAAAATAATAATAAATAATGAATTTTCCTTCCCACTGGCAAAATGTTGCTGCTAAGTGCATGTATTTTTCATTAATTTCTTCCTCACTAGTGGCCTTTAGCCTGATACTGAACTTGGCGATGAACATCTCTCTCTGCTACTAGCACGTTTTTTCGTTAATGCAAATGAGAGGGGATCATTTATGAAGACATGCCCCCATGAATAATTTGCTCATTCAAGGTTTTTATCCCTGTGACAAAACATGTTCATTTAATGTTGCTGGCAGGCTTGCTTTGACCTCTCTGTTATTCTAGAAAGAGATCAGACATGTAATCTGAAAGCCTAATTTTAGGTAGCATTGATTAAAACATCGATGTTGTATCTTGTTTACTTATTCAGCATTAATAGTCTATAGTCTATAGGATAAATCAAGTTTGGATATTGGATGAGCATTTTTTCTGACTCCCCATCTAGCAAAATTACATAAGACTTAATCCAAGTATTTTATTATTCTTTTCATTTACTTGAATTCAAAGGTAGCATACACACTGCACCACAGGAAGGAATATCTCATGCAGTGGTAATCACTTGCCGTGTACATTTTTGCCCAGATTCCGCAATCCAACGCTGCATTTCCTGTTGAGAAAAGGATATTTAAATGAAGAAAAGAAGCTGCCTCTACTGTTTTAACACTTACGCCATCTGGAAAGATTATCATCAGCACAGTTTTGCTCCCGGAGAGCCATTACAAGAAGATGAAGTTAGATGTGTGAAGTATGCATTGTGAAAGTCACTCCAGTGCCATATGGAGGAAGCCTAAAGGATGTAAAGAGAAAACTCTTGATTGCCTCATTGACATTAACTTTATAAAGACCCATGAGCCTTTACAGAACTGTCTTTCCCAAACTTCTTCCTCTTTTAAAATAATATTTCCCCTGAATACAATACCGTCATGTCTTTTTCATGCCTGCATGTTGAACATTATCACTTTTTTTTGCAGGGAACCTCTGAAATTAGCTGCCATGGGGAGCTATAGTCTGCAACAGTGATCAGGCAAATGCTTCTAAGGAGATGGATGGTTTTCATTAAGTTTTCACAATGAAACAGAACGGCATCAAATTGCAGCCAGCATTGGTTGTTGAAGTGAAATGGATGTATAACAAATGTAAACTCTGCGCTGGGTTTTGGGTGCTGTTACAATGAATCTCAAATCTACTTAACTCTTTGCTGTTGTTTATTGACTATTTGTAATCATAGAAATGACTGGGACTGGTATTCACATTCACCAGAATGAAATGCAACCTTTCATGCTTTTCCACTAATAATACATGAATAAAAAAGAAAAAAAAAGAAAGAAAAAAGAAATGCAATTAACTTTCTTTCATTTTTATTTATGCAAATATTGTGTCATAGTGAAATGAAAAACAAATGTGGGACAGTTATTCAAATATTATTTAATAACTGAATGATTTTTTTTTTCATTTGGTCATGAATTTCCCATGCTACATTTAAAACAACAAAGTAACATTATGCAGTACAAAATTAATCCATCCTGTAGTTTAACGTTCAGCCCATCAAGGAATTCTAGCTATCTACCTTGCAGACATCTATTAGCATTAGGTTATCCTCCTCCAATAAACCAGTCAATGTATTCTGCAAGCTACTGTAGCGTTAGCTAATTATCAACACTTACAAAGAATTGGTTATCCTAATCCCATCTGGGAGTGATGTTCTTCTGAAGTTCTTCTAAAGTGGATCTCTAAGTTTTTTCCACGGGAATAGCTGGTTGTCCTTCTACTTCATTCATCTATTTTTCACCTCGGTGTGAAATGTGACTTTCGTGGGGAAATCAAGAAAGTCAAACATGTTTTTGCTAATCAGGAAACATGCTAACAGCAGAGTATAGGCGTATATGGGAACCGATATGGTGATAAAAAACCAACAAGGGAGCAAGACCCCATAAAAGCTCAGCAAATGGGTTGTACACCTCTCCATTTTGTTTTCTGTGTTGTGATTTGTTTAGTGGCATTTTCATGGCACAATGAAAAACTATCCATTCAGTACCTAAAGAAAAACAACCAATACTTGTCCTTTAACACATGTCTTTTATTTATTTATGACACAGTAATAAATGTTAACAAAAACAAATGTTTAGTCTCAACAAAAACAAATTAACACAACAGTTTGCATTAATGTTTTTGAGTTATGACTACTTCTTTTGAAATTATATTGAACAAACAAACTATTTTGAGTTAGGGGAATTGGCTTTTCCCCACAACTAAAGGCAATACCAATTACTTAATTAGTCTTAGCTTAAAGACAAGTGTTTAAGTTGCTCATAAAAATTAAGTTGCTCCAACTAGATTCTTACCTTATTTAAAAGTAATTTTTATGTGTAATGTACTTAATTACCATAATCATGAACACAGGATTTAAGTTAAATCCATTGTAAAAAGTTAAGATGCTCCAACTAGATTTTCTTCAGCAGTTTATTTTAGAGCTTTTTAGGCAGATGGGCAGAGTCTGATTCGTTTGTCAATCTCATAGTCGAAGCTTCGCAACAAAACAAGGATCATGCCATTTTGGCGACATGGGGGTGCACAACGTCTGATGTTACATAGAACTACCAGTTTTCTCCCAATAAGTTAATATACAGCCTATTACAATATACATTTCAACATTTAATGCTGTAAATAAACATCATCAATAAATGTTTTTAAAGTGCGTGATTAATATCAAAATTGTAACCCTAACCCTCGAGGTAGTCAGTGCGCATGTGTAGGCGTAGCGTGTATGCATGTGAGTATGTAGTGGCAGAAGAGGAACACTTGCTGTAGAGACAGAACATTAACATAGTTGTGCCGAGTTGCCCGCACCTCACGGGAATTTCAGATAATTTATTACCTTTGATGAATGACACAAAGAATATTTTATCGTTTTTAAATAGCCGGCAACTTGAAATAGACCCGCGAGGAACCGAGACGTGCAGTTGTCGGAAAACTCTGCACAAGACCGGTGAATGACAGGCGAGAGAGAGAGATGGTCTTCTAAAAGCTCTGCAGCTTCTCAAGAAGCTACCGTGTGTAACCCCCCACCACCACCACCAGCCTGAACCGTTGAGACAAGGCAGGACCCTACCATCTGAATGTCGCAGCTGAAATTGAGACTCATCAGACCAGGCAATGTTTTTCTAATCTTCTATTGTCCAATTTTGGTGAGCCTGTGAGAATTGTAGCCTCAGTTTCCTATTTGTAGCTGACAGGAGTGGCACCCTGTGTGGTCTTCTGCTGCTGTAGCCCATCTGCTTCAAAGTTCTACGTGTTGTGCATTCAGAGATGGTATTCTGCACAACTTGGTTGTAACGGGTGTTTACTTGAGTTACTGTTGCCTTTCTGTCATCTCGAACCTGTCTGCCCATTCACCTCTGACCTCTGACATCAACAAGGCATTTTCATCTACACAACTGATGCTCACTGGATATTTCTCTTCTTTGGACCATTCTCTGTAAATCCCAGAGCTGGTTGTGCTTGAAAATCCCAATAGCTTAGCAGTTTCTGAAATACCCAGACCAGCCCGTCTGGCACTTTTTTTGACTCAAAGTCACTTAAATCCCCTTTCATCCACATTCTGATGCTCAGTTTAAACTTCAGCAAGTTGTCTTGACCACATCTACATGCCTAAATGCATTGAGTAGCTGCCATGTGATTGGCTGATTAGCTATTTGTGCTAATATCCATTTGAACAGGTGTACCTAATAAAGTGGCCGGTAAGACAATGTAATCTAATAAGTGGAATCTTTAGAAATGACTGATCCTGAGACTTATTACTGTTGCACTGGCTTTTTACTCTGAGCTTCTCCATCATGCAAGATCAAATACCGAATCTCTTTCCGGGTGACACCCTGAAACAAGAAACATATTGGAAGCTATTGTTGTCCTCCCTACTGGGCTCATACTCCACTGGTTCCACCACAGCAAACTCTGAATAGTAACCAAAATATAAAAGCTTTTACAATACTAATGTCATATCTAACATCTCTTTCTGCAGGTTTTGTATAGACATAAAATTAAGTGAGCAAGACAGACAAAAAAGAAGCAGGAGCACTTTAATCCCTCTCACAGAATTATCCACAGTTTTGGTCAAACAGCAATTAGAACTACACGGCCATCTATGTGTATGAAAAGTATTTTTAAATGGTTGAATGAAAATTTTACTCACCATGAAATGTCCTTTTATATCCAGCTTCTTCAGCCTACAAGTCTACTAACACACAGTCTTGCTGTATTATTTGTCCAAGCATGTTAAGTGGCTAGGGGAGGGACTTGAAATCCTGAAGTTAAGGTCGAGAAAAATAAAGTTATCAAGCCAATTTCAATAAGTTACTACAACTTGAATTTTGTCGTATACCCATTGACAACTACATTTGAGTTTAAATTGCATTCAGAATTAAGTTGATGTAATTACCAATATTATTATTTAAACACAACTCATAAAAATAAAGTTTGCAACTTAGAATGTTTAACTAAATCAACAAAGTAGAATTTTTATCTTCCAGCCATGTAATTAATCAAGTGGTTGCAACAGATCCCTTTTTAGAGTGTAAATTCATTTATAATAATAAAATACAATGTGTATTGTATTTTACTTTATTTCTTCGTTTGAATTGTATAAATTTAGGCATTTAAATCCATAAAATTATACAACCAGCTGTTGCATTTCCAAAGGCTGCAAGGCATTACTTTCAAACAAATCTGGTTATATTTCAAAATTGTCTTAATAGTGTTTATATTTGTGGGTCAGTTGCATCTCTTCTTTTCATGTTCAAATCATTCAAATCATCCCTCTTGCTAGGCAGCTTTAGGTTCATTGACATTTCCATGGTTGCAAATATGCCATCTTGAACCAAATCCCCTCGGAATGTCACCACGCATGCCAACACTGGGTTAAAATGGTTTGACATGTACTCTTTCTCCAATTTTCTTGATATGAGCTTCGTTGACACCTTTGCCCACCACTGTCAGTAAAACTGAACATAATTTCAATTCTCAATACACCCAAGGTGAGCTTGCCGAGATTTAGCTGGCTGGGCGCAAGCTGCTACCGGTGTCACAGAAAGAGAGAAGATGCTATTTTCACACATGCCAAGCTGGTTCAATTTTATTCCGTTTGGAAAGTCTGGCCGTCAAAATGCCAGTTAGGGCCAGCTGAGCCCAGTTTGCCTGTGTCACACATACCCCAGTATCTGGCACACAATACAGCTGGGGCTATCTTGAACTGTGAAGCTGTGGCTGTTCAGATGGAACTGCTCGGGGAGGTGTGCACTGTTAAAGAGCTACAAACTGGGTTCCCAGAAACACATACACACTCAAACATGCATGCATACATGCATGAGTAAATGAGTACGCACAGGCACGTATACACACACAGTCCAGTGGTGCCTGCTGGAATTCCACTCCAACTCAGAGCATCATGCTGGCAGCCAGAGGTTATTATAGCTGTCTGCCTGCCCAACATGCCTGGGTCGAAGACAAACACACACACACACACATTCAGGAGGTGCTTTTGCATCACAGGAAAACATGGTGCTCTCTATTTCTCTTACTCAAGCTCTCGCCCTCGTCCTCCTTCTTTCTTGCTGTATTCAGCAGCATGAGCGGCTCTGCATTCGCCATCTACCCACACATCAATGTCCTCCCCCCAACCTCCCTATCTGGCCACCCACAGGCTGAAGTGACATCGGTGTGTCAGTGACCAGTTAGTCGGTCAGTTAAGTCAGCATATCAGTCAGTTAATCTGTCAGTCAGAAGCGAGTCTGCTCGCTTTCCCGTTGGATGGTCAGCCAGTCAGTCAATCAAACAGACAGCTTGTCATTGAGGCAGCCTGTCAGTCAGACATGCAAACAGGCAGCTGCAGAACATTCGCCACCGCAGCACTGTGCCATCACTTTCTCTTGTGCTTATTAAATAAATTAGCCATCTCCAGGGAGTCTCTTTTATGAGACACTGACTTTAATAGTTAACACTCATATTAGAACTGATAATTTCATAGGCCCCACCAATGGGGGGAAAAAATCTTGTCATCACAGCAATGGTGGCAATTCCACAGCAGCCTTGGGCGTTATTTTTCAGAGAAAAATCTATTCTTGTTTCCTTGCATGGCAAAATCAAAAGGTAATTTTGCAGTAATATTATTAAATGAAAAATAGCAGAAAACATACATGTTGCGTTGTGATACAACCTTTGCAGTTATTGGAAGTCTACACCATTTGTTTCCAGGAGGTAAGAGATTGATTTCTGCACTCTTGTTACATTTGTACACAAGCATGAGCACAAATGCGCACACACATACAACATAATGAGAAAAAAGGGACGAGAGAGTTTGTTTATTTGTTTGTGAAGGAAGTCTGTTGCTGTTCATGTTGATTGGAATGATTTGGATGGATGCTTTGCTTCTGTTTATGCGAAAAAATGTGTGTGTGTTTGTCCAGACGTGTGCTGGCACATGCGTGTGTGTGCGTGTGTGTGTGTGTGTCCGGATGTGTGCTGGCACATGTGTGTGTGTGTGTGTGTGTGTGTGTGAGAGAGAGAGAGTCAGAGGGGATTATCTTTTTTTCCAGCATATTAAAACTGCTGGAAAATTGTACATTGTATTGAACAAATAATCTCACAGCCTGATGCATTAGTCTGCTACAAACGCCCACACCTACCTGTTGCATTTTCACTTTTTAAACGAGTCAGAGGGAAGACGGCTAACCCTGTCAGAGCTATCTGTCACTATGGTGAATAGATGTAGGATCAGTGCAAGTTGCGCCTTTCTCCAAACAGCAGCAGATTTGGGGTTACAATTATGTTAGAATGTCAAATCACAAGAGACAGACAGACAGAAGTAAGCCCCTGAAATACTGTCCCCTTGAAGGTTAAAAGTCTATATGCATAATTCATTTGTGAAATTCACAAGTACGCACAATGTTTGCCTCTAAGCAACCCGCCCCGCCACACACAAACATACGCCCAAACACATCTCCCATTTGGCCCTAATATTGTTTAGTATCTAAAATTGTAGAAGATTAGCAGAAAATTACAGTGCAGGGGTGCATTAATTATGTTGTTTTGTCCACTGAAATTATATCTCATACTTGAAAATATTGTTTTCACTTCTCACATAGACCATCACTGGTCTAAAAATGTGTACAGACGTAACATCAGACACAACATCTTAGAACTCTAGCAGTGATAATGCACCCTGACATGTTAACTGAGAGCTGCATGACCTCTAGCTGGTGTAGAAGAAGAGGGAGGGATTTACCTTGTGGAGTTCGACAAAGTGTGTGTGTGCGCGCGTGTGCCCTGGGGGATTATATGTGCCTGTGAATTCTCCAAATTAATTATGGATGATGGTAATATTTGAATGCTACCCTCCCACTTCCCCACCTCTCTATGTCTCTCCCACTATGTCTGACTCATGACTCACCACTATCAACATTCCAGTGTTTGGAGAAACGTCAAACCTTTGTTCTGTGATTTATCCTGTGCACGAGGTGTAAATAAATACTAGAAAATAGCTTATTATTAAAGGCTTACATGCAAGATTAAAAAACATTTTACAATATTGTTATCATTTAACTTACATATCTATTAAAATGTAAAGATAAAGTTGAGTTTTTTGTTAGTGTGGCAGGTTTCATGTTTATCATGTTTGTATGCATGTTTATTTCAC
Organism: Micropterus salmoides; assembly: GCF_014851395.1. Taxonomy (NCBI): domain Eukaryota; kingdom Metazoa; phylum Chordata; class Actinopteri; order Centrarchiformes; family Centrarchidae; genus Micropterus; species Micropterus salmoides. The sequence continues at coordinate 11,999,680 of NW_024042261.1, read as the reverse complement.
CTGTCTTTCCTGCCTTACTGTGATTTATGCTTTGTCTTTATTGCATTTCCATTGTTGTATGGTGGCTTGTTTGCAGTGTGACCCCTTTTATATCTGTTTACCTTTCACGTTAATGTTATATATTGGGCATCAGGGTGCAATGCCCCACCATTACCCAAAATTAATTTTCAAGTATAAAGAGAAGAATAAGACTGATTAGCAATTTGTGCATCCACTGTAATTTGTGAAAAATCATTGTGAGGTTTGAGGATATTTATTACTGTTGATTGATTGATTGATGGATTGACTCTGCACGTATAGCACAGCTGGTCCTGAGGAGATTCAACATGAGACATGTCTCCCTCAGTCAGGGTGGTGGTTGCTGCAGCAGATGGGGATATTGTATTAAAGGTATTGGGATTTTTTTAATTTTTATTATACCCCATCCCTTCCAAGATGATGTCTCTTGTTTTTGCTACTGAGAGCAGCATGAGTTTCCCAATGGCCTCCTTTAATATTTTGTACAGTGTCCTATAATTTGTCTGTTGGCCTATTGATCTGTTGTGGAAGGAAGGTCTGATTCATACATCTTCTGCAGCATGAACAAAATATAATTCAAATGCAGCTTTCAACCAACAGCAGCTCTTAAAAGTGACGGCTATGTGCTGTCTCTTTAATTATCTTATTTATCTATTATCTTAATAGTTTATTTCTTAACTGTATAATTTTTGTACTTAATATTGTTTCTCTAACACAACCTCATGTATTACTGTCAAGATCTGATTTACTATGTCGCAAGGGCATTATGAAAGTATCATGATGCAACAGGTGCAGCAGCACCTGCTCCCTTAGTTCTACAGAATCCCTGAAGCGGCACTGTGGGATTTTTATTTCAGAACTGCACTTGCTTTCCCTCTGATCCATAGGAACAGACCAAGACTGTTGGTCCAATCCAATTGTAATACACGGCCAGTTTAGGCAAATGCTCTGCAGACACTACAGAAATGAGAGATCATGCGTTTATAGCATTATCACCTGATACCAGAGAACATTTTAGGGTTTTGCCTAATAAATGACTTGGTTGTCAAGATAGTTGTGGATTAAGTTTCTGTCTCCTAATCGATTTATCAACTAAACATTTCAGCACCAGCGTCATAGGTATCCAGTAACCCAACAGTAATACAAAAATAACACTAACACTGGGTGAAAACAACCCATTGGTGATGGTAAAGTTAAACCAGTATTGCATCAGTGCTATATGTTAACCCAGTGATTTTTAGTGTTGTACATACACTGTTTTATGCACTTTAGTTATTCTAGTCAAGTCAAGTCAGTTTTGACAAATTCAGAATTTGCATCAGTTGCCTTCAGTCTGTGCAGCAGACAACAATCTCTATCCTTAAGCCCTCAATCCAGGTGTATTGGGAATTGAAAAGAAAAAATGCTCCAAAAAACACTTTAATGGGGGGAAAAATCTACCAAAAGAGTACTCTGTCTAGACAATCAAATTAATGGTGCCGGGGGCAATCCTACTGACTTCCCAGGTGATCAAAATAATACTTTTACCACGCTGTCAGTGTTGGTGGAAATCTTCTCTGAAAAAGACAGCCATGCATTGTTATGACAGTGTTATGATGTCTTTAAAAAGATGGCTGCCAAGCTTTTTATAACATAGTACAATGCCAAGGCATCAGTGTGCTGGTAGTCCTCTTTTCACTTTACTGTTATTATGCTGTACCCCTCTATGTTGTTTCTATCCTTAACTGTTTTTTCAAATAAAATGTATCCATTACTTGATAAAGTGAACGCTGATGGCCTTCTGACAGTGAGCTGCTATTATGTCGCTTTTATTTATCTCATTGTTTTGGACTGAGTCACTGTGCTGTACTGCACATAAAATGTTATGGTTGCTAACATCAGTTGGATGTTATGTTGTTAAGATTAGCAATGCCGCCCCCTGTATAAAATAATATATAATATGTAAAAGCTTTTGACTCTGACAGCATGCTATGCAATATGAAGTAATCCATAATGTCTCTGTGAGTATGTCCTGGGAAGCTATTTAGTCTGTCCAAAATGTCATCCTCGAATCCAACAGCTGATTGAAGGGTATGATGCTTCCCTGGAGGCAGAGAGGGAAAAATAAAAATATATCTCAGCCAAACACTCCCTGTGGTTCTTCAGCCCATCCACTGATATGTTTTAACATCAGTGGATGGCAGTAAATTAGGCTTCTACAACTGACTACAGTGATACATAGAACATCAGCACACATTGTGGATGTTGATCAATATGGCACCTCTGTGACTAATTCATGGAAACAAGGTTGACAATTGGCACAGTGCTCCTCTAAGGATCGGAACCCAGCTGGTTGTTTGTAACTTGTGTCTCCTTTACCTTATCAGAACGGTCTGGCAGAGCACGGGGAGCCACTAGGAACCAGGAAATACTTTAGATCTGTAGCACTGACAGGGATGGTTTGTGTGCACAAGGGAAATAGAGTTCCAATTATATGGGTAAAAAAACGAATTAGGCAGAATGATTGTGGCTATGAGAAAAGATTGATGATATTTTCTGTGCTTTTAGGCATTTTCCATATAAGAAAATGGCAATGAAATAAATACAGATACTGTAAAAAGCTATGAGATTCACTTATTTAGTTTCTTTGCTTACTTTTTCAACACTCAGATGTCGTATAGGATTTTCAGTTTTTTCAATCATGTGCTGGTCTAAATTTGTTTCAGATTGGCTTGTCATGTTTGATTTAACATATTATTCCATAAAAGGAGACAAAATATCTGAAATTGGTATCTTTTATGTTGTTAAAATTTCAAATTATGTACAGCATTTAGAATAGAAAAGTTGATGCTAATGGTATTATTACCAGGATACTTAACACAACTGTTCTTTTGCTCTCATTGTGATTGTTTCCATCCTCATTGTGATGAATGCTCTTCATGCAGGGATGGGAGATACATTGTATATCCAAAGGATCCCTAAATAGTCTCATGGCTGACTTGAATAAGGATTCCGATCTTCAGTAATTACTGTTTGTGTTCTAGTCAGGACTAAAAATGTAAAACTATTGTGGGTATAAATGCATTGCATGCTCCAGGACCTGGCTCTACTAATAGTTTTTGTATTAACACACCAAAACACGTTTGGACTGTTACTTGCAGTTTAGACAACACAAATATTCAATATTAGCCATTTTAAAATATAGTTTTGTAATAGAAATGTTTCTTATTTTCAAATACTGCAATTAATAATGCTTACTTAAAGGGGCCATAGCGGCCACTAAGCGGTACAGGTTTTAGATTGCAACTAGGTGTGTGCTCGTGCATGTGCTTTAACTCATGAGTGAGCAGAATCAGAATCAGTAGGCCTATGTGTTTGTCTGCATATTTCTCTCTCTCTCTCTCTCTCTCTCTCTCTCTCTCTCTCTCTCTGTATGTCTGTCTGTCTCTCTCTCTGTCCGCCTGCATGTGATCTTTCTGTCAGGCAGTGGACATTATAGATTACTCACCCCGGGGTTGGAAAGATCCTCCCCTCCATCCACTAGGCCTTTTAATGATGGTGGCCTACCAGCAGGGGAGTTGGGCGCTGCCAGAGGACAGCTGTGCAGCCTCACTGCTGGCCAAGTACTCCCAGCTCCCAGCCCCCAATGTCCATATGGCCTCTATTAAGAAGCAAGCAGTAATACAGTCGCCTGTGTGGTGAAGGAATGATTTTGAGGCAGCTCAACTGAATGAAACAACTGACTTGTTTTCTGTCATTTTGAAAGATGAGAGCTACACAGAGACTGAATTCATGTGCGTGTGTGTGGGTGTGGGTGTGGGTGTGGGTATGGGTGTGGGTGTGGGTATGGGTGTGTGCGTGTGTGGGTGTGTGCATTTGCATGCCCTTAAGCGAGAAAGAGAGCTGGTGGAAGCTGCTGTTTTGGGCAGTCTAAATAATTGAAAATCTTGTCCACTGTTGTACTGTGAGCCAACAAGTGTGCTTGTGTGCACTAGGTACCTGTACCAGCCTGACACATCTTTCTGCATAGCTGATGACAGTAAGTGCATGCAGGGCCATAGTGATGTGCCTGCAGGGCCAGGCTGATAATGACCGACTGTACAATAGGGAGCGTTCACGTCTAGGATACCTGACATACTTAGTAGTCTGTTGAGTACAATTGCAGTCCCAGTGACAAACACAGAATTCTCACTATCACAGACCTAAAAACAGATGAACTGCGTGGGGTCCCATGGTGTATTACACCCATACATTTCTAAAGACATTTTAGAGACCTTTGTCTTGACTAGATATGTGCAGTGTTCTGTCATGCTGCAAAATTGACACAATTACAGTCATTATATGTCTTTAGGGAAAAAAGAGGCAACAGACAAAAGATTCTTCTTTGTTGTCCTTGGAGCAGGATTCCAAAGATAAATATTTGATAAACAAAAGTGTTATTTTGTGTACAGGCAGCCAAAACACCTTTATATTAATTTATATAACTGGTTTTAATAACTCCCAGCGATGGACTGGCGACCTGCCCAGGGTGTACCCCCGCCTTTCGCCCGATGTCAGCTGGGATAGGCTCCAGCCCCCCGCGACCCTGTACACAGGATAAGCAGATGATGATGGATGGATGGATGGTTTTAATAACAAAAGCATGTAAGGCATATAAGATATGCACCTTTTGCATAAGTTAACTCCACACATGACTTGCCAAACATTGATGCTTCTAAGTTCCTTGTGTGGATGGTGTTACAGAATATATTGGCAACCCCTGTATTGAAATTGATATGTTCAAGAGAGAAGATTGACATCCATCATTCCAAGGAATAAGATGTATTCTTCGAGGCGAATAGTGGCATATGAGTATCATGCTGTTTACACAGTGCATTTTTTTATTCCTCAGTCACAGTTTCAGAAACTCCCAGCAATATTACCTTTGTTTTTCAGTTAGATGAAATATGACTGCAGGAATGAAAGAGTCCTTCTTTGATGTTCTTTCTCTTTGATGTTACTGTGTCCTTCATGTGACACAATTTACATTCATGTTTTTCTTCACACTAAATTATTGAAGTTTACCTTTCACCTGTTTCAGTGTAGTTTCCAAAGTTTACAAAGAGTTCTTACAGTACAATGATGAAATGCAAGTGTACTCAACAAGTGAAAACTAGTTTAACACGCCACCTGTAGAATTATACTGTAGGAAGGTCACATAGTAGTTTATAACATGAAAAGACACAAGTATTTATGATTAAACATACAAACTAGGTACAGTGTACAATCACAGTTTTGGATGTGAAAATCTTGTTCTGACTCTATGATTCAATCTTAAGCATTGACATCAAAGCTGTAATATATTTTAAAATAAATAGTGTGCCCACTGCCTGTGCATGACAATGCACACTGTCAGGTCTTCTAACATATTCCTGATTATACTGGCAGCTGTATATACCCGAGACCAGTGAAGACACTGTGGCCTAATCTGCTTTCTGAACATGACAGTGACTCAAGCTGGTGTTTGATATTGATGAAATCTGTCTAAGAATATTTGATTTCTTAATTAAAGAACTGTAATCTAATTATGCAATGACAAGCTTCCAGTAGTATTTTATCTAAGTGTGTGGAGACATAAAACAGTTAGGCAAATGGTATTTGTGGATAAGCTCATCCAATTATCCCCTCAGCATTCCAGTATCCGGTTCAGTGAGGTGGGAGGGAATTTGGAGGAAAGTGTGATTCTTTAAGAAAAACAGTCAGTTTTTCAATGCTGAAATATTGCAGAACATAATGAGCCAGCTAACCAGACTTACTGGCTATTTGTTTAGGCAATAAATATTGATATATGCATTGAAACAAGACATTCCTCAAGCACAGCAACAATAATCAGGTGCTGGTAGATAGCAGGATAAGTCTATGAAAAATCAAAATACAAACCAACACACACTGTGTGCGGTAGTTTGTTTTTTGATTTTTCATTGATATATGCATATTACTGTAAAATGTATGCTTGTCAATAAAAGGGAAATCTGGTAGTTTGTGGATTTCGTGGATTTTCATTTATCTCAATATAAGTGCTACAGTAAAACATCAAATCCATGTTTGTCTTACTTAGTATATGCAAATGCAATAATTATTAAGACATTTTTCCTAACATATATTCAGTTCGTCCCATTCAGTTTCAAACTGCATAGAAAACAACTCTAGAGACATGTAATTCTGTAAAGGTAAAGCCTCGCTGTGAATGGCAAACTGACATTTGCATTTTATAAAATTGCATCAGACAATCAATATCAGGCTGTCAGCATTTTGAAAGCAGTTCACTGAATCATAGAAATGTGCACATTTAGAAACAGAGGAAGAGTTTCCAGTTCTGCTCTCCATTGCTAGCTTCTAAACACAAACTCTCAACCAGAAGTTGTCGGAGTCTCCAAAACCAACAGTGCGCAGCAAACATTGAGTTGTGGTGTGGCAGTAGATGGTTGGTTAAGAGGTCAAGCTTTGTAGAGGGAGTAAGGGAGTAACTTTTTTTGGAGAACATAAAAGAAAACAATCTTGATGATATACTTAGATTAGGCTCTCGAGGCTGTTTTGTTTCCCCTTCAAAGACGTACTCACTTTTACATCTGCAGTACATGCAGTGCTAGATATTCGGCAGCTTTCACAAAAAAGATAAAAGTGAATAAATCACATGAAAAAGAGCAGCCAGACTATCTACCAGAGAAATAACAAAGAGATCCTCAGCTGATGTAAGGCTGCTGTCATGGATGGCATACTTTTAACGCCTCTCCAGGGAGAGTTGGTTGATTTCTGGGTGTGACATTGTATCTCGGAGTCCTGAAAATTACTTGCAGTGTGACCACACTGTATAGTAGCCACCTGAGTGGCATAAAAGCAACACATAATGAAACTGTCTCATTTAGCATTTAGAACAACATGTACACAGGTACAAACATGCGCGCGAGTAGACATGGACTGTAGAGAGAGAAATCTGCAAAGTGAACAAGACGGTCAGTCCAAGGCATTTATTTGCACTTCATCCTCACTTTACAGATGAAACATGTAGTGCGTCTGTATACAACTGGTGCATGATGCAAAGTCAGAGTGATGTGATGCACTGGAGAACTTAGTGGGATATGAAGGAAATCATCTTCAGTGGGTGAGTTAGTGGCTATCGTCAATCATGGCCAATCAAATCCACTCATCTTATTCCTTTAAAAAGTAGATCACTCCATGCTGTTTCTTCTTGACAGTTTTATAACAGAGGACAGTCCACCAAGGACAGATAGAATCTCCTTTGGGTCGAACAGTCCAGAGGCTGAAGGCATGGCTGCCAACCCTTTTCTGCTGGAATGCAAAAATCAGGAATGCACTTTGTGATAATTAATTTCAGAAAAAAAATTAATAAATCAGAAAAAAAAATCTTTCATTAAGCACTAACCTTATTTTCTTCATGTGAGGGGGAAACAAACAACTTTAGAAATCTGGTGAACGAACCAATTAAAAGTGCTGACTCACGTCCTGCTTTTTTGACCACAAACTGTAAATCTATTATGATTCTGATAGTGTTAGAGCTTAGATACACCATTATGGGTGTAAAGAACACTTGAAATCCCTGTATGTGTTTCTTTGGGACAGCCTAATGGACAATGTTGGTGCCGCTTGAACAGCCAAATCCAATCAATAACAGCAAACTCTACATGATATGTAACGCATAATGAGATTTTTTGAGCTGAGACTGAATGGAGCCTCATTCAGTAGATTTGTTGAGTGAGAGCAGGGCACTTGATCACTTTCCACTTCCACTTTACTCAAAGCAAGCTGGAAATTGGACACAAAATCTGAGCTCTTGGAAACAGGCTTTCCTCACAACTGAAATGAATATGTTATGTTAGAGATGAGCAATGCATGTCCCTTACTATGTCTGTATATATCTTTATCTCATCATCTCCTTCCATCCCTCAAATAGCCTGTTCTTTGTGCAGGTTGAACTTGCTGCCACTGCCTCTGGGGCAAAAGCCTTTTTTAATCCATTTAGATTGAGTCAATATAGCTGAGGCCTGGTTGTCAATGTGCCTGTGCCTTTGTCTTTATAAGCACATGTGCATGTTGTTGCTTATCTGTTACATCAAACGCCGAGAGCTACACTTGAAGGCAGCAGGAACTGAAGGTCATATTGAGGTAAATGAGGTCATATTGGAGTAACTGCCTCTGTGCGAGTTGCTCTTCTTTGTTTTCCCCATCTTTAGATAAGAAAATAACATGAGCAGGGCACAGGGAACAACACCTAGGCACCTGTGTGAAGGAAGAAGTGATACTGGGCCTCATGCAAGAACATTTTTATTTTCTTATTCTGTTTCTTATTACTTTTTTCCTTGAGCTTTGCTTATACTAGTGTTCCAGGTCGGATTCATCAAACCGTCTTAACTGCACAAACATGATGTCTTACATCACTTGTTTCAGCCTGATGAATACCACCTGTTGATGAGTAGGAGCATGCTTGTGAATGGGATGCGTGGGATTTACCCCTTTATGGTTTATATATCCCTGCCTCTGCTGAATAATTTGTATCCCTGGTGGGGCCAAAATTTATGCCCCGCTCAGAGTGATCAATGCTACTTCACTAGTGATGATACTGATCACAAAACTCACGATTCGGATCGATCCGTAGTTTTGTTAGGGTTGCATTTATTTTAAAATGCGCTACTTCAGCTCTGATGTAGCTGCCTCTCTCTCTCTCTCTCTCTCTCTCTCTATCTGTAATAACCACTCTTTCTGATTGGTTACAAGTCACGAGAAATAGCCCATCAACTGTCGCGAGACATTTGCTGCGGTGAGCAGCAGAGCTGTGTGTCGAAGGGAACGCAGCAAATATTCCTGAAGCTGCAATAAACATCCCAATGTGATGATCTGTTTCTATGATGAGGAGCAGCGCAGTGTCCCTGTTACACCAGTGAACATGCCACAGCTACAGGGTTTCACTCAGTGACACTCTTGAAAGTGGAGGCTTTTAAATCTGTTGCTCTCTCTCGTTACCCACTCACTTCCCTTCAGAGTTGAACACAGATGTAATGCTGTTTACTGATAAACAGTGGGAGTAAACTTTTTTTAAACATTGCAATCAATCCACAATTCATCTGCGGGGGGGAGGTTACACAAATTGCACCCTGGGCATAATCAACGCGACCTAAAATTGCCCTATAAGGCTGCCTGTTACTGTCTGTTTGTGGATAAGCTTCATTCACAAAAATGTTACCAAAGAGTGAAAATATTTTCACACTTCAATTTCACACTGCAGAGCTTCAACTCCAGAAGTTAGATGCTATACAGTAAAATGTCTTTTTAAAGCAAAGCGGTCCATGACAAATATGTGAAGCACTCAAGGGGGATGTTATAGAGACATTCAACAAGAGAATATTACAGCCTACAGTGGCTGATGTCACACTGTTAGATGCAACAGACGATGACGCTGGATAGCAACCTGCATAAGGCAGCTGTTGGACTGAGAGAATTTTCCCGCGACTACTGACCTGTATAAATTGCTGTTCAGAAATATGCCACTAAAAGTTATAAAATCTAAAAATCTGCACAATAACTTGGCAATCTGGGATGCAAATGATATAGTGAACAGCGGTTGTCTTAGTTATATATTTTATTTGAGTTAATACCTGTAACATATTTAAACACTTAGTGCATTGTGATTTCAGGTCAAAGAGGTCCCCCCACCAGATTATCTGTGTGTGACTCGCACTGCTGGTCTGGACCACTTGTGAATTCCATACCTAACAGAAACTACAGTAGAAAGATTAAACATTCTATGTAGTGGTACTTATTTGTCAAAGCAGTACTTAACTTTCTGTTATGCGCTGCAGAAAGTGGTTGTGTTACGTGAAAACCCATCCAATGTGAAAATGTGAAAACACCACCTCAATATATGTCCCCGACCTGAACTTCAGCGCAAGTCCTGTATATATCTGTAAGAATATCTGAGCTTAGGACAAGACTCCTCATACTGTGTGTGTTTGTGTGTGTGTGATAGAGAAATAAAAAAGAGAGACACTGGAACAAGGAAAAGGAGGGGAAAGAGAGCACTACTGAATGATGACAAGTAATGGTCCTGAGCCCTATGATATTGGAAGTGCAATTTGTTGTATTAGTAGAAAAACGCTGAGCCGAGTAACAAGAACTCATCACTGTTGTTATTGTAGCGACAACCCGCTCAATCCCTCTGCTGGACTGCCCCTGTGTGTTGTAGGAGGGTTGTGATAAATAATTGAAATGTTGACTCAGCCCAGTGGTCTGGGTCAGAACAAACTGTATTTGTGTGTGTGTGTGTGTGTGTATGTGTGCATGTGTTCGTGTGTCCCCCTAAAGGCTTTGAAAGACCTAAGAGGCTGCTGTCTGAAAGGCGTCATTGTGTATTCAGCGGGGAGAGAGGGCATAAGGTTTGGGTAGATATGGAGGTGGAGGGGGGTGCTGGGGAGTGGGAAGGTGAAGAGAGTGTAGGTGGAGAGAGCGAGAGGAAGTGTGAAATTGAACAGCTGTTTTCCATCGCTCAGCTGACGTGCCTTCCATCTCAGCATCACTTAATAATGTTTGAGCTAGCCAGAGTGCTGTGTAGGCACACACACACACACACACCAAAACATGCCACTGGCTTTTGCGGTAGAGCAACCACACAGAGGAAGTCAGCATCAGCCGGAACCTGCACTGTGTTTCTCAGGACTTAATTTATGTCTGCAATTAACTCAGCAAGGCATAGAGGCTGGATCCTCTCCACTGGATGCACATTTCTCCAGTTACCGCAGGGCGCACTGATCCTCATGCTTTGATTTGAACACAGTAGAGCAGGATACACAGTAACAGGTCCCTAAAATGCTATTGGAAATTGGGATAAATAGCAAAAATCAAAGGTGTAACCATAGACAAATATTCTCTTTTATGATTTTGACAATTCTGTGAATTAAATCACAAACCTTTGTCTTTGATTCCTAAAAAGTTTTCACCTAGTCCCCTTGCCATTTCAGTTTGTTCTAAAAACAAATCATGGCTCTCAAAGTTAAACAGAACCTTTGTCTTTCAGCCCGGTGTCAATATGGGATGCACTGACAAAGGCACATTTCCTGTGGCATTTAGTTGCACTTTAATATGTCACAGAGATTTTCTCTTTTGAGGTGTCACTTGAACCTGTGATGGGTGTGAATATAGAACAGGAGGTGCTCTAGCTAAGAATATGTTTTTAGGATTTAGGTGTAGAAAAATCACATCTGTGGGTATTTTGGTAGCTGTGTGCTACCAAGCACTATATCGTCCTCTTGAGCTAAGTCAGTTAATTTCAATGCAATGCAGGAATGACATGGTGGTTCTATTTGTTGCCATAGTAAAAGGTGACAAAATGATTTCCAGAATCTATTTAGCCAATCTGTCAAAACAGAGGAGGTTAGTGTTTTGCACTATTCTGTCATTGTTTAGTACTGCTGTTCATTTCCCTACATTTGTATCCAGTTTTACTGCTTTCTTACAGCTGATTGACATGTCAGAAATAATCCACCAAAGGATCTTAACACACGACACAGAGGGAAAGAACCTCCCAGCATGAATCAGAGTGCTTTGAAAATCCTTTTACACACACTTTAGAATGGATTATCCTGTTTATATCATGGCCATTGGCCAAAAAATAAATAAAAACCAGCATACATTTAAAAATGTTGTACATTTTGGACTTAAAAGTAATGAAGCAAGCAGTTGCTGTCACAATGCTTGTTGATTGTTCATCGTTTTGGAATTCATACAGAGGTTTGTTAGTAGCTATTTCTCCAACATACAATTTTAACTGTTAAGTAACTTCAGAAAAATTACTAGTGCGCCAGGCCAATCACAAACATGTATACTCTATATGTGGGCTACTCAACATTGCCATTTCTACCTATCCTGAGTTTATTTTTTGAAACCCCTAAAAACATTCCAAGTCCAAGCTGTTTATCTCTAATATTAAAAAGTATAACTAACTAAGCAACAATCAAAGTTATATTATATTATTTATTTAAAATAATCAAAAACTCAGCTAATTTGCTGTGTGGGTGTAGTTTGATTAGATTTGACTGACAACAAGACAAGACAACTCCATCACTGTCACCAGACTTTGATTTAACTATTGCTAAATTCAGATTGGTGTAATGTAGTTAACATCCTCTTTTTCTAACTGAGCCATGGCCTTTAAGTTTATAAATGTTCTCTTCTGAACAACTGTTTTCAGGCAGGTGCTGGAGATGACGTACTTGCCTTTTGGTGCACTGAAACATCAGGTCCCAAACCACCCCCTAAGCCCTACCGGTACACACTAATCCTTGATTATGTGCGATCCACGGGCGATTCTAGGAGTAGACTTTTAGCCTCAGTCCCTAATGAGAATGTGACATATATCAATCTTGACTTCACTATGTGTCCTCTTTCTCACCCGGTTCTTCCTGCTGTCTCTCTCTCTCTGTTGTCTTTCTCTTCATCCTACTCGCTCCCTCTTTGCACTTTCACACACAAAAATATTGTATTCAGAAAGAAGATTATATATAATGTGACAATAAAGTACAAAGTATTTATGATGTATATAACTTGGCATTATAACTATGTGGCCTCTGTCTCTGTGCTCTCAACCAAATGGAATACATAACAACCAAACGGAGGTGACTGTGAAGATTATCAGTCACCCAGGTCTTCCAGAGTATTTATAATATAATAAGAGGTAGGAAGATAGGGGGAATCCATATCAATTTATAACAATTTTCTAATTGAATATTGGATTGCTGCATCCTTTTGACCTTAATCTCTCAACTGAACCTAGCTGTTTTGCTGAGCAAAAAATGTGTATATCCATCCATGGAATAAACATTTTATTGGGGTCTTATAATAATAATATAATATAATATATATATATAATATAATAATAATAAAATTGAAAAAGGGCTTTAGCATAGCCAAAGATTTTAATGCCTAGGCAAATTGCTGCATCTTAAACAGAACAAAACAGAGAAATACGTGTAAGGTTCCAATGCTTCAATTCTCTGCCCATAAATGTATCATAAATATACCATAAGGGCCATTTCTATCAGAAGAAAAAACATTGTAATTACTTTAACTAAAATAATGAAGTAGGCTGCATCAGTTAGCTTGTTAGCTGGCAAGTGTACAATTCAAGCAAACTAGCTCAGAGAGCTCCGCACGAAAAGTTGACCGCAGTGTCATAGCCAGCCTAGCCATGTCGGCTAACGCCAACATCCAACATGACCACAACAAGGTCAGCTTCGGACTATTCAACACCCGCTCTCTAACAGACAAGTGTCCTCTCCTCCAGGATCTAATGAATGATCGTAAGTTTGATTTTCTGTGTTTGACTGAAACATGGTAACAACCTAATGACTTTTCATCAGGGGGAGGTCTCACCATAATTTATCGCGAGAAGTGGAACATCTCACCTGTTTCTGTAACTTCTCACAGTTCATGTGAATCCATCGCGCTACAACTGAACGGCCCTATTCCAACTATAGTGGCCTCTGTCTATCGTCCACCCAAGCACAGTACTGACTTTATAAATGAATTTGCTGCTTTTCTTAAATTTATCTGCTCACTCTGCTGCTGGGGGATTTTAGTATACATGGATAATACCACTAATGCGTACACAAGGGAATTTACATCTTGCCTGGACAGTTTTGGATTGGAGCAACGTATTCACTTTCCCACTCATTCCCATTCCCATTTCATTCAGAAATATTAAGGACATTAATTTAAGCACTCTCTCTAATGAAATTGACTGCCTCCCAGGATAAACTGTTTTACCAACCCTGTTGAACTGGTTTTTCACTACAACAATGGTCTACAAAACACTTTAAATTCTCTGGCTCCTTTAAAAACCCGGACTGTTTCCTTCACATTCTGCCCTATGGTTTACATCAGAGCTACGCCAGCTCAAAGTAAAAGGTCGTCGCCTAGAACGCCTTTGCAAGAAAACTGGACTTGTTGTGCACCAAGAAATGTACAAAAACCACATTCTTCACTACAAGGACGCTCTTTCTACAGCCAAATCCACCTATTAGGCTGGTATAAGTAGTTCAGGCAAAGAAAACACCAGAGCCCTGTTCTCCATGGTTAATAACATACTACGACCCCGGGACGCACCTCATCTGTACTCAACTGCTTACTGTAACTCCTTAGTGTAATTTTTTAATGCCAAAGTACACAAGATTCACCAGCAACTGACTATTAATACCTCTCACAGTTCTTCTGACACCTCTTTCTCGTTTATTTTCAAGTTTCTCGCTTTCCTTTGTTGATGAAATATTGTACATTATTAGAAATTCAAAACCAACTACTTGTCAGCTTGACCCTCTTCCTACCATCTTAGTAAATGCCTGCTCACACTCTCTCTCTTCCCAAATAACTACCATTATACATTCCTCTCTCACCTCTGATATTGTTCCCTCATCTCTAAAATCAGCTGTCAAAACTCTTATACTTAAGAAACCTGGTGCAGACCCCAACAATTTTAACAACTTCCGTCCTATTTCTAACCTACCCTTTCTTTCTAAAATCCTTGAAAAAACAGTTGCATCTCATGTCCATGCACACATGTCTGACAATAACCTCTGTGAACAATTCCAATCTGGTTTCCGTCGTTGCCATTGCACAGAAACAGCTCTGGTAAAAATCACCAATGATCTTCTCATGGCAGCTAATTCCAGACTACTTACTATTCGCATCCTCCTTGATCTGAATGCAGCCTTTGACACCATCTCTCATAACATCCTCCTTGACAGATTAGTCTCTTTTGGTTTCACTGAAAAACCCTTGGACTGTTTTAAATCATATCTCTCTGGCTGCACTCAGTTCATCCAATTCAGACATTTCAAATCAGAGCTATCCCCTGTCCCTACCGGTGTTCCCCAGGGCTCTGTCCTATGGCCCCTTCTGTTCATCATCTATCTGCTTCCTCTTGGTCATTTCTTCCGCAAATTTAACATCCATTTCCACTGCTATGCGGATGACACCCAGCTCTACCTGATCTGATTGCCTAACAGAAATCAAATCCTGGTTCTCTTGCAACTTCCTCAAACTTAACAGTGACAAAAACGAGGTTCTCCTCATTGGCACCAAATTCACTTTGACTAAATCTGACAGTTTTTCTCTTACCATTGACAACTCCCCAGTTTCCTGCTCCCCTCAGGTCAAGAGTGTGGGTGTCATCCTAGACAGCACACTTTCATTTCAACTTTACATTAATAATGTCACTCGGTCTGCATACTTTACTCGTTGGTCTTCCTCTTAAGTCCATACATAAACTTCAACTGGTTCAGAACTCTGCTGGCCGTATCATCACCAGAACCCCTTCTAATCCTATTACTCCTGTCCTTCAGCAGCTTCATTGGCTCCCACTTAAATACTGCATTGATTTCAAGATTCTGCTTCTGACCTTCAAGGCCATTCACAACCTTGCTCCTCTGTACCTCACTGACCTCCTTCATATTAACAGACCCACCCGTACTCTTAGGTCTTCTTCTTCTATTCACCTCACTGTACCTCCTGCTCGTTTGACCACCATGGGGTTCAGAGCCTTCAGTTGCTCTGCCCCTCGTCTCTGGAATTCTTTTCCACCAGACATCTGAAACATTGACTCGCTTTCCATTTTTAAATCCCGCCTGAAAACACAACTTTTTAAACTAGCATACCCACGTGATCACTATCTATCAGGTCACAGCAATCTTTGTTTCCAGTTGTTATGTACCCTGATTTTATGCACTGTAATTATAGTTGTTAATTTTATCAATTTATTGCTGTACTGTTTTATTATGTTTTGAGAGGTGACCTTGTATGGAGGACCGATCCTGACACAGTCAGAAATAAATACAGAAATAAATAAATGCTCAATAAATAAATAAGCATCCAATTAAATACACAAAAAAATAAAGTAAATAAATAAATGTAGGTAGTAATTAAATTATACAAGGAGACATAAATGTATATATTTTAATTAGTGTCTTTACTTATTTACCTTTGTAATAATAACCTTATGTATTTATTCTCCGTTATAATCTTTACTTTTATTTATTAATTACTTATTTTTTATGTATTTATTTATGTGTGTGTTTTAATATTTTTGTCTGTTTTATTCTTCCTTTGTATTTTTTTACCTTATTTATTTTCACCCATGGTATTTATTTCTGCCTGTCCTTTTTACATTTCTGTATGCATTTCTGCCTCATTATGCAAATGAGGAGGGGCTGCGTCTCAAGGGGTCATCTTCTCTCCTATTGGTGGACCAGTCAGACGGGAGAGCTCTAGAAAGAAAAAGTCAACACATCAAAAATCCTCAGTGGCTGGAGTGCTATGATAATAAACTGAGCAAGGAGTCTTTTCTCATCTTGGCCTGGCCTAAACATTGAAATCTAATATTATCCCTGATTTGCACTGTAGTCTGTGGAGCCAGTAAGTTCTTGTAAACATATAAGATACCTGCAAAAAAAATGCAGTTTCAGCTTGCTCTCTCTCTCTCTCTCTCTCTCTCTCTCTCTCTCTCTCTCTCTCTCTCTCTCTCTCTCTCTCTCTCTCTGTCATTGACTGTCCTTTCCCTTCCAGTGTTTAGACAGTGCCACACTTATGTACGCACCCCTTAATTTAGCCATTGGCCTACTCATTTAACCTTTTCACAGCACAACCGCCCACTTGTTTAGCTGTGGGGCTTACAGTAATCATATGCAATAATATTTACACACCAAAAAGCATTAAACCACTTGCCAGCATAGAGTGCATCTACCGGTATGTATGGCTTGCAGATTTTCTGGATCCAATCAAATATGTGACACCAGCAGGATTTGGCACAAATTAAGTCCGGAATCTAACGTTAGAGGGCTATAAATGATTTCAGAAAATAATATTTAATTTTGGTTTGCTTGAGCATAACTAAAGAGTCTAAAAATGAACATGGTGCGAACACATGAACTGTCACCATGACACTGACTGCACCAGTTCTGAACAGACAGAACCTAGCGAGGGCAAGAAGTTGTTCAGTCGTCCTCAGGTCAGGTGTGAAACAAAGGCATTAAAGTGGAGGCTTGAAAGACAATGTAAACTAGGGGTGTGACGAGACACTTAACCCACGAGACGAGACAAAATTTGAGATTGGGTTCAGAAGATTGAGACGAGACAAGATTTTAATAATATTTTTAAGAAATATTTAATAGTAAATTAATTAATTAATTAAAAAATGTTTAAATTTCCTGCATTCTGATTTTTTTGTTATTTATATAAAGAGATACACAAAATTCGGGTGGCAGGTGATGACACGAAATCTATACCCCAACTATAACAGAATCTAAGTCAGTGAAGCTGTCAGTCATTCTGTGTTGCTTTCAGATCTGTTTCTCCGGAAGATCAATTCATTTAACATCATACATGCTGATTGATGTTTTAGTCTTCCCACCTCTTTGTGTCTTTGTTTGGGGAAGTAACCTCTTTAAATGAATTGCGGCACCTTTTCACCTCAGTGATAAACTTCTGGACTTTAATAGCTCCTGTGTTCAAAACCTTCTGCACATTCAGAATCTCTCCGACATATCTGTGTTCTCTGACCTGTCCAGAGAAAAGGCAAAATATTACTAAACTAACGTCATCATTTAATGAGAAGTCTACCTGCCCTATACTCTGCTGTGCATTACGTTTTTTGATACGCTGGTAGTAACGTTATCCCCTTCAGGCCGTTTGACTGATGCAGTTTGGGACTGCATGTTACATGTGAAACCGAAAGTAAATGAAACACTTTTGACCAGGCAGAAATCTCACCACAGGTCACACTAATGTTAACTTCAGCAGCTCTGATAAAGTGCAGCTCACAGTCTCAAACAGAGCAAAGTTGTGCTTCAGTGTTTAGATGTTTATGTTGCAAAACTCTCCCAGCTACATTACCACTCGTCACAGCTGTCTGGACTCACCGCTCGAGCGGGTCCAGCTGATTACTATGACAGAGTACACCGGTGTCAATCAGCTGGGCAGAGTTGATTTGCTCCGTGATCTGTATCTTATCAGTTATAGATTTGTATTTCACTGCGTGAGAAAATAATGTGTGGCTTGACAGCGTGTGAAAAATGTAATCGGCGTGAGATCTCGTCACACCTCTAGTGTTAACCCATGATCATGGAAAGTCATTTACCAATACCAAGCACAGAGAGAGGAACTGGTATTTAATGCACCAGTCGGGGTCTATCATAGCATTATGCTACTTAATGCATAGTGTTATTAAAGGGAGCGTTACTGAATCTGCAGAAGGATTGTTGATTCAGTGCTCCCTCAGAAGCTCCGTCACGCAAATTTAATCTCTAAGGTTTCTACAGCTATGAAACGCCAACATTGGGTCATATTGGATAGGGGTTTGAGGGAGTAAAAATAGGTACAAAAAATAACAATGAAACACAGTCTGTCATAAAATGAATTAAAGATTTATTACATTAACATGAAAATGAATTTCTGAGAAAGATTTCAAAGCATCGTTGTATGCCTATGATGCAAAAAAGCTCAAATATGTTTTCCTATTTTTCAATAATCAAATGCAGCAAAAGGCCAAAACAGCTGTTCTCCAGTGATGATGCACCATATCAACAGGAAATGGAAAACAAGTGTGTCCCAAAGATAGAGGAATTTATTTCACCACTTGCCCTCAGTCCTTCTATACCTAGTGCCATTCACTGAGATTTAACTTTTAAGAGTCACTTTGAAAGAAGCATTAGGGCTTAGAAAACAATTTGGATTCATTTTATATTCATGTTTTTGTTTGGAATAAATCGAGATTGCCTCCAAACTCCAGTGGAACTGCTCAATGGCCATCGGGTTAGGGTTAGGGTTAGCAAAAGAGAGGCTTCCTCTCAGTGAAGCTCCCCTGAATGAATAAAGGTTAAAAAACAAAGAAATTGCTCTGTCCCAGCCTGTTGGCTCTAGCGTCAAATAGAAGTTTTATATTATATATCATGTCTATTTTGGGGTTTGTGCGTAAGTTACAGTAATTTGGTGATACCATATGGAATTGGATACAAGATGCAAAAGAGACCGATTTTTTTGTTCAACTCTTGGCTCTGAGCACTTATAGGTGTTGAAAGAGGAGGTCACTAGATTCAGTCTCTTCCTCCCTACCTTTCCCTCTCTTTAGAAATATCCGTTTTGTAAAACGAGTCCATTCCCAATCCACATTTTGGAACATGGACTTAATTGTTTTATGCCTTAGCATTTCTCTGCCTAACTAGATCTGCGCAGTCCTGCACACAAGGGTGTTATGGTTGTCTTTTTTGGCTTGTGGCCATCTTACCAAACACAGTTTCCATCTGTTTACTAAAAATAAACCATAATCTCCTAAATGGCGAGTAATGTATTTATCTAGGAAACAGTCTCGGTAAACAGTGTTTGGGAAAAACACTTCGTATTCTGTGTGTAATCATATTGTAACACGGTCACTTCACTAATGCCTACAAGGGGGAATAGAGATTCGGCCCTCCTATGAATTTAAAATGCACACATGTTGCCTCCCCCCCCCCCCAACACACAGAGGTTTGTTCAGCGTTTTGCCCACCACTTTCTCAGAGGAGTTCACTCGGTCACTAACAACAGGACTTCTGTCCTCTGCTTTGTTCTGTCTGGTAAAGTCGGCTCACTTCTTTCACACGCACGCGCACACACACACACACACACACACAATAACTCACGTGTACATGCAAACACCTACACACTTGGTCACAACCCTTTGTAATCAAAGCCTCCAATTGTTAGTTGCCATTTCCCTTATTTCTTTTCCTCCATCTTTCTACCTCTCCTTCCTTTGCATTTTCCTTTGACATCTGTCCCTTGCACTTGCTAAATCTACCGTCTTTCAGTCTCACTTTCCACTCCATCGTTTGCCCTGCCTGAAGTCTGAGTGACAGATTGACACTGAAACAGTAACCCCCCACCCTCCACCTGCCTTCTCTGTCACTTCCCTCTGTTGTCATCACAGGTTCTAGGCTGATAACACTTTGCAGTCACCCTTCAGGAGAGCTTCCTTTTCTCTGTGCTCCACATTAAGTTGTACTATACCTGAGGTGAAGGAGCTGCACCTCACACCTCTGGTTTGAGTAAGGAGGAAGGACTGATACAGCCCAGGAGCAAGGCCACTGAACGAAACATTTCACTCAACTCACTACCCTGTCATGGTGGCCGGCAACAAAGCTATTTAAGTGCATCAGGAATAATATGGGCTAAAGGAGAAGGATTGAAGGTGGAGACATGTGGGTGTTCCACATATTTAGGAGGCAGAGAAGACGTTGTGTGTATTAGTATCCAATGCTAACGCTCAGTAGCAACAAAAGGAGTAGTGTGCTTTTTATGTAGCAAGATGGAAAATACGAGTTTGGAGGTCACATGAGACTTTTCAAGCAGGAGACAAGAGTTTTGATTGCATAACAATACCTTAAGCCCCGTTGATTGGCCATAACTGTGACCTTTACAGTACCTAACCTTAACCATATCATAGTTGCCATGTGCAAGTGTTGAAAAAAGGTCGGGATTGGTCATAACATGAGTTGTAATTGAGCAAATTACAGGGCTTTGCAAAATTCTTGTTGGTGTGTTGAAGGGTGGTCTGGGGTGAAAAAAGAGAAAGAGCATGAGAAGAGGAGGCCAACAAAGGCGATGCTATTCTTATTGATCTAACTTTTCTTTATGGCATTTTGGGGGGACAAACAGTATTGTTATGTCCTGGCACTCAATGCTGAAAACCTAATGCTTTAATTTCATCTGTTTGTGTGTGTTTATGTGTGTGAGAAAACGAGGGAGAGAGAGAGGCAGACAAGGAAAAAGAAAGATAGAGAGATCTCCCCCTCCCAGAAGAGCAGAAGAAAGTCCTACTATCTTCCCACACTGTTTGTTTGAAATGAGCTTGCCAAGAGTAAAATCTGATTGATGTCAAATGCAGTGCCAACGGGAGAAAAAACAAAGACTATAAGAAAGACTCTGAAGTTATCCAGAAGCTGATGAGTTATTTATTTCAGATGCTTGATTGTGTAGGCCAATGGATGTGCCAGACTACACAAGCTTGTATTGGTAGTAATAACACCTATATTGTTCCTCCCTTTTGTTAATAAAGTTACCAGCTCGTTAAAGAGAATAGAAACATCAAAAAACATCAGGAATAACAATAACTGTTGGCTCCATAAAGTCATTCTCAGAAGAGCAGAGTTCGCGCAAAACTATGATGATAATATTTGTACAACAATACAAACACACATTAAAATGTCCACTCACTGGGTTTAACTATGGCTCATTGCACCCTCAAATTGAATCCAAAAGGATAACTAATACTGCTGGCTCATTAAAGACCACAGCACAATGCAGAAACCGTATTAGGCAAACAAACAAATTATTAAAATTAGAGCACATGGAGATTATCAGTTGAATCATGTATATAAAATTAGTTTTATGTTAAACATTAACGATCTAAAAACAAGAGTTTGCTTGTCCTTAGGCAGGGTGTTAAAAAGTTTAGCATCCACTTGCGTGTTTGTGTTTGTTTGCTTGTGTCTGTCTGACTGTATGTGTGTGTGTGTGTGTGTGTGTGTGTGTGTATATGTCCATGCAAATGTGTTTTGGTGTCCGTAGGCGGGCGGAACATTTGTTTGTTGGCGGCATCTTTCCCCTAAATCCTGTCTAATGGGGATAAGGGAATGGCTTGTGGCAAAATAGATAGAAGGATGTTGTGTTTATTCCGACGGGTCTACAGGCTACAGCCCCAACATCACAACGAGGGGAAGGAGAAGAATTCACCAGAGAAGAGTGATGATTAAGACAACAAAGAGGAGTGATAGGAAGAGAAAGAGAAGGGGGGATTATTGGGAGGAGAGGGATACCGGGGGGGGAAGTCATGATGGAGATGGCAATGGGGAATGACAGAGAGACTTAACACTCTGTCAAGAGGGTTACAGCATTGTTAAAAGATCCACATATGCATACTTGAAGCCCTGCTATCCGCAGTTGGCAGATTCAAGGCCCTCAGAAGGCAAAAACTCCCAAATGTGGCTGAGTGGCTTTAATCTGCTTCAGTCAACCCAACTCACTCACTCAGTATTATTGTTGATGAATGCAAAGCTTTATCCAGCTTTAACCACACACACACACACACTCACACACAGTCACGGTTATATATACACTTTATGAATACATTTTCATTATGTGACAAACTATGATGAACATTTGCCACATGGGATGTAAAAAAAATAGAAGTTTGGGGATGATAGACTCAGGCAAAATGTACATGTTTTGGATATTTAAGCAAAGATAAAGACAGCTGCAAGACAGCTGACAAGAGTCATAGTGAGTATTATAAGAGGGAATCTTGAAGATGGAGAAAAGTATCTATCTAAAAGATAGATTTGTTTTTCGAGATATCCTGCTAACTTACAGGCAAAGAAACAAACAGCGACATAAATTACCTCCTCGGCAGGTAATGTTATCTGTATGCTTTAGGCAGAGCACCCTGGACCAGAAACTGGAGAAGCATCTTTTTTTTAGTGATTGTGTGACATTTGTATTGAGAGCATTGCTGTACACAGTGGGTGATTCTAGCTATGGCCCATCACAATGAAAGACTAACATATACTATACAGTAGTTGACTGTGCCTTCTGAGATCTGGTTTAAGAGGTCTTAAAAACATGGTGGTTTGTCTTTGCTTTACTCCTCTAATGTCTGTGTTTACAGAGAAGTATACTGTTTTCTTCTTTTAATCTTCAGGCTCATTTTGGGAAAATGAAAATGGTCTTAAATTTGATTTGAGCTGGAATTAAAGGGACTTAACAAGCTTAATATTTAACTTGCTGAACCCTAAACTCACCCTATTATAGTGCTTTTGTTTTTGCTTCCCTGCTAAACAGGAACAATACTTAACCTTGAACCCTGTACAAAATAAGTTAAATAACTTTGTTATACCCCTATTTGCCACACATTAACACAGTTCCCTTGCAGTCTGTCATTTGACTACTACCCTGGTCACTGGACTCAAAAGGGAAACTCCACCAATTTTTCACATCGAAGTTTAGAAGTACTAGAGGATTACTACTGCAAGTGTGAAAATAAGTCATAATGCCTTTGGTGGCTTCAGGGGAGCTGCGGGAAATCTGATAAATTGCCTCAAGTGATGTCGCTTGGGTTGAAGACTACAAATTTATGAGTGACAAAAATCTGGGGGTGTGGAGTTAGAAGGAAGTGAGTTTAACCTCTGTAGCCTGCTCCTCATCTCTACTTGAGCAGCTCTGCTAGCAGCTCCAGGCTACATTAGATGTGGCTGCTGCTCAGGAGTTCGAGCGGGTCGTTTACCAATCACAGGGTTGGCAGTTTAATCCCTGGCTTCAGTCTACATGTCGAAGTGTCCTTGGGCAAGACACTGAAGTTCCTCCCAGTGGGCAGGCCAGTGCCTTGCATGGCATCAGTGAGTGAGAGGCAAATTGTACAGCGCTTTGTCAGTTAAGGGAGAAAAGCGCAGCATTCCATTTACCATTTGCTTGCCAGGTGTGGACAAAGGAGAAGAATGTGTAGAATAAAAAAAGGAAATATCTCTGGCTCCACTGCATCAATTTTGGAATTTTCTTTTTTAAGTGTCCATTGTGAGTCCAATAATGTTACAGGAGTGCAAGGCTAAATCAGTGGAGTACTCTTTTAAATGTCGGTAGTGTAGATGGCACGTAGTTCCTCTTTATGCAACATTGTGATATCATGTCCGTAAGTCTAAAATGTACCTAGCTGCACATTCATGCAGTCGGAACACCTTTGCTTTGCACTGCATACATGTGGTTAGCACTAATGCTCTTGTAACTGTAATGTTACTGGATTTAAAGTACTCTCTCCATTTATTTAGTCTTTTTCTATTTATGATCTGCTCTGCTGTCTATATTTATACCAACATCTCTGAATCTTTTGATATTTAACTGAGCTCTGTAATGCTGTAATGAGTGATTCAATTTCCTCATAGGGATCAATACAGTTTTAATCATTCATCAACATGTTGTGTACCATCACATACAAACATCTCATCTGTTATATATTCTAATGTACTCATTTAAATACAACACAAACAAATACACACAAGCTCCATTTATTTCCCAACACTTGTTGCATCTGTGTGCCAGCAACACAATCTAACATTATTGATTAGAGCCAAGCAGGAGTGTTCAGCTAAACTGGCTTGTAACTCTGTTAAGTTTATAATAATGCAGGCTAGCTCCAGCTCGTATATCTTGTGTCAGATGCAGATGATGGGTGAATGAACAGCTGTCGGCGCAGCATGGACGGCAGGTGTAGTGAGGCAATGTTGCAGCACAATCTGTCAGTACACTTACAGTACGAACATAACACAACAAAAATATCCATCCATCGTCAGCCCATCATTCATCTCAGGACATGTCTGTCTATCATTCATTCAGTCATGTGTTTCTCTGTCCATCCATCTATTCATCCATCGATACAAGCAGAAACATCCATCCAATGTTTGAAACCTGCGATCAGTTTCCCTGTCAACACCCAGCAGCTAGATCTTCATTAAAGTTGTTGCATCAAATTAGACCAGACATTCTGGCTGCTATTTGCTCACATCACTCTTCTTACTTGTACATACAAGCCACCTGCAGCCCCATAAAGCATATGGTATACTTGTCAACATTTCCTATTTAATGATTTTTTTTTACATGCATTCAGTTGCAGGAAAATCACAAGCATATATTTGGTGTACTTTTGGGAAACATCCTGACATTTTCAAGTTTCTGTCTGCACTGACAGAAAAACAAGCCCTGAAGCGCTGTAACACATCACAGCCACACGCAGACACACCGAGGTGCACAACTACACACCTTTGTAGCGGCTAGACCAGGGAGCTCGGGATCACCGCTATCCAGGAGCAGGCCTTGGGCGTCTCATTCATTTTGGAGACCACCACCGGTTAACTTCCCTCCCACATGTCAGCGCAGACAGGAGAATGTAAACATCACTTTGTGCCTACTGCGTTTTGTACGGGGAGGGCTGTCACAGCCTCTGGAAGTTTTCTTTTTAGGCATTTAGAGATGTAAATTCTGTCTGGAAAAAAAAAGCAACAGATTTTTCCCCCCCTTTTTTGGCCAGGAGCTGTAGGATAGACAGGTTTTTTACCTTACCACTGGCGACTGCACATATGTTGTCTAGTGTGGGTTTGATGAGCGAATAAATATGATATAATACAAATGTGGTGATGTAACTATGCTGCAATCATGAGACAGCATGGAAATTATGCTGTCACCTATTCTGGAAGTTCATTTCAAAGACAGCTTCAATAATTGAGTATCCTTTGAAATGTTGTAGGTGTTGTGCATGGTAATATGGCATTTTGGATTACAGTCATTTATCAATGTCTTTGTCATTGTTAGAACAGAAACATTTAATAAAACATTACTGTAATAAAGTTGTTTGGCGTCAATCAACCCAACACACATTGTTTAAATGATTTCCTTGAGGGTAAAGTGAAAGTTGGCTGATCTTGTTGAAAATGTGGTTGAAAAGAATACTTTTTATGATCCAGCACTTACACGACAGTGACTGTCCTTGTACAGGCTTTTAAAAATATGTGTACACCTTCCAATCCAATGGTTTGTGAAAGTACTATTAAATGTGAGGCATTGTACACACACACACACACACAAACACACACATACACTCTGACAAGGCACTTCATTAGCCAGAGACCTGAATGCCAGAAATGTCTAGCTGCTGTGCACTCTGGGTAAT
Source organism: Micropterus salmoides (assembly GCF_014851395.1). NCBI lineage: Eukaryota > Metazoa > Chordata > Actinopteri > Centrarchiformes > Centrarchidae > Micropterus > Micropterus salmoides. The sequence continues at coordinate 11,973,897 of NW_024042261.1, read as the reverse complement.
GAGCTCTGGACAAAAGCTACTTTTCCCGACTCCAAAGATGCTGCTCACACAGTCGCACATGCACACACATTGCACCGATATTAATTCAGCTAGTGAATGGAAAGTGGATCCCAGCGCGGAATGCTGACAGCGGCATCGCACCTCAAACTAGTTCAGTCGCCAGGGAATGGTCTCCACACACCGAGAAATGGCGTCTGTGTCACTTACTTTAGAGAGACACCCGAGGGATAATTGCCAGGCTGTTTCCACCTGTACCACCTCTACCTCTCCATGGGAGGACATTCTTTGTAATTACTTAGGAGGGCTGCAAGTCAACTTGAATGTGAATGGGCTTTACTTTAGATTACCAACATCCAAGTGAGACAACTCTCTTTTCTGGTTGCAAGATGATATTGGTGATATTGGATTAAATTCTATTCTATTCTGGTCAAGAACATGCCTCTAATGTTGGCTTTTGTAATAGCGCATTAATTTAATGTTACCATTTAATTAAAGGCTATGTGTGTGTGTGTGTGGGTGTGAGTGTTGTATTCATGAGCTACACTGAGAAAATCAAACCTATGACACATACAGTAAGCAAACAGCAAACAACTTTCAAGTCATGGAATGTTTCACACGGCAAGCGGTTTTAAAATATCCAAGAGTGAAGAGGAGAAAACAGTAAATCCTTTGCAGCAAAGTCATTAGCAGCACTGCGGGAAGTGGATTTTAAAGCAGATGGACACTCGCACTAAATATTTAAGAGCTGTTTTTGCTTCTGCTGTGGCCTTAGTGAAATGTGCCATTTGTTTGTCAGCATAGAGATATATCTGAAGAATTACAAATTACAAAGGCATGTTTCCTGGTATTTATATTTTCTAAAGTCTTGGCTGATCCTTAAGCATTCACAATCACAATGTTCTGCTCATGAAGGAGGTCTTTATGGTGCCAACTGAGTGCCCATGTAAATTTTCTGCAGCTTTTTAGCATCTAGATCTTATGAATTATTGTGCTTTAGCAAAAATGCATATTGAGGCATCCCCAAAGCTGCCTGAAATTTATTTTTATTTTTCATCAACATATCACAAAGAGCATTTATGTAGCCAATATTCCTAAAGTATCAGCAGGTGGCAACTAAATTTTGATAAAGATTAGTTTAAACCTTTTCTTTTTGGCCATTTGTTGGAAGTACAACAAGTTGTAAACACTACATTGACGCACGTTCCCTTCTAGGTCTGACAAGCTACCTGCTAACTTTAAAATGGCAGAGGTTTGGTGATAATTGTCTGTCGTTTATCACAACAAGGGACATGCACATTGTCATTTGAACCACTGTTAACTTTAGGGATGCCTTTTTCCCTTTCACACTACACATTTTGCACAGACACTAAATGTTGCCATTGTATGGAAATTAAATAGTGGTTTCTAACTTTTATGAAAGACTTTTTTTTTCTTCAGATTTTATAGTGCCATTTTAATTGGCATGTCAGTGTGACAACTACAGCATTGCTTTCTGGGCAATAGATGATAGATAGATGAATAAATGGAGTAGCAAAAAAAAAGGTGCCAAGTTCACATTTTATTATACTTGACAAGTATCAACCAGTCGCCCATCTCAATAAACACTACTGGCTCCTCTATTCTCTGTCAAATTGGACATCCTTGCAAGAGTCTCACACTAAAATAATTGTTTTTGGTTAGAAAGATATTTCTTTCTAACTATCCACATTCACAGGAATAAAACCTGTGTACTCTGACTTAGGCTGAATTTGCCTTTAATGAATAGACCAACTGATAGTGTGCCTGGGAGGAGATTACAACCATCAGACTGAAGGATCCGTGCTTCTGACTCCCAGTGATGTCTTGGCAGGGTGCTACACAGCTAAAGCTCAGGCTGGCAGACAACATTAAAGCTGAACCTACACGGCCAGAGTCACATCAGAAGACACCCCAAGCCTACATTTTATCGATTGAGGATCAACACTTGAGATGAGAATCTTTGGGTTGCTCATAATCAGTGTTTGGCTTGCCTTGATGTTGCTGTGATCAAAATAGTGATAAAGGTGCCGTTGAATATCACATGAGTTTCACTTAAAGATACAGCTCACAGCTGTTTAAGTTTTCTCTTTACACTCCAGTTCTTAAATCACCCTTAAAGTCGATTATTCCTATTCCCATGGATCACTGAGCAAACATGATGTCACTTCCAGACTTTCTGGCGCAATAACAATGAAATTTGATGGATGAAGCATGTTTGCTATTGAAAAAATAGAGTATTTTTGTATTTTAGAATAAAAGAATAAGAGACTTCTTTGTAAACCCGCAATTATGCACACTCATGCAGACAGAGATTATTTGTGAAAATGCAGATTCAGATCCAATTTTCATAAGGCAGTGTTTTTGTGGGGAGTGGCATGACACAGTGGTCTCCCCACCTGAATAAAAGGCAATTGCCAATTCTATGAAAGGCGTTCTGGCAAACACACGATGTATAAACAACTTGATCAAGAGTAACAGTGAAAATGTATAGGGTTTACTTTTTGTTTAGCAGTCATTGCAGATGATCAGCTTGGTTTTCCTGTGTAGCTTCTGCATCTTGAGCTGACAATTTAAATAAACACACCTTTTATCTTTAATCCCTGTAATGTCAAGAAAATTGTGTGTGTCTGAAAGATGTTTATGGGTGTTAGAAAACCACTAATTAGAAATGTCAGTTATCATCAAAGCAAAACTGCAAATTGCCATTAGCAAATTAACTGAATACTTAGCAGATAAATATATCTCTTCCATTATAATAAGAGTCCAGGCGGCAGTTCATCTCGTCTTGGTGAGGAAATCAATATGCTATGGCAGCGACGGCAGTTCCTAAATCATCGGGTTCATCTCATCACCTTGCATGTGTTTTTTTTCTGGTGGTCCACAGCCACCAATGGCTTTAGTTTCAGTTTGAGCAGGGGTTGTCAAACTCTGTCACTGCCACTGCCTATTACTCAGGTAATCGTGAGATACTAGAGACCAGACACTATATTAATGAATCATTAGGTAGTGATAAGTTCATAAATATCTGTGAATCGACAGACTGACCGCTTTCTTAACGAGTCGCCTCATTAACTCGAGCTGCACAAACTAGTAAAGACACATTGATTACTAATTTTTTAATCATTAGTTAATAATTAGCTGACCATTACTTAACCTTTTGTGTCCCCTAAAGTATGTATGGTATTGTAGTGCAGTGTAAGTATTACTCCAAATGCAGTTACTCACTTGCCATTGTTTTTGGAACACCAGCATGAATCTGTCTTTTTCATCTCACATAGTATCTTTGTTTCATGTCTCTCCCTTGCGCCTCAGGGCCCCAAGGCAAGTAAACTCAGACATTCAAACACCAGATTGGTGACTCTCTATGTGGTAAACATGATTCCTCTTGACCATTCTTTTAGTGGAATCTTTACAGGCGTCCATTGTTTTTATATCATAACAAAACATGTACACTGTAAAAAGAAACATTTGTATTCTGTTGCTTATCTATAGCCTTGAAATGTTCTGTTTGGTAGATGACTCAAATCTTTTCCTTCAGTGCACTAGTGACAAACACATTGTGATCCAACTGCATAACCATGTGACCATTTTGTAATTATTCTTTGACCATATTTACTGCAGAAAGATGTTTTTTGACAACTTAGGAAACTGAGCTCATAGAAGTGTATTTGCCTCAAGGACATTGTGACAGCAGTTGTTAATAGAGAGGAATTCACTTCCAACATTCACATTTTCTCAGGATTAATGTTATCTTACAATCAAACCTTGCTTCTCTAACAAAAAGGCCTGAAAGATGCTCATTCTGAACAATTGGTCTCTTAACACCGAGGTCAGATAGAAATTGAATGAATAATACATTTATATCAGACAAGTCAGGTACATTGAAGAATTGAGGGGAAAAAAGTGGTCTTAGTTTGCCGCCCAGACTCTGGTATCACTCCATGCAAAGCATAAATTAAAGGCAGCCAGGAGTGAGAGCAAGCAACAGATCAATTGCAGCTGTTATGGTGGCGTGGTGTGAGATGCATAATGCAGCAGAGCGAGTAGAGTGAGGATGACATCTTAACTAGCCCACTCTGTTGGTATGGCAAATCACAACCCACAACAAAGCTGATGCATCATTTGATTTTGAACTAACTCTGCTTTATTTCATGCAACTTATTGAAAGATTGTTTTTTTTATATAGAGAAACTAAATACTGTTTTTTACTTTTCGTGTAAATACTGTTTTTACCAAGCTGCTACCCTATTCTGTCAGTCTGAGGTGAGATGTTACGTCAAAAATGCACAGTCACTGATGCCATAGTCACTGGACTGTTATTGGGCATGGCCAGGCAATAAATATGTGATTATCCCTTCAGTGTTGGTGAAATTTGGGCTTTCTCTGTTGATGTTTCCATAATGTTATCACACCATTTACGAAAAGGGCACAGATGTTTCCTACCTTCAAGATGCAATTCAGTTCCAATTATGATACTATCATAAAAATGACTTGGTTAGGTTCAGGACATTCAACTTCCCCAAACCCTGTGACAGGCAGAAATCGGTTCCCCCAAGGTCCTGCAAATTTTCTCTTTATGACCCAAAGGCCCATCATCTTTATTTATTATCCCTTCTTACCTAAAGTAATTACATGAAGTATGAACTACTATACCTCTTCTAGTTGGTCTTGATGAAGTTAGAGCAGAATGATTGTGGAAAGTGATTGCCATTGTTATATACCTGATGTATAATGTACAGTAATAAATCAACATAAATGCTAACTGACATCATTTATGTCCAGAGACTGCTGTATTTAATAGTTGTTTTCATTGGCAGAAAACTACTTGACCAAGATTGACATGCCCCCCTTGTGGAGAGTCTTTAAAGTGGCAGTCATTTTCTGTCTGTCCTTAGCTTCTATATATTTTACAGTCTGCTTTCAAATCTGTCACTTAATGGACTGTGCATAAAGATAGTAAATGTTCTTCACTTTTAAGTGATGCTCAGCATCCACACTAAGTTACATGAACAAACTGTACAACTGCTGGTAAGTTTACGGTAAAGAAAAACACTTTCTGAAGCTAAATTTAGTTTCTCTTTTGAAGGCCTCATGTATTTCTGTAACAGTGGACAGGATCATAGCAGAGGCCGACACTAGCTCTCTCTTAAAAGTGCTTCATGTACTGTAGGGAAGAAAAAAATACATTTACTGGGGAAAAAAAAAACAAACGGGCTTGGCTTTTGTTATTCTCTTTGCTGTGTTTGGACAGAGAGAGGAAGGCCAACAGCCATAGGTGTTTTCGGAAGGGAGCATAGAGTTCCGCAGTTTTGAGAAACTTTCATTAATGGACTCTTTCTTTAGCTGCAGTATTTGTTCAGCCCAAATTACTGTAGAAAATATGGGGAATTTCAAAGACCCATCTATCAGTTATGCTCTGCTGTAATAATAGTAATAATTAAATAACATAAAAAGTTCTACCTGAAATCACAGTTTACATTGTTTATATACTAGGTGTGTTTTAGTTAGTTGTTTTTCTGGACAGCCTAATAAGATGCCTGGCGAGTTCAGAGCATGTGCCCTCTTTGCTGGCTCTAGTCGACTATTTCCTACGGCGTAGGATGGATTTCTGACTTGAGCAATCTGATTTGGCCATTAGCTCGCTGCCAGCACCAACTGCAACAAATTCCCTTTGAAAATCTTTTCATAGAGTGCTCAAGCTGATCTGCCACCGTGCAAACAGTTTATTGAGTCAAAAAGTACAAGCCATGCCAGACAAAAGGATTGATGTTTGGCTGGTCTTGGATCTAAGCTGCCGTGTTTTTTGAACAACGAAACACTCTAACAAGGCAGACATTGCAACAAGTAACATTGCGGCAGCCAGTGTGAAAACCCTTGTAACTTGTAATGACCTCTTAGAAACACAGCCAGGAGCATGACCTTTATTTTCGTTTGTTTGTGGTCAGTGTTTTACCAACTTACTTTTCACATTGTGTATGTCCATGGTTGGTTCCTCACTATTGGTTGGATGTGAAGTTATGTCTCTGATCAGAAGCGCATAAAGACACTCATCAAGCACTAAGTGTGTCATGTGCCGTTAAATAGCCAGGCATAGGCCTTTTTCACAGAAGGCTTGGAACTGTAGGAAAGAGACTTATATAATAAAATTAATGATGGCTGAGTTCCATTCAGCTTAAACAAAATATGTGCACACTTTGCAAAGTGATGTCCTAAGAGTGGTTACACATCTATTATTGGATACAGTAAAAACATAAATAAATGGCATAAATACATCAGTAAATGACAATTTAAAATATAAAAAAGTTACATTTTCTGATACTAGATCCTAGAATAATGATAAAAAGGTACAGTATATCCACCGCAGCAACACAAGAACTCTGAATATGTGCCCTCCCCTTTTTCCAACTGTCCTGCCTTCATGCTTCAAACCAGAGGAGCGCAGACAAAATGTGATGGGAAATAACCAAAACTGTTCAGTCATAGTAAGCCGCTGATTGAGAAAATGAGGATTAAGTAAGTAAGTACATCCTAAACCCCATAACGCACCTATAATATGAATGCGGCACAGTCAGCACACACACACACATACACATACACACACACACAGTGACAGGGAGTCCACTACAGCAGGTCAGAGCACAATTATGCTAATAAGGTAACATCTCTGTCAGTTTACAGTATATTAAAGAATGTTACACAATTAAGTTCTGGGAAAGCTTACCAAAATAAAACAATATAACACACTGACCCAGCAACATAAGCAAACTAAATTGAGTTTAAAGTCTTGATCTGACCCTGAAGCATGGTATGAACTGTGCCGCTTTTTACCAAAACACCAGCAAACTGGCTCAAGGAAAAGCCTCATAAATCAAAAGTGTTTCATGAAATGAATTTCTGTTCACATCTCAGACAGAGCCACTTCATCACAGAGCAGTTTTTCTTTGAAACAATACGCCTCAAAAAGTTGATTGTGGTTAGCTAGCTATGCTCTCCCCAGTCCTCTCAGAAGAACTGCATGCAAATCTATAAACTGACAGCTCCTAGTGTTCCTGGTAAAAATAACAGTATATTTTTTGGTGTGAAGTCCCTGCTCCTCTCTGACAGTTTGAACTGAAGTTGAAGCAGAGCACTGTCCAAGTGATTAACGACTTTCATGCTTGCACACACACACACACACACACACACAGTGACTGCGACAGTCTGTGATAGAGAAAGAGCTTCACCCTTGATCAGATACAACACAGACATTTTATGTTATGGGAAGTTCACCTTAAATTGCTCCGTCCCTCACTTCAATGCAGATTAGCACCCACACTGCAAGGTTATCACAGCTTGCACACATGCATTAGCACCGCTAAAATATTTGCAAGCCACCTTTTACATGCAAATATACCTGTATAAACACTTATCACTTCCTGCTGTTACACCGCCTCTGCAATTTGTCTTCCTCCCCTGAACCATTTTTCTCTGTCTTTCAGTCCCTCTGTTTCACACACACACACACACACACACACACACGCACGTACACACACATTTCTGTCACTGGCTGATACACGATAAACTTGACACAGTCATTTTAAAGAAACAAACACTTCCACACAAAACATATACTGTCTTTTTCACAATCTTCCAACAGCACACTGTGAGTTTGGCTCTTTTTTTACAGCATGCCTATACAGTCATAAATAGTGTCCATTAAAAATGTAGGCTAACTGATGGTAGCAAACTGTAGCTAGTAAATGAAAAAAATAATATCCCTTTTAATATTTGTGTTCTTCTGTTTGACTTGGTAGTCGTAGCAACTGAAGATAACAAAAAAACAAACATACTTTAAATGTTTTGCAGTGTTCGATTTCGAAAAAAGGTGCCACTGTCAGCAACAGAATTGTGGTTATGCAAATACCTCCTCAGGTTATAGTTTGGTTTTGCACCTTTCTGCGGTCACATTTCAAGCTTCCCTCGCTGTCAAATCTACGATGACAAGCTAAGAATCCAGCAAATCACCTCACCTGCATTGGGTCATGCATGAAAGTAGCAGGACCGTTGATACCCATGGCTGAAAAGACTGCCTCTGTCTTTTTTCTCAGGATTGAATTCGATCATCTGTCAGTGGTTGTGTAGATATAGAAACTTTCCTAAAGTTCATCCCCGGTTGTCTTGGATGAGTAAACGGCTAATCAAAATGGCAGGCTCCTCACTCTGCTCCGAGAGCTCGGCTTGTTAGATGCAGTACTTATATTTGTGTTTGTGTGCGTGTGTGTGTTTGGGTTATGATGATGGCCATGCAGCTGCTAGTCAGTCAGTGGCGTGTTTATGCACGGGTGTTTGTAGCATCACATTTGGGTTAATGCATGCATGAATGGCCGCGCGTGTGCATTTGTTAGTTCATGACTTGAGTGTGTTTGTCAACTTAAAGTATACGATTGTGAGACCCAGTTGCTTCTTGCACTGTGTGTCCTGAGTGGGTGTAAGGGGACAGGACTTGGCACAGATTCGCTATCTTTTCCCCCACAAAACGTTTAGCTTTAAGGACTTTTCCCTCTGACTGAACAAAGTTCTTATGGAAGGCGACAAGAGCATGTGGCTGGCACAAAGTGATTTCCCGTTTTACTGTCACTTTAAAGTGATATGCTACATGTCGCACAGTCAATTCCCCACTACCTGTGACAGATAGAAATTGGCCAGGCTGAGGACCCGCAAAATGGGTTTTCCAGTTGATGTGAGCGAGAGCACCAAAGCAAGTGACTTGGAGGGGAATCAAAATCAGGTGGAGTTTAGATTGCTTCAAACAGTAATGGCGGACCAGTGCCTTGTTTGTATGTACTGTTGGAGTGTGGCAATGCTATCAGCAGATGCAGGTGATTTTATAGGCGTGGATAAGCTCTTATATTCTACAGGCCAACAAACATGTGCATCCTGAGTTTGACCCTGATCGAGAAGGTAGGCCAGAGAGGTTGTATGCGTATTTTTACTCCTCATGTGGTATGTGATTATCGGATAGTAATGCAGTTTTTGAGTAGAAAGTGCTCTGGTGGTCTAATGGGTGTTCCAGTGCTGGAACACCCATTAGACCACCAGGATTTTTCACAACAGGTAGCAGGAAATCAGTGGGTACATCACTACCTTTCACATTGTCATTTGATACATTGTTATTAATATTTTGCCTACAGCCACATTAAAGTTGCTGCTGCCACCTCACAGGTCTCAGAACAGCCCCTGCTTACATCACAACTTTGATTATTAAAAACAAAAAAACAATTAAATACAATGGTATTCATATCAAGCAAGTTTGAAGTTGTACATTAAAATGAACAGAGCTTGGGGAAAAAAGACATTAATGTTTGTAAAATTGTCAGTAGTAATGCAATTGTCAGTAACTAAGACATATACAATTGGCGTGGGCTTTTTAAGAGTCTATTTAACCTTGTTTACAGGTTTGGTAAACCATGGCCTTGGCAAAAGCTGTGGACCGGCAGCAACTATTCATCGTGTTTATTGGTGATGCAGCGCTGTTGCATTAAGTAGTACTATGCGAAAAGACAAACAGCGTGTGGCATTTTCTTTTAATGTTCTAAAAACCATCCTAATCCTTGTTTGTGCCAGGGGCTAATTTCCTCCCTCACAGAGTTGGGTTTTTACAACAGTGGCATAGTTCCTTTTGTTATTGAACCACCGCTGTGATGAAATTACAGTCTTCTGCATGTTTATTTTCCAGTGTCGGTTGAGTATTTTGGCATGACTACTAGCTCCAAGCTTTCTTTCCCTGTCTGTCCTCTCATGGATATGAGCAGGAGAAGGCAAAAAGTAGGGATGATTTCAAGCCCAGAAAAACACATTCTTCTGCCTCCTGTTTCCTCCTGCTCCCTCTCATCCTTTTCCCTGTCAGGGTTGCTGGGTATTATCTGTTGAAACAGTTGCTCTGAGGAACAAGACAAACTCTCCCCCTCCCGCTTTCCATCAGTGCCACTATCCCCCCCTTTCTCATTGCCCAGCACAGAAGAGAAAGCAATTAAAAGGGAATCTGCTAGATTGTCTGTGTTCATACAGTCTCAGAAAAGGTTCCCGGGCTGTTATTATAATAACGCATCGCTGGATCATTACCCAGAATCTTCACTTCACTCTTGCCTATCTCTCAGTGTGCAGATGAGGCCTTCTGAGTGGTGGCACACCTGCTGCCACAAATGAAAGGGCTTGGGACCATGAGGCATTTTATTCTAGACCATAGTTAATGTGCAAGTTATAAATCTTCACTGTCTCACTCTCCTTTTCTCCTCTGTTTTAGTGTTTACAGTAAGTCACAAGGTGCTAAAAAGACAAGCTTCTTACATTTGGTTATCTCTGAGGTCTCTGCTGTGCAATTTAGGTCAAAGATAAGATAATAATTTATTTGCATTAATTTATGAGTCCCCTACTGAGTCTAAATTATGGTCTTAAAATATCATTATTTTGCGGCAATGAGTTTAACAGCAGAACCTAATAGCACTGCTGGGGCTGTGCCTTGCCGCATGAATAACTTAATGAATGAATGAATGAATCAATGGATTTACACTTCATTATCATCATGCATTGTGATTCGGATGAGATCACAGTCTAAAAGCCTGAAATGTACTGGAACAGCCTCTCTGTTATGAAAGATTGTGTTAGGGCGCTGTGGACACTGAGATCAACATCTACATGTCAAAGTCCATTTGGTTCCTTGTTATTTGATCAGTAGACAGATGCCAACTCAGCATAAAGTGAGTAATTAAAGATCATTTTAAGAAAATCTCTCAGGAACTGACAGAGTCAAGACCTTTTATGCTTCAAGCACATTCAAGCCTTGTGTGGCACGCAGTGTTTGTTAACATTGGTTAGCCTTGAACAGGCTCAGGGGACCACTTGAAGTGGTGAGTTATCCTTGGTGCTAAGTGCTATGAAAGACCTTTCTAACAGCATTGGGATTCATGCTGAGTTCATGGAGCACATTCTGAAATCTGTCAAGGACTAATGATGATTATACCCCACGGAAAGGAAAAAAAATATGCTAGCTTTCTAATATGTTTTATTGTTGCCATGGCTACACTATCCATTGATTTTGTAGTTGGTCAACAGGAAGTTGGTCCTCTCTTCCAAATAGACAGGATGTGTAGTTATAAGCAAAGATTGTATTCACAGCTCCATAGTTGTCCCTTGTAGCTCGTGTGTTCGCCAGGACTAGTGAAGCATTTAAATGCAAACTGTCTTCCAGTCAGCAACACATTCAAGTGTGTATGTCTATTCTAGGATAATGCATCAACTAAATCTAAAGTACATGTTTAAAGTAATACCATTAAAGGCCCTGAAAACGTATTTTCTTATTATTATGAGTTGTGGGCTCTCCCATGGACACAATGTTTTCTGCCAAAGTTAGAACAGTCTTTGTTATTTAACATTAAGCCCCTTTTCTACTGCATAGTACCAGCTCGAATCGACTTTGTTTGGTTTTCCATTTTATAAAAGTTGTACCTGTACCTGCTTCCAGGTACGTTTTTTTGTTTCACCTCCGTGTGAAAAGGTACGAAAAGTGATGGCGGAACAAAAATGGGCTTCAGAGTTGAGGAGTTGAGGAGCTCCGCAAGTGGCTGCGGGGGAAGCCTGCGCCAACTCGCGGGAGGAGCATGTGAGGCCGGCCAGCCGCCCGCTCACAGAGCCCTCTGCTCCCGCCGTCACACAGACCGCTGCAGCAAAAACGGCAGAGGAAAACACAGCTGGAAGGTTTTCATACCGCTTATCTGTCTTTACATTCTGAGGAATGTTGAAACTTTTTAACTTAAAAAAGAGAAAGGTGTGCGGATCGCTGGTGTGTGTCGCATTGAACATTAAGTTGCGGCAGTTGTGTTTGGCATCGCTATGACGACCAGGGGTACTATCTCTGGGTACTACCTGCAATGGAAAACGGACCACGGCCAAACCGAGTCAAGTCGAGGCGAGTTGAGCTGGTGCTGGTAATGGAAAAGCACAAATTAGAGAGTTTAGTATTTCTGTTTTTTTCTGTGTTTGGCTCGCTGGTTTGAAAAGGCTTGTCTTTGAAAAATGGTGATGTCACAGACTTGCATCATGTAGCAATATTTGAATCAGAGTCTATTGACAATTGGGGGTTTGTTGGGTGACTGTCAGTCAAATCTCATCAAATCACACCTTCACTTTTCTGATGAAGCAGATTGCAGAGTCTTTGAGTGTTAAACTCTTAATAAATAATATCTAAAGATCTTTTTTTTAATATGTTTTACTTATTTAGTTATGAATATCAAATGTAAGATTTGAACAAAATGTTTCAGGTGCTATAAGATAAATAACCCATACGTATACCCAATAGTCAACTAAACTCTTATTTCTTATTATTTTGATGCTATGCCACTGTGCATGGCCTAAGGCAATTTAGAGTGAAAAATCAAAAGTGGAATATTTAATTATTCTACAGACTCCCTGTCGATGTTGATCTCTGATATAGTCCAGTTTTTTCAGTCCCCTGTATTGCATGAGTGAAGTGCATTATTTAGACTTAAAATGTATGCATTTACATGTTATAGGCAGCTTCCTCAATTGCCTGCATAACATTTTACAAAGATACACAGATGAAGAATAGCTGTCAACCTTTCAGCTGCTCCTCTTGCGAATTAGCTATTCCATACCAGGCAACAAATCACAGAAGAGCTTTCTGACCTTTTCATTTGACATGACACCTGTCAGTCATGTTTTAGATATGCTGACTCCCGTACCACTGCTGGCTAACCTTCAGCCCACCCTCAAGACTAAATGCTTTAAATTTTAGATGCAGCATAAAATGGCATCCTTCACAACCCTCTTAATATGACTGTTTTCAAAAATTAGCCCGCAAGGGAGACATGCTAATGACAGTGTAGCAAAGGGGGTATAAAAGCCGGTTCTTACAGAGGAAACGATGATGAAACAAGCTGCGCCCCAAGCAATAAATTCACACCATAATTATGTAAGACACATCTTCAGTTTAAGGAGTTACCTCTGAGATAAAAAAAGAAAGTTAGGAAAGCTCTTGTTCTATATTTGTGATTGACTGGGCTTTACTAAAGCTCTACTAGATGCGAGTGGAATCTATGTTGTTGAGATGTAGTGCAGGTCTTGGTTCTACTTTCTACATTATCGGACGCTTTCCCAAGAAACATAAGTAGTGTCCTGGGCCAACAAATTCAAATAAGCCTATTTTATGTCAGACACAATTTATGATACTGCATTTCATTTCGAGGCCTTAATGGTGGCAGGTCTGGAGTATTTTAGCACTTATAAGAGTATCTTTCTTTCCTTCAGTGGCACTGCCTCATCCACTGATTCACCTCTTTCTGCCCGTAATGCACTAAACGCAGTGATGGATCGCATAAGAGGTAAATGTGGAAAGCGGAGAAATAAGGCAGTAGTTCCGCGGTGTCACACTTCGAGACAAGGCCTTATGTGACATCCCGTAATAATAAGAGCAGGTTGTGTGTTGAGAAGGGAATGCAGAGTAAAGACAGCGATGGATGGGGAAAGGTCGACAGTCTGCAAACCAGTAATTGTGGAGTAAGGAGTATAATTTGCAGCTGTAAGAGGCATGTGGCTTACATTAGCAATAATATCTCTCTCACCTACACTTACACACCTTCGTCAGCACAAGACAGCACAGATTCAAAGGCATAAACACAGAAGGGATATCGTGATGCAATGCAATACAAGCTGTTGATACCACCCTACTCGGATGCAAATGGAAAGCTTCACAAAGGTACGGTAATATTTGTTTTAGTGTTGCTATTATTTTTTCCATCTTCTACATGCACTGACTGATGATTCTGCTGTACAGACAGACCACAGCTGGATGGTCAGTAATAAGAGGCAGTGTGAAAGGAGAATTGAGTAAGGAATGGGAAGGGGAGAGGTCAAGGAATAAGAAGATGGGTGGAGAGAAATTATGGAGCATGAATGAATGAGCAAGGTACAAAACAGCAGAAAGAGAGGGAAGGAGAACGAGAGTGACAAAAAGGGAAAATATGACAGAGGGAGGAAGCACAGTACATCTCCTGTAATTTAATAGCAGCACCCTGCCCTTGTCATAGATCCTCCTGCCTACGTCTCAATGAGGCACCGTCTGTCATGGGCTCGTTACATCCAGCCACTTCTCCCTCACACTCTAAGCTTAAACCCACAGCACAGAGGAGATAAAGGAGGAAACAATGGAGGAGGGGTCGCATTGACTTTAAAATGAGGATGGATGGGTCAAAGTGAAGCTAGAATGACAGGAGAATTGTCAGGGCTTTGGCACTGCTGACATGTACAGTATCAACTCTGATCAGCGGTTAGATGTTGCTCTCCACTGGTGCATGTTCTGCGCTTGTTCTCTTCTGCTGGCCCAAAGCTGTGGAGATTTAAAATCTCGCACAGCACGGCAGACCCAAGCACAACATCTATTTGGAACGGCTTCAGAAATTCTAAAGAACACAACATGCGCAGAAATTTAACGGCCGTGGCACATGCAAAGCCTTAGAGGTGAATTCACACCAGTGCCAAGCAAAGTTGAATCAAGCAGACCTGCAGATTCCTGAGTTGTTTGTAACCATTTTTGATTAATAATTTCTCCCCGCTAGGCCTGCTGGCCAAGTCTCAAAACAATCATTCCTGACCTGATTAATGACTTGCTCTAAGCACTGGTGCATGCCTACCTAGATGGAAGGGCTTCGTGATGGGAGAATTGTATGAGGATGTGTGGCTGTCTGGGGTCATTGAAGCAGAGATGATGAACCAACTGAGCAACAAATGTTACTCCAAGGCTATTCTGATGCGTTTACGTTACCAGGGATTTCCCTGCAGGGATTGGCTCCAGGATTTATTTTAAGATTAGATTCATCTAATCTTAAAATAAACCATTCCCTGTTGAGAAATCCCTAAAGGGATTGGCTCTTTATGATATATGCACTAGCTGAAGTGATGGCACTCTTGAAGAAGTTAAAGGTTCTTCCACTTTGTATGTGGATCTTAGGCACAGACATAAATACACTGGACCAGTTTTCAAGCTGGGCCTCCCTGTGGTGCGAGGCCCACGCGATGATGCTCTTCCTGATAACTGTTTAAAATCACAATTAATGAAAAGAGACAGTTTCTTAACCTCGACATATCACCCTCATCATTCCTCTCTTTAAACGCCTCATTTAGCCTGCAAAGGAAATTTCAAAAACAAGCCACAAACACATGCATCTGACTTCAGAAATCACAATAATTAATGTGGCCTGTTTGCCACCGGTGTCAACACCAATTTACAGAGGCATAATGAAGATTTTACATGCAATTTGTCAACGCGACACACACTTTGACACGCACTAGAAGACATTCATGCACACGTACAATACATTCTCTTTTTAAGTTTCATATTTGTGTTCACAAGTTTCTGTTATTCCACATAACAGCCCAGTTCTAACTTACATAACACACATTCATGTTAAAGTGTAACTTGGACTTGGTAATCATAAGGGGAGAAGTTTTGCTTTAGTTTACAAGTGGAGGCTGTTTAGCAAAATAGCATTGCACCAGCTATTAATAAAGTTATTATTGTTTTAATAAATGCTTTGTTCTGCTAAGCCCAGTCCTAGGGGAAAAGTTAGACCTTATACCTGGAAATTCATTTAACCTTCTAGAAAGAATATCTTGGGCAAGAAACTGCTTTGAGGGCTATAAAGGAATGACCGGACTTTGATTTGGTACGTAGATTTGCTTCTGTCCCATAGCTTACGTTGCCGCTCTCTTTTTACTCTGTGTTCCTTTCTTCTGTGGCACGTCCTTTCTTTCTCTGGCTGTCTGATTGTTGATCTGATTGGCAATCTCTCCATGTTCATCTGTCTGTTGTGCCCCCTGCCACATGCATAGAGACAACAAAGACACCGAACTAACCGGCTAGCCTCCACCAGGCTGGAGAGAGGTGAATTTCGATTCAGCAGCCGGTGTTCCGGGCTTGCCTTTAATCTTTATCGATTGTTGAAACAAGTTGTTTGACTCTTTGGGAGAAAAGATTTCAGATTCTCTCTGTATGACAGGTAGGGTATGTGCTGCAACACAGAAATCTGCCCTAACACATACACGCACACAGATAAACCTTAGTGACACAGGTCGCCCAGGCAGGATGAGGAGAAGAGGAAGAAAAGAAGAGAGGACGGGAATGATATGGAGGCAGAAGGTTGAAGATGTTGGAAGGCAGAACAAGAAGCACTACAAAGAGAAAATGGAGGGGAAAAAGTGTTTTGTTAAGGGGTGAGAGGTGTCAGCGAGCCAGAGAGACAAAAAAGGATAGAGAAAAGGCGAGGTGAGATGAGGAGAACTGGGTATTGATGGGGATAGCGGGTGGTGGGGCTGTTCTGTCAGTCTTGGCACATCGTTCCTCTCATTACAGTTTCACTCCCTGGCTTCAGCCTGCTCTTTGGTCCTCCCCCACGGCTAGCCCTGAAGCAGGGATCCATCCAGCCCAGCCCTCCTGTCAACACAAGCCCTGCTCAGCAGCTCTGGCCCAGGCATCTGTCAGCCCACACAGTCCCCTGTCAGCCATATCCTATTGGCCAGTCCATATTGGCACAGCACAGCGGGGCAGAAAAAGAGTGTAATATCGCACAGCAGAGCATCCATCAACAAAGCTCAGGGTAAAACAGCGCAGGACAGCAACCTAGGTATCCATCACAAGCAGACCCCTCATAAACCCAGTCCCGGTCTCTGAAGAGACTGATAAACAACATTGCCACTTTGTAAAATCCAGTAAAAAAAAAGAAAGAAAAAAAGGTATGTAACAAGGCTTTATGTTTAAAAGCATCAGCAAATATCAGCTAGCATTTTCAAACTTTTTTTATGTTAGAAGAGAATGGGTATTCTGCAGAGGACTGTGGGCTTGAAGAGGATTTTGCAGAGGATTGCGGACATGGAGATGCTGTTGTGATTAAAAAAGGCAGAATTCCTTTGCTAAATATTCAAATAAATAAAGTCATGCCGGCTAAATAACACAGCTGAGATACTGCATCCTTGTGAGGGCTGCAGCCAGTTAATAGGATGGATTCTCATTAGAAATCCTTCAACCGTGGTTCACTATTCCAATCAAATCGGGATCCCTGCAAGCGACTTGTTGAATGTGCCTCAGTTTAGGCCAGCCATAGACAGTCAAGCTCTTGTTTCTCACTCACCAGAGATACCCAGCCCTGCCAAGACACACCTTGACAGCTACTCTGTTAGAATGAAGCAAGAGCTACATGCAGACAACTGCACTGACAAGTGATAGGAAGTTCTCTGTTTCCCAGGCAGTCGCTCATTAGTGAGAACAGAAAATAGCCACTACTGAGCATGCTCTACACTCTGCACCAAGGGTTGTCGGGACACTCTGGAGGCTTGAGCAGTTCAAGGGAAGACAGACAACGCAGAGGGGAAGAGGTACCAGAGAAACTCAGTCTGTAGCATAGATCAATGACTAGTTCCTTTGATTTCTATTTCATACAGTCCACTCCTGCTCCAGAGTGTTGATGGAGAGATGAGAGAGGAGAAGGAACTTTCCGAGAGGAGAAAGGATGGCCAGAATGAGAGGCAGATGGGGCGAGAAAATGAGGATAGCGAGAGGAGGAGAAGTGGAGGTGTGGTGATGAGAGGGAAAGAGATAAGGCAGGGAAAGATGAGGATGTGGAGAGGAGAGAAATATTGCTCTGATTAAAGTCTGAGTGCGGTGGCATGTACACCGCCATTTATCCATTTTATCTGTTTTTTTGACCCATATGGAGTAGCATATGGTGACCGCTAACTGAAAGCAGGTAATACAATTAGGAACATTTGAATGATTAATAGTCACATACACCTGTATTTATCCAAGAGCTCACATGATGCTTTGAGGAGCCACACTCACAGTATGAGTGCCATACACAATTAAAACAGCTTGCCGCAATTACACAGAGGGTATAATTGGGTGCATCATGCTATACTATGAATGTTTTTTTTTTTACTATTTCCTCCTTCCCTCATGACCTGGAAACTGATGTTGCTGGAAATGATAGTAAGCTATTTCGAAATCACGTTCAAAGTACCTAGGGTAAAGGAGGATTGCCCTTTCAAAATGTAGTTTTATTTTACCATAGCCGGGGAGTTCAAATCAGATCCCATTTCATAAAACAACAACAACAACGGAAATATTTAACTACTGTAGTGATGGGCATCATGTCGTCAATGCCTATTTTATAGTTTTGGACACATTTGGAACAGCATTGCTTTGTGGATATCAGTGACTTTTGGATGTTTAGTTGGTCCAGTCTAAAATGTCTTAACTATTGCATGGAATGCCATGAAATTTGGTTTAGACACTTATTTAATTTTTTTATTTAACACATCTTTAACCAGGTAAGACCCATTGAGATCAGTGATCTCTTTTACAAGGGTGACCTGGCCAAGACAGCAGCATAAAAAGGTTATAGAACAATACGACAAGAAACATATAAGATATACATATACGCATCAAATATACGCTGCAATATCAACCAGCCGCACTATTCATCATCATACTTATAATTGCTTGAAAGTTAGACATACTAGAGACCAGTTCTCTTAGTTCCAAGTCTTATTGAAGGGCGTTCTAAGTGAGGGGAGCAGAGCACATTAAAAACATTATTTCCCCAGTTCCTTCCATACACCTGGAACTGACAACAAGAACAGATCTTGTGATCTCAAACGATAGCTACAATCAGATTTCTGCTCAGGTAGCGTGGCAATACAGTATAAGATGGTAGTTTACCCAGAATGGCTTTATAAATGAACAAGTACCAGTGTTTGAGTCTCCGAGAAATCAGGGATGGCCAACCAACTCTGGAGTAGATTGTACAATGATGAGTGAGGGCTTTACAGCTTGTGATAAATATCAGTATGTCTATGAAGAATCTCAGTCATCCAGGTCATAGTTATCCAACGCAGGTTAAAAAATCAAGGGCCAACCAAGTCCAGTTGCCCTTGATTTTTTAACCTTCGTTGGATAAATCTCAGTGCACTGTGATATTATGGTCCCCATAGTATGATGGTCCCCTGACATCATCTAGCACCACCTGCAGGTGCATGTCCAGTCAAAATATCTCTGCATCAGCTAGATAAATTGGTGCAAATTTGGGCAACTGACCTTCATGCTGCCCAGAGGATGAAGCGTTATGACTTTAGTGATCCTCTTGTGTTTCCTCTTCCACGCTGAGGTTGATATTTGTGGTTTTGAGTGAAATGTCTCAACAACAGAATAATTTTTTTTTACAACTTTGGTCGTTCATTCATTTCCAATCTAACTTTTATTGTGTTCAATACTTATGACCAAATACCTGCAAAACTAATGGCAATGATCAGCCTCTGCTGTACAGCTGTAGCAAATGTTAACAAGCTTACACAAAATGTAATTTTCGTCTGTTTCATCTATAAGTTTCACAGCTGTTTATTTCAACTTTATTGCTGTAGAGGTAGCAGAGAGGTTAATTTAAAATTTTTCTCTGCTGAATTCTATCACGATGGCTCCTTTCAATTATTCACTTTCCACTCAAGTTTCATCTAATCTCAAATCCACTTGAGGAGTTTAAAGCCTTTAACATTTACATCTTAAGTGCATGAATAATATCTGTTTACAATTGGCTGATTAACATCTCTGCAGTCTCTGAACTGTGTTTCTAGCGATCACAAAGCATCTGTCAGGCTGCTTCAGCACTCTGAAAGAAAACCTAAACTCTGTGCTTGCCCTCGACATAACAGAAATCAGCAGCTTGCCACATCCGTCGTTTGTTGGACAATAGTCTCTGTTCACTCTGTAAATAGTAATAAAAGTGTCAGTGGATGTGTGGTGACATTTTCAGCACACAGATTGTTGTATGTTTGACTAGGAAGTTTTTTTTATTTCCTAATAGAGGATAGTCCAAGAAGCAGTTTTTGCAGTCTTCTACATCAATAAAAATACTTGGTCTAGAAAGATCCCTCTTTGTCATCAGCAATTATTAACTGAGGAATGTGTCTTTGAGATCAGTAACAGAAAGGGTCACTAGAGTTATTTTCTACAAGAAAACCACATGCTAATTATGAAAGATCTGTAGATTATAGGCTGCATGCAAGTTCTTACATTTCATTGATGTATTGTTTGACAAACATTTTTTGTTGCAAGTCTGTAGTTTAATCCTAAACTATATGTAATGTCTGTACAGTACACAGTTGTCTTATATAGTGCTTACAACATCATGATTCCATGTAATCTGAGTTTTTGAGAGCCAAGCCAGTCACCATTCTGTTCACGTCTTTCACTTTCCTTTTTTTCATTTTTTCACCTCTTCCAGTTTACCTCACAGCAGGAGATGACTGGGAATAAGGGTGGAGAGGAAGCGAGCTCAGTGAAAACAAACAACATGCCACCATTCAGACAGCCAGGGCAGTTTATTGCTTCACTGCAAACACTTTAATGCTATTTAACTTGTCACCATGTGTCTCTTTCACTATTACAGTACAGAGCATTATCAGTTGTTGAACGACCATTAGATTAAGTCAGAGCTTTACACACACAGAAAGCAACCTTCTTTTTAAAAATCTAGTTTACAAACAAACCTATCATACATTTATAATCATGAAGAATCTTTATTTACTAGATTTTATAGAACTGCATGATAACAGGTGCTGAACAAATAACAACACATCGTATCTCAGTAGCTGATGTACTGTAGACCTCTTTTTCTCCCACGTGACAGCAATTTCACAGACTGCACTAAATGTGGTATGTTCTGCATCTGCTTGATGCTACACTGGAGCTACAGTACAGTTTATCATAATTCTGTTCAGTGAAATATTTTATGTTTTGTGCACATTTCTACGTGTTTCCATTGAATTCTAAATAGCTTTATTCCTCTTTGAAAGCACAGAGGTCTTCACTGAGAATATAATGTAAAATTCTGAGGGTTTGAACATGTAATTGCTTGAATGCATCATTCATGGATAATTTGCACAGGTTAAAGCTTCAATCTCATTCTAAATATGTGTCATAAAATGATGTATATTGTATGGATCTGAATGCTTCTTGTGGTTGTGGGGGAAAGTTGTTCATGTACCTCTGTGTCTGGATTAGTTTAGGATGCTTTTGACTATAGAGTGTACTAATTAGAGCCCTGAAGATATTTGATACAAATTGGGATAAACGTGTTCACTTCAGAGTGAGGAAAGTAGAAGGTACATGTCAAAGCAAGTCAATAAACACGGTGAGCTATCTGCGTTCCACACAGGGAAGGAACATCAACAAGGATTCAAGCTGCGAGTACAAGCCCTCAACAAACCTGACATCCAGCTCCCACTGGGTAACAGGCCGGGGTGACTGCACCACCACTTTTGTGCATCACCCGGGGTCACCTGCCAAAGACAGCCTCACTCCACTGCCTTGCTAATCTACTCTCTTGTAGCACAACACACTCCAAAGCAGTGCGCACAGCCAAGGCTCCGGGAGTCGCCGGAATTTGCATGTGAGGCGCATCCGCTGTCGGCTTGCATTACAGCTGATATCCATTCTCATTGATTCCGACGTCTTCTCACATTTACATTTATTCATTAGGTAGGCGCTCGGCTCCCATCCTTCCCGTTTGAGATGTCTTAGCTCGAGCTTTCTTGGCGTAATGCTCTGATAGCGTGCAACAAGAAGTAAACAAGAGGATACCGGTGTCCTTTCTCATCTACAGCAATGGGCTCACGGTTAAAGGAGATGTATTTATCAGTGAGAGGGAGTGAGGGCAGATTTAAAGAAGGAGACCGAGAAGGAGGTAAAGGGAGACATGAGAGAGAATGAGTCGGAGGGATGGACTAAAGACGGGAAAGAGAAAGAGATGCTCAGGATAAGTGGAGTGCTGAGTTATCTGATTGCGTTAACTAACTCTGGAATAGCCGTGCTGGTCAGCAGTACCAAATACAACACTGTGTTTCAGTATACCCAGCTTGGGCCATTTTAAGAAAAGATTGTGCTTTTCAACCCTGACATAAAATTCCTCTGAGTTCTGTACAGCTGACCTACTATGTGGGATTGCATAATTGCTGTTATTTGTTTGTTTCCTATCTACAAAACTCCACATTTTCTTTTGCCTACTAAGCTTACATACCATGAAATGAAACACGTTACATGCACTTTCTTTTCACACCTTCTTGCACTGCATCCCCTAATGAGAATCCAAGCCTTCCATTTCTATTTCCTTCCCCTCACCTCACTCACTTTTGTTGTGCCCACAGGTGTTATGTTGATGACAAAGTGTCTAAGGTGGCCTGGCTCAATCGATCCAACATCATCTTTGCTGGCCAGGACAAGTGGTCCTTGGACCCCAGAGTAGATCTGGTCACTAAAGGACAGCTGGAGTACAGCCTGCGCATACAAAAGGTAATACTGATCTAAGCTGGACTGCACTGTACTACAATCCTTAAATATGTAATTCATCATGAGCCATACTTTAATTTAACACGTATTAAAGACAAACAGCAAGTTTCCGTCATATAGGCTTTTTTAAAATACCAAAAAAATAGGGTCTTCAGGAAGTTTTAACTCACAAATAACGCATGAAGTGAAGTCTGCTAATATGCTGATTATGTTTCTTTAGAGACTTAATTTACTGAGGTGAGTGAACTCTCAGCAGTACATTCATTCAACTCATCATTTCAATTCAAAAGACTTCATGTCAGAAGAACTCATGTGTGTGGTCTGAAAATAAAAACTCAAACTCATCTTCGGTAGTTTTCAACCTGGAAATTAAATTCCTGTGTTTGGGTGGTCTAGTATTGAGAGAGCGCGCTGCAGTCGGCAGCTGCGAGACAGAAGCGCAACATAATCCTTACAGGCAATTGCCAAAGTACGCCAAAGTATGCTAAAGTGCTAGTTTTTGCCACTGACAGGCTCAGATTGTTACTACAAGTGTATGATACATTTTGGAAAGGGTCCTTAAACAGATAAAGCGTTTCAAAGCGTAAGATCATTTTATTTAACCAGAAACAGCAATTTGAAAAAAATGTTGTCCCACTAAGTCACATAGACAGGCAAAAAAGAAATGGCAAAATAGTGTCCAAGTTAATTAGAAATATTTGTAGATTCTCCTGCCCTGCGATGGATTGGCGACCTGTCCAGGGTGTACCCCGCGTTTCGCCCAATGTCAGCTGGTATAGGCTCCAGCCCCCCCACGACCCTGTACACAGAATAAGCGTTTGACGATGGATGGATGGATGGTAGATTCTCCTAAAGTCCCGTATGATGTTCTACAGATTTACAGATATACCAGTTAAAATTACATGATAAAACACTATTGGAAAAGGTAACAGTAACATGAAGGAATTTCTCTAACTAAACTAATGAAATAACAGTACTGTATTTTATTGTGTGTAGGTCGACGTGTATGACGAGGGGTCGTACACCTGTTCCATTCAGACTAAGCAGCAGCCCAAGACCTCACAGGTCTACCTCATTGTACAAGGTAAGATGCAACTACATAAACACCTGCAGCAAAGGTAAACCTAACACGCCACCCATCCATGCCAGCTAGAATGATATAAACTTGGAAATTGAGTCAATAAAGCACATTATACTCTGAGAATAACTCATCAACACCAAATATCCTTTATTATATGTTTACACATTTTAAATTCAACACCACTGTCCAACAGCACACAAGCAGCAGACAGCAGTGTCACCCCTACTGCATTATTAAATGTTGAAATGTGTCCCTCTAAGGTGTTTGCAAGAAAAATATATGAATATGTATTGTCAGGAGAAAAAGCTATATGTCACGAATGCCCGCCTACAGCAACAGAATTTCCTGTTCCAGTTCAAATGAATCTTAAGTGCATTTGAAAAGCCTTCAGCAGTAGTTTTCCATTTCAAAGGATAGGAAGTTATTTCTCCTGAACAGAGACAGCAGGAAAGTTAAGAGCGAGAGTGAGAAGGTGCTGCAGGATTTGATCCAAGGCCTGGGGGGTATACATTTTGTTTATGCTTTTTGTTTTTTTTAGTTTGTTTTTTGTTGTTTTTTTAAACAAAATGTCATCCAAAAGTTATTTTTTGGGTTTTAAGATTGTAACTCCTGAGATGACAGAGAAATCAATATTATATCATCATCAAATTGCTGTACCAGAGAGGACTGACAAAAAGGTGTATGCAAAGATGCGCGGTTATGTTTTGTTTCCAGTTTTTTTTTCTTTTCTCAATTCTGCGTGCTGTTCCCTATGAAGTGAAATCTGCTGTCACCTCAGACAACTAATTTCAAGGTATCAAGGTAGTTTATTTACTATTATACAACACAAGGTTGTATAACGAAAAGAAAGTTTGTAGTCCCTTCATGTTGCACACACAGAACTGAACAGATAATTCAAGATAAAACAAAATAGTTGTTTTTGGTGCCAAAGAAGAATTTTACTCAGTGCCTTGCTTGAATCCATAATTCTAAATCTTGTTTTTGTTATGGACATAGATTTAAATATTACATCCACATTAGACATTTAGAAAATCAGCCTGCTATCGCCTATATATCGCAAGAATTAAAGACCAAGAAAATGAACATCGGTCCGACTCTCAGATCTTCTATATCAAGGCTTAATCAATTTCTGTGTTCTACTGCTTGATACCAAGATAGATATTATTTTCATGTCTGTAAGGTAAAAATTTATCTAGAGCCAGCGGCTCGTTAGCTTAACTTAGCTTAGCACAACCACAACTTGACATGTTTACACTAGGTTTTTGTAGAAATGAAACAAACAAAATAAAACATGTTGGTTAACGGGCTTTAGACGTGCTGGTAGGCGGTAGTCCTCCTGTATTTATGCTAAGCTAAACTAAGCTAACTGGCTTTTGGCTCCAGCTCCATGTAGAATAAAGACTGTAGCTTATATGTGTATAACATACATTATGGTAACTTCCTGGCTCAGAATCTTCATTTAACCTGTCTCATCTTATTTTGCTGTCCTTACTATTTCCTGCCTATTAACTGTACACTGCCTATTAAAGAAAAATGGCAACCTAATTAAAACCCATATTCTGATCTTCTCACTTCTTCATGTTACAACAGCTGCAGGCTTTTTGACTGTTTGAACTGTCAAAATACTTGGCCCTTTAACTCCTTTAAACCTCTGAAATGTTCCTGAATTGCTTGTAAACTCTTGGTACGGTGAAAGAATAAGAGCAATAAAAACACTGAGCTGTGCATCAAGGCTAAAATAAAAGGGAGTTCATTATCCATCAAAATGCCATTGCCAAGTCTCTGTAGTCTCATTCTCCAAAGCCACAGTGATAGAAATTGCTCTTAACCTGTCAGAAACAGGCTGCCTGACAGTCATGAGTGCAATACTGGAGTGCTCAAAAGTGAGCTCTCCTATAGTCTTTTTGAATGTACATGGGGGTGTATGTTCTTTTTGTTTTGCCTTCAGCTATGAATACCTCTGCAATCATCAGTTTGTTTTGGATTTAACTGCCATTTCCATTTTAAAACTTCCGACTGTCTGATGTGAAACCCAACCCCAGATTAATACTAAAGCCTGTCAGTGGAGGAAATGCACCACAGTGTAATCTCACCGTACACAATAGCCTACTAGAGAACCATCTCATCCAGCTATGAACTGAAGATATCATCCATTAATAGCATTTTTAAAGGTCAATATATGAATTGAGGCTTCTCTTTCTTGGATCCATGGTAGTAAATTGCCTCTCCTTCCCAGAATCCATTGTGTCCAATTATTCAGCGCTTGATCATTGGAATGTCCTGCGTCGACTTCCAGAGTTTCTGTCGTCGGCCTCGTTTATCACAGCTAATGTGACATTTATAGCCAAACATTGATTCTGTTGCTTTCTTACCCTGCTTTTTTGTTCTCTGCTCTGCCTCTCAAAGTCCTATTCAATTTTGCTTCCATTGTTATGCTCATCTGTTGTATTTTCCCACTACGGGGGCGTAATCTCCTTGAGGTTCAGTTCAGCATCTTTGATCTAAATTGTGGTGCAGAGCTGAAGGGGTAGGTTTCTGGCAATTACGTTGAATGTGTTAGTGTGAACAAATACTCTGACGCTTTTATTTACTTTGGTCAAATACTGAATTCAGATGTGAGGAAACTGAATGTGGAATACTAATTCAATTACAAGAGTGTAAAAGTAAAATTCAGCATTATGAACAATCCATAGTCAACAACTTATTTAACTTAAACTTCTGCTTTGGTCTAGTTATCCAGTCATTTCTCTACTCCATATGTAGGCTTAAGTCTTTCACTAAGGGTAAAAGACAAGAACTAAAGATAAGAATGTGTCTTTTTGTGGGGCTCTACTAGGCCTATACCATCATATGAAGCAACCTAATCCAAACCCTGCAAAACCCAATCAATTCTGCGGGATAATAATTCACCCTGCCTTCATCTTTTAATGGGTATGAAAATGTTCCAAACATCAAACATTGCCCCTGGTTACAGACCCAAGAGCGGGTTCACATAACCAAAGCTGACAATTTCCTGCTAGCAGGGACAGGGACGTAATTGGAAAACAAATGATCAGACAAAGTAAATTTGCGGGGGATGAAAAAGTGGCGGACTCGCAGAGTTCAGACGAGTGGTGCTAAGCAGCAGGGTCACTGCACATGACAAGAATCTCAACATAATGGCAGGCTTTCCAACCCAATGCAATTTGATTTCATGAAACACAGACCCAGAAGTTCAGCGGATAGGCAAGGCCAGATCAGTGTTGTGATGATTTGAAGGCTTGACTTTGATGCTTAGGTAGTCAAGAGGTGTTTATGCATATGGAAATGTAAGTAGTGTCGTGTGCGTAGAGTGTGTGTGCGCTTGTGTTTGTGTGTACAGTACATCTATGTCAGTGGTTATGGCTTTTTGTTGTTTTAATAGTGGTTATAGTAGTTCAGTTCAGGCCATTGTTTTATTTATGGTCTTAATTGAAAATCCTGAAAAGTTTTTCTTTTAATCAGTAAACATATCCACTTCAATTTCCCATAGCCAATGGAGAGTTATTACAGAATAATATACACTTATATATACACACTTTGAACTTCAACCAAATATCACCCCAATCAAATTATAACTCTGCTGCATTGAATGGATTTTTGGAGTTTGCATGAAGTTCAAGATAACTATTCCACCATTTGATCAAGTCGGAAAAAGTATACTCTAGACACTGCGTCTGACAGCAATCCCACTGAGGGGAACAGTCTGTGCTTTCATGCAGATATCCACGGTGTTAAATCCTGTCTATAGCCCATATAAACTGCTTTGCTGTCATAAATGATACTGTTCCACTCCTAAAGGACAGATGGCAGGAGTACATTTCTCCAAATGTAAAAGAAAAATATTTGGCAATTAAAAAGTTTAATAGCTCATTCCTTTATAACTGTCATACTGAATGAGCTAAAGCGTTCTTTAATCCATTTGCATAGAACTAATGTAACTTGGGGATATCCAGTCATCTGCAATAATTGTGGAAATGATTTTATTCTATCAGGCCAGTCACTGAAAGAACCAATTCTTACTAACAAGCATGGCCTAGTAAAGTCCTTGATGTTATGGGAAAACTACTAACTAAACAATTAAAATCATTACAGTGAACAGTGGGCAGTGACAAAATGAAATGAGTACAATGACAGAAACATAGCGGGTAACAACACACTACAAAAACAGCACAAATCATGTAAGAATAGACATGTGAGAGTATCATTGTGCAAATAAGCAACTATTGTGTAAGTAAAAATGACCATGTCCTGTAAAACTATTAATGTTTTATTAAATTGCTAGGTGTAACTCAATATTGTAGTTCATACCATAGCAATCAGTGGGTATAATACAGATGCATCAGGAGAGATGTCAACATAAAATCAGATCCACCATGTCTATGAATGATAATAATATACTGTATTGTGGTGAATACAAATACTCTGGTGAATAGTCTGAACTCTGCTTGCAATTTATTTTTCTTGTTCCTGAGAATGGGTCAATTCTGTCTTCCTGTGTCATGATGAACAGAAGCAGCATAGAAATATGGACCAATGTGACAACAGCCTTTGTAGCCCTCAGAACATCATCCGATAGCATCTTTGTACTCTTTACCTCATACCAAAGTATGAGGTATAGGTCTTAATTGTCATGTAAATGTCGCACTATGTATGGCAATGTTGGTTTGTGGGCTGGTTGGCCTATCATTCAGTTCATCAGTCCACCAATTTAGCTCAACAACTATTTAGCCCAAATATTTATGTTCTCCACATGATGAATTGTGATAACTTTGGGGATCCCCTGCCACTATCAATTAAAATATCTCAACATCTATTTGATGGACTGACACAACATTTTGTACAGAATAGTGACTTTAATGACCTCTTCTACAGCCATATGGTTGACTTTTGTAGTTTTGAGTGAAATGTCACAGCAACTATTAGATGGATTGTTATAAGCACAAAGTTATCAAATGATGAACTGTAACAACTCTGGCAACCCCTGACTTTTTATCTAGCCCCATCATCAGGTCAAAATTGTAACTGGTTCAATACCCTGGTTTAAATAGATATCTGCAAAAGTAATGACATTCCTTTCAACCTCAGCTGTACTTTCTATTTAATGCTAATTAGCAAATTTCTGCATGCTAATATGCTGATCTAAGATGTAGAACATGTTAACGTTGTATCTGCAGAACATCATTGTCATTGTGTGCATGTTAACTTGCTGATGTTAGTATGTAGCTTAAAGAACGGCTGTAGACTCATATTTAAATCTCAGTGTTATTTTGAGAAATTAGGATGAGAGTGCATTTTATCAAATTTAACGAGGAGGTGCAGTAAAATATTAATAATGTTGGGGAGGGCCTCACTTAAAAAGAGACACATAAGCCCAAATATAGCCTCAATCCCCACCCCAATAATTTTCATCCAGTCCTTTTATACAACCACATCCACAGTCACAGCGTTTCAGCAAATTCAGCAAATCTCAGCACGCTATGCAAATGTGTTTTATGAAATGCAGAGGCTGGGGAGTGATTCATTCATCTCATGGGGTCCTCTTATAATACTCATCCAACAGGAGTGGAACTTTTAGTTCATTTAGCCCTTACTCTAGTTGACAATCTGCCTGTAGACTGCTGACCCCAATCAGAAACTCATAGCAGAATGGTACGGGGTATGAAAGGATAGCCAGCAAAATTGCAGACTTCAGAAACCACCTATGATTTAACCTGAGATGCCGACAATATAGACCGACAATATAGACCTCTACGATCATAACGACTATCTGGTTTAAATACCTAGGACTCCCTGCCAGTCAGATAGAACAGAAGGAGCCTCTTGGATGAGAGGTCAAACGTCCTCACGTATCTTCAAACAAGTCCAGTTTCCCTTGATTTTAACCTTCCTTAGATAACTATGATGATGGATGACTGAGAATCTTCACAGACATCCAACTAGGCATTTTGGTATGAACACTCTCAGAATGGGATAAGAGTATGAAAGCACAGCCAGGAAACTGCAGACTATTAAAACCATCTATGGTTTATACTGAGATGCCGACAACAAAGACTTACTATACACTCTTTAATCATAAAAACTGTCTTTACAACAGCCAGAAGCACTAACGAACATTACAGCTTGTTGAATACTGATTTCTACTAGTGGATCCAACACTTACTGTTCATTTAACATGCCTATTTCACCAGTTAGGAAGAATTAGTAACTTCTGCCAGTGAGTGATTCAGCTTTCAGCGTACAGGGTCTCAAATCACTGGCCTAATCACTAGCCATGAGTTAATTGAAAGTCACTCTGTTGAGTCGTGGTTCCCAAGCTGAAGGAGCCAAAACAGCTGGATGAACTTTAACATGCGTGTCTCTCTCTGTGTGTCTGTACTAACCTGTGCTACCAAATATATAAGAAGTTGTTTTGATTGTTTGCCAGATGCCATGAAGCCTGTCAGTAGTATTGATCCCTTTTTAGTCTCAAATTGCAATAGGCTGCTTTTCTTGCTTCCAGCATTATCAGCATTGATCTGATACTGTCACTTGCATTGACCTTTATGAAATTATTTGAGTAGCCTTGTTAATATTAAAATTGTAATTCAAATAATCTCAAGGTGTCAGATTGTAATTCCTTTTTTCAACATCCTTCTAACATCGCCTCCGGTTTAGAAGCAGTGCAGCACATATTAAACAACAAGTCACATTCACTGGACTGTATATTCTTGCTTATTTTTCCATACAACATCATAAGTCTTATTTCTCTTGGCTTTATGACCAGAACCAGTCTGGCTAGGCAATCTGGATTAGCTCTTAAATCTACAAGTTATCACCAAAACCTTCCTTGCAAGCAGCTTTCCCTCCAAGACAGATGGCATTATCCATTCATAAATGTCACAGAAACAGAGTGACTATAAAGCAGCAGACAAAGTGAATAGTCTCGTAAGCAGCTGTTCTGTGACCCCATTTGTGGTGTCCATTGAGAAGTGACACATGTTAATGTACTGCAGACACTTGCTTTTGAGCATGGCAAATTGACATATTTTAATGCAACAACAGGGTGCTGTGTGTGTCGTTTTGGTGGTTATTCTTTATAGTTTTATTTAATCTGGCACATAGAAAACATTTTTCCTGTTTTAACCGCATTCCCCTCCAGCATGTTGGTTGTTTTAACCTCTGATTTGTATCTAGCAAGTGCATTTATGCTTTTTTTTTTGTTTTTTTACAGTATGAGCCTTAACTTTATTATTGACTCTATCTCAGCCACAGGAAACAACCTTTATCCCTACTAAGCATCACTGAATTTCAGACTAAAAGATAAGGGAACATCAAATGCCTCCTCCTTCACACTTATCCATGTTTTCTTCCTTTCATTTCTTCCATCGGAGTATCACAATGCTGTGGTATTTAAGGAGCTAATCCGCTGAACTCTCTAAAGGCAGCCGTGTCACTCTAAAGAGCACCCCAGCAGGTGTGCGTGTGTCCACATGTGTGTTTCTATGTGTTTGCACATATCTTCTACTCTACAGTCTGGGCAAGGAGGAGGGCTGACCTTTTAACAATTATCATGGGACAATCAGAACCTTTCAGCGGTGCCTGTGAAGCCATCTATCCACTTTGCTCCTCTCCGCCTCTTCTCATCTCGACGACCGCTTTTCTTCTGCCCCTGGACACCCCTCACACTTCTGCATCTTGGTCCACCCCTTATCTGTGCTGTTGCTGAGGTGTTCTGATACTTCCTCTCACACTAACCATGTGGTATATGGACAGGAGGGGAGATAGAAAGACTGGGAAAGGCATAGGAGTTGAAAGAAATGTGGAGAGAAGTGCGGATTAGGTTTAGCTATCATTAATTGTAGATATCGGCAGTCTGTCTGGCTCTACTGCTACAGCACCACGATCACACCCACATACACATTACTGCTTGTATTGCCGCCAGCCATGGAATTCAGACTACTTTCTTTTTGCTGGATGATCCCTCCTTACCTGAAAAAAACCATGTTAAGGGAGATCAATGAAGCTTCCATTTACCAAAGGAAAAATGGCAAACACATCAAGAAATTTCTTCCTCACTAAGCTCCATAGAGCAGTTAGCAGTCTCTCATTGAAGGCAAAGCTATTGCTTGTAAAGGGCTTTCCAGCAGCCAAGGAGCACATTGAAGTCTTGAATACAGTTTCATTTCTGCCCAATATTCAAGTGTTAACTGTATACAACCTCCTCAATGCCACCAACACGGCAATTTGCAATTTATCAATACCAAGACAGTGATGTACATTGATTAAGGGTGTTAGTCAGTCTCGACAGCTACTTGGCCCAAGCTCAGAGAAAAATATGATACAGTTAAATTCGATTCAGCTGGACTGTGGATTACATATTTTGGAGGTTGCTGGGGCAATGCAAAGATTTCAGACAGTGTTGTAAAGATGGAATCTAACAATTTTTGAAGGGTGGGAATTTTTTAAGGAGGTGGATGGTTCTACATAGGACTGTGATTGGGGTAAGTAATTAGCTGGGCTGTTTTTTTAATGGTTTTTGATGAATTCCAAAAACAACACGCTTTTGGTTTAGATCTTTGCCGTTTTAATCTTTACAGTTCTGGGTTTAAAGTTTTACTTTATTAAAGTTCCAGTAACAGATTTTTTTTGTTGCCACTTGGGGGCAGCAGAACAAGCTGTAACAGGGCTTTGACATCTTTTTACTTTATGAAGGTGTCAAAGGCTAATGTGTTAGCTAAGAGTTGACTATTTACACATACAGCAGACACGGCGCCAATAGAATTTATTTGGAATTGTGTTTCTGGCCACCTGATGGATGTGAATCCACTCTCCTTTAGCTCTGTTTTTGGTCATTACCAATACAAATTTCTGGCTCTTTAGCTGCTAAATGCACCACTATTGTTTGCCAGCTAGTAACTAACTTGATCTAGTGTGTGACACTGCATTGGCAGGTATCATTAACTATGTTTTTAGAGCTTTTTTACCAAAAACAGCCACCTGTTGTTGCCTAAAACAAATCTACGGGTGCACTGAGGCTGAACCAAAACAATAAAGCTGCTGGCTTTAAAAACCGAAACAGGACTAAGGGGAGATGCAGAGTCAGAGGACAAGTGACCCGTTACACAAAGTCATTGGATCCATTATTAATATAAAAATATTGATCAGTGCAGCTTTAAAAGCATTACGACACAGTTGATTTACTTATCTCTGAAAACACTCAATGTCTTATTTTTAGCCTGTAAACATTTTGAATATTAAGAGAAAATCGAAGTCCATGATTCGAGCACTTGAAAAGGCCACAGTAAGCTTGGCCATGCATCATTATGCCTGTCGTGAACATGACCGCAGACCAGGGAGTAGACACATATCCATATACACCAGCCCTCCAGGGACAAGATGTATTGGTCACATCGCTGTTTATTCCATGCAGCTACCCAGCTGGATGAAGTAGAGGAAAGACATGCAGAAAGAGAGAGAGAGAGAGAGGGAGAAAGCAGCCACACACATTTTCCATTGCCTTTGAACCTTCATAATGAAACTGACTCCTTGAAGTTTTAATGAAAGCAACAATTTACCATTCCCCTTTTCTCCCTGGGCTGCTGAGCTTATGTTGTTAGTCTGAATCTTTAAAAAATGAAAAAAATAAAACTGCAGTCTCCTTTAATCTTCTTTATGCTGGCTGCGAGAGGTGCTCTCATGCATTTAAATGGGGCCATCCCATGAACACACATGACAGAGGGGTATCGACAGGGGCTGCAGGTGAGCCATCAGGGCCATATTTCTCAGACTTACAAGGCGAGCCAGTGGCCATCAGTTCTGGACAATGTCTCCCCTCTCTCTGATATAGAGGACTACTCTTTCTTTCTCCATTGTCTCTGCACCAAACACACATACCCAGTATAGAACTTGTTAGTTTCTTGTCCCTCCATCTTTTTCCATCCTCTATGTGACCTGGGCCTGTCAGATAGATGGACAGCCCTTTGGCACGGTGTTCCTCATGCTTGTGAATGCCTCTGAAAGTGAGATTGAGTGGCACAAGTTAAACCTGACCTCACCTGCTTTTGCTGAGGGAAAAAGATGAGGTGTATGTCTATAGGTTGTGTTAGTGTGTCTGGTGTGCCACAACATGTAGCACTGAGTGTGTGGTCCTGTAAATAAATGGGCTTCTGACTACAGAATGTCTGTAACTGTGTGCTTTTTAACATTTCGAGTTGAAATTTATTTAAATAATCAGAGGTGACTGTGGCTTAATGCTGTCACAGTTTCTTCATTGTCTGTGCCAGGGTCACCTGCTATGTGTGTGTGTGTGTGTGTGTGTGTGTGTTTTGTATGTGTTCGTGTGTAATCTTTCTACCACTCAGCCTCACTGGTGTTCAGGTCAATCCCACTGCTAGGCCTTGATCCCACTTTTATCAACTCACTGGATAAGAGCAGAGAGGCAAACATGTGGGGGTTGCTGCTCAGAGACATGAGAACAGAATAGAGTGCGCTAGATATGAAATAAATTGCTCATTTTTAACTGGTGAGACCTGTAGGTGACTGCTGTGGTCCGTTAATGACTTCCACCTCTTAGGCCCATTTCGGCCTGTGAAAGAGAGGGAGGAAGCACCGTCATTGTGCTGTGTGTGTCAGTGGCAGAATCCTGCACTTCAGATGCACTGCTGAGAGATATCTGACTTCACAGGGTTCCTGATGGCTGAGTTGACCAAGCTCAGCACTGCTCAGGCCTATGTGGATTCAAACAACTTCCCTACCTTTCCTCTACTTCTCTCTGCTGTCAGCATTCAGAAATGATGTACAGACCTTCTTACAACAGGAGCATGAACTATGCATTCTCTGTTTAGCCACACTAGCAGCGTAGCTCAAAGGAAGGCAATGTCGGCTTGTTGATCTATCAGTCAGTCAGTCTACCACTTTCGTCCAGACTGAAATATCTCAGCAACTAGTAGATGAGTTGCCATGAAATTGTGTACAAACATGTGTGTCCCACTCATGGTAAATTATAATAACTTTGGTAATCTTTTATTTCTCTAATGATGACCAAATACCTGCAAAACTAATGACATTCCCATTGTGTTTAGTGCTAATCAGCAAATGTTAGCACCTGGAAAATCTGATACACACCAGCGTGTTAGCATGTTAGCACTTAGCTCAAAGTTCCTCCATGTCTAAGTACAGCCTCAAAGCATGGCTGTAGACTCTTGTTTAATGTTCAGTTTGAGCCCTGTGATGGACTAGCAACCTGTCCAGGGTGTACTCTACCTTTCGCCCGATGTCAGCTGGGATAGGCAGCCAGCCCCCTGCGACCCTGTACACAGGTTAAGCAGTTGATGATGAGGGAGTTAGATGAGTGTTCAATTTAAACTAAGAAAGATATCTAAAGGAGGATTTCAAAACCATTGTCCATAGTGTTTCAAAGAGACTCAGAATTCATTGGCTGACATCTGTCATGTGATTTGCATGGATCACAACAGGGATGTGCACAGACATTTTGAGGGGCAGGGGCTCAAGTCCACAACCCCAACTATCGTGCCGTGCTTCATTTATAAATAGGAGTGCTAACCTGATGCAATTAATTCTGATTAAACAATTTTTGCTTTGGTGTGTGTCCTTTTTACCTTTGCTGGGATGATATTCACCAACAAGTCTTCCATGCCTTCTTTTACTCTAATGGAAAAGAAGCTTACAAAATACACATTTAGATGGTTTGTTTTAAGCCTACTACCCTTCATCTTCTTGCAGATTTCTTTTAAATAAACCAAAACAAGTTAATCCGCATATTTAAACATAACATTTCAGGGGAAAAGACTCTTGATGTAAATCATTAACTGAGGTCAGTTCTGGAGTTCTGTGGTGATATGATATCCTATTCATAGTTTTCAGTCACGTGACATGCACGGTGACCTGAAGGGCAAAACAATAGACCAAGATAGCAGCTCACTCCGAACTCCCTCGTAGAGACGCTGCAAAAGCCGTTACATTTTATTTGGATCACCACTCAACTCAAGAAAGAGATACATATAGATACAAACTGTTGGGCACTTGCGATCCATATACACATCTATTGCCATATTTCCGCCGACTGTAGTAATGTTTATCGTTTACCTTGTAGGGAGTCCCTCACCTAACACAGCTCAGGCTTGTCTCCTCGTCGATTAGTGCATCCGAAAGCACAACAACCATCAAGTAGAAACTCAAAATAACAGTGTATCACTTTCTTCCAGGTTGACAGGCAGCGGGAAATAACATCTTTTTTCCTTGGAATGTGACGTCACGTGAAAACTATGAAATCACCTGCAGTGCCTTGTCAAATGTATGCAAATAATTAAAGCCTAATTTACATATTAATGTACATACATGTCTATTTTGATGACCTCATTAGACGCTAGAGTACATTAGCCTGTTTAGCCTTAGCTAAACTTTAGCTAACTTATTAGGCCCAGTACTCAAGAATGTTAGCAAGACACAAGTTAAGTATATTTGTCTTTTGGGTAATTAGCAGTAAACTTTAGGCACTGGTAGTTTAGTCTTTTGTTCATCACCACTCATCTCCACACAAGCCAAGAAAAATACAACTGTGAGAGGAGCTGGGAGAGGCACTGCCTGTCTGTCTGTCTGTGTGCTGCGCTGCTGCAGGGAGACGGTAGGGAGAGAGAAAGAAAGAGAGCGGGCATCGGAAACTCGACAATAAATCTCCCGACCTGATATTTAGATTTTTTATTCATGAAATATATTTG
This sequence comes from Micropterus salmoides, assembly GCF_014851395.1. Lineage (NCBI taxonomy): Eukaryota > Metazoa > Chordata > Actinopteri > Centrarchiformes > Centrarchidae > Micropterus > Micropterus salmoides. The sequence goes on along the minus strand of NW_024042261.1, from coordinate 11,937,677 downwards.
TTTGACAGGGAAGCTGTGTATATATATATATATATATAGCCTGTTCATTTATAACAATATTTCAAAAAGCTCCCCAGAAAAAAGGGCACTTTCTCTTGAGGAAGAAAAAGGGCAGGTGCTGAAGTCCTTTTTGATGTCTATGTGTGCATGTGCCTGGATTATGTCCTCGTCCTTAGTCTCTTCTAGTGAGTGTACTAGGCTGCTCCTTCTCCCCATGCCCACTGCCCCACCAGATGTCTGGCATGTTATTTAGTGGGACCATATGGTAGCCAATGCTGATGCAGTGCTTTACATACCAAGTCTTCTGTGTGGCAGGAGAGTGCTAAACACTTCTCGTGATGGAGCATATGTCTTGTTTGATGTCATTTTGATGGAGGGCTCCTTTTCAAAGTGCTGTGGTTGGGACACGATAAGGGGGGATGTACACTGACTGTTTTTAGTAAGAGGTTAGACATTGAATGTTCAGAAAAGAAAACATCTGAGTGTATTTTGTATAAAATAAGCAAAAATATCAGACTGTATTTACTTTCTATAAAGTTACTTAAACTTTTGTCTTGATTGCTTTGTTAAAGTTATTCCACACTCAGGTTAAAGTAGTTTTTTCAGAAGCACGAACATGCACTGTAATCAAAATGGAAGCCCTCTGAGAAACTAAATACATCTAACTAATGAGAAAAAAAACGCTTATCACTTATGGAGGGAAAATATTTATGACTCTTCATTACAATATGCTTCCCTATAATGCATGGGAGTCTCACAGCTACAGTAGCTGAGTGTTGAGTATGTGCCTCTTCCCAGCACTTTGATGGTGCAGCTAAAGGGTTGACGGGAAATATTTTCCCTGGGAGGGTCTTTGAGAGTTGGCACTGGTCGGCTGCTGCAGTGGCCACTGTGGTAAATAACATATGGGCTTGTTATCTCTCCTCAGAGCTAAAAAAACACTCCCAACACCAGCCACTTGCTCATTAGACTGCAGCTCAAGGCAAAGCACCGAACCAGGGAGAAGGAAAGAAAGAGTGAGGAAAGGAGACTGAGAGAGTGACAGTTACGAGGCAAGAGGCGAGAAGACAGAATGGCTGAAAACAAAGAATAGGAGAATTGCAAGGGAAGATGGGAGGGAAAAAGAGACTCAGACAGATGGAGGTTGTAACATGTGTCCCCAAAATGGAGATTTGCATCCAAGTGTGCACATTTTCGTGAAGGAGAAAAATAGTTGATGATTGAGAATGTCGAAAGGCAGTGAAGTGACACCCACAAAAGCTAAATGGCAAACACACCACGCCCACCAGCTGGTACATGAGCAGCAGCCGTGAGCCCAGTCATAGCCCGTGTGTGCGTGTGCGTGTGAGGAGCACTGTGGGGTGGTCTCCAGCTGAGTGTGTCAGGTGCTCCGCACTATACCAGCTGTTCACAGCTCTTCACACAGCGAGAACCAACAAGCTAGTTGAGTCTACAAATCTGGAAACCAATCAACACTAACACAACGGTAGCTCTGCGTTTTCACATTTACAGGCCACTCTACAAGTTGAGCAAACTCTGGCTGCTGTAGATTATACTAATCAATATAACTCCTTTGCTGTGACCGAAATCCCCCACTACTCACTAGATAGTGGACTATTATACAGTGAGCTCGGCATTTCGTAGTGTTGTCTGAATGTATAGTGATAATTATTGTACCCTATATAGTCCACTCTGTGCATCCCAGAATGCATTTATTTGTTTTTTTTTTACTTTAATTGTTACATACTCATGCCAATAAAAAAGCTAATTTGAATTGAATTGAATTATTGTACAACCGATGGTTACTAACTTTCAATCAATTGTTTAGTTATTCAAGATGTAAAACAACAGAGAATAGTGTAATGCCATCACAATTTCACAATTTCTTTTGCTGCTTTTTATATATTCAGTTAACAATAATGTAAAACAGGGAAAATCAGTAAATCCTAACATTTGTGAAGCTGAAAATTGGGGCTGACCCCCAATAGTCGAAGATTCGATGCTTCGATGGGTGGAGCCTGATTCGACCGTCAATCTCACAGTAGAAGCTTCACAGCGAAAGAAGAAAACTTTCAATAAATGTTTTTAAAAGTTTGTAAATAAATCCAAAATTGGAACCCTAACTCTGGGTCGTCAGTGTGAACGTGTAGGCATACCGTATGTGTAGTGGCAGAAGAGGAACACTTGCTGAAGAGACGAGCGGAGCCCGAGCTTCACTGGTGTTGTCCGCACCTTGAGGGCATTTCGGATAATTTATCACCGTTGATGAACAACACAAAGACTATTATATTGTTTTTTTAATAGCCAGCTACTTGAAATAGACCGGCGAGGAACCGCGACTTGCATGCAGTTGTTGGCAGCACGACATGCAAGCAAAACTCACACAAGAACGGTGAATGATAGGCGAGAGAGAGAGAGAGAAAAGGGTCTTCAAAAAGCCTCAGTTTAGCTGGAAATGTAGTGTAAGTTGAATGAATAGAGACTGAAGCTCTGTAGCACGAAACCACACATGATTTGACTATCAGTCGACTATAGGCAGGACTTGACGATTCTGATTCGACTATGTAAATCCTTAGTCGGGGACAGCCCTACTGAAAATAGAATATGTGGGAGTTTGTGAGAATTAACTAATAGTTTAATAAGGTGATTATTTCATCACTACATGCACTGATTCTCTAACTCTAGCTTTTATTTCTTCATTAAAACATCTAATCAATTAAATTAATTATGCCTCTTTTACATGTTGTACACTTGGGAAACCACAACCGCAACTATCGTGCCGTGCTTCATTTATAAATAGGAGTGGAAATCTGATGCGATTAATTCTAATAAACAATTTTTGCTTTGGTGTGTATCCTTTTACCTTTGCTGGGGTGGTATTCACCAACAAGCACTTTGCCCTCAGCGCTTGGCCTTACTGAGGAAGGAAAATAAGCAGCTCATGAAATTCCTTGTGACAGCTTGGGTTTGGCTTGTGCTGTGTTGTGAATGGACTATAGTAGAGTGCTCACGCAGGCACTAAACTGTTAAAGTGCCTACTGTGTTGTGTGGATCAGGAATAAGGAGTGCTGTAAGCTGGTTATTGCAGAATCACATCGCAGAGCTGCAGGTGCATTCATAAAATGGAGTGTTGGATTCTCATCCATTTAAATCCTGTTTAGCTCATTTGAAGAATACCAGAGGCTGACCGGTGACTGTCATGTGGATTATAGGGTCTGACAGAAGAGTAATGTGACATACTTGGATGCTAAAAGTCACAATTAAATAGCGCTTGGAAAGCATTTTACGTTCATGATTTTGTGTGCTTCAAAATGACATCAGCTCAGGAGAGAGGTGGTGATGTCATTAGGGTTATTTTAGTTTGGGCTTAGATGTGTAATTTTTAACAGAAAGTCGGCATTACAAAGTGGGGGCATTGAGTGTGAAAGCCATGGGCCAGTACCAGGTGGGGGAGGGTCATGAAATTATGGCCAGTGTTTTGGGAGATTTTCCTCAGTTCCTGTTACTTCTGTTTTGACCATTCCCCTAACTGAGGATCCCTTTGAATATTTGAATGTATTTTGATGTGGAGTTCCTATTGATTTCCTATACAGGAATTAAATATATAATTTGATACTAATTACAAGAAAACAGAGTCAGAGTTGTTTGAGTTTGGCTAGTTGTGTTATTAAATAGCTGCTAAAATATTGGAAAAACTGACAGAAAATAATTTAAATCCAAGTACGTATTGTTGAAATATGTATGCCTGTAGAAAAAAATTACATTTTTGTATGTTCACCTAAAAATAATGTGCACTGAGTGAAAGACTGAAACATGTTTGAGTGGATTTAAACAATCTGCCATTGCTCATTTCATTCATCAAACTGCATGTATTTTGTCACTAGACAATATGTTCCTTTAGATATGTGAATTTCTTTATGTACAGATTATATGATCAGGTGGCTTCTGCACATCAATCCCAGTGCTCTTTTGTCTCTGTGAGAGTGCTTAGAGTCCAACAACGGAGCGGCAGACTGAAAAAAAAACATTGGCCCCATCTCAGGTTAAAAGTTAATGGATGCTAACCAAGGAATCTGGAGGCCTCAAGTCTGGGGAGCGGTCTGAATTGTTAATGGTCACACATACAAAGACAGACACACTCACACACAGACATACACACTCTTTTTAATGACCAGACACCCACAGAGATACACACACTTACACTCTCCCCATTATGAGGTGCACTTTAATCTGGTGTATTGTAGCAAATGGGGGTAAATCAGGTAGTAGTGATTAGTGCTGATTGCTGGTTTGACTTCTACAGAACATCCTTGAGGACCTTTAAGGATCAGGGGAATTACACTGAAAGGCCATCTGAATGCCACGATAACTCAAGCTGTAATTTGATAGACCCCTTTTAATGCCTAACAGTATGTTGTTGCTTTGAACTTCTAGTTTTACTTTGACTGTGGTTGGAAAACTATGAATCACTCCAGTAATTGTTTTTTTATGGTAAAGGATCAGCTGTAAAACATTTGTTTGTTCAGTGAAATCACCACAGCACAATGTAGATTTAAAACTTTTTGACTTTGAATAATTATTCAGTTTGACATCTTTAAAGTCATCAGGAGATGTTTTCATTGGCATCATAATCAACTTTATTATTGATAGGTAAAAGCTTTATTAATATTAAATAAAAACAAAAAATATATACATCTCCTTATGTTCTTATTGGATAACCAGTGAGAAAAACATACGAGGGAGAAAAAATTTGCACCAAACCACTGACTCCCTATTGTGAACCCAGGTCTTGCTGAAGCAGCTGTACTGGACGAGACTCGAAATGGCTTTGAAAAATGAAAGAGGAGAAGATGAGGGTTTCACATTGGGAGGAAAATGGGAAGTGGTGGAGCGTAAAAGGCATCTAATCTGAGCTGCATAGGTATATTGGTTGTCGGAGAGTTTGTGACCTCTAATAACCCTTGTCTGGACAAAGTGACATAATGAGGAATAGTATTTGGAAGTGGAAGAGCAAAGGGCAGGATGTGGTATTAAACAGCTGAAGAAGTACCTGTAGAAGCAAAGGCAACCATTGCAGCCAAGATTCTATAACCTTGGATTTAGCTTGTCTAGCCATCTTTGTTTTTCTCATTATCATGAGCAGCATGATATCGTAAGCCTCTAAATCATCTGATGGCTTGAATGCAAAATCTGCTTTGCGTTTTTGGCAAGCCCTCAACATTTTGTGGATGTACAAAGCTATTCTAAGAAGGCAAAGAATTTACGGAGGTATCTCTGTTAGGCCAAGATAAGAATTACAGCTTATATGGAATGTATAAACACAACAACAAGAGATTTTTCACAAGGGCGAGAGCTGCCATTAGATGGTTTTATGAAAAAAAGTAGCATTTTCACTTCTTTGACCCTAACTGGCTCCCTGTGTAGAGCTTGTTAGCAAAAACTGATACTACACCTTTCTACTTTACACCTGTGTTTCTTCCCCTTTTTTAGTGCAAACACCAATTAAATGTTCATGTGATTTACGAGTTGCTGCCCTCGGGGGCCACTCACTGGAAAAGCACCTCTCAACATAGACTTAAAAAACATCTCCTTAATTAATCACCTTCATGTCCCCAAGCAGATCGAGGTCTACTTATCAGGGATGGATGGAAACGGGATGGGTCTCAAATGCAGAAAATCCTCCTTCAGAAAAAAAACTAGAAAGCGCCCCTTTTTTCCCTCCCTTGCTTCCATTGCTGCCTCAAGCAGGCCATTGCATCTGTCTCATATCCGGCACTTCCTTTGAAGGTTTCACTGGCATCTTACGTTTTTCGAGCACTGCCGCTGCTGACGGCTACAATTGGGATGGGGAGGAGGTTCTGTCTTCTTCTCTGTCATCACCTATCACATACCTTTTCTTCTAAGACGGCATAAGGGGAAGGGGGCACCCACTGGCATTGCTGGGCCTCTTGAGCTTATTCTCCTGCAGCAGTAACAGCAGTGTCCGCCCACTTCTCAGGCCTATGAATTCTCTTTCCTTTCAATTCTGCAGTGCCAGGCAGAGAGGAATTAGTGTGTATATGTGTCGCTGCAGAAAACACGCCCCGAGGTCAAATGAGATTGGTGTCCCTCTATATTTTGCATGCAGTGGTGTGAGAGTACAGGCAAAATGTGTGTTCAAGTGTGTGTGCGTGCAGTTCATGCAATGCAGATGTATCTTGTCATTACATCAAGTAACAATGTCAACATGAATAATTGAAGGGATTAACAGTGGATATTGACAATGAGTCAAACAGCATGGAGACTTGTGCACATGCATATAGGTGTGTGTGTGTGTGTGTGTGTGCGTGAATGAGTGTGTGGGTGATTCAGTAGTACTACAACCGACGGCTCAGCCACAAGGCTTAGTGTTAATCTAAAGAGATATTCTTTATCAACATGAGCACATTGCAGACATTTCGAGATGTAGCATGGCGATTTCATTTTACTCCTTTCGTTGCTCCTCTTTGCTTTGGCCTTTTTCCTTTTTCAGAAGGGTCTCAGTAAGCCATATTATGTGTAAGCCTGCACATTTTTGTGGCAGATTTATCAAAGATTTCTGTGTGTGTGTGTGTGTGTGTGTGTGCTTCTCCTCTTCCTTTGACCTCAAATGGCCAAATGCAGAGAACACTATTAATTATAGTCTCTCCTTTTCAACCCTTGAATGGTCAAGATTCCCTGATTGCCACTGTCTCAGTGTCTATAAAAACAGATTGCCTTAAAATCGCAAAAGTGGAGATGCCGAAAAAGTACGAACACAAACACACACCACACAACACAAAGGCACAGCAGATGCTTGTTTAAGGTGACCTTACCCTGTATTCAATCCTGAGTTGTGACAGACGCCATTTTGGTGGCCAACAAGCTGGTTATATTGTTCTCTTTTGGGGCCTTTGGAGGGGAGGTTTGGGCTGGCCTTGTTTTATAGAAAGCAGGTAATTGGCAGTAAAGCTTCCAAGCACTAAAAGCTAAAAGCTAAAGAGCTGTGAGTGCTTTCTTCTAATTATCTACTAATGGTTCCAAATTAGCTGAGCATAATCGCCCGCCTCTTCCACACTCGCTGCCACATCCTCCTCCAAATGTCCCATTGAGAGTCAGCAGGGGGTAAATGTAGGAGGGAGCAAAAAGAGCCCAAGGGGAAGAAGGCGAAATACGTAAACTGGTATTTACAGAAGTGATGACAGTATAGATGATTTATTGTCATTTTAATGTTGTTGATATAAAAGAAATGTAAAAAAAATATATAGATTCTTCAATTTAACTAAAATGTTCTTTAATTTTGACCCTGCTGCTTAGATTGTGTCCACTCAGTCACATGCATTTGTTGTTTTAACCATGGTCTCTGATGGGACAAGATAGGAGAATGGATTTTCTCAGTCAAAGCCTAAAACTGTGTTGTTTTTTATTGTTTCCTGTATGTGTGTTAAAGAGTGAAATAGAGTTTGGCACAGTAATCCTTGAATTGTAATGAATAGTTTACCTTGAATATAAAGCAATCTGACAGAGTCCAGGTGGGCGAGGTTGCATCCTGTATTATCTGATGCCTTCCCTGCTTGCGTTCAAAGGCTAATTTCATGCTCAATATGCCTGCATCTGAGATGGGCGAAGCAAGAATGCTGGCATATTTTTTTATACATCAGAGAATAGACCACCTGTGATTATAAGAAATAGAGAACAGAGGGGGAGAAATTCAGAGGTATATGAGTACGGGGAAAATATGTTACAAGTGTGTGACCAAAGTCTGAATTGAGATTTGGGGCTCTGGCTCAGACGCACGCAGCTCTTAAAATGCACTTTATCAGTCTGTTTGGTGCATTTTTGTTCTGCAGTGTATCTGTGATACTGCAAGTGTTGGTCCAGTCCCTTCTGTGGATGCGCTTGCTGTATCACCAATCAGGAATGATGCCTTTGTTTTGTTTTGTTTTTGGCTGTCTCTTTTAGGTCAAATCATGTTTTTGAAAATGTTTATTATGAGTTCACAGTGTTCAAAGCATTACTCACCCTCCCCTGTGATGTGTCTTGTTAAATTGGACACGCCAGTTGTGAAAGTGCAAAATGAAACATCTTGGTTTTGCTGAATCACATTTTGTGAATCACAGAACCTTAACCTCTTTGTCCATGAAGTTTATCTAATTGCTCCATTTTCCCACGGCAGGTTGCCCTAGAGTTAGGCTACTATTGCCGTTTATAAGCCTGTTGTGTAGAATATAATATGGGGACACTTTTTGTTGTAAATAAGAGTGTTTGTGCATGAGTAGTTACCATTGTTCACAGTAAAGTATACCATCCATCCATCCATCGTCAACCGCTTATCCTGCGTACAGGGTCGCGGGAGTAAAGTATACATGTATGATAAATACCAACTATCTTGATCATACTGTCCCCACAAATTTAGAAACTGATTCTGCAGAACCCTGGATTACATCCGGTCGAGTAATGCCAACATTTTTTTAAAGTTTTGTTTCCTTGTTATCTGTGCTTTGCAGCTACATTATTGTTAAGATTTGAGACTACACTTAGAAGGTGACAGTTAAAGTTGACAGTGACTGTCTGGTCTCTGCATGAAAATGTAATGTGTTAAACACCCCATCCACCATCCCAACCTCCACAACCTTCCTATCCACATCATTACATATACGGCATTTGTACTTCCTGCATTGGTATCAACATTGGCAGTGATAGTAAAGTGTAACATGCAGTATCTTCAAGTATGGATGGAATTTCAAGGGATATTGGGAGTTTTGTGAACAAACGCAAACTGAATACATACACACAATTGCACAATCACAAAACTTTTCAGTGTAATCATAGCAAGAGAGACAGTAAAACACTCGTATAGCATAATAGCTGGTTTCAGCCACAAGTGTACATTGTCTTTTATTAACCTTGTTGAATAGCTAATAGCTGCTTAAAACACATTTGGAATGGTGAGTCCTGACACAAACCAATGATTTGGGGAGGCTTCATGCCAGAGTCAAAATGAAGACTTGTTTGGAGTACTTGGCAATCGTTGTAATATTGGGTGCATGTAAATATAACCAGTAATGAAAGGAGAGAGAATGGTTTATCAGACAACGATACAAGTTTAGTGCTTTCATCCCATTGCATTTCTCCCCATGGTGACTAACTTGTCCCATGGTCTACGCAACTGCCTGTGGCCTGTCTCTCTTCTCTATGCAGGCGCACAGTGAACGTGCAAACCTACAAACACAAACACATTCCCCCCTAATTACTCTTGCTCTCGCTGCCTCTCTCTGCTCTTTCTCTCTCTCTGTCTTTCGTTCTCTCTTTTCTTTCTTTCTTTGAAGTTTGAAATTAGAGTTGAAAGCAAGGTCAGTGTATTTATAACGTTTTCATCAGAGATTTATTATTTTTGAGGAATTGGATCTCCAAATCAAATAGGAAAGCTTTTTTTTGGAAAGGGGCGAGGAGGGGGGGCTGTTGATACCTGTCAAACCTGAAGAACACAAATTCCATTGTATACTGTAGCTGCTGATGTTTGGCTATGGTTGGAAATGAATTCTACTTTGGGGAGTATATGGATAAAAAATAATTACAACAGCATTAGAAAATCTATTCTCCAAAGTGAAGAGGTCTGAAGATATATGTGAAAGTAAGTGTGCTCCTCTCTGTTGTATGCCACGTGCCATTGAATGTGGGTGTTTTTAGTTCCACATTGAATGTATGTCGGCATCGTAATTCATGAACACCCAGCCAAATGGAAAACATTAGCAGTGACTGCAGTATATCTCTATGGAATTCATCCGTCCAGTAGATGCAGAGGTGAAGTGCTTTTCAAAGAGCTGCCCTTTCCAACATTGTTCCTTGAAGGTTGGCATATGACTACGATTTCAATTGACTCCTTTATTCTCCCTCCTCTCCCTTCATTGTTGGCAGCTGGACATCAGGCACTATTTGGCGCTGAAATGCCATTCGCACTTCTTACCTTCAGTATTGTCTTCCTTTCTTTATCTCCTTTCCTTTTCCACTTTTCTCCACACCTTTCCTCTTTCCTTGCCTGCCCTCCCATTTATAGAGGTGACAAGGTTATCAGAGCATGAGCAGTTGTTTCTTACCCGATCCATTTTTATCTATGCCTCCAAGGATTAATTCCCGAGTCACACATGCTACTCAGCCAATCAACTTCCCCACCCCAACCCACCGCTTTAGTTTTTGAGAGGGGAAAAAGCCAATTGGATTCTTTGTCACCTCAATCAAGTGCCCCCGCCTAGCCACCCCTGCCCATTCCATCTTCCCATATCTGAAAACACATCTTCATTTTGGCTTGGTCATTTGACTACAGCAATAACTCTGTACGACTTCATTTAAAATGCTGTTTGGCACGATTGTGAAAGTCTTGTCAGTTGGTATTAGAGAGATGGGTTACTTGGGGATGTGGTGTGTGTGTGTGTGTGTGTGTGTGAGAGGGGGGGTGAGAGGAGAGAGAGAGTTAGTTGGGAGGAGGCTGTTACTGATGCTATACAGAGACAAAGCTTCAATAATAACCTTGCGGGAGAAACAATCTGAAAGAGACAAACATTGAAAAATTGTTTCTTAGAAAACATGGTTGATATGGAGGAACAGGGCAGCTTTATTTCAATTCAACACAGCAGCTCCTATCAGATCAGATCTGAATTCCTACATGATGCAGCTCTCACAAATGTGTTTACAACTTGGAAGTCTTAAATGCTCTCAGCATAGATTTCCCATATGTTTTTGTTAGTTACACAGCCAGCTAGGCAGCTTTTCTGTAGCTACTCAAGACAAGTCTTTAAAGCTGCTTCAATATAGGCACCAAAATGAAAGGTGCAAAGCTAGAAACATGCCTCACAACAAATGGAAACCACGGTACCTGCTGGCATGGATAACACCCACAGCAGGAGTACGAATGTGGCGCAGTCCTCATTGAAGGGCCACTGAGTAACTTTAATGGAGCAGTTGGGGTTTAAGTGGCCTGTTTATGGACAAATTGACAACAGTTGTTGAGAGTTGGCAGAGTCTGTTACTTTCCGCACCAGCTTTTTACAACTGATTGTGCTGCTGTTGACGCTAAGCAGGTAACCCATAAGTTTTAATTGTTTACTTCCCAACCTTGCTTTTTATGTGCAAATGATTTTGATGGCTAAATAAATGGTAATCTGATTTGTAAAGAGTGTAGACTGTTATTTAAAGCTTTATTGCAGGTCAAAGCCACATACTCTTTTGTTTGATTAAAAGACTTTATTTCCACCTCCACCAGTGACAGTTATCACCAAAAACAAACCGCTAATTTCTTAAGCAACATGGCAATCCTTCTCCAAATAATCGCATCATCGCACAAGCTGTGTGTGCACTTCAGCAGAATATGTGTGCATGACCACACAGCCAACATTAGCGACATGTGCATATTAATTACCATTTTCCCAAATAACATACAAAACTGTGGCGGCAGTGGCCAGAATAATGTTATTTGGCACAGCAGCCATAAAAATGAAATTACTTGACTTTATTTTTTTTAATATAATAGGCCTTGATGGTTACCCTTGCAGTGAAAAGTGTAAATGCGTTGGAAGGTAGTCTAGCTCACATCGTGTTCGTATCTTAGGTAGGTATAAACACAATCCACAGCCTACAGCATGTTGGCATCTGTGCACAACATAACATTATAGCCTACAGATGTTTGTTTTTAGTTAACATAAAATATAGCAAGCAACAAGGCTGAAAGAACACGCCACTAAGGATTGATTATGCATTCATTCTGTGCCCTGAAAGCCAAAAAGATGTATTATTAACAGAACTGCTTGAAAAATTAAAGCGATACAGGTGGGAAATAACTGTGATGGTGTGCATTGCACTCATCTGTGTGCCTGACTGCAACAGGACAAACTGACACAATATTTTTTGTAAAAAGAGAGGCAACTTCATGTTGGATATTTTGCCAATTTTAACACAGGGGACAAATAATTTAGAATTTGCCAAGTTTATTAAGTTTCTCCTAACTATGAGATTTTTTAAGGGAGTTTGGGGATGATTTGGCCACCTCAGATTACAAACATGCAGGTTTTGCTCTAGAGGACAGAGATACGATATCAATAAGGATAATGAGAACACATTAAAAATAACAGGTGATGGAGAGGGGATCTCCCTGCTGCACTGTGGTGCTTAAGGTGGGGTGTGAGGTCCCCCATGGGTTTAGGTAGGTGTGGTAAATAAGTTTAGTTTATTTTGGAGAAGAAAAATGAATACATTTTAATAAAAACAAAATACAACCATTTAACAGTCCTTAATACCTTCCAATTGACAACACATTTTCTTTTCTTCAACTTGGCTTTAGATATAGTGAAGAACTGATTGTGTGTAGGTGAAGGTCCAGTGTCCAGTAAACAGAATAGAATATAATGACAACACCAAACAGACATAGAGTTCTTAAGGTCTGGGTTCATTGTTTTTAAAAGTATTATTACTCTCTGGTTTACTTCAGGATAATGGCAGGGTCACATTGCAGGAACATAACAAGGCAAGTGATATAGCAAGCTTTTTCTGGACTTTGTGTCTAACTGATGCACAACAACTTTTGCGGTTTTCGGTGCAAGTGACAATATCAAGGGGTTTACATACCAATATTCCAGCTCTAAACCATATATATATATATCTCCCCACATTAAATACAGTGAAAGGGACAAACAAAAAGCCTTTTAACACAAGGACTGAGTTTCCTTCAAACCCATCAATTACACTGTCAAAAATGACATAATTAAGCCAAACTCAGAAACAGACAAACAAACAAATTAGCTTGAACAGGAATTTAGCAACATGAACACGAGGCAATCATTTCAAAAACTAAAGACCCTCGCTAGGTCCACAATAACTGACCCTGTCACTTTTTCTAAATACTCTGCTGAATGTGAGAATCCTTCACCCTTCACACAGGAGGATGCAGCTAAGCTGCTGCAATTATTATTATTATATTCCATCTTGGGTTAATTAAAGTATTGTAACTTGCAGGCATGATCAATCAATCATGACTGAACCAAAATAGTCAGTTGGAAGACATTAAAATTGGTTAAAGGTGTAATATTTAACTTAAATACAGTGTTTTTGACATATATACATGCAGCGCACTTGAAAACTGAATCATGTGTGAGTTTATTAAACATGATGACTTTCTGAAACGTACTGCTGATGGAGAAAGTGCGCAGTTCAGATACACGTATAGGGAGAGAGAGACAGAAAGAGGCGGAGCAAGTCACTGTGTTTGCAGGGAGAGACCAGAGGTGCAGGCTAGGCGTGTGTGCATGTGTGTGAGTGTGACCAGCCGCTGCCTCCAAAGTTACACCGTCTTAATGAGAACAGTTCGAGGAGCAGGTGTCTGAGAGACAGAACTGCGACATGAGACTGTGGACATTTGTGGCGCGGTTTCGGTCTCGGTTTCAGAACCGTTACAGCCCTGGTTCCCACCCTCTGGAAAACATACTCTATCGTAATGGTGCCAAAGAAATCCTGCTCCTCAGTTTCGGCGATTTGCTTTTACACCTTAATAATCATGAAATGCCTGGAAAAGCTTGCGCTGAGAAACATCATGCCATCTGTCAGTCTACAGCTGGATCACCACCAGTTCTCCTACAATGCCAAGAGGGGAATTGAGGATGCTGTAGCATGTCTCCTGCACCCCCTGCTACAACACCTAGAATCACCAGGCAACTTTCTCTTCATCGACAGTGATAAAGAAGCTCAAACATCTCAACATTACAATATAATAAATACTAATGCCATAGCTCATCTCCCACCACCACATACTTTAAGTACTCTGACGATGAAGAAGTACTCTGACAACACTGCCACATTTAATGACAATAACTGTGTGATGGCTTATGAACACTAATTCATTCAGTAGTGTAATTATCTATAGCTGAATTATAATATGTAACTGGTTATCAGCAGCCCCAACACACTGCACTTTCCTGAATCCCATGTGGTGAGACAGTAGACCAGGCTGAAAGCTTCAAATAACCTTGGAATCACACTGGACAATCAACTCAGTTTTGACTCACACATAACTGACATCCACAAAGATTCTCTGCCATTCGTTAACTCAAAGCCCTCTCTGTTGCTGCTTTACAAAAGCATAATTCCATCCATATTACTCTACTGCTCCCCCTGTTTTCTTACCATGCAAGTTGTTCAGTACTACATACAGTGCTTACAAATTCATTGGTCTCCCAACCAGCAGCCTCTCAGATCTTGATAACAGAGCTATCACTTGAATGGCACTCACCATAGCACATGACCCCGGACACCCCCTCAACCCATTTCTCACTCTAGTCCCATCTGGGCGTCCAAACAAGGGCGAGAGAGATGCGTTGGCCCACTTCGATTATGCACCAGCCCACATCCTCCTCCTCAAGATCTTCCATACCAGTTCAACTGTCAGTCAAGGTTTTGCAGCTGAAGCGGTAATCTGTGGTGAACAGATCCATTACTTAAGTAAAAGTACTAATACCACGATAATACACAATAATACTCTGTAACAAGTAACCCTACTGAATTGAAAATGTTACTTAAGTAAATGTATGAAAGTATAATCAGGAATTAAAGCGTTAAAAGTAAAGTACTCAATGCTGAAATATGTCCCCTGTGACTGTTATACTATTATATGTTATAACATATAATGCATTCATGCATTCATTTAAAAGCAGTATTTTACTGCTGTCGTTGCTGAGGTGGAGCTCATATTAAGCTGTTTTGTATCAGACTGCAACTAATAATTATTTTCGCTATTAATTCTTCTGCTGATTAGTGCCTCCATTAATTGACTGATTATTTGTAAAAATAAAAATAAAAAATGGTGAAAAATTGGTGAGAAATGCCACAATTACAAAAATGTGGATGTGATATCAAAACTCTGATCATAAAGCCTAATGTTACTCAATTCTGTGGTTTATCAGTATGAAGTATTCATAATTCCAGCGTAGTTAAAATTATTGTTTTCTTTTATGGCCTTTGTGCCCTCAAACATTGACTATACCAAAGGCATGTGGCCTAGCGCATCAAATGATGACATTCCAGACCTGGTAACAATAAACCTTTACTCATAGTAACTTTTACTCCAGTTGGACAATGTCACTATCCCTTCTTATTTCACAGTAAATTATTTACGAAAACATAAAAACCTATGAACTACATAGGCAACTATTTACCATAGCAGTAGTTAACAATTACAGTAACATGCCAACGGCTTCCGGCGTAAGCCTCACTTAAACATTGAATAGACCACAGGTGTTTTTGCTGGTAAAGATATGGTTAATGTAAGAGAGACAACATGGCGTGTACCGGGCCAGAAGGAATGTTAACCTGACACACACACATGCCTGAAATTAGAATAATAAATTCACTTATCACAGGTTTAGAGAAAAAATCAAAGTTACTCTTCATCATTTGTCCGCATTATGCATGCTCCAACATTCATCATATTCCAAAGCCATTGATCATTATTTGTATTTCTGGCCTCGTATACGATACCTTATCCCAACCACTTCACCCACTGTTTGTGAAAACAGTGATGTATGCCCTCTACATCCTTCATGATTGATTGCATCTTTGCTGCTGACTCACTTTAAAACAGACTGTACCTTCTTAATTTATCTGAGTTGTTTTGCCAAGAGTAAAGGTTTCTCCCTCCCTCCTATCCAGGTTTCTGTTTGCCTGAGTGGGAGTAAGAGCAGTAGGAGCAGTGAGGAGTAGATGGCGGTCGCGAGGCAGGAGGATCATTAAACTTGCTGAGTCAAGATGATACAGCTCTGTGTTACTTTGAACATCAGTGTCACACACACACACACACAAATTATTTATTTCACCTTTAAATTTTGATTCCTATATTAAAGCCTACTTTTCTGAAAGTATCAGAATCAGTGCCAAGCGTCTGGTGGGTTCCCGTATGACAAGAGAAGCAATCTGTTTTCATGAGCTCAAGTCCCGGGGCAGAGGATTAAATTGCTTATGTGGATCCTGGGTTGAGAAAGTTTACTGTAAGTACCTCTAAGGGCTATAGCAGTTTGAAATAAAGGTTCTCCAAAGCTTTTATAAACTCTTCCTTTCACTGAGAGAATCAAGGTGAGCTTGTGTTTGCAGTTAATTTCTGTTTGTAGCCAATAGTTTCTATGAACAGATGGCAAAGGGTGTTATGGGAGCAAAGCAGCTGTTTTTAAATGGGAAAGTCTCAGATATTTATTTATTTATCCCCAACAATCCGATTCTTTTCAATGGCTCTTTGGTTCGAACGAAGGGAACCAAGTCGTACTTAGGGAGAGCTGTTCTTTTTATCGTTGCGCCCAAATTTTACCTCCTGCACTATATCAACACCCCTTATTGTGAACAGTGTACCAGTAAAATTACCACTCTAGTAATGTCTACGACTCACAGCACAATAGTGGGTTCCCTTGGTTCCTATCCCGGCATACACTGCAGTGGCATCAGCTGGGTGGAGTTGAAATGGTTTCTAATTTTAAGTGTTGGATGGATTACATTCAAGGCAAGGCAACTTTATTTATGTAACACATTTCAATCAAAGGGTAATTCACTGACTCGTGTTAGGTTTACAATGCAAATCATTGACGTTAGTCTGGCAATACAAGTAATTTAGTGCTGCTAAACCTAGTCCACACATGCGAAATTAAATTATATTGGGGGGATGTCTAAGTTTGAATTTAATCCACCTTATTCTATCATTATCCTAGCGATTATTTCACAGGTAAACCTGGTAACCTCCGCCCCCTAAAGATAAAATGAAAAAGAACAATGAACCGTTATCTCTCAGGAAGGAACAGAGCCATAAGATCTGGCTCCCTTCAAAGACCTGTAATTCCCATCACTATTTTAAGTTATGTAAAAAGAAAAAAATTATTTCAGTCATAAAGTTCTACAAGTTGACACTCCTCAGATAGTTCTGGATCTTGGTCCGTGTGAGATAAAACACACGTTGGTTTTCATATTTAATAAATAATAGCAATCTTTCTAACCTTGGTGTCATTTCTCTTGTGTTTTCAGTACCAGCCAACATCTACAAGGTGTCAGAAGACATCACAGTGAATGAGGGCAGTAATGTGACACTCAGTTGTTTGGCCACTGGCAGGCCGGACCCTGCAATCACCTGGCGACTGCTCAACCCCTCAGGTAAGAATCATCCAATAAGCCAATCAGTACTCATTATCATTTGTGTCAGTCTAGATCTCTAGCCAGTGGCATACCAGACCCTTTCAGCAATTAAATACCAGATTCTTAAGTCACCCAAGATGCTAAATCGCTCTGAGAACAGTACCTCTGGTGCATGCTATATGTAAGGGCTATAGAGGGAAAAGTTATGAATATCGAACTTCCTGTAGTTGTTCCAATTTGCCACAAATGTCACAGTACATATACAGTACAGGATATATGCATATAGAAATAAGACACTCTTCAGAACTTCATCAGATAATCATCAGATTCAGACTTTTTCTTCAGTATTACTGTTGTCTGTGCAGTGAAAACATGATCTGCTAGATCAAATGCTGCTGTAGCTTTTTTTTTTTTGACCGTAGATGGGAAGTTGACAACCTGAAGCTAGGAACCATCTCAAAAGTGCATGTCATATTTGTCAAAAGAGCTTGTCAGTTTTTTGTCAATAGCTTTCTCAATTTTTTCTCAACACTTCTAATGACGCCCATCTGGACCTCCTCCCAGGGCATGCACAACCTCGCCCCTTTTTTTAAATTATGCAATAATGCCCATGAGCAAGTTTTTTGCCAATGGGTTTCTCATTTGTTATCGTAAACACTTCAGACTAACTTTAAATTCTGTGCATTATAACATCATACACACAACCAAGAGAAACCATGGAATAAGGCCCAGTAAAATTCTTGGATTTGAACTTGGACTTGTATTTTCCCATCTTTAAACTTATTTCTCAAAATGCTTTATTTTTATGATTAATTTATATTTTATGTTTTGTCAGCAGTTTAACTTATAACTAAAATAACTTTTAACCTCAACTACATATGAGGAGTATAAATAGCTGTAGAAAACAGAAAAAATCCAAATGCGGATACAAATATGAATAGTTTTGTGAAACGAACACTTACAAGTAGATATAACTTGTAGCTTTGTATTAGTAGGGGTTTATTACCATGGTGAGTGTCTCTTATATAGTAGCCTCTCATGTATGATAGCCATGTTGGTGTTTGGACATGCTATAACTGCTGTAAGTGTGTAAAGGTCATGTGTTGTCCATCTCTCCATATATGTGCATTCAGATGGTGGTAATACTGTTGCTTTGGGATTTTATCCAGTTTCAGAGAAAAGAATAATGTCTCCTGTGGTGATAAGCTTGTAGTTTGATTGATGGAGATGCTGGAGAACATCTCAGTTTGAGAAAAGCATTGTGTTGATTGAAAGCCATTCTGTTTGTGTGTCTTTATCAATTACTGTACTAGTTTGTCAGCACTTCAGACATGTTTCATCAAATACATCTGTTTCCTGCACCTGGAAGCTAAACAACTTGGGTGTATTTGCCCCTTTTGTCAGTTTGCGTTAAAGGGGAGTGATTTGTTCAGCCAAATCCTGTGAGCCGTATGGATCTGATTGGCTGCTTTATAGAACTGTGATGAAAACTGAAAGCTTCCCTTCATTTTCTTCCTGCAAAACTGAAGAGAAGACCTGAAGGTTCAGATGGCTCACAAAGTTACTGTAGGTAAAGCTCCTTTGTGAGTTTAAACAGCTTAGCGGGAAGGAAAAGACAATATCCAATTGTAAGTTTTTGAAGGTGGAATTAAGTGGGCCTTAGTAATGACTCCTCTTCAAGTTCTGCAATTTTTTTCCATAACGTAGCTTTTCTTTTTGATTATCTATGTTTTGTAGAGGAAGTAGTAGGCAGACCACCTTTGACAAGTCTTTGTTCTTTACTGAAACAGTATGAATGGTGAAATGGAAACAGTGTGATAGAAGGAAAATCCTGTCAGCGCCCTGTCAGGATTGGATCCTATAAGTCTACACAGGCACATGTGGCTCCAGAGATGGGGGTCCCACGCCGTTTGCAAACACTGCCACTGTTATTATTTTTGTTGTTGTTTTGCGGGTTTCTTTCACCCCAGAATCCATAAGTCTAACCCAGTTTGAGAGTGTGTGGTGGACTGCTGAGAGAGATAATGATGTCTGGCAGCCTGTGGTCTCACTTCTTCACGCCTTCGTCTGCCTGGGCGGTAACGCCGCTTCGCTCTGCTAGCGAGGCTCTCAACTATTTTCTGTGCCACAGATGTTCGTGAGTCACAAAATGCCAGTCCAAGTCATGACTCAAGTCTTTTATTCAGCCCCCGAGTCAATGTCTTCAGTTTATACAGTAGATATACAGTACATAATGGTTTAAACTTACTAACAATAGGGATATTTCACAAATTTCACTGAAGATGATTGTATTTTTATTGTTATACGGGTATAAAGGCACCACTATTGAGATTACTTTAAAGCACAAATCAAGAGGTTGCAGTAATCTCAATTGATGAACAAACTGAAGTTTAGTTGGCCAATAAATAGTAGCAACATTGTATTCTTTGACTAATAAAGAAGATAACCTGCCTTGTAAACTGGCTCAAATTTGAAATGAGCCACCCTTTGCCACCTTAATGGAAAAAGTTTATTATTTATTTTAACAAGCATCCACTCGTTCAGAACATCCACGCTTTCAGAACCGCAGTGTTATAAGGTCAAGACTTGCACTTATGGCTAGATTAGGTATGGCCAGTCTTTTACAGAGTCATATACTTGAGTGCCAAAATCTGGCTAAAGCTCATCATTGCATAACCACATGCATATTCATATTCAGATTGATGCCTTTGTGCACACGATGCTGTGCACGTATGTGTGAAAATTCAATGGCACTCCCACCCTCCAGTGACTACATTTTTCTCTCTGACTTTATCCCTGACGACCACATGCATAATTTAAACCTGTCTTTAATGTAAACCTAATTCTAACCCAAAACAAATGATTAAACCGTGGGAACCTGCCAACATCACTTCATTTAGCAAGTGTCTACCTTCAGGTTGTCAGAAACTCAAGCTTGTTCCCTTAAATAGCCGTGCAAGAGCATCAAAACACAGTACCAACACACTCAGAAAATCTTTCAAATAAGGGCACTCTGTAGTATCTCCTTCAAGCCACATGAGACAACGGTCCTCCAGATTAATGAAAGCCAGGCCAAGACTGGCCTTTGGTACAATACCCAATGGCCTGACCAGCTGATTGGCCTGGAGAGCCAGGCCGGTGTTAAAAAAGCAGAAATGAAGTGGTTCAGTCAAAGTGAAAACAACACTGGGCAGCTACAGTCCCTCAGAACTGTAGACCATCAGCAACCCACCCGCCAATTTTAAACATGAAGGACTGTCATCACACGTGATTGGTCGTGGAGTGCATATAAGCGAGCAGTGTGGAGAAATGGGCAGTGCAGAACAAGAACAAGAGAAAGAAAAAAGGTGGAGCAAACAGTTCCTACTGTATATAGTTTGCAAAAATGTATGAAAAACTCAAACTACCCTCCATCCTATTGGTTGTTGTTGTAATCTGGGCCATAACGCCCCCCATTGTTGTGGTTGGCCGGCTAAATTTTCCTTTGTCTTACAAAGCACTAAAAATAAGCACTTTTTTTTCTAATGTGCTCATCTCCCATCTGCCTTTGTGACTCTTGACTTCAAAGTGGAGCAAGCAAAAGTTTTGAAAGAAAACAGAGTGAATGTGGTATAATTTTAATGGGATAATTTGATGATATTCAGTTGCTCAAATTTAGATCTGCAATGATGAAATAGCTGATAATCAATTTATCAATCAACAGATAAATAATAAGGAGTTCTTTTGATAATCTATTAATTGTTAATGTTAAAGTGTGAATATTTTCTTTGACGATAATACTGTGAATATTTTGGGGTCGTGAACTGTTGGTCATACAAAACAGGTAATTTAAAGGTCACATTTGGGAAATTGTGAGATTTCTGACGTTTTATAGACCAAACAATTTCTCATTTTATCAGAAAATAATCAGCAGACTAATAGATAATGAAAATGATCATTAGTTGCAGCACTAGTCAAATCTAAACACACCTGCAAGTTGATGACAATTGTGTAATTGTGTTAGAAGGCCCACAGAAAATATGCAGTTTTGCAATGCATAAACAGAAGTCTAACTACAGAGGCCACCAAGCAGAGATGGGGTCTCCAGTTTCAGACTTGGACTCGAGTCGCACCTAAAGGATAATTTGGGTGTTTTTTAATCTGGGCTCATATTCACATATTTTCGGGCCGAAATGACTAGTATTTCACTTGACTAGTGTGCTTCTTTTTGCCATCAACAGGCTCAGACAGAAGTCTCACTCTAGGACACTGCTCGCTCTGAAATCTTGTTAGAGGAGAGTTGCTGCAGGACGATGCCGGTGGAGTTAAGAGTCAGAGTTGGAGAGAGGAGTTTGTGTACATAGATGAACTGTTGCTACTCTGACTCACTTTTCAGTCACACAGAGACTCATCCTCTAAAGAATTGAGACTCGAGTCGGACTTGAGATTTGGGACTCTTAAACACCTTCTTCAACAACTCTATTTCATAAACATTAAGGTATCAAAATAAAAGATGCTGGATTGACCACATCAAACTTTCTGCTCGCTAACATTAGACTGAGAGAAAACCACATAAATTATTAACACCTGCTACAGGCGACAGGTTTATTGTTTACCACGTAATGTTACATATTAGCTATGCAGTGTTCTGAGCAGACTGGATGGCGTGCATGCAGCAGATGATAGGATGCTCATTATAAGCCATAAGAGACTTGAGACCTGCCTCGGACTTCTCTCTGCTACCAAATATTTGAAACCCAACAGTTAGCATCATGATTGAATTCTATTTTCTAACGCATGGAACTTAAAAAATTTATGCCAAAGGAGAGGTTAAAGGAGCAGGCAAAGCAAGTTTGGCTTAAATAAAACTGACAACACTGTAAAACTCTAAACTAGAACAAACCAAACTGACTATAAAAACCCAGAAGATCCTTAAACTGCAGACTGTAACAAGTCAGCTGTGTCTGTTGTAAAGTAAAACTTCTTTTCTCAGGGGCTCAGGTGTAAAACCTGAGGCAGTCCCATACAATTCATATAACGGGGGTGACAAATGACTTCAGCGTTCTTCAGTCAACTGTCTAAATTGGTATTCCATCCTAGGATTTGTTTATGAGATACTTAATAGCAGTGTTTCTCAGGGTGTCTGCATTGATTATGGCTGTCATCTGTTTCCGCGGGCCCATCCAAGCTGAAACTGCTCTTTCTCAGCTCTGCACAATCTTATTTCTTTCTGTTACTGTTGTCTCTGTTGCTCAGTTATCACGAAGCTAATGAGATTGTAACTGACATGTAAGGTTTCTTAGGATAAAATGACATGCTCGGTAGATTTAAAAAGGAACAGAGAGATAACTTTCTATGCTGGGGATATATATATATATATATATATATATATATATATATATATATATATATGTACACACACACACATATATATATATATATATATATCCATCAAAGATACTGTTTTTGTTTGTCATTGAAAGAAGAAGTCAGGCAGGTTATTGTATAAATTTATAAACTCATAATATATTGCGAGGGCACGTCTGAGGCAGAGATTTTTTGACCTGCTGTGACTACAGAGAGCCATCAGAAGAAGTGAGGAACACTGTGGCTTCATGAGCATGATCTAAGATGACAATGAGGCGGGACATACGTCGCTATGAGTAAGGATGTGGAATTTTGTGGGCAGAGCAAACAAGGTGCTCATTAAAGAGATACATGCACCAGTTAACCCAATCGGTGTTAGTTATTGTCTGGCTTACACTGCCAAAGCAGATAACTATAACGATAAAGTGTGATAATTACCACAGTCACAAATAATTACCTGATTGACACCTTGTGTAATTATCAAAACTTTCTATAATGCATGCATACAAAATATTAAGTTGCTGTGAAAGTGAAAAAGCCATCAATAAACCATCAATATCTCTCTTGTGACCATGTGTTTATCATTGTAACCATGTTGAAAACGCGATATTTTCCTAACCTCTGTAATGGTTTTGGAATGGACAGACAAATTATGTCATCCTGCCAATAAGGATCAGGGCCCCTATTTATCAAGCTTAAGAATTACTCATAAGAACACTGCTAAGAACTGACTTAAGAGTGAAAAAATTCTTGGCTTAAAAGTTAGTTACCAAACATCATAGCAATAATTTGAGTGAAGTGTAGGACTAAATCTTAAGTGTCAGTCTTAGTGCTAATTTACAACACTTTGCTGTGCCACAAACAGGATTTTTGATGACGATGTCGCCAAGGACCAATCACTGAATAGATTTCCTTATTTAAGAATATTCTCAGATAAATTCACATTGAATGGTAGGAGGAGTTTATATTCAACACACATTTAACAATAAAGAATTTTCATGAGAATACATTATGATATAGGCCTACATTAATAAATGAAAATTCATCTTCTACTTCTACTACTCCTGTATTGCCAGCTTGAACTGTGTGTGCTTCTGTCGGATTACGGGGTGTTGTTGGGAAGTCGATGAAACGCGTGACAGTGTGTGGAGCTGTAGCCTAAGTGCTATAATTGTTTCCATGACTATTTGCTTATTGATGGTTGCGACGGCCACAATCATCAGCATTGCTTCGTTTGTCCTGTGGCAAATAAATGAAGCGTCATCACAACCTTCAATTTAACTGAAAGCGCATTACTGCGTAAAGTCAGAGGTGAGATGACGTCCCTCACCAACTCGCTGACAAAGTTTATGCCTGCGCTGTCCCACCCCGTCTTATTAACTGCGCGTCGTCGAATAATTCAGAAACATTCTTCCTCTCCTGAAAGATGCATGTCTCTGTCTCCACAGTGCCATCACAAGCCCCTACTGGCAGCTCCTAACCACTTGAGACACTTCTCGAGCTGTTTTAAATAACTGGGAGAATAAGAGTGATTCTTAGCTTTAAGAAATTTGATAACTTGCTTTTATTCTTAATTTTAAAAGTAGAAAATTTCATGAATTCTCAGCACTTAAGACTACTGTGGCACTTTGAGAAGCTTGATAAATACCGGCCCAGATCAAAAAACTAGTATTTCTCGTTTTGAAGGGCAGTTCCAAATGATGCGTTTTGTCGTTTAATTTAGAGGAATTGTTTTTTGCAGTTTTAGCTGAGCCTGAAAGTCCTCTAACTCATCTCACTGTCTTTAATGAGAACATGTTCTTTTATAAACCAATAAGCACCAATTGCTTTCACTTGTCTTCCCCTCATGAGTGTGATTCATGTGGAGAATACGTGTTGCCATTGTTCTACACTTTCACTGCACTGTATGCATAGAGTTTGAGTGTGAAAATATTGACTGAAGTCAGCTCCATCCAGTTTATGGTGTTAACCAGGGGGGAAAAAAACAACAACATTACCATAATGTGTCCGAATAAACAGGACACTTTGACCACAGTCACCAAAGGCAGCAATGGAGAAGATCTGAGGCAGACAATGTGTATAATATTGTGCGTAGAAGCAGCGTGACATCTGTTTTACCCCTGTGGGACAGTGGCCATGCTGTGTAGGTAGCACGCAATCTGATGGTTCTTGTACTTTTTATCAAAACACTTTCTGTTCAGCCTTTGTTGCTGTAAATATTGACTGGATAACTCATTGCTCGAACTTGTGAGGCAATTGATCAATAAAGCATGGAGTGACGGGGAGAGGAGCAGAGGCGAAGGGACGTTTCAGGTGGGAGGAAGGAAAGAAGATAAAAGAGAAGGGTGAGGAGAAGTAGAGTAAGAGCATGAGAGAGAGCATGAATACACGTGTGTAGTACAGTAATGTGTGACGTGTATGCTGAGATGTCTTTAGATGGCTGATTCCCAGCTTTAGTCTACTCCTGTTTTATTTAACTCCCCCAGAACAGTTGCTAAAGGTGGTAGACTGGGGCTCCTGGTTGATGGGAGGCCGGGAGAGTGGCAGCACCCCGTCGAGCATGATGAGGGGGGAAATGGAGCCGCTGGTCAAGCAAGAAATCCTTCACCACATGCCTCTCAGACCACCAAAATAGCGGTCAGACAAGTATGAAAAATACATGCCCTCTGGCTGCCTCTGGTTGTTCCATGACACAAGGAGGGCCCACACAGAGCTGGAAAGAAGAGGAACTGGTGGATGTTGTGCTATCCTCAGGGAAGTAGGAAAGGAGAAAGTAATAAAAGAAAAAGAAGAGCAGGAGATGGAGAGAGAATGAACAGAACTGTGCTTTATTATGCAAATGGCCAGTTTCATTAGATGTGCAATTATTCTTATCATTAGTTAGCAACTCCAGTAGTTAATTAATGTTCAATTATGCATTCCAGATCCTCTTACCTCTCTGGTGTAATACATTTTGTCAGTCATTTAGCACTGCAGGGAGGACAACCACAGTGAACCTTGAATCCACTCAAGCAAAGACACACACATCTGGACATCTGAGGAGCTTGCAGTGAAAGTAGTGAGATACTGATGATTTAAATTCAGGTCGTAAAAGAAGCCCTGACTTATTTACCATGCTGCACCCTTGCGGCTAAATGGATAAATGGCTGTAAATAGTGTCTTGTAACCAAAATATCAATGGTGTAAGTTCCTCGACACCTATTACCTGTCCATCAGCAGTCATGTTTACTGTCCCAGTGTCCTTGAGCAACACACTGGACCCTTAAGGTGTTCTGGATGATAGTGTCAGCTAACTGTAAATGGTAAGCTATGAATCTTCCACAACAGTTTCACTGCAACAAAGACATCTGTCCAAATGAATTGATTTGGACCGCAGCCCACGCTCCTACGCTATATGATCAGGCTGAATATTGAAGTCATAACCCTTTTATAACAGTGCTTGGCAGAGCAGCCTTTTAGAGGTTTGATGCTGAGTGCCCTTGACAACCCTCCTACACTGGCCTCTGCAGTGCCGGCCATGCTCGAAGACCGGGCTCAGGAAAGTCTCCCCACGACTGGCACCTTGTGCGGAAGGCTGTCTCCTGGTTCCTCTCAGTCTGTATCTTTCCCATCTTTCACTGTCACCATCTTCCTCTCCCTCATTTTCACTCTCATTGTCTCCTCCTCTTTCCATCATCCTCCCATTTCTTCCATCGAGAGAGAATGACAGTCACTTCAATTGTCCTTTCTGCACCTCATCTCACTGTCTGGAGAGAGACATGGAGTAGGGGAGGGGAGTAGAGCACAACACACACACACACACACACACACACACACACACACACACACACACACACACACAAACGGCCACATATCTCTGCCTCTCAGGAGGGAGTGGAGCAGGCAAGAGTGGAGATACATAGGTGTCTCAGCAGTGTAACTCCCGTGTAGTAGGAGTGGGTGAGCAGATTAGGCAGGAGACATGCACACACATATACACACACACACACACACATATCATTGTGTGCCAAGCTGTCAGTGACAGAGAGGAGCTGACAAGCCTACTGATTGTGGGAGTGAAGTGTAAGGTGGTGACAGGTCCTTGTCAGAGCAACCCAGGTCAAACCTTTAATATGTCTCCAGCTGTGTGCATGTGTGTGTGTGTGCGCATGCAGCCCAACAGCCCCTTTGAGAATCAAGAGAAGACAGCTGCTCATCCGTCTCTCAGCAGGTCTCAGATCTGCTGACTGTCACTGTTCATTTGTTTGTTTACAATCAGCACCACCGGCAGCTGCTCTGAAATCAGTCTGCTGTCACACGTTGCACAGAACATCATGAGCACAGCTTGCCCTGTGTCTGCTCGGCCTCATTAGGTGTAGTCACCGCTGGGCTGGCTGAACACTGGAGTTCACACTTGTTTAAAGTCACAACTGTACAGAAACTCAGCACTTTTTTTTTTTTACAGTCCATAAGCACTTTTTCGGGAGCCCCAAGTCACACAGCCCCTCGGGGAGGCAGTAGCCTGAAGGAGAAGTGAACTTGTGATTTGATGGTTTTTGGTTTGAAAATCTGCGCCTTCTCTCAATTTTTCGTTCTCTTCACATGGCCTTGAGCAAGCCCCCTTTTGCACCAGTAGAGTTGTTATATAGACAGTGGTGAAATAATGTGGTCATACTGGGCAGCTCCCCTGCACAGACAGATGATAAATTAAAGGAAGATTAAAGGCAAAAGCCTAAATAAATAAGTGGAGGAATGTAACAAATGCTTCAGGGGCATGAGATGGCTTTGAATGGTTTGATGAGCAAAAAAGGTGATAGCTACTGTTAACAATTCATTCACACTGTAGCCTGTAGGCCTTTGACAGGGTCGTTTTGCCTGGTATCTTAAACAGAACTGATCTCGAGATGATTCAACCTGCCAAAAGAAAGACACTTTCCAATAAAGCTAGCTTAAGATATTTCATGTTGGTTTTTCCTTAATTGTTTCCCAAATGTGTATGTGCAGTGAAACCTTCCGTAATCAGGAAAGTAATAGTTGTTTCCCTTAGTTATGTGCTACAAAGGAGTATCTAGACCACTGTTGGGGAAAAGATCTGATAGGTGAATAACAAAAAAAATTGTTTAGAGAATAAAATCATACTTTCAAAAAGTCATGACATTGCAAGATTTAACCTGTAATTTAGTAACGTAACGTTTTTATAGGAACTTTTCTGTCAAAATATTGTTGTGATATTATGGCTTTTTGTCTCGGAAAATTATGACTTAACAGTCAGAACATCCTGACTCTTCTGTATAATCATGAATTCATTCTTGTAATATTATGAGTTTCTCTTGAAATTTCTTGACTGGGAATCCAATCAAGTAATTTCAAGAGAAACCCTGCAGCTTAATGATGAATTTATATCAGGTTCTGACACAGTGTATGCGTCTGAGTGTGCAGTTGTGTGTGCATGACAGAGACAGGAAAAGGAGCGAGTGCAGATAAAAAGTAAGCAGTGATAGTCTGTGCCTGACCTTGCTATTCTTCCTTAACACAAAGCCTCTTTTCCCATGACAAACACAAGCCCATTGAATCTACCCAGACAATAATGAGAGGTCTTCCCACAACAATAGGCTAGATCTATTTATCAGCCAAGTAAAAGAAAAAGTGGACAACCCAACTACCCCTTTATGGGAATTCAATCAATAAACCCTATTCTGTTTTATCAACTATTAATCTTCTTTTAAGTCCTCATACTTGAATAGGACAAGCAACCAAGTGTATATATAAACTTATATATATTTATTTATAGTGCCATACAATGTGCGGCCACACCGAGAGAAACCACACGGAGAGAAACCACACCGAAGCTGCCCCAAAAAACAACAAAGGCACATGAGGAGTCGAGACGAAGGAGAGAGTGGGAAAATGAGATAGAGAGAGGAATGACAGCGTTCAGAAAAACAGACGGCTGCACTGCTCTGCTGTGCGTATCATTTCTTCGGCTCAAGAAGCGGCAAATAAACAGCCGTCTTGTTTTTGGCTCCAACACCTGTGTTATTTCTGCATCGCCAGCAGCAGTGGCAGCAAATGGCTTGTGAATAGAAGTGGAAGAGAAGTGGAAGTTCTCCTTTTGTCCTCAGCCCACTGAAAAGATATTGTTCATGTAGGATTTCTTCTCAGATATAAAGAATTGCTGCCAAGTGTAAAAGGACATTAGAACTGTCGCAGGGATATTTTTGGTGCTTTCATTAGAGATACAAAGTTTCGGTCTAATAAAGTTTATTGCAAGTAAAATGACAGTATGCGGGAGTTCTCTCTTCTCTTGTCTATGGATATTTCTTCCTACGCACCTGTCTACAAGAAACTCAAGGTGTGCATGAGCCTTTACAGACAAGATTGGTGCAGATTGGTTCATTTCAAAGGAATTAGGACATTGCAGGTTGTAAGTGATTTTCTCTAAACTACCAGAGAGGAGAAATGATAAAGATGCATTGTATTGTTAAAATTACATTTGACATTTAAACCCAATGCCTGCCACATGTACAAATCACATGCTTTGAATTTAGAGTGCAATTTCCCTTTAAGCCCTGTTGATAGATGTTTGCATTTCATGGCATGTTTAGTTTTGGCAACACACTGTCAACAGAGTCGTAAGTGGGCTTAAGATTCATTTAGTTTCTGAACTCAGTCGTCTTTTCATTATCTCGACCGTGAGGAACGTGTTGATGAGGATAGTTACTCTGTAATTATGTGTTGACCCATCATTTAAATCAAACCGACTCCTGACAGGAAGCTGGCATACGTAAGGCCAGGACTAACTGTCAAACGCACACACATACCCCAAGTTGAAGGTCTAGAAAGGAGTGATAGGTATGTGTGCGTATACAGACACAGGCACACGTACTGTCACACCCGTGCAGACAAAAGAAAATAAATGTCGCAGGGTCTTTTATGCTACTCAACTCTGAAGTTTCTCAAATCAGCTGTTTAACATAAATTAGCATTTGCAAAATAAATGTAATGTTTTGTGCTGTGGTAAAGTGATGCTGATGAATGATGCATGAGGATATGCAAATGAACACCATCCAGTTGCCAGCTGAAGTTGCTGGTTTGTGATTCACATCCCTCACCCCTCCGCCTCCTCCGACTCGCTCTCTCTCTCTCCTCCCTGGTCCCCTATCATGCTTTGGGAGGTGGAGGGGGGTCATGAGTGCATGTATGGACCTACAGAATGTGTGTTGGAGCTCCCATCATATCGGTGTCCCTCACTCCTACGGAGTGCTTTAATTGACATGGCAAACTTGTAGTTGTTCACACAAACTTAAAATTGCCAGTGCAATGCAAATCAGTATCCAGCAGGCATTTGTAGAAGTGTGCTTCTTCCAGGCCCCTCAACTCTTCCCAACTCGCTTACAAAAGCCTACTGTTGCATATCCCAAAGGCTGCAGGGCTTTCAACAGTATAATGTGTGGAAAATGACAGCAATTATATGCTATATGCTTTTCAGCATGGCTAGCGCCAGGCTGCATGGCAAATTAGAGAATTACTGTCCAAGAAGGGGTGAAAGGCGAGTTTTGAAGAGCAGTTTTCTTATTCAAAATAATATACTGTCACTGCTTAGCCATAAGCATGTGGTATACACTACCTGTTTTGCAGTTTGGACATTCACAAACCTTTTGACTTTTTAATTTAGTTTTTCAGCAAATTTTATAGACATTCAAGAGAGAATGGCAGCTGTAATGCAGCTAGCAGCATAACTTAATTATTTCACAGGTGTTTCCTGTAATTCTCAATTATCACATAGTTTATATTTACAGTATCCTTTTAGAGCAAAGTGAATTGAAATGCCCACATCAGAGGTATTACTTCTTTTTCCAAAAAGAAATTGTTTCCAATCAACACGCATCTCAGCAAGGTAATTGAGTTTAGTATTTTTGTGGGCTACAGTTCTTTATCATAATCATCTGATAATATCATTCTGGAATAAGATATGCAGCCCCTAAAATGGGATACATCTTAAAATATAAATATATAAAAATATTAAATATTAAAAAATCTAAAAAAATATTACAAGCACAAAATTGGACCATATTATGACACTTAACATTTTCATTGCATACAGATATATCTAAGTGATGACACACAGTAGAACATTTATATTTTATAGAAAGATGAGCTTCAGTTTGTAAATATGACAGGGGGGATGCTTTATCTGCCAGAACTCCACAGTTCAGTGGTCTAAAACACCTTCTGCCACTGGAGTTTCTACTCCAGTTAATGCTGTTCTCTCAGAGTTGAAAATAAACAATGCATTTTGCCACCTATCCGCGCTGTGTTTCTTATAGGGAATTCTATTGTTAGAGTAGCTCAAGGCTACTGACACATGCCCCTCACTCCAAGTATACCCGGAGAAAAGTTGGGCAAAAGCACTTCCAACATGGAACACTTAATCAAAAGACGTGCAACAAACGCAACTCTGTTTGGCAGGGATTCAAACTCTGACCTGAGTTCACAGATTCACATGTGAATGTGTGAGAGAGAAAAGGAGAAAAAGAACGTGTTATATGTGTTGGTGCCAAGACTTTAAGTAAATTTATTCTTCTGTAGCTAATTAATGTGTGTTGGAAGAAGACCTATGTGCATAAAGAGGAGGTTGTGTGTTTTTGATGTTCATAAAAATAGTGGGATGTTTGCCTCATGTCTAATTCAGATTCGCAGTTGTCAAATGTAACTGAAAGACGGGACAGCTGGTGAACAGAGTTGTTGGAATCTTTAAACACATCAGGCCTCATGCAAGACATTCTCTTACTTTTTTGCCTTTATTTCGGATTGGATAGCTGAAGAGAAACATGAAATGGGGGAGAGAGAGAGGTGGTGACACGCAGCAAAGGGGCCACTGTGGTAAGGAATCGGGCTAGTACATGGGGTGAGCTTACTGCCACCCCTGAAACATAAGCATTCTAGCATGCTAAATAAAGATGGGACACATATCTGCTAAACACCAGCATGCCAGCATTGTCAGTTATGAGCATGTTCGTTAAAACAGAAAAAATGCATATAAAAAGAAATTATGCTCACTCCTCATCCTTCCCACAACTTAATTTACTCTTTTCCTTTCACCCACTCTTCCTCCTCTAAACATATTAGCATAAATAATGTGATCATACAATATATTTTAATGCAAGGATTCATGGGACTTTTCCAATGTGCACACTTTAAATCACTCACCCAGTCAGTTTCTCCCTGAAAACCTTCAAAGAAATGCGTCTTCACCCCAATTCATGCATGCACGCTTCAAACTCACAATACAGACATAACGCCTCCACACACAGGCGTGGGCATATGTGTGCATAGACATGCACGCATATGCTGTGCACACACTCTAATCAATTCCCTCTAGATGAGATTAACCAATCTCTCGTCAATATGCTTCATTAAACAGATAACATGTGAAGCACACACTTTGTGTGCAGGAAGCTGTATTCTCCAGTGGGCACAGACAAAGATACGTGAAATGTTGTATTGTTTCTTTAGACAATACATTACATTACATTCATCCTTCATGATTGAGTACCTCTCTATAAACATCACATGAGATTACTGACAGTTAATTGCTGCCTAAAAAAATCTAGACAAGCCACATCCTCTCATCTC
This sequence comes from Micropterus salmoides, assembly GCF_014851395.1. Classification (NCBI taxonomy): domain Eukaryota; kingdom Metazoa; phylum Chordata; class Actinopteri; order Centrarchiformes; family Centrarchidae; genus Micropterus; species Micropterus salmoides. The sequence goes on along the minus strand of NW_024042261.1, from coordinate 11,905,568 downwards.
TCATTTAAATTCTCTTCTCTCCTCTCTTCTCTCTTTTCTATTCTTTGATCTTTGCAGTCACCTGGTTTTCGCTTTCTCTTTATCCAGCACCAAACCAAAGCACTGAAGAAGAGATTGAGCTTCAATAGAATTTCCATGGCAACAGATTTTCAATCATACCTCTCCAATCACGTTACTGTGGCAGTTCGTCCAGGGAGAGCTGAATATGATCTGGTTTAGCCTTTGATCATGATCCCACTGATCTTTCAGTCAAACTGATATCATACTGTATCAGCTGACCATCTCCATTATGCACTTGATTTGGATAGTTTAGATATTTTTCTCTGTCTATTTCAAACACTGAGACCAGACTCAGTTTTGCAGCTATTTGCATTTTGAGCTTCAGGCATGTATAAAAGTCATGCTGATGTTTTGGGGGCTTTGTTACCTGGTGGTTTTGTGAACTTTATGGCATGAAATGGCAGAGCATTTATGTGTGTTCACGAAGCAGAACAGCTGTTTTCCAACTAACCTCCCATATCCGCTTGCCTGTAGTTGCCGGTTCATTTCTCACGTTGCAGTGCCTCGGTCTCGCAGAGCCTGCAGCCCCTCACTCGTAACATGAGCATGAACTTGCCCACAATTGAGACTACTGACATTTAGTGTTGTCACAAACAGTGCATTTTCCCCATTCACCCCTGAGACCTCGTCTGTGTAATTTAGTTCCACCGACAAGATTCCATCACTCCTTATTTTCTTAGATTAAAGAAAGTATCAGTCAGTGTTATTGTCATTATTACATTTGCTTGGTCCTAGGAGACTCTACTTCCTCATTTAGTGCAGATAATAGTATCTTTTTGAAAAATATCCAAGGGTGTGTTGGTATGCTGGCTAAGTTATTACAATTTCCAATAATTCAGGTTGAAATGTATGTAGAATGGATGTTCAAGTCAAATGAACAAGCTACACATCTTTGTTAAGTCTGCAAACACGGGGTATTATCATTACTTAATCTAATTAATTGCACGGTTACACACATATCCCCCACACAAATAAATTGTCATATCACAAATAATGATATATCATAATCTTAACACCAATGCTATCTTCAGAAGTGCAATTAGCATGGAATTTGCCATTTCCTCCTCCTGACCCACCCACGGATCTTTAATAAGATATAGCAGATATTTGCCAATGAGACACTGAGATGCTGTGTCTTTACACGGATAATTAGCTAGATTGCTCATTAAACAATTAGTCAGATATTTGTCTGATAGTCCCTGCGGTTTGCTTGCACTCCATTCCGATGTTTTGTCTGACATTTGCAGATATTATTCATCTGTTAATTGAAGCTTTCAGACAAACAACTAATAAAAGTCAGCTTAAATAGTTGAATAGCAAATGCGCTTTCAGTTGAAGAGTCAGTCTAAGTCATTCAGTCTGTGTTTTTTCAGCATGACCAGACTGTGAATTTGAATTACCTCTGCTGTGGAAAATTAGTGTGAAGCATGCCACATTTCAAGTTGCTGCTTTATTTATTTAGCCCTTAATCAAAAGTAAGTCTCAATAGACTTGAAGGTTTCATTATGCTTAAACCAGAGTGCATGTACAATGGTCGAACAGCATCTGAAACCCCCTCGTTCCTGTTAGAATTTGGAGAAGTCAGCAGGGTTTGTACTTCTCGCTCAAGCTCTCATTTTTTCAGTGTTCACACAATTACTTTAGTGACGTTTTGTGCAACATAGCGAACGCCTTCAATGAGAGAATAACCGAAAATGTGCACTGTTATCCCCATCCAAACAATTATCATGTCTCCCCCCTCTCTATGACGGCAGGCTTTTCACTCTGCCTTCGAGTGTGGCCATTCAGTGCAGCTGTAAACACTTCGTGGTCAGAGAACATTTCACATGAGCATACTGACATCTTTAAAGATCTCTATCTGATACTAGTGTGAACTGTGAAACAGGACATTTAATCAGTGTTGAAAATAAATCACGTTCTTTTTTGTACCTAAACATACAGTATTTTGGATACAGTACGTCAAAGTCCATGAAAGTTTTGAGTGAGTCTTAACTTCTTTTCAGATTGGCCATTTTGCTTCCTGTTTAACAAAGTGTCTTAGTGTCCTCTGCGCTAGTGGTGTTGGCCATGCCAAGCTGACAATAAAAATGAACTGTAACACATGTATATGTTTATGTATGTGTAGTGATTGGAATGTAAAAGATGGGACTTTCTTTGCTGCAAAGCTAAGCTAACCATCTGCTGGCTGCAGCTTCATAACCCATTAGTTAATGAAGCTGAAAGTGATGTCTGTCTTCTCATCTTTTTTTTTTTAACTATTCCTTTAGGAATTCAAAAGATATTCTTCTGCATTTGATTTTTGGTCAACATCATTATCCAGTAAATATCTTTTAGTCAGTTTCTTGTCCATTGGAACTGATGATCAATAGATTAAGCAAGTCACTGGGAAGTATTTTAATGTTTATTACTCTGGAATGGAGCTCAAATATTAACTTTGCCTTCATCCCACCTCCTTCTTTCACCCCTTTGCATTGTCTCTCTCTTTGTTCCTCTCCCTTTTATCTCCCTCAAACCACTCCTTCACCTCTCTTTCTCTCTTTCTACAGCAGAGCCGTTGGATGGAGAAGAGTACCTAGACATTATAGGTATCATGCGAAACCAAGCGGGTCGTTATGAATGCAAGGCCAGCAACGACGTCGCCACGCCTGATGTCAAATATGTCAACGTGGTTGTCAACTGTAAGTAACGGCCAACAGCCACACTGAACACCGATCAACATTCTCACCACGTTTCATGTCAGACGTTTCACAAGATGAGACACTCAACAGATAAAAGCCTATAAAAGTCAAGATTGGAGTGTGGTGATAGTGACATGTAGAATATGGTGTGGCAATGAGTGAAGGCTGTGGAAGTTGAAACTTGAAAGTTTTGGAGCACCCTTCAGTCTTCTCAAGGCGGATCCAGGTAGAGAGAGAAAGATCTCTAACTTTGATTGCAACTGCCACTTCCATGGTAATTCTCACATACCACATCGTCATTTAAGAGACACTTAGCATTTAAAAACATGATCACCTAATTACATCTTGTCAGGGCTCCATGTTAGATCTGATGAGTGTAATACATGTGGAGGCTGTTCCGGATTGATGAGCAGCTCAAGAGACATCACAAACCAACTACCTCCCAGAGGAGTTATAGAATTCTTTTGATCAGTACAATTCACGAATGGCTGTTTGCCCAAACCGCACTTTAGCCAAGGCTGAGTGCCTGAATTAAATGATAAAGATTTCTACATTAAACCATTTCTTTGTGTTTAATCCTAAATGGAAAACGGACATTAATCCACATCAGGCATATTTTTGGCCACTGTGATGTTTGTAGAAATCATTATGTATGAAAGATGATGTTTTAGTATTGATTACTTTTTAAGTCAATCCCCAAAAAAGATATCTTTTACACTGGTTATTGGGGCTTGAAGGCCTTAAACAAGAATTCAATTTTACACCACAGAATGTAACACAAAGAAGAAACTTTCAATTCCTTGAGCTTATCTAATATATTTGTTTGGTTGGTTTGTTTGTTTGCTTTTATCAGTGAGATTCAATACAGAGCATTTGTGAAAGTGCTTTTCTTCTGTCCCATGCTTGTATCAGTTACCTTATTCAGACATTCCTAACAAAAATACATTTTTTTCACTTGTTAGGAAAAGAAAATACGTACATTTTTCAAAGAAAAACCAAAAGAAAACAATGCCAAATGAAATGATTTTATTAGGGAGGTTTGGTTATTAAAGATGTTATCTGTGTCAACATTCTGTGCCTCTGCAGATCCTCCAACAATAAAGAAAACCCAGAGCTCAGAGACTCAAGTGGGCCGCATGGGGACATTGCAGTGTGATGCCACCGCTGTGCCCACACCTGAGTTTGAATGGTACAGAGATGAAAAAAGGTAAACACACATTTACACATTTACACATTACATTCAACCCCCCCCATACACACACACCAGTGTCACAAATGGACACCTGTACAGAGCTGCATATGTCAGATCTTGGTTCATATGGACATGGTGAAACGACAAAACATTTTAATTTTAATATTCCATTCTGTAACATGACACTTCAAGATCAGCTAACCTTGAAAAACCAGTGCAACTGCGCATTTTTGTGAGCTAAAATACACAAGCTGCATACAAACAGCCAAACAAGACATTAAATAGAGCGCAAGCCATCGTCTCAACTGTGTAGAAGCTTCTCTATTACTGTAATGATCTCCTGTAATGTTTCCAGCACGGAAACGTTTTCGACCTCACATGTCAGATTACTGGAAACAACAACAAGTCTTTGAGAAAAGCCTTATAACAGTTTGTATTGCAATGTTGGAGTACCAGAGCTTATTATGTTCTTCCCTTTTTATTTTGGTGGAAGATCTGTGACTGCCGATCAGTTAGTCCTGCTGGTGACATGCATGTGATGGTAGGTTGCAGAAACCCTGAACTGAGTCATGGAGCAAACTTGATTTATGTTTTACCACCATTACAAATAAAATCAGGCAAAATAATGAGATTTACATTGAATTTACTTAGGCATGACCATGGCAGCTGTAAAGAGGCTCTGCTGTTTTCGCTTATGAGCACAATTAATGAGCAATTAATGAATAGCTTTGCTTTTTTAAATTAAACATCATATTGAACACTCTTCCCTATGCAAGTATTTGGTGAATACTGTATGAGCACCAATCTCTGAGCTGTCTGCAAAAAACAGGACTACACTGAGGTCCAGCCTTTCATCTTTCAATGAGCATTCCCTTTTCTTTTTTTTTTAATGACCTGGGTCAGAAGCACTGTACATCCTTTCTCCCAAATGTGGAAGCAGCTTCATCACTTTATTCTTGTGCCAGCCATGCTCCGTATCATTTTACTCTTTGATCCCTTTATCAAATCTGCCCTCAAAGGGGTCCCATTGTCACATCCCAGTGTTAATTTGATGACATCATTTGTATAGTTTGATAATGACTAATCACCCACTTAATCACACACTAGGCAGTCATTCCATTGGTAATTGAGCATTACTGTGTAAGGCAGCAGTGGATTCTGTGAGAAGAGAAAGCGGAGAACAGATCAGGTGTTCTCCTGCATGTAATTTATATACTGTAGTCACCGAAAAATCTCGGTAACCCCTTTCTCATACCACCAGTAATTCCAGTGAAATAGAAATCATCACTGCACTGTACTGTCTCCTGTGAAATTGCACGTTCTGTGACCATACACGGATGTTCATTGGAAAGCTATCAATTTAAGTGTCATGCATGTGTCTGAAAAACACTTGAAGACAATTGAAGTGTAATGACATTCAAAGGCAACAGCAAGCCAGTCCCTCCATTTCAACACTTGTCATTTAATAACCCGAGATTCCCTTCTCTGCAGCAAGTTCACCCCCTGAGTCACTTTGGGAATGGATGGGGCTTAAATAGAAAAAGCTAATGATAAGACAGTTGCACATGCAGAGCATCATGATCTGCAATATCACCCGCACCCAAACTACAGTAGTAAAAGTTCACTGAAGATTGGGAGAAATATTTTGGAGGAGTGTCACAAGTGTTATCACAGATATGGTCTCTAAAGTAATAGCCCTATCACGCCAGTGCTTGAAAAGAAAGATTTATGGTCGTTGAAATATTTTGCATTATCTGTTGTTTCCAACCTCCATCTATCTCAGTTGTTTTGTCCCCTAGAGGGTTTTGGCTATGTGCCCCTTCTCTGTGCCAGTGGAATGTGTTATTGCACTTTCTCCTTGGATGGTGATGTTAATGCACCATAATAATATAATTTATCCTTGCTTGGCTAGTTAATTTCATAGTCCCCTCCCCAAGAATCAAAGCTAATGCACTGTAGCCTGTTGTTTCCTATTTACCTGATAAGGTGGGGTCTTGCTCCTGCGCTCGTTTCACTTTTAATTAGCTTAACCTCATCAGCAAAACAGTTATCAGTGAACACCCTGAAATCTGCATTTAAATCTCAAAGAGATAATGTTGGTTACGGTTGCACAGCAAGCTTGCCATTCTCACGTGGCACATTTACTGTGACAATGCCAGATTTGGCGCTTGAAATTCTTAGTCATTTAAAAAAAATAATCATATGCACTTGATGGCCACATACATGATATTATGCTATACACTTTTGAGGCTAAAGCTGCATGCACAAGGCCAAATGTCAGCATTAGAGGTGTTCAGTACATGTACGAACAAAACTGAATCACCATTGCCACTGACCGAATCAGTAGCTCTTAGCAGTGGAGCTCCCTTCACTGGAGACTGAGAGCACCGTTGGTCAGCTGCGATTCACAGTACATTACTTCCTCATTAAAAACATATTAAAAGACATTGACAGCCACAGAAACAATCATAATCTGATAACTATGTGGTAAATAATAGGCTGTGGAGTTATTAACCTTACAAACAGTTCTTGTATGGGCTAGTTTTGTTCTAAGCTGAATGAGACAGCTTTGCACAGACTGAACGTACTACTGAAGTGCATTTCAGCAGTGATGCAACCGCTCAGCTCACTTGGAATCTGGAAGTAAACTGAACAAAGTGATTCGAATCAGCATCATAAACATAAAGAAAAAATTGTGTTGTGTGTGTTGTTCCTTTGTGTGACCTGCCATGCCTACTTGCTGTTTGTGGTGTAGCCTGGCCAGAGTGGCTAGGAAGGTGGTAGGTAGGCAGACTCAAACATCATATGTTCGCAGAGGTGATTATTTTATTTACAGTGGTCTGCAGTACACGGATAATTCTATTCAAACAAACAAAAAGACTTACAAAAAATAACGCATCAAACTTGTAGCAACGCTAACAAAAGGCAAGTGTTCACAGCAGCACAGCCTCACCTCTTTCTCCTTGGGAACACAAGTTTATATAGGGCGGTCAATTCACACCCAACTGCTTCAGCCCATCCCATTTTGATCCAGGTTGATCTACTCCATAACGTTACTATCTAGACGTCTCTTAACATTTGGAACATAGTTACCAGTTCACTCCACTCTCACTGCCTACAAAACAGGTCAGGGTTATTCACACATTTATTTATAATAATCAGTGATGTCATCCATGACCACCCTGTTCCTATAAAACAGGAAATGCTTAGGCTGACCCCTCCCCAAACAATTATTCTGCATTGGGGAACTGAACAAAGGAACAAACAATTGTAAGTATTAACACAGGAAAACAATTAAACCAGGTTTAAACTTGCAACCTAATAAAATGGAGCTGAAACTAACTTATGACTATGTGTTTACTCTAACTTACCATATGCTTTGCTGTCGACTGTAACATAATGCAAACACAAACAACCCGGGATAGTAAGTGGTGCACTTTTACACAAGCTATGGTAAATTACAAAAAAAATAAACACTTATGTGTATAAACTAGACGGTAATGGCCTGTATGGGACAAGTGGTGAGCAAACCCACTTCATCACGCTGTTGTTAAGCTATTATTGGACAATTGCCGTTCGGGGGAGGGGTTTTAGTGAACAGCCAAGGGGCTGCAGTACTTTTGGAATACTGCATTATATGTATGAAAAATGAAATATAGTTCTATAAACGGTTATGGAGTCAGTTGGTAGTGTAGCGACACATTCTGATTGGCCAGAATCAGTTAAAATAAAATACTATTTTTTGTCTATTTTCATTCATATTAGCTGTGTCATTACCACTGAATCAGACCTTGAAAACTAAAGACCCCATTTTTAAATTAGAACAAGCCATTTCACAGGGTTGACATGTTGGCAGTGAAGGAGTCAAAACAAATCCCTTGTCTGCTGAAACATAACAAACCAGAGGTGTGGTTGCACCATTACAGGTGACACTTGCACTAACATTTGACAAATTAACACCTTTCACCTGCTCTGGTCATACTGGGGAAACACATTTAAAGTGAGGAGACAGGGGAAAGTGTTAGAATTGAGGGATTTGAATTGTTAATTCTCATTATTTCAGCCTCAAACGCTGCACCTTGATCATTTCTACATTTTTAGAAGTACAGTTAAGCTTTTTTGAAGTTTTCTGATTATCTTTGGTCCTTTGTTGAATTAAACATTCTTTTATCCCTTTTAACTTTATTTTCATAAACAAACTAAACTGTCATGTGTCACATTTTAATTACTGATACACTTCAGATGCAGGATTTATCTTTTCAAGTCTCACTGTAGCCTATTTGACATTGATTAATTGTTTTCCTTAATCCCCCTTATATTTCTTGCAACTTTTGTTTCTGATTGGTTTATGTGAGGAAATGAATTAGTGTTTAAACTGGTCCTATACCCCAAGTACAGTATGCAGTTTTTTTTTTAATAGTGTGACAACCCCGCACATTTGAAATGAAACCTTGCCTCTTGGTACAGACCTGTTAATTTTGGCAACTTCCAATCTTTAATATAATTTCCTCTTGGTGGGTTGTGTTACCCCAAAACAAACCACGTTCTTGGAATGGAGAGTTTTCTAGTACCAAGTTCAAAAAGCACCATTCTCACCTGCCCAAACCAACCAAACTGAGAGAGTAAACACAGTTTGTTCCAGAGTTCGAATAATTTGCTTGGCACAAGCTGGTGAACATAAAGTGGGCAGCAGAGCTTGCTCTCTCTTCTCCTCTGACTAGAGAGGCTTAACTCACCTAGCCTTATATCCGTCCTCCGTCAGTCTGATAACCTGAAAAAGTGGAGTGCTTCAGCTGATTAAACAAATTATCCTCTTAAAAGTAATTGAAACCTAACTTTACAGCATCTCTGACTTCACCAAGGTTTGAGGGTCTCCACGGTGCTTAGAGACCAAATTATCCTCAGTAGAAACCGATGCATCAGCTCAAAGCAGCTAGCCAGGTGATCATTACTGATACCTTTTACTACCTGGCTGGCATGACCCTCCACGCTATTTTTGTCTCACTGGCTGTCCATGATGGAATCAAACTGTAAATTGGTTGTCCCTTCAGCCATGTTCTTTTTTTAAATGATTCTGTATTGTTTACCCAAATCTGAGAGAAAATATTGTTCTGTTTAAAACAGTAGCTCTTATGAACTCCGTAATAGTACTTAAGTCTTGAGAAATGTGTTTGTAGAATCAGCCACTGCCTCTCTTTATCTTCATCTTTTAAAAATAGGATGTTGCTCCTGCTCCCGGGGCAGTAATTCACTCCATCCATGTTTATAACATGAGATGTAATCCAAAGTGAGTTGCTAGCTAGCGTGACAGACAGACCTGTTTGTTGTTTTGTCAGCTGATACATGGCTGTCACAGCCACCAGAGCGTTTTCAATCATCTCTGGGTTACAAGTCTCAGCAGGACTCTCCACTTGATTTCATTTATCATCAGCCTTGAATCATAACGGGCCTGTCACTTTCTCAGGCAGTGATAACCTACTTTAGATGCTCCCACACGCTACAGAATCAAATCTGTCCATCTGATGATTTGCTCTGGTCTTTCATCTCTAACGGCCTGCGACCGCAGCCCTGCGCACACACTGCATGCCCTCCGCCAAATAGAGGGGTCAAGTCATTTCAATCTAGGGTTTAATGTAACAGAGCAGCTCTGTGCATCAACAAATGATCACTGAAGATATCCAGTAGAGCACTGCTGCCCTCTGCTTGTGAGGAAGGACATCAAGTATGCAACCGCAGGGATGAGAAGGCTTGAAAAACTTGCCTTCAAAAAAAGGTAGACAACTGCCAACTTTATTGATAATGCATTCCGGTCTATTATCCCAGATAAAGAGGCTGGCAGAGACACAAGCATATTTGAGGATGAACTTGAAATGAAAAGTGAGAGAAGATGCCGGCTGCAGATCTGCGCGTGCCAACACATTAAAAGTTAAAATGGGCAGCAGAAATGTTGAGTTCGATAAATGCTAATAGAAAAGGCGATGCACTTTGGGCACCAGAGATCCAGTTTCCTGTTCTTTGCGATCCAGTTTTCTGCTGCTGGGTATTTGAACTTAAGGCATGTGCGCCGAGTCCAACCTAAAACCTTCACTGTGAAAACAAAATAGGGTTCTGTGTCTTTTGACCTGTTTAGGTCAGTTTATTCCCCTGATACTGCATTACAATCATGCGCTATTATCTATGGCTATATAATAATCTATGCCGTTTGTTTTCAGCTCCCTGCGGCGCCGTGTATTATCTGGTCTCTCAGCATGGCCTGTGGGCAGGGAGGTCTTTTTAAAAGTGCAGTCAATTCTCATGAAGACACACTGGAGAATATATCTGCTGCTGGCCTTATCATGGGAGGGGAGTTTGCTTTTAAATGAAGTGGGCACACTGCTGCTGCACTTGCCCTCCCTCATGTCTCGCTCTTTTGCTTTCAGCCCCACACACATGCTGCCACTATTCCCAAGGTGTCCCTATGGGAAGGATCTCAGCACTTTATCAAGTCCCTACTCCCTAGTGAGTCAAATTATGCTGTGCCATGACGTGCGTTTTCCTTTTTATGTTAATACTTTCTATCAGCAAAGTATGCGTCAGCATAAACTTCTCGCTCCCCCGCTCAAATTCCGATTACCACATTACCCAGACTTAAGCAGGATTAAGTCGAGGCGCCTTAAATGAACTTCACCTCATTCATGATACGAAAGGGCTCAATCATCCCAGAACAAGCAGAATCCATTATGTGCACCGTGTTATTTAAAGAGTTTTATTTGGTTGTGATGATGTAAGGAACAGTTCATCAGCGAAGTACACAGTCTGAGTCAGCAAATTGTATTGATTCATTTGTACTGAAAGGGGTTCAAGGTTGACATAATTGATTGTCACAAGTTTGGTGGTCATTAGGACTCCCAGAAGTGCAGGGAAGGACTTCAGCCGCATACTAATAGTTTATGTGAAAACAGTATAACAGTGATGATCCTGTTTGTTTGGTGACAACAAGGTAATATGCAGAAATAAAAGAGAACAGCAAAGTTTGAAGCTCAACACACTGCAACTTAAGAAAACACATGCCAAAAGCAAATTAATAAAATATCTTCACTGATTTCACACACATGCACAGCATTTAGAAAACTGAAGTGCTTGCAGAAATGCTGCAAGTAGCACAGACGACAACAGAAACTGTTTCCAGGGGATACTAAAAAGTGAAGAACATATTGTTGTCCCATCAAAAAACATACATTTTAACGCCCACTTAAGGATAGCCGACTTCAAACCATGAAAGTAACAAAAGAAATTGATTGGTCCTGCATTTTCTGACGAGATGTTGAAAAAGGGAAAGGAAAAAAATAACACTTGTAAAGCAGAAGAACAGATGCAGATGATTTGAGAGATTAAAATTATGAAAGAATTTTGGCTCCAAGTCAAGCTAATTGTGAAACCATAATCTAGATTATTGCAGCGCCTCCTTGAAGTCTGTGCCTGGAATTTGCAATTGTTTTTTTAGCAGAGAAAAATAATAAGAAATAATTTTCAGTGACATACTGATGGAGCCATTGGTGAGATCTCGTTTCCACAAACCTTCTCACAGCTTGAGGCAATGCCATCACTTGTGCAAAACTGGGGTATTTGTGTCTGTTTAAACAGCTGGAGATTAAATTCTGAACAAAAATAACTCTGCTTGTTTCAGGTGTATTGTCAAACCCGAATCCATGTAGCTGATTACATTTTGCATTTGCGGCGCACATATGAAGCAAAATGCACTTTAATGTGGAAGATTAGTGTCTCAAATTTCAGGTTAACATCTTAACGTCTTCATAAGTTATTGCAAAATGTTTGGAAATTAACGATTATGATTGTAAAATCAAAACAGATCTGGACATTTCTTTAACAGATTAGATCAGTGACATGTGAAGCCAATCCTGACAAAGTTTTGGGACAATTGGCCCAGCGGTTTCTGATGAGATGTTAAAATAGGTTTAGTGAGAAAAATTAGTGGAGCAAAGATAGAGATTTTGAGATTAACTTGATTGTTACAGCACCACATTGAGGTCAATGAAAGGCCAACTTTGGTTTCCCATTAAAGCCCCATTTGAATTGAATTGAACTGTGTGTCATTTTATGTGCAATGCACCAGCCAATTTTGGTAAGTTTTGGTCTTTTTGCAAACAGTGGAGCAAAAGAAATGTTAAATGGAATGTACTTATAGTGACTTTCTAGTCTTTTGAACACTCACGCTTTACATGTCACACTCACCCTATTCACACACATTCCACCACTATGCAAGGTGCCACAGTATAGTGTCTATATGATTTAACATTCAGAAAACAGCAAAATCCTGTCAACCAGATTCTGAAAAGTGTCATGGTGCTGAAAGGCCGAGAATCTAATTTATTTTCCAGCCAGAAGTGTGTATTCTCTTCTAGTAAAAAACCTGTATTTTTTGTTGGTTAATTAAGCTCTGGTGAAGTGTCTCTTCTCCTTTACCCGGACACTGCAGACTTTATATTTTGCCCAAAATGTCACTAACTCCCTTCTGGCTTGAACTCCTCTAATTAGCATTACTTTGCAATATTTAAAATGGCTTCACTTCTATCTGTCTCTCCTCTACAGGCTGTCCAATGCCCAGGGCATCAATATCCAAATTCTTGGCACTACCACTATTCTCATGATTGCCAATGTCACCGAAGAGGATTATGGGAACTATACCTGTGTGGCCTCGAACCGACTGGGTGTCCAGAATGCCAGTCTTTTCCTCTATAGTGAGTATTGACACTAATGCCATTTGCTGTAGCTCACGGTTTGAATCCAAGATGGAACGTTATTGTTTTATTATAAATATACAACTCCATATACTGTATGTACGTGTGCCACCTCTAGAGATTGTATACCTCACTACACACATCAATTATTAAGCATGAAATTTCAGGTTACAGTATAACATGGACCATGTTCGAACAAACATCTAAATCACTGTTTCAAGTTGAAGTCGAATGTCTTTGAGGTGTTATTCCTATTAATCTAATTTCCCATCAAATCCTTGAAAATCAGCAGGGAGGAAGCTCATTGTAGTTTTGGGTGAATTTCTTTAAGCTTCATTGTAAGAGCTAAACATTTGGAAGAAAAATGAGAACTAAGAGAACTAAGCTGCTACATAGTCAGTGTAGTAGTCATCAAACAGCATACTCAACTCTGCAAGACAGTAATTAAACCAAACCCTCAAGGAAATCCAGGAATATGGCTGGAAAGGGGAGGTGACATCTTTCAACACCCAAGTTAATGTTCTTAATTTCCATATTCAATTTGGTAGAGCAGAAGTGGAAGCTTTGCTTTGGTTTGTAACTTTGTAATCAGAGTGTAATATCCTGTTCCAAGTATCAAAGTAGTAAATATCAGTAATATTTATGTACAATGCGATGTATTACAGACCCACTGTATGTATGAGGTCAAATCAGTATCACAATAGAGAAAGAAAAAAAAAGAGATATGAGAGACAGTTGTGATTAGGACATGAATGTCATTATAGCTGTGCCACTAAAGGGCAGAAAAAATCTAAACAAGTTGACATGTCTCTTACTCATTAGGGTTACCATGTTGACAAACCATACTCATACACACCCAGCAGACACATGAGCAACATTTTCATTCAGTTGGAGTAAATATTCAGACTATTGGAACAGTCTACAACAATAATCTGCTCTCCTGATTTTGGCATTACAACTTTCACATAAGACAGACTTATTTTTTATTACCTGTTAATATCAAACAATTTTTTCCTTATTTAATTTACTCTTATAACACACCTTTCAGAGAGCCAACACAGCTGTTTCACTGAATTGCAAAAGGCAAAAAGCTGCTTGAACTGCTATAAAAAGTGCTTGAATTGCTATGATCCAGCTTTGAAGCCTGTTGCACTTCTCTTTGTGGAAAAAAACAAGAATAATGACGTTTGAATTGTTGAGCTAGAACAAAAATAAATGCACATACTGTACAGTAAATATGTAGCTCAACACACTGCAGCTTAAGAAAAGACATGCAAAGAGACAAAACAAATGTGAATTAAGAAAACACCTTCATCAATTTGACGAGCATTTAGAAAACAAAACAAAAGGTGAGAAAACTAAATACAGAAACTTTGCTAGGAAATGAGTTGCAAAACAGCTGAAATGACTTTGTTTTGTTTTAACATTCTGATTGCACGATGCAGATTTTACTTTACATACCAGTATTTGAATTGGTGGCCTAGTAATCAGCACAACATGGTTCTTAAGCATGGGGCATCAAAAGCACAAGATGGCCACCAGATGTCACCAAACACCTCTAAAAGACACTTGCAATGCATTTTGGTATATTTACTGACTCGGAGGAAGAGCATATGTATGTAAAGCATCAGAACAATTCATTTGTTGGTATTACTCTTCTGTCAAACTCCAAAATTGATAATTGGCATTGTTATAATTATAAAAATATCAGTATTATCTGTGTGAATGCTCAAGAAAACTAAAATTGTGTGTGTCCAATTATTTCTTCAATAGTTTTTTGAAGGTGGTCCGGTCTGAGTGAGGTCTCTGGCAGTGATTCTGACTACATTAACACACTCTCACTCTCTCTCTTTCCCTGTGTAGGACCCGGGACAGGTCGAGATATCAACGGCTCCGCCTGTGTATCTCAATCACTGTGGCTCCTGCTGGCCTGCTTCGCCTGCCTTTTCTTCAAGTGTTAATACCGCTGTCTTCCTCTTCCTTCTCCTCCCTACCGGCGCTCCCTCCTTCTCCTCCTCCTCCTCCTCCTCCTTCTCTCCAGCTCACCGACATCCTTATTGCTACCTTGTTACCAACTTTACTGCCCCCACCCCAGACTGTTTGCATCATGATACGAAAACCTTATGTGCTCTCGAGCACTGCTTACAGATATTACGAAAAAGCGATGGGTTATGAGTAAAATGAAAAACATAAAACAGTGAAATGAAGGACAAAACAAGCAAACAGTGCTCTTTTAAAGAATTGCATTGTTCTTATAAATTCGTATGCACTTCTTTGTTTCTGCTATATCTTGTCTTCAGGGTCTGGATCTGGTTTGGGATTTGTTGTATTTTTGTCCTCATGAGAATGAAAGCAGAGGCTCCCCGCTCACAGGGATGCCAACAATCATTCGTATCTAGAAGTACAGAGGACATAAGGTGTATTACTTCGTACTCCAATAGATGCATTATGTTAACTTCAATTGTAGATTTAACCAAGTGTTTAACCAGTGCATTAATGAGCAACATGCAAAGTATCTGCCAAATATCCATATGTAGATTTGAAACTAACACACAAAGAAATCAAAGGGAAAATACTGCAGCTGATTCTGTAATAAGATTAGAGCTTGATATTAAAGTCTGTAATGCCATAATCTGATGCTACTACTCTGAAACAAAGATACAGAGCATTAGCCGGAAATCTCTCCAGTCATTGACATTGTTTCTAGATGCAGCAGTCACTTGGGTTGTTGCCGTCCAGCCCAGAAATCGGGGATGCAGTGAATAAAATCGACATGTTCCTGCTGAGCTAAACCATGCGGAGTGCAAACCTGAAGAAATTAGTTTATCTGGGGTATGGATATCTACATCTTCATTCAGTGGCTTTGCAACCACTCGCCTTTATTCCAAAATAATTCTTCTTTTCTTTTGCAGCAGTAAAAGAAACACAGTAGGTTGTAATGATGCGTACTGTACATAGTAAAATTTTGTATTTCTCTATGATAAGACAACTTGTCGTGCCACTGTAACAACAGGAAACAGAGAAAATTGTTGCAGTGTATGTTGCTTGTTTGACAACCAACCAACCATACAGTGCAGTTTGTCTCTGCTCCACAGCAGGCTGCGCCGCATTTAGCTACATATACTGTACCACATACAGTGTTTGCTTTTAGTTAATAAGTTTTAGGATCATTCTTCTATACTGCTGGAATTTGGATAAAAATGTATGACACCAATGAATGACTTACTTTTTAGTTTCTCTCTTTCAAAGAAGTATGTGTGTTTTAATATGAAATGATACAGAAGAATTCATAATATATTGATATTGAGGGGGTTTTTTTCTGTCTTTACCTCATTCATTTTAGTTGTGTGTATATATATACTTGAATCCAATGTCCTTATACTTTATAGAAAGGCAAATTCCGTGTGTCCATATGTCTGAATGGGGTAGCAATTTGTTGAGAATGACGTCGTAGCAACCCTGCTCTATCATGTGAACCGAAGCCCATTAGATAACAATGTTTTTAAAAAAAGGTCTAGCAAAAAAAAGAAGATAGTTTTGTGCAGTTATTATTGTACCTATCTTTGAGAGTACTGACTTACATGATGTTATAGAGAATGGAATATTATATTTAGACTGTAATGCTCTTCTGTACACCTGGAATTCAAAGAGAGCAGCAAACAAATGAATACTGAATGTTTATTGCCGCTAAAGACCATCAAGGCCACTGTGCTGATGGGCCTTTTCAACAAAATGATACCTTTATGATACTAAAGCAAATTTTCTCATCACACCTCACCAAAAGATTACTGAATTTATTTCCTTATGAACAAAGTGGTTAAATGAATACTACATGTCAATATTTAGTAAAACACACAAGAAGAAGATCTTTCAAACAGTGCAAATCTTTCAGGAAACAGCTCAGAGATGAACTGCTGAAATCGGTGCACTATTAGCTGCCTTTTTTTGCCATTTATTTTGACCTACTGTAAGGTGACTAATCGCGTATGGACTCCAGCTCAGCTCCTCGACTGGATGTGTGTTCACGTCTCTGCTCTTCTAACAACCAAGCTGAGATAGTACTAGTACTGTAAAACACACAGTGTAATTAATGTCATCCTTGTCATGCATTAAAGAAATTGTTCCCAGTGTTTTCATCGTAAATGCTTCTGAGGCCGTGGCTGTGTGACTTTGTAGTGTTGGTGATGCCATCTGATCCAGTCTAATTTTCACGTGGTACAGCTGTGTAGAGAATGAGTTTTAAAGCTGAAGCATCTAAACAGTTAAAACAACATTTGTCTTGTCTCTATCAGTCACAACATAAACAATATCTTACAGTCAGAGTTCTCAGTCTAGGAAGTGATAAGAAAGCTGCTCGTATTTATGCTTTCATCATCTTAACCGGCTTTTTAAAATTTATTTCCTACGACTCTGGTGGATCCACTTTATCGTGGATGAACTTGACTCCTGGTGTTTTTCTACTGCACTGGTATTTCTGTAGACTCTTTTACCGCTTTTTAGCCTCTGGCTTGCCCATACTTGAGGATGCTTGTTTATCAGCAACAGTTATCTTCTTACTGTCGTAAGTGAATGATCTGGAAGCTGTGGTGGAATAGCTCTTCATGATCGGTTTGCATGAGAGTGATCTGTGCTACATGTCTATTTCAGTAAGTCCGTCTGTCTCGCATAAAAGAAAACCTCAGGGCAGAGCAAAGCTGGCCTTGGGTAGACTCTCAAACTAACTAAAATGTGTTTAAAATTTAAAATGTGTGTTTTTCTTTTCTTTTCTTTTTGCTGGAGGAGACCCTGACAGACCAGAACAAGGTCAAATACCTCCAAATTTTAACCTGCTTGGAATGCATGATTCACTGCATCCAGGCAAACAGCGTGAGGGATCTTATTTTAAAGGATGCTACAATAAATTGCCTGTCATTGTCTAAACTTTGTAACGTTTGGGTGATTTTCACATAAACCTCACCAATGTGGATGTCCAAGTGTGTCCATGCAGGTTAAAACCAGCCAATAAGCACTGAGTGATACTAAGACCACTTACGTAAAAGCCATCAAGCTCTGTCTTAACCTTGAAGCAGAAAGGAATAAAGAATGCTGTCCTTCCATTGCTCATACTGTAGAGACCAAGAGCCAGCCTAAGGACAGAGCACCAACCCCCTGTAGACAGACCTGGATATCTACTGAAGACTGTAGACACAGTTATCTAGTTTACGATTGATCATTGCCTAAAAACATCTCCATCGCTTCACTGTTGGCTTTTGTATGTGCGCGTGTGTACTCTGATGATTCTGATTCTGTTCATTATTATTAACCTGAGAAGTTAACGTGAGGCATGAGATACATGAGGAGTTGGCCAAACAGCTAACTTTCTACTTTCTGTTGATGGGTGGTAACCCTCTATTTAGAGATTCTTTTTTTCTCTCACTCTCTTTTCCTCCTCTGTGTGTATATAAAGTATGATGTTTCTACAGTAGAATGTTGTAAAGTCAGCAAATCCATAAGATCGTGTTTATACAATTCAACGTTTAAAACTTAAAAACAAGCAAATGTAACTATCAAGTTTGTATGTCCCTGGAAGGGGAATTAAGATTCAATCATGGATTATGACACAGCAATGTCCCGTTTTTTTTTTTTTTTTTTACTTTACTTTATTATGGCATAAGGTGATTGCAGTCAGTTTCTAAAAAAAAGATATGTAATAAAGGTATATGAGAAAATGTTCATAACACAAAATAAAGTTGTTTGAATTCAATGTTCCGTATTTGAATGTGACTTGAGATGTCGGGGAGCTTAACCTTTTTTTTGGGAGATAGCTTGGAACACACGGAATCTCACTGGTACTGTTGTGTTTATCACCATGTAACTTGCAAATAAAATAATATATGTATTGTTACATTTCCTCTGGAAGACATTTTTGTCCTCGCCAAGTGTGAGAAATACAACTGAGATCCAGCTCGTCACCAAGGGAATGTTCCAGTTTTTTGTGCCAAAGGTGAGAGGTAAGACTGGCTCTTTACGCCGCATCACTGCCATGAAGTGCTGCAGTAAAATGTTTTAACCACAAGGTGTCATAACAAACCAAATTATGCCCCCACTGTGTTGAGGACACAAACACACCATTCTGCATCCTTATTAGCCTCTGACTCTGAAGATGAACAGGGAATGGAGCAGTGTCAAAGGTTAGAAAAACAAGCCTGTAGCTGCCAAGTTTCCAGCTCAAACCCCCACACCAGCTGGGAAAATGTGGGCAGTGAAAGGCCAGTATTTTATATATACCATAAGTGTTTTCATCCAGAGAGACTGGATGCAACAGTAAAAAAAAGACAAAAAATGAAGGGGTGAGATCAACTTTAGTCCTTCAAATAGAGAGATTTGAGAAAGGAATTGTGACAGGAATTACTTAAAGATGAGAGTATATGAAGGGAGGAAGGTATGGGAGAGTGTATGACTCAGAGGGGAGAGGGCGATAAAAGAAAGTTTTGAGAAGAAGTATTCTCATTCCAGGACTGCTTAGTTCAGCAAACCAGCTTCATTAGTGTGAAGGTCACACCACTTCTGTGAGACTGAGGTTGGTATTTATGTACATCATGGTGCCGTTATTATTTATTTCATTTTTACTTAACCTTTCTATCTTGACAGAAGTCCCATGGGTTCCATTTCAACTCATTTGCTCTTGCATAATTTTACTGTTGTGTCCAGTATAATAGGGTAGGGTCGATTATCTCATTCTGATATTAGAGATATACAGCAGATTAACTATTCAAAATCAATCAAGTGTGTTACATGCACACTAGTATCTAGGTGTTTGGAGTACTTTTAGAAACCTGGATGGTGGCTGGAGTACTTTGATAGAAACCGGGATACTGTGGTACCTGAGCTTCTGATCTGTCTCTGTGTGCATAAATGACTGACTGCGATGTTGAGGAATTGAGACACAGAGATGATCAGAAATATAACTGGATTTCTCATGTTTCCGAAATTAGATCAAAACCAGCATACTAGTGTGAATGTCTAAAACAATAGTTACTTAGGTTTTGCAAATAATTAGCTAAATTTGCTAATGATTTAAAAGAAATTTGTTGTAAGATGTTGACATCTGATGTTCAGTGAATACTTTAATCCTACAAAGTCTTGTCTTTACTCATCCCTTTCTGTACAGATTAAACAAACAAGATTATGTTTTACCACACCGCCAGGTAAGCTGTTTCCCCATTTCCAGTCTGTAGCTAAGTTATGGCTGTACATGAACATGGCTTTAAACAAACTCCACAGTTTATGATGGTAATTGGCACATTTGCTTTATTTTGAAAACAGACATTGAAACCATTTTTATTTTTTCATGTTTTTTTCTCACAAGTTTGAACTCCTTGATAAGGTTGAAACTGGACATTGCACTCACTGGAACATGGGAAAAGTATTTTTTGTTTGCTTGATTTGTTTGATTTTTCTTTTTTTTCGTAACATCAGTGCAAGAGTATTTTTCCAATTCATATAAACTGTCATAACAACACCAAAGACATCAAAAAGAAGCCGCCACACCTCTTAAGTTTTTGTGACTGCGAAAAAGTTCCTCTCAGGGGGAGAGTTCCCATCATGCATCTGGTTCGATGGTTCATGCTACTGTTCTCACGTTTGGTTGGCAGAACACAAATCGTCAAGTAAGAGCCAGTTACATCAATACCATAGCTGATTTCTATAGTTTATTATATGATCATGTCATTTAAATGGCAACAGGTCCTTTACTGTATATGTGAGTAAACAGAGAGTTTGTAAAAGGGGTGTAAACCAAGCTTGAATGACTCAAGCAGAATAGAGAGAGAGTAATAGTCTTGTACTATATGTGGTTTTTGGATTCAGAATATAGCTGCCCAACTAGAAAAGTCACACATTTAATTATACATTCTATTCTCCATCCGATGTGTCAGTATATCACCTATTTGCTATGTTCTCAATACACTTGTACTGTGTTGAAAACTAGAGTTGCATTTTAAAACCAGCTTGTTTTTGTGCGTGCATTTGCAGAAATACAGATTTTATTTGCAAAATGTGTTTAAGGAAAGTGCATTGCAATGCAGATCAAGTATGGTGCATTCACAATGCGTTTTAAATGTGTAAATATCCAGTTGGGAGCATTCCTTCCACAATTCCTTCACAATAGACAGTGAAGATGCACCAAATGAAATCCTCCTCCTCCTCCTCCTCCTCCTCTCGTCATCATCATCACCGTCGGCATCATCATCAAGGTAACAATCAATTTTCATAATCAACAACAACATCATCAACATCATCATCACTTCCTCATAGTATTAGCTTGAGCCAAAAAACTTCACGCTGGAAACTCCCCCAACATGAGAAAATCATTGCCACACAAAAAATGACAAACAAATAGAAACGGACTGCCTTCACATTGGGAAGGCAAAGAGCAACCTTTTTAGATTTTTGTTTTTGTGTTATTCTTCATACTCTTAATTCTGCTTTCTTTAGGTTAAGCTTTGCCTTAGTCATCCTTGGACTCGGTGGCCTCTGCCGCTGCGTCTGCCGGGGTGGCCTCCTCTGCTTTAGACTCCTCTGCAGCATCTGGGTGGAGGGAGGGAGGCAGGGAGGATGAAGGGTAAAGAGAGAAAAAGGCAAAGCGAGAGGAGGAAAATCAGATGTAAG
Source organism: Micropterus salmoides (assembly GCF_014851395.1). Lineage (NCBI taxonomy): Eukaryota > Metazoa > Chordata > Actinopteri > Centrarchiformes > Centrarchidae > Micropterus > Micropterus salmoides. The sequence goes on along the minus strand of NW_024042261.1, from coordinate 11,884,251 downwards.
AGAAGGGGGATATGATAGATAAATGGTGGGTTGGAGAGAGGAAGAGAGAGAATTAGCCTGTGGAGAGGAGATTTTACAATGTAAGGCTGGAATAATGATGCTCTATCTGGGTCTTCTGAGATACTGAGCATCAAAGATTTTACGTGTCAGCTGATACTTTTGACTTTTTAAATATTTCACCTCAGAAGGTTCTCTGTGTAACAACATCCATAGGTTAAAATTAAAAAAGCATAACAAAAAATATAACAGGAGATACTATGTAATTCCATGTTGTTCACAAGATGTCAACTCTACTAAATCTGAGAGCATGTGAGTTAGAAGATGGAGCCTAAAGTCTTAAATCCCACATTGGCTGTGTAAATAATAAAGGAAAAGAGTGCTCCTAATGGACCCATGAAGCATTTGAACTGACATCACAACGCTAACAGTAGCATCTCGGCCTGTCACATCTGATACCCTGTGATGCCCACAGTGTAATGCACTATAACAACATCCAGTGGTGGTTTACTAAGAGGTGAATACTGCTGAATAACAATTAATGATAAATCGCTAAGCCATAACTAATGGTGTTTGTTGAGGAACATTGCACTGATGGTTTATATTTTTCTTTGCATTACCCTATTCTGCCTATGCTGTATGCTACTTTACTGCTAAAAATATGGCAATTATATCTATCAATTGTCTATAAAAAATATATATATATATATGTCCTTGTCACGCAGTAGATGGACCTTTATTTTAATGTTTCTGACCAAGCCTTTTATTCAAGTGCCCTGAGAGCGGTGATGTCATACCACGATGATCTCATATTCTTTTAATAGAAAGACTTCAAAGAATGACATCATTGCCTGGGAGATTGGGGTGATGGAGTGCGTGTGTGTGAGAGTGTCTGTGAGGGCGAGGCAGAGAGAGAGACAGAGAAGTGGGGCGATCATGTCTGTGTTAGTGCTTGTACTAAAACTGTGTGTGGGCGTGTGTGTGTGTGTGTGTGTGTGTGTGTGTGTGTGTGTGTGTGTGTGTGTGTGTGACTCAAGGCAGCATGATCTTACCAGGTAAGAGGCAATTAGCTTGTTACCCAGTATGACAGACTTGAGAATGTATTTTTCTACAGCCACTGAACTGTGTGATGCAAATGCAATTTAACCCAAATCACAGAGCCAAAGCCCGTCATTTCTAGTAGTCTGATATCAGTGCCATCGCCGTTAACTACACCAGCGATGACTCAAATGTAGGTTTAGTTTTGCTGATGCATTTGCAAATAAGAATTCATATACGGAAAAACAAACTCCCAAACTCTGGTGGTCTTTGTTGCGGTTTGCCGAATCTGCCCACTGATTTTATTGAAGTTTTCAGTAAACAATGTTAATGAGAGCATGACGCATTGTTTATCGTGGAAATTATAACTCGGATATAAAGTAGATGCACATAATCTTCTTTTTCCAACTTCCACTTACATTTGTAATTTTTCAAAAGTTCTTGTGCTAGAGGACTACATGGAGAGCCACAAGGTTTTGTCCTGGATTCGTTACTTCTCAATCTTTGTTACCACTATGTGTCAGCACAGTATTGATTTTCACTGCTATGCAGATGACACCAAACACTATATAGCTGTTGATCTTGATGACCTGAGCCCTCTTTACTCCGTTGAGAACAGCATCTTTGATATTAAATGATAAATGACTCAAAATTTCCACCAAATTAATTCACATCAAAACAGAGGTCCTCGTTATTGGTTGAAAAGAGGAAAAGGAAAAAATGTGCCTACAGTTTACTACACAATACAAGAGGGCTGACCACAGGCAATGTACCTATAATCTATAGCACATACAGAATAGGTTTTAACTGGTTCAAAGAAAATTGATCACATCTCTTCACTGGTTCAAGATTCATGTACCTGTCTATAAATGTATTTCTGGACCCTGATTGTGTGATATTGTATGACACGTATTCCCTCAGATTTATAGACACAGTGACTAAGACAAAGGACTCATGGTGGATTTTGGACCCAAACTGTGTGACTTGTTAAAAGTCTTGTTTGAACTCACCTTTTCTGCTTTGATTTCACCTAGAATCTGTTTATACCTCTTCACTGACATCTCTGGAACATGTCCACTACAGCTTAATTTTAGAAGATTACAATTATTGAAAATATGATGGTGGAAGTAATTATTGTATGGTCATTGCTGTTGTTTGTTTTCTTTTTATTTCAATTTTTTGTATTTTAAGATTTTACCTGTTGTTTAAATTGTCAGTACCTTGCACGTAGCTGGTGTATGAAAGGTGAAGGTACAAATAAAGTGTATTATTATTTTATCTTGTGTGAATTTACAGTGATATGTTATCATGCTATGACAGTTAACAACTTGGTCAGATGTAACTAATTGAAAGCCAGCGACATGGACTATCCTTGGTGGAGAATCTGGATCCCCATCCCCAGGCAACCTCATAAATTATTCAGTCAGATCAGAGAACCTGGAGTCCTTGTGCATGTGACTCCGGTCTGCGCGCTGACAAACCTTAACCAAATGACTTTGTTATAAATATTAATTGGCTCTCTGAGTCACTTCGGTTGGTAAAGCACATTGTGGCCAGCAGTGGATTCTTACTTAGGCTTTCTTTGTCAAGTAGAGTTTGTTTGTGACAGACTTCCCCAGTGTGGATCGTGACCAGTAGGGATCATTAATCATTCATTGAAATCAGAGCACCTGTTATCCCCGCTCTGCTCCATGCAGGCCAGCTATCCCATCGAGGTGGTAACTATGACAACAGGGAGACAGTGCTGTCTAGGTGACCTAGTTTCCGTGTAGTTCTCCAGTTGGTGTGTGTGTGTTTCCCACCTACTCGAGACTGAGCATGCTCCATTAACTACCTGTCTGACCCAATATGAGAGTCCTTGGACCAGAAATATGGGTTCATGTCAAGTGTATGTTGTGAGTTTGTTGTATTAATGTTATAATGTAATTTCCTGGTCTTCCAGTTCCTTCTCAAGTATATGTATAACTGATCATTTCCAAGCTAACACTAGCTCAATGTACAACATCATTCATGACCAGGCCTGCATTTCGATCCCAATCCCTGCCTCATCAGTATGGAGTTTCCATCTTGCACAGGCTGCAGTCTAATCTAACACTGAGCTGTGTTTCTGTGTTAACCAGTGAATGGTGGAGCACTGCCAACGATCTTTAAACCCCAACAACTCAACCAGCAGTTATTTCCTGTTGTCCCTGCCAAGCAGGCTACGGGAAAGCTTACATATTCTTCTTTGTTACTGTTTGTACAGTAAGTAATTGCTTCTTCATTGGCAAATGTGTGTCTGGAATTATTTTTGTCTCTGAACCCAGTGCCCTTGCAAACATGTCCACACCTAAGTGTTCAGAGTGCTTCAGAACCTTCTTGTACATCCTGCCCAAGTGGGCTTATTTTATTTGGCATGTGTGCATGAAATGGGCTTTTAAATGAATCCTATAGTAATAAATGGAAGTTAAAAGTTTTAGTTTAATCCGCATACCTTGTTTATCATTTGTTTGGTTAGGCTCCTCCTTCTCAGCTGTCGGGCTGACAGCAGCAGGCACATTGGCTTGTCTGGCCTCCTCCTTTTTCTCTTCACTCTCCTCCTCCTCCTTCTTCTCATCAGCTGTGGCTGTGGTGGGACTCTTGGCTGCTGCTGCTGGGGCCTCCACCTCTTTGGGCTTCTCCTCAGCTTTTTCCTCCACCTTTGGCTCCTCTTTCTGGGGCTCAGAGGGCACTGTGGCAGCCGTAGGAGAGGCAGCAGCGGGTGCTGCAGCTACAGGAGAAGTTGCTGCGCCTGCAGCTGCTGGAGAGTTGGCTGGCTTGTCTGCCACAGGACTTTTGGCTTGGCTCTCCTCTGCCTCCTTCTTGACCTCCTCTCCTGCAGCTTCCTCCTCCTTTGCAGGTGCTTCGTCTCCCTCTGCTTTCTTTACCTCCTCTCCTCCCTCTGTTGCCTCCTCTGTGGCAGCAGGAGTGTCTCCCTCCTTCTCTTCTTCTCCGTCTTTCATCTTTTTCCGAGTTATGTGTCCACGGAAGCTGGCCTGTATTTTGGTGGCAGCCTTGTGGGCCTTGTCCTCGGGTTTGTTGGTGGTGCCATCCTGTTCAATCTTCTGGTCTGCCTCCTCATTCTTCTCCACCTGGCAGCCAAGAGAAATTACAATAGATTAACATCTACTGTATGACATCATGCAGGTCCACTGGAAACCAGCCAGGGAATGTACTGGTTGTTAACACTAAAAACTTGCAAAGAATCCCTCTACTGTGGGAGTTTGTAGCTTGAGGATGATCACCCCAAAACATCATGCTCTCATACTTTTATTTGGGCTTAGAATCCTACCAAAGGTACAATGTGTTGTGATTTGAAAGATCAGAAGTTAGAAAAATACAAAAGTGTATGCTATGAGAAAGGGTTCAGTAGTTAACATGAATTGAGGTATTTATAAACATTACTGGAGAATTATAGACTGGGAAAAGTCGGGTTAGGATTTGGTGAGTGAAAGTGTAGGACTGGATGAGGAGCAGGGTTAGGAATAGGACAGTACACAACGTAATATTGAAAGGGGTTCCATGATATTACCTTCCGTAACTGGATCCATAGCTGTCCATCAAATAGTGCGTTGTGCTATGAGTCATATAAATCTAATGAAAAGAAATCAAATCAAATAAAGGAATGAATGATGAGCACTGAAAGTGGCAAACAAAATGAATCAGTACATTCAAAATGAATAGGCAAACAAATCAAGGTAAAATATTCTCTAGCCACGGTTCAACCAATCAAAAGCTTCAAATGTGCACCATAAATGAATGTGAATAAGCAACATGAAGCAAACACAAATTGTCAAAGAGCATGCAGGCAGCGCAGCATCAGTTAGCAAAATGATAGAGATGTGAAAACCGCAGAATCTGAATAGCTTTGAGGGATTTTGTCCTTCCAGGTATCAAGACTCTGTTAGGAGTCAGTCATTGGTTTGACAGTTGAATGAATCTACAGCGTTTTATCATTTTATGTGCTGGAAAGAGGAGATTTAGTGCCATTGTGAGTCATGACAATAACAGATGTGCGTGGGGGTCGATTGTCTCCACATAATGAATTGGATACACTGGGATTTGAGGCACAACAAATGACTCTCTTTATTGCGGTTATTCAAACCAAGCATGAGGTTGATATTGTCCTCTTGATAATGTAAGTGAAATAGATTTAGGGAATAATTAAACTTAAATGTAGAACCTCTCCGTGTTCCCTGCATTCACTGTTAATGATATCTTCAAAATTGTAACCGGAAATGTGCAAAATGTAAGTGTTCAAAATGGGGACTCTTTCTCCAGAATAACGAACCAATCTCTATTCTCTAGGTACAGTAGCTTTCTACGGCTCCAGCTCCGGCTGCTAGGGAACGAGCTGCCTGCTACAATCTCCTCAGCATTCACTGCCATACCCCTCCCAACCATCAAAGGTTACCTTGACAACCAGAGTGCTAACTCATCACGGCGCTGTCTGCTGGTTGGTGCTATGAAAGACTATATGTCACCCTGATTGGCAGTGCACCTGACCCCTCAGGGGAGCAAGCCAATAGTAACTCGTAAATCAGGCGGAGCAATCAGCATGGCTAAGGGAGGGTTGTGTGTGATGCAGCAGTAGGGTGCGGTGCGGGGCCGGTGGGGGGGCCAATGGGTTTATATGTGCCTGTATGCATCAATGCTGGCGGTCTGTGTCACTGAGCAGTAGCATCTTGTTACAAGGTGAGTGAATTTGAGTGAAAATGGTTTTCAAGATGCAACTCGTAGGTACATCCATCAGTGTATTTCCTCATCCATCAGTGTATTTCCTCATACCTTCTGTCTCTGATAATGTCATTATATCGTATATGAGGTTTGACTTGGACAGCTGCCTGTGTGAGGGATCACATCTGTGTGACATGATTTAAGAGCCAGAGGCCCTAAACCAACATGTCTTTTTCAGGGTCAGTGTGTCAGTCCAATATTGGAGCAGAGAGACCAAGGTGCAGCTGTGCTGGTATATACCTATATTCACATGCCATCCCCAGGGTTCAGGGTGTAAATCCTGCCCCGGGCCATCCTGCAATTCTTAATATACGCCATCTTCCTGAAGCAATTTTGTGCAATGTGATATTTTAAAAAAACTGCAGATGATGCTGGCTATGAGAAGGATAGAAGAATTTCAGGGGCTTTACACTGCCCTTCAAATATAGTGAGTTATGTTTAAAACCTGAACTAGAGCTGTTTACTTAACAACGAGCTATTAAGTGTGGAAGTAAACTTCAACAGTGTTCTGATATTACAACACTTAGCCAATGTGGAGACAAAGCACTACTGGCACACCCAGTACTCTTAATAATATGCAGGTCTCCGGTGACTTATTGGGCGTTTATTATGTCTGATCTCATAGGTGCTTACAATTGCCAAAAATTTGGCCCAAGCACTTAACTCTAAGTAGAATTACTTACTGGCTGCATACAGTGAGTCAGACAGAGAGAGAAAGCGATAGATGAGGGTGTTTGGGAATATGGGGGTATGACATCATTATTGGAACAGAGGGGATGTCATTTAATTTAGAGATCTGGGCGTGTGTGAGTGCAAATGCAATAAAATACCAGCAGAGAGCCAAGTGATCTCATATCGGTGTAAGGAGACGGGGAAGAACGATCACATCATGGTTTGACCACAATTGTAGCATCATCATTTGAATTATAGATGTTTGTCTGTGCATCACCCTCAAAAGTGCTGTGCTGTGATTCTCTGACTGCTGTGGTCTGTTTCCATGGACCATAAGATTCAGTACTGAACTGCTTTGACCTGTCACATCAAATATATTATGCTTTAACATACAGTGTACCAGTAGTTAATGTCTGAGATAGTGGCTACATCAACATCTCACATTTAAATCGAAAGTAAACAGAAACATTACTGCAAATCCTTTAAGAATTGCTTCTTGAAGACTGTGACTGTTAAGTGAACCCTGGTCACGTATCCTCCTGCAGGCGCTATTCCACTCGGTGTCTGTGCGGCACACATTTTCATTCATAAAAACAGCAGCACCTCCCAAAGATACAGCACACCACAATGTACACTCCCAAGTCTTCACCCCAAGATTGCACGACCCTTTAAACTCTTCCTTGATTCATTTGCAGTGAGACAACATATTTGTTTTTATCAGGTTAATCAAATGACTTATTACAATTGGCCCACAGTGTTTCCTCTTTGAACATGTTTTTTCTGGTTGCCGTAGATACACTACATTAACCACCAAAAGAGGCTTTTATTATACAGCAAAAAAGGGATGTTTGCAATATAAAAGTGCTTTCCTAGCATGATTGTAAAACAGATTTTGCAATCCTCCTGCAATCACAGGCTAATATCTTCAGTATAATGTAGCAACATTAAATGCTTGCTGTAGGACATTTTAGTTTGTGTAGGTGACAAATAATGGCTGCCATCTTTATGTTCAGAATCTAAATGTACAATAGCTCAGGTTCATTTATTTAAATACAAGAGGTGACACTCAACAGAGGACAAACGCCTCTGTCTATCCTGTCTGTAAAAGTAATAAATGGCTGTGCTAAAATGTGTTCAGTACATTCTCTGACAGTTGGATGTGTCCATTACAGCTATGCCTAGCAGCTGCAGTCTGTGCTCGCTCTCTGTCTTGCTCTGTCCTTGGGTGGGTACTGGCTGTCGTGAGAACCACACCCGACAGTCAATGGCTTTACTGATCCAGACCCACACACACACACACACACACACACACACACCATCCCCCAATGGTGACACACAGTAACACCTTCCCGCTGCCTCATTCCCAGTGCCATTAGGGACTTGTTTCAGGAGGGGGGAGGAGGGGGGAGGAGGGGAGGGGAGGAGAAACGAGGGGAAGACACGGTGGAGCGGTGTGGTTTATGCTGGTTGAATTACCACAGAACCACAGCTCACGCTTATGCACACACCAGCACGCATTTAATCATTTTTATTTTTTAAGTTCTGATCCATTCAAGCTGGAGACTCCATTTTCACCTCGCCCCTCCGCCCAGCCTTGGATTGAATGCCTCTAGCAAGAGGGGAAAGAAATAATAAAGGTAATATTTAGATTTATAATGGTGGAGTTACAGAACATTGCTTTGCAAAGGCCCTTTATATCACCAACCCAACAGGTGCAGCTGCTGTAATGTGTAATTATTGAATATTTGTGTTAACACAGATATTATAAGCAATAAAATAAATAGTGCATTGGCTAATTTAAATAAAATGAACCCAACATTTTTCATGTTCTCACAGTTCCCAAACAGCCGGAGAGGTAATATTAGCCACCCTGCTGGCGGCACACATACTTTCTGCAATGACACCTCTCTCATAATTTCAATGGCTGTCTGCCTTTCTGCAGGAGTCATCCAGACACCAAAGAGCAAAGACTGGCTGCTGTCTGCAACTGCTGAATATCTCCCTCTCCTTCTTTCTCTTTCTGTCGTCTTTCACTCTACTCCTCACTGAGCAAACTGCTACCCACTCATTCTCTCTCTCGCTCTCTCTCTCTCACACACACACATACACACACAAACACACACACACACATCGACAGACACAGCAGAGCACCACACCCTTTTAGCCAGCTATCTCCTGCAGATGAGGAGAGGGGGGCTCAGGTGGTGACTGCCACAGCCCCCACTCGCCATCACTCTGTCTCTCCTTTGACTGTGAATTGATGAGCGATGCTTAAGGATGCCCTGTTTCTTTTACGACGGCCCGGGAAAAGATGCTCCGCAGCAACTAATAAGCAGCCATATGCCAACGTCATTACATCCTCTGGAGCAGCCTTTAATTCAATTACACCGACTCTCAGCCTGAACAAAGGCTCCGCAATCGCCACTGATCTGGGCTGACTGGACTAGGGATGAGGATGGGGACAGGGGCAAGTGGAAGTCGAAGTGGAGAGGAGCTGGAGGAAGGGGACATGATGGTGGGGCGGGTGGAGAGGGGGGGGCAGGAACTGGACGGGCTGTAGGCTGGTGCTTTGGCTGAAGCCAGGCCTATGGAAAGGGACTTTGAGAGCCACAGCATCAGATAACTGTCTTTAAGGTGGCAGAGTGGGTCCTGATTTTGGAGTTGGAGCGAAATTCATTCAGGTTCAAGCTAAAAGGTGGGGGCAGAGTTAGGCAGGACAGGCAGTTATGGTTCTGGTGCAAGGAGGAGAACTAGGGATGGAGTTGGGGTGGAATGGGAGAGGAGCACATTTGGGTGGGATTTTAAAGTCCTGGTTTAGGGTCCAAATGGCAGCTTCCGTTATGCCTAGTGGTGGAGGAAGACCTGAGTTTAAGAAGGACCTGGACCTAAGATGGACCTGAACTTGATCCTTGATCTTTCCCCAAACCCTGAGGTGAGGACAAGGAGCATCCTCTGTGGTGATGAATCTGGTTCCAAAATTGCACAAAACTAACTAAAGATTGAGCTGGGGACTGGGGCTACTGAGGAGACTTAAATTAAGTGCAAGCAGCCACTCCCATAGTGAAGATGTTGCAACAGCACTTAACACTCCACAATGGCAGGACCCACAGCAATACAGCCATGTTTAGCTGAAAACCGGGCTCTTTGCTCATCCATCCATGATGCCCATCCATCCATTAATTTATGCCTCTACTCCTCAAAAGCAGGAGGATAAGTGGTTGTAGACCGGGAGGGTATTCTTCCTTGTGGTGAGGCGTGCACGCTCGAGGCAGCGACAGCGTTCTGTGGGAAAAGCCGGTGCCTCACCCACATGGGTGCAGTGTGCAGCACACCGGCTTCCTTTCCCTTCTTTCTCACCTTTGCGCCTGCTCACCTCCCCCAACCATCATCCCTCAATCTGTCACCATTGCGTTTCCTGCCGGCTTTAGCCACCATCCAGGTTCATTCCCTTATGCCTGCCTCTCCCTTTCTTCCCCCATACCTTGAAACCTTGAAATGTCTCAGTCATTTTTTCACCTCTATTTCTCTGCCCACCACGTTCCCTTCGCTCTCTACCTCCTCTTGCACCCCCCCACCCCAAACCTCCATGTGCACCAGCTACACTCAACCCTGCCGCTGGTTCTTTCCCTGCCTGCCTCCCCCTCTGCATCCCGCTCTTCCTGCATGTCTTTCAAATGGCAAGCCTCGTTTCCTTTCTCTCCTCCTGCCAGATTTAATATGATTCATCCACACTTACATTTAAGAATTCAATCAAGTTCCTTCGGAATCCAGTCCGATAAAATCATACTCAGTTTGAGATAGCGTCAGGAAGCCGGCCCTGATCACACACAGAACCACCACGATAGCTGCTAATATACAACAGAGTCAAGCCCAGGAGAGTGCCACCCTCTTCTCCACTGTCCAGACCCACCCCAGCTTCCATGCAACACCTTTTTTTTATTAGGCTATTCTCTCCCGTTGAGAATAGCCATGGGTTATTATAAACTACCCAACACCACCCTTTCACACCCTTTAAATGAGTGCACACTTCATAGTACCCTCCATTGACAACATCCACTTATAAAGCTGGAGGGCTATGATAATCCATTTAGACTCGTTTATTCCCATTGTATTCCCCCAAGGCCACTGACATGATGGTGCTGCTCACTCAATCCGTACCCCACCCTTTTTTTCTCCTCTCTGTGGAAAATTACTTCCCTGTGTCACCATTTCTGCTCAAGATATCACAAGTACAAAAGATGCTAAGAGTCCCATTTTAGGCATCAATTAAGAGCACATAGGTTGATCTAATTAATATGAATCATTATGAACAATGGTGGATTATGCCAGAGTTTAGAGGAGCTCCTGAATAGATGAGGGAGTACAGCTTCAACAGCAGAGACAATACAGAATCTGTTAAGTGCCTTTCAATAATCTTTCACTTTTTTCAAGTGCATGATCAGTAGGAGGGAGTGCCCAAGATCGAGTTACATTCTTGTGCCCCTCTGCAAGTACAGTGTGAGGTCTGAGAGGCACTGTGGCAATATCCATTCATGCGGGATAATCACATTAACTAGGCGTGTCTGGGCTCTGTGGATAGACTTCTGTAAAGACAAGCCAGGCCCAGAGTCAAAGGAAATTACAGCAGCATTTTCTCTAATCTGTCCTCAAGCACCCTGATCAGACAACAAACCAACAGTCACAAAGTTCAGAGCTGAGATGCATCTGAAAGAGAAATATTGATAAAGCAAATCAAAGCAGTTTACCGGTTTGGTTCTTCTTATGCAGCACAGCATAGTTGTAGTTGTTGTATCCTCCCTTTTTCTTCTCTGCTTCTTTCTTCCCTTTTTTCTCCCTTTCACTTCTTCTCTCACCCTCTCTCTCTCTCTCTCGCTCTCTCTCTCTTGCGCGCTCACTCTCGCTCGCTTTCGTGCGCACACACACTCTCTCTCTCTCTCTTTCTCCTTGGCTGTATCAACAGCTAAGCCTCCCAGTGCATTTACTCATCCCAGTTTGCACACACGCGCTCTTCAGTCGGTCTGCCTGGGCGCACCTCTTTCTCTCTCTCACTTACTCGCTGCCTGACAATGACTACAAGCCCACCCTTTAAACCCCTCCCTTTCCCTCGCTCCCTCCATCCCTCTCTCCTCCCCTCTTCCCTTCACACTATCCCCCCTCCTCCTCCTCCTCCTTCTCCTCCTCCTCTTCTAGCTCATAGTGATGAACCCCCCCACCACCCCTTTTAGATCAGCACTCCTCACTTCTACATCTTCTCACCCTCCTCCTCTTCTCTTTCAGCCTGGCTCCAGCAAAAGCTGCGGCCCCACCCTAAAAAGGCACTTGACTGACTGGATACCTCCAATTTTTGCTCTGATAGATCTTTTTTTATTGTGCTTTATTTGTGTTTCTCTCAACACTCCCACTACCCCTCTGTTTTATCCCCTCCCCTTGCACACACATGATGAGGTGTCTTTTTTTCTTTTTTAAAGATGCTCCCAAATGGAAGTTGCCTCCTCTGATTGCTCAGGTTCCCTCTCAGACTGTGTGTTATACACTCTCCGGATCTCTGATCAGTGTTATGTGAGAGCTCTGCGTCCAAATTGCCACGGCAGTGCCAAAAGCATGTTTTCTGGCACAGCCGGGAGCAGCTCTTGCCAGGAGAGACGGTGTGAAAGAGAGCAGTGATGATCGCTAGGCGCACATACATACACACACACACACACACACACACACGCTGTGCTCTTAGGACACGTCACCCGCACCACCAACCCACCCACCCCCAATACCCAGCGCTCTCTGTTCTCATGGAAACACCAGCAGATAGACTAGAAGAGCAGAGGAGGATGAGTGTGTGTGTGTGTGTGTGAGAGAGAGAGAGAGAGAGATGGCGGGAGAGAAAGGGATGGAGGTAGGAGGAGGAAGCAAGAGGGCCGGGTGTGGCAGACAGGCAGCCGAGGCAAACTGCCTCTCTTCCTCTCTCCCTTCCCCCTTTTTTCTCCCTCTGTGCGCACATTTGCACACAGTCTGGTTTAATGAGCGGACACAACGCATGCATTATCCCCACGACCACATTTATAACAATTACCGTACAGTGAGGCTCACCGGCGCATGCTCATGCAAACACCCACACTCTGTATTTGTCTTTCATAATACACACACACACAGACACACACTGTGGTGTCAGAAGAGTCCCCACCCCCGCTCTGACACCGGCGAGCACCAGCAGATGCTACAGACACAATGAGGATGGAGGGAGGAATGGAGAACAAGAGGATAGACAGAGAGAGGGATGGACGGAGGGAAGTGGAGGAGGAAGGGTCCTGAGGGGTTCGTGCTCTGCTATTCTTCTCTCTTACAAGATTATTCCACATTCAGTTCACTGAGGGGAAATCATTAACCTGCGCCGCTGAGCCACAGCCTTCCCGGTGGTCGCTGTTGCCACACAGGCACATTCAGCACCATTACTTGGCTGCACTATATCATCACCATGTGTCATCATGTTCTACAGCAGGCCGGATGACACATACACTGTAATAATGCAGGGTTCTGCTGAGCATGCATGATCTTTCTCAGCACTGTCTTGCTTTGCTTTTGTACAGCTATGCACAATCATACTGCTGCCAGTTCACAGTGCCCCTACTGGGCCACTTCACTGGAATAACTTGCAGATAAGTGCCTTGCTCAAGGAACTTGCTGACTTCCTCTGTCCAGATTTTACATTGTTGTCTGGACGCCAAGGAAGCTTCAAACTTACAAACAGGTGAAGTATTGAAGGAAAAATGAACTGAGAAACATAATGATGAGTGTCAACCTGCCTGGTATGACACATACACTTCACTCATCACCACATTAGAGCTCAAATAATGAGTCAATTAATTGATTAGCTGAAGAAAAGAAAATGGCAACAGTTTTGATAATGGAGTGATGTGTTAAACAGCGCTCTTTCCTAGCATCATCATCAAAACACCAAATAGTGGGAATATCCAAGTCTGAGAGACTTGGAGAATCTCTGCCAAGGAGCACCGGAGCTGTTCTCATGGCTCATGATCGCCCGACTCCATACCAAGACACTTTATGTTGGTCACCTATCTTTACGTAATTGTGTATTCTCCTGTTTTAACCTATTTACTTTTTTTTATTTTGATTTAAAGGTATTCCGTTTAAAATGCTCTTAGCTGCACATTGCTGAAAAGGTTTACAGCATCAACATTTAAACATCAAGTGGCAAATCACCTCAAATCAAATCCCAGTGCGAACACTGCTACAAGTTATTTAAGAGAGGAATGAAGCTTAGTAACACAGTCCTATAATAAATGATTGAGGTTGTGTACATGAAAAAAAAATCCAAACACTCAAATCCCCAAGAGCCAAATCAAGCTGGCGCCGGGGCGGTGGAAGCTAAAGAAACAGAGAGAGCGTGGGATGTTCATTGAAAACACTCCATCTTCATTTGCTGCAGGTTGGCCAGCAGTTAACTGGAAAAACTGACCCTAGTTTACAGTGGCTGCTTCGTATCCTAACAATCTATGTCCAGTTGTTTGATTGTTCTCTTAAGCAGCTTAATCAGCTGCTGTACCGACAACAGGGATCAATAATGTCACACTGTCAGTATCGAGAAGCAGTCAAGAGGCATGTTCTGCCAACGCTTCACTGTAGGTTGCTACTTACTGTGATTACAGTCATCTACGTGATTTCAGTGTTATTATTAGAACATGAAGTCTCAAACATGTCTCAGTTTACAGCGTGTTATCACTTTTACATTTCAACTTTACCCACAATACTTGACAATACGTGACATCACGAGCTAATGCCAGACTATTTGTTTCTCTGTGGATTTGAGTGTGCTTCCCTTTGGAGCAATGTTAGCTGTCTTACTTTTTGTAAATAATAAATAAAGCATGCTGTAAGTGTTGCTCCACCATCGACTGTGCCCCCTTACAAGTGGCAAAAGAACACCCTGGAGAATGGAGGTATGGTGCAGACCACACTCATTTCACACTGCCATCAATACACTCAAATCTAAAGATAAACACATGCACATATATGAGGAAACTTTTTAACATGTGATTCTTACATGGCTTATCTTACCTTTGAATTCATTCTGTTGTCTGTTGCGTTGTACATCGACATTGCTGTCCCTTAAGACTGACCTGTCACCGTATCTGTGAAAGAGATTCACATGCAGTCGACTGACTGTCTTGAAATAATTAGGTAAAAGCCAAATACAAGCCGCAGTTAATTAACAGTTATAATTCTGGTAATGGTAACATAACCCAGTTTCATCACATTTGGTTACAATAACCATAATTAATTGATTATAATTATAATTGTGGTCACATATAACAACAATTATAATCAATTAATTTCTCCTCATGAAGACATAGAAAACTGTAGTGCTTAAGATCTCAAACCTTAGGCAGTACAAATGACTGTACTTAATGCTTGCTATGGAACATATCACACTTCTTTTGGTGGGCAAATAATTGCAGGAGCAATATATTCCCCATAGAAGTTAGCAAACTAGTTCATAAGTGCAGAGATCAAACTGAAGTATCTGTAGAAGAGGTATGAAAACAACGATAACACAAAATACTAAGATGTTTTGAATGTCTAAAGCTCACAGGTCGCAGCTCTGTCTAGTGTCTGGTGACTGACACCACAGTGGGGTTGACTTTGAATCCAGAGATTGTCATGTTACAGGAAAGAACATAAAGAGAACAGTTACCCATGTGGCCTTTATGCACTAAATGTTATTAATGCCTGCAAAGTGACGTGCACTTGTGTATTTTTACATGCTAGGTGATACATTATGGGTGTTATGACGGATGAGCACCAATACCAGTGGGGGGAAAAAATAAGTGGAAGCTGCTAAAATGTCACACGTAAGAAAGTGATTCACTGCTGAGATTTTAGTGAGCAACATTGGAGAGGGAGAGGAACCACATCTTAAAATCAATAAGCAGGAGTTTGATTGGACACAAATGTCAAAAGGAAGCATCACAGGGAAGTCAGTGCTAAGATGTGTGTTCGCATACTGATTTTTTAAAAATATCTCCACACTTAAGCTTGCTAAAACTTGCAAAAAGCATTTTCTTTTTTGTTTTGCTTTTCTACCAATGCTCACAGCCTCTACCAAGCTTTTTTTCCCAAATCAATCAGGATTTATGAAGCATCTACATTCCCAGTTGATTCCATCCCAGGACAGAAGCCACAGCATTAAATTATACTGAAATACTTAACTGGCCCCCTAACTGGGAACATAATAAAATTAGTCATTTATAGTGAATTGTTCATGAAACATTCATAGATCCATGTATCTATTTATTATATTTGCAACTTTATTTTTATACATTTTTACTTCTTGTGAAATATATATTTAATATCCTAGATAAATGGATTCACCCGTTTGTTATTTACATTTTAGTGTAAATATCTGTTTTCCCCTCAAAACCCCCAAATACCCCAGTTCTCTGGATCAATAATCTTCCCTGCACCCTCTTCGGGTTTACTCTGCTCCACCAATGACTGCAGACACAAAAAATACATAAACAAGTAACAAATTGTTTCATGCATTTTGTATGAAATTTTCTTTTGGGGTCACTGCATGCAAGCGATGAAGTATATAACACAACATAACACAATGCAAATTATAATTTAATGTTGGTATTAATCTCTCAAATAACATTAAATTTTTTCTTGTACCTTATTTAGTCTAGCAATAAAGAACTTTTCAAACCACTTTTGTTTTTCACTGTCTCTCCTTCTTCTCTCTCTTTTCTCAGTATGATCCACGACCCAGAGGATGAAAATCAAAGGTTTCCCCGCCAGCAATAATAAAATAAAATTGGACCAGGTGTCCACTTCTGAGCTGGGACATGACTCCTACATCTGACACAGCTGCATTCACATAATGTCCCACAGGTGTTCTCCCATGAAGACCATATATACTGAAGCAAGTAGACTGACTCGTTAAGAAATTATAGCCTGTTTTTTACCCTGAACTTTCTCTCAATATTTTTGGTAACTACGCTAATCCACTTTCTTCATCATTCTGTGGCACATATTGACACACTGCAAAGAATTAATCAGGAACATTGTAAGGTGGCAACTGCGACGGTCACATTCACAACTCCATTAACTCAAGTTCACTTGATAATGACTTGATTGTTCAGTATTTACATTTCAAGCCGATGATTTCCTTTGTGTTGTATTCATAGCGTTACATCTTGGAACGTTTTGTGGTTAGATTGTAATTTCACTTTGTTGTGTTGAAGTAACGTTTCGTAACGTAGTCCTCTATGGACATAACAAAGTTCTCTCTCCAACTCTGACTCACATTTCCACAAGCGTCTTCCTGCAACAACTCACCTCTCACGAGATTTAAAAGCAAGAATTGTCCTTAAGCAAGTCTTCTGTTACTCTTGTTCTCTTCAAAACAAGTGGTGTTAAAGGGTTTTACTCATAGGGAACCTTTCCATGACAGCTGGTATAACTGTCTGAGTCTGCCAATGGCAAAAAGACGCACTGTTTATGGACATATTTTTGACTGGCACAATTGCCCTGAAGGAATATGTTGCAGCCATTTCATCCGGTTTGTGGCTGCTGGCTGAAGCCATCTACTGCACGGATTTCAAAACCCTTTGTACCTACTAGTCATTTTGACTCCAAATATCTGAAAATAGGGCACAGGCTTTAAAAAAATATTGAAATTACCCCTTAAGGCAGTGGCTCCCATCCTTTTTGGCTTGTGAGCCTTTAAATGAAGTCTATCCATCACCATCACCCCTAATCACAGGTCTAAGTCTCAGTGCCAACTTGAGCTGAGAACAGTTCAACCTGTTTTGTGAGTGAGTTTTTTCGTTTTCAGATTGTTTCATTTGAAGGATTTTTAGAGGCCTGAAGAGGTACAAGTTCTGCAACTGAGTATTTCAAAAAATAATATATAACTAATATACAAAACAAAAGTCAGAAATATTCTTTAGTTACTTGGTGACCCCTCAGATATATGGATCCCGGGAACCCTCAAGGGATCCTGACCGTCAGATTGGAAACCAATGGGTTATGGATTGGTCCATACTGGTAACCACAAACCTGATGCCTGAGGAAACACACATCCTTTAAATCTGTCAAATTCAAGGACTGAATAGTCTGATTGAATGTGTGAAACTTAATCTGGTGCTGGTTTGAGGTTCAGCCATCACTGGTGGATCTGGCTTCCTCTGGATGCTGCTGCCAGAGTTTTCTATGTCAAGGTTTTCCTGCATGCCAAGACTCCACTTTGCGAAATGCTAGTACATATATCTAGATTGGAATGGTAAACCTGTAAGTATAGCTGAGACTA
The DNA here is from genome assembly GCF_014851395.1 of Micropterus salmoides. Lineage (NCBI taxonomy): Eukaryota > Metazoa > Chordata > Actinopteri > Centrarchiformes > Centrarchidae > Micropterus > Micropterus salmoides. Next base: position 11,866,469 of record NW_024042261.1, on the reverse strand, counting down.
TTGGGCAGTAATGATGTTAAATCTCTTCAGCCTGGGGACTAGAAAATCTGAATGACCCCATCGGCAACATTTGTCCAGAACATCGAGTCCAGACAATCAGCTGCGTATTTTCTGTCTTTAATCAATTTTTTAATGTTTTTTTTTCTGCCTGGCATGAGTAAGCTGTTGCCATGGTAGTTCAGATGAAGAAGGAATGATAATTGTTTCACCATAGCACTGTGTGAATTATTAAAACCTAGAGGCCATGAATGAGCCGAATGAGAAATAGAAAAGAAATGAGACAGAATGAGGACTTATCGTTTTGTATGTTTCATTGGCGAGTTTTTATAAGGTCTTTTTATTACTCGCGACTCCCACGACTGTGTAGATGAAACAGATGCTGCCACAATTTGTGATTGAAGCTCTGCAGCTCCAGCCTGTCCTGAGAGATTTTAAAAAGGAATATTCAACAACATTCATGAATAGTGCAAGGGAACCAAACAAAGAGAGGAGAGGAGGAAATGGTGGCCGTATGCTATCAGCTCTACACAAATTGCCTCTGGTTGTTAGCAAAATTGCATCAATTTAATGATCAAATCCTTTTTTATTAACTTGCTGGAAGCTTTTTTTTTTTTTTTTTTTTTTAAGTCATGTAGTCATCCTCTTACAAAGCCAAAAGAGTCTGTTCTTTAACAATTTATTTAGTCCAAATATTAAAGGATACAAACAGAAATGTTCCACTACAACTCAACCAAGACATCAACACATTTCAAACAGCTGCTCTGACACAAGCAATAAATTAGACAAAACGCATCCATCTCCTTCACAAATAACAAAGTGACACATATAAATCATCAAGATAAAAAAAAATATACACCGTGTGTTTGTGTTTGGATGTTCAGGGTCAGATGGTAACTGACCGAATGACACCAGCTGCTTACCTGTACAGACAGAATAAACAAATCATATCTCATCCAGACCACAAGCTCTAAAATGTAGGAATTAAGACCTCTGCAGCTCAGTGGTAGAAAACTGTAGAATTCATGAGCTTGTAGGCCAAATGTAAATCAAATGATTGCCATATTTTATAATGTATATACATATATAACTATGGAGATGCGTATCGCCGCAAAAAAATAATCACCAAAGTGACTGGGTTTGTGGTTGACTGTGGCACAGAAGACATGAATCCAGAATTAGATTCAGTAGGTCCAGATTTTGCAGTTACATCTCCCAACCAGCAGGGTTCCCTAGCACTGAGACTCAACATGGCCTTCCTCCACGGAAGGCCTCTTTTGTAGGTTGTAATACTCATCTTCATCCTCTGAGTCCTGGACAGAGCAGAAAACGAGACAGTCAGGTGACGCTACAGCCAGACAAAGAGACACAAACACAGACCCAGACCCAAAACAAGTACATTGAAAAAAATAAATCAATATTTGATAAGCCCTCAAGTCCTGTTGTAAGACATACAGGGTATGTAAAATTAAACGTGAAACGGATATGGCAGACATGTCTCTAAGTTATTCATGGGTTGGAAGATGGTGTGGTAGAATGAAACGTTCTGCACTGTACCATCAGATATAGGTCACAGCATGTCGCCTTCTTTCCTTTGGCCCCCGGTGGATGGACGCCATATTCCTCTCTGATGAATGCAGAATGGACAGTTAAGATGGTCACTAATGACAATAATGACACACAATTACCATGAAAAGGCTTTTCTGTTACACCGTATTCACATACTCTAAACATAGACTAGATAAGACCAGAATTATCAAGATCAATACTACTCTCATGTCTGCCCATATGAAGCTGGAGCCAGCAGCCAATTAGCTTAGCTTAGCATAAAGACTGAAAACAGGGGGAAACTGCTAATAACAACCTGTAAAACCACAAAATGTCATTTTCAGATAGAACATATTAATTAGTGAGCTTTAGAGTGACTGGAAGGTGGAGATTGTTTCCCCTCGGACACTGCCAGGCTAGCTGGACCATTTCTTGACCAGTCTTGATCTTAAGCTAAGGTAATCGGCTGCTATCTCCAGCTACAATCTTCTCATCTGACACTCTGCAACAAAGAGATAAGCATATTTCCCCTAATGCAACACTATTTTACTTCACTTTTCTTTTTTTTTCTTTTTTTTTTTTTTAAGTGTTGTGTTTCCTGCTGTCAGAAGATCCTTGAGTGCAGTCTACAGTAAACAGGGTCTTCTTATAGTGGTTTTGGGAACTCTAAGTGAAGAGAACAAAGGGGAGATGCTGGTAATGCTGCAGGTTAGACATTAGAATCTCAATGTAGTAATAATAAAGAAAATGGCTACAGAATGTTCAAAACAAAAATCGACAGGCATTTCTTTCAATAATCAAAACCAAAAAAAATGGGTCTAAAGTGAACTTGAGTTGCAGCTCATTGTTTACAAAAACCTGTCAGTGTAATTTATGCATTCAGTTAAGAATGTATTACGGAGCAGCATTGCCTCATTTAACATTTATATTCCTGTATTACATGAATCAAAAGAACAATATCCAGGTCCTGCGTGACTTCAAACCACAGGGAGTCGCGCACACTATAAAGTATAAAGCAGTATGTAGATGAGTTAATTGCAGACTTCATTGCTTACTGGTTCATAGCATCTTTCTACAACAAGCACACCTGAAATCAAACCTTTAACTAAAACCTTCTTAACCTGCAACAAATTAGCAATCCAAAAGCACATTTACAACCATCAAACCTGCGATCATTATCATTACCCCCAGGAGAGCCACAGCAGTGACTGGTTGAATAAATCTACTCACCCCTCAGTGACCTCTATGGGTGATCTGTAGGCCTTTGATTGGTTGTGCTGTTTCTTGGGACAGAGCATCCGTCCAATCAGAATGAGGGTGATGAGAGCGGAGGGGAGGAGGATGAAAGCGAGGAGGACCGCAACATCAGAGAAGCGAATGCTGGGCACTGTGGAGTAGGATGTGAGGTCATTAGACACACTGACAAGATGTTTATGAACACAGATACACATGACGTCATGCCATACTCACAAAAGCATTAATTACACAGACATGTGTATACAACTAATACAGTAAATTATGCGGTTGTTGCTGTTGTTGACAACCACTAAAACAAAACTAACAACAAAACTATTGTGAATATAGAAAAAAAGTCTTCTCCTTAAAAGGAATAATTCAGCATTTTGGGAAACGTATCTTCGTTTTCTTGCCAGGAGTTAGATCAAAACATTGGTACCATTCTCACGTCTGTACAGTAAATATGAAGCCAGTAGCAGCTTAGCTTAGTATAAACACTGGAAACAAGGGGAAGCAGTTAGCCTGGCTCTGTCTAAAGGTGCCTTACAGCACCTCCAAAGCTCATTATTTAACCGTATCTCTTCTTATATCTTTTAATCTGTACAAAAAAAACGAAGTTTAAAAACAACACTTCGCCATTACACATGGGGTTATTTGGTCGTGTGCTGGACTCCTCTTGGCTGTCTTTCTGGAGTCTCCCAGCCAGGAAATAAACAAATAAGACATAATGTGTTAGTTAGTAGCCTTTAAGCACTGGTAGGTGCACTTTGTTATTTTTGTATGAAGAACCGTGCTCGCTCACAAGAGCAGCAGTTTTCTTGACGCTGCAGTAACTGCTTGCTGCCTGAAATTATTTTAACTCACGGCAAGACAAGCATGTAAGTATATTTCCCAAAATGTACTTGATAACTATTGATTTAAAGAACCCCTGTTTATCATTTATATTTCATTAGTTTAATAATTCTTGGTATGATGACAAATTTAGGTCAGTCTGTATCACTTCGATCTGATGAGTTACCCTCCACTATATTCCTGCTTCTAACCATCTACAGTACAGACACCTGAAGCAGGCAATATTTATGAGCCAGTATTGCTAACATCATGGCAGGCTTACACAAACATGAAATAGACATTTGGATTAAACTTTTATCTAAAAATAAATTATATATATATATATATATATATATATATATATATATATATATATATATATATATATATATATATATATATATATATATATATATATATTTTTTTTTTTTTTTTTGTGGCTGCTAGTGGCTTTTAAGCTTCATCCCTGTCTCTGTTTACACGCAGTGCACAACTAGTTATGAGAAAAGCCACCTGCGGTGAAATCAGCACAACCACTGGTAGGGATTTTTAAAAAACCACACGTTGAAGAGGATAAAGATGATTACACCTCAGAACGTGCATGTGAATGGGGTCATACCACTGTTATGTTGCATGCATTCAAGTGTGTGCACAACCGAAGAGTTGGAGAAAGTCAAAATGTACATGGCTAAATATGCAGAAACGGGCCCCGCTTGGTGTATGTGCACTATCTTACCCTTTGGTGAGACAGTGAGTACAGTGTGTGAAGTCGGGGAACCGTGGACATCAGGAGGGTTTCTGACTGCGCAAGTAAAGGTCCCATTATCGTTCAATGTGGCGTTGATAAGAGAGATGGAGGCATCCCCACGCGCCGGGCTTCCCTGCCAACGGATACGACCAGCAAACTGACCGTCTTGTGGAGGGAACGCCTTCGAGGAGAAGTGGAAAAACTGGAGAGAGATGAGAGAGGATAAAATAAAATATATGTTATTGGTATGAAACCGACTGATCTGTGGTTAAATAGTGTGTGACTTAGAGCAAGGGTGTAAAAATATATCTAATGAGGTACTGGAAGGAAAAAGAAAAAAAAAAAAACACAGAATTCATGGTATTAGTAAACTAACACAACTGGATAGGTTAGATTCACGGAAGAGAAATGTTGATTGCTATCTCACTATCTCCTCTCATCAGGAGGGCACAATCTAAATTAACTGTAACTCAGTTCCCTTATTCATATACTGCTTAATCTATCTTATCATTTTTCTGCTTGAGGGAAAATGTCTGGAGCAACAGGTGGTGAGACAGATGGCGGTGGGACATTTTCTTTTGGCAATATTGTTGACAGCGGAGTGATGAGGTCTCCCTGTTCAATCTAAGAAATCTGAATAAAAATCTGATCGAGCACAAGGCAAAGAATTTCATGTGTGTGCATGGGTCTTGACGAGAGAAAATCTGAACTACAGATGTCCTTTACTTTAACATTTACCACATAAGTTACTTTTTAACAACAAAACTTCTTCCATCTTGTTATTACTCCCACGTCAAGCTGACCCGGAACTCTCCAAAACACGACATCCAGAGTATGAGTGTGTTGTGTGTGGGTGGAGAAGGGGGAATAAAAATGTGGAAATACTACAGCATAATTTATATGACACCCTGGTTAGTCACCAGTAACCAGAGTGGACAAAAATCTGAAGGTAGAAACATATAAACAGGAAATTGACAGATGATTTGACAGAGGAGCAAGAGGAGAGAGGGGTTGATTCTGAATATATTTGCTTTCATCTTTCTCTGTTCGTCCTAGAAACTGTTGATGTGCCGAATTATGTCTTATGTTGTGGTTTTAGCCTTAGTTCACTTTCTAGACATCTTATTTGAATGAAACCCTAAAAAAACATGTGGCAAAGTAAGAAGTAGTAAGAGGAAGTGGAACTGACCCAGGTATGAATGAATGGACTGCAGAACTTGCAGTCTGCCCAACATCCACATTGCATCCCACACTTACAGTACAGTAAGACTTTGTACAATACGTTGAAAATGAAAAGACAACATTTCAACTGACATGGACATTTTGGAATTCAACTTCAAAATACAACAACTTGAATGGCTGAAGAGGGAAAAAAATGTCAACTAGACCAGAAAAGAAGCCTTTTCATTAAGATTAAGAATTATAATTAGTAAACAGTCACAAGATATGAGTTGCCAGTCATTACTCTTCCCAACTACATTTTGTACTGAGCTGGTTCAGTCCGATAAGGAACATGAAGACATCAAGAGGCTTTTATATTTGCAGGATAAGATCAGAGCTGCATGGCCTTCATTTCTACTCTCAAAGCACAGCAGAGGGGAATTATCAATTTCTTCTAAAAACACAATGGATGTTTTTGCATCCAGGCAATTCATGCAGCTCCTATAATGTTAGACCTAAGAGGGCCCTATTTTAATCATGCAAGCACAAAGACATAAGTCTTGAGTGCACAGACTGTGTGGGCGTCTCCGAGTGCACCTGCTATTTAGGCCCAAGTATGTGCAGTAGCACAAAGTGCAAAAGGGCTGGTTGAAGAGGAATAATACAATTGAGGGTGTGGTGATTAAATACTTTGCTCTCAGCAAGTCACATAGCTGTGAAACAGCTGTGCCAATCACAGTGATGCATTTTGACAACAGCTCCAGGAAATCATGTTGTCGTCTGGATGGTGCAAAGCAGCACAACATAAACACACCACACAAATCTGCAGCCTTATGCAGGCTTACGGTGTGATTTTTTATGTTAATAATACACAAATGTTTGGTGAAGCCATTTATATGGTCGCATCAATCTGACACTATCTCAGTCATAATTCTACTGTATTTCATTTGGTAAATGGTCCAATGATATTTTAAAATGTGACACAGCATAATTTTCTTCATAACACATTTAAAATTAAATATGAAGAGCTGATTTTTTATTTATTTATTTATTTTTAAACAAAGTTAATGGGCTCCGGTAATCTGACTTTTCCTGCATTAACAGGCAAAATACCAGACCAGTCTGATGTGTGTAGAGGTGTGTGTGGTTATTCTGTATCAGCCTGGTGTCATTTGCTCATGATTTAATGAAGGTAAACACAGTGGACGCCGTGTATTGCTCTCTGGTGCAGCACTTCTTCAATCAGAGACAGGAGATTTATCAACATATCTGTCCTGCTGCCTTCAGATGGCTGCAAGGATTTAATGAACTGAATTGGGAGGAGCTATTCATACCATATAAAGCAGCTGTGGCCCACAGATGACTGTAATAATAACTTATTTATTTATAGAGAAATGCAGACTGATTTAAGTGACTTCCTCCTTAATCCACATTAAACATACATTTTTATGCAGATCTAAATGCATCTCCTCATTTTTTGTTTAATAAAAATAACATTTTAAGCATTATTGCCATGTTTCTACATATTTGTTCTAAGTACTTAGTTTGTTATTGCCCCAGGTTTTGCGAATGTCTTTTTGCGGGGCGTCACTGATCACAGGGTTGGGGGTTTGATGCCCACCTCTGCCTGTCCGCAGGACAAAGTGTCATTGAGCAAGACACTGAACCCCGGGTTGTCCCACCGGGCATACACAAGCCAGTGTGTTCTTTATTGCCGATCTCAAGCCCAGATAAGTGTGGAGGGTTGCGTCAGTAAGGGCATCCAGTGTAAACATTTCTTTTAAAAGCCTATGCCAAATCAAATATGCGGATCATCAGATCTCCATGCCGGGTTGGGCAGGACCAGGCTTGCCAGCACGATAAAACAGATGATCCGCTGTGGCCACCCCTACAAGGAGCAGCCGAAAGAACAAGAGTTTTCAGAAATCGGGGACAAACTACTTTAGGTAGTATAGATTAATTCAACCCACTTAACAGACTCAGAGGATGTACCACATCAGGTTTCAAGTTTCTTTATCTGAAGATCTTGACTATAGAGTGCTTTGTAACAAATGTAAGTGAGCAAAGAAGCTGAGCCTCTTTGTGATAGTATCCTGTTTAAAAAAGTAGTGTAGTGTAGTGGCTCTTTGTTCTTCTGAAATGTTTTTGGAATGTTTTTCAGTATTTTCTCGTAATAAAAAAAAAAAAAAAAAAACTGATTCCACCTGTCAATGCCACCCCCATTTAAACAACTGCTGTGAAATGTTGATCAGTTCTTCTTCGCCCTATATTCAAGCTTTCCAAGTCCATGAAAATAAATGAAGGCAATAAATCCAAAATAAAGTCAGCAATACAGTAAAAATCATTTTCATAAATTCCCCAATTTACCAGAAAAAGTTCCCTAAAAATCGCTAGAGTTGCTGTAACACTCTACTTCTGTACTATTGCATACAATACTAGATCACATTAACAACTGAAAGTATTAGTATCAATATTAAGAGCTATAAATGAAGCAGAGCTTACTCAGACAAAGATTTTAAGTTTGATATACAGAATGTGAAATATATGCACTATGAAAATAAAATAAATACTAAAGATCATGTAAATGCTAAGTATGTATTTAATATACTGTTTATGAAAACATGAAGAAAAATAGTAAAGAGTAAAATCTGTGTTCGCAAAATTTTCGCTAAAACTGAAATGTGTGTCCAAATTTGGAATTGTCCTCCTCTCACACCCTCTCCAAAGGGGTACCCCAAAGCTCTATGTTAGGGCCCCATCTCTTCTCAATTCACACCACCTTACTGGGCCAATCATCGCTCGCATAGCTTCTATTACCACCACCCTTCTGGCCAGATGACCCACCGTCTCAGTGAGGAGCACCGACATATCTGCATGGATGAAGGGTTGCCACCTTCAACTAAACCACTAAGACTGAATTCTTGGTCCAGCCAAGCAATCTATCCACCACAACACTCCAACCAGGGTGGGGAGAAACTTACAGGTATAGGTGTCATGATTGATGACCATCTGTCCTTCTAGGACCACGTTTCCGCTGTCTCTTGGTCATGCCGCTTTGCTCTACACAACATAAGGGAAAAATCAGACTCTACCTTACTCAGTACGCCACCCAGCTTCTGGTACAGGCCATGGTTATCTCCTGCTTCAATCGCAATGCCCTTGTAGTAGGCCTTCCAGCTTGTGCGTTAAAACCCAGAACGCAGAAGCGTGTCTGGTTTTTGATCCACCCAAAAGGACTTTTGTCATTCCATTACTCATTGACCTCCAATGGCTACGCCCCTGGCCTCCCAAATCAAATTCAAGTCACTAATGACTTGCATACAGAGTGACTTTGGGGTCTGCACCCATCTACCTAAACTCCACAATACAAGCTGAGGCTCCTTCTGGCTCTGCCATCCCTACACTCAAAGCAAGCTCAGTCCTGGTTGTACTCATCTGGAACAAGCTACCACATGCCATCAGAGCGGGGGCGTCCCTCTCCAACTTCAAGAAGCTCTTGAAAACTCATCTCTTCCAAGAACACTTTGTCTAACCTCTAACATGCACTTTGTTTGCTCTTCTTCTATTTCCTTACAGTTATCTTGTATTGATTACACCACTCGTTTGCTCTTATTTCTTTATTAACCCATTTTACATGCTAGGAACAATGTTAACATTGAGAAATTTGATTGACCTTTCAATAAACTGAGGCACAGAATCACCTGAACAATAACAGACACTGATACAGTACAGTTTCATGGTTTTACAACAGTGCGTCTATCAGCTGCATTTTTGTAGAGACTGAGACTGACTGTAGGCCTTGCAGAGATAACCCCAGCCATCTCCCTGCACCGTTATCCACAGATGATCATTTGAGGATTTGGCAGCGTCTACATGAGAGCAGCTTGAAGTCACTGACTACAGAAGAGCCTGCTCAGTCTAGAAACAAATATTAGACTTGATGATCTTTTTAAACTCACAAGAAATGCTGCAACTCAGCTGGGCTGCTGGATTGTTTTCAACTGGGGCCACCTATTCTATAAATGTGTTTGATAATTTTTTTTTAAAGCTTCCACTGACTTGACAAACTTGAGGACAGTGCCTAACTGAAGTTTTATATCATCATCATAATAGATTTTTTTGCATTATTCAGCAGAATTCAATTGCTAGATCCTCCAATTACCATCAGCTCCCAATGATATTTGAACGAACATTCAGCCTCTCTTCTCCAATCTACAAAATTAATTCTCATCAGGACTGAGGTAATTATGCAAGCCACTGAAGCACTGCAGCAATTCAGATTGACACTAAAGCTTTGGCTGCAAAATTATATTTTCTGATGGAGCTTTTCACATGCTTATTGATGGTCTTTCCCAGTGTGATATACAACTGGGGACACAGGGGCCAACAAACCAGCCAAAACTGCTAATGGAATTGGATAAAAAGTAAATGAAAGCTCAGAAGTAAAAATCAAAAACTTCCAGACTTCATTCCATCATTGGGCCCCACATTATTTATCTATGATAAACAAAGTAGTTGGGCTGGGTCAAAGGAGATACAGTCACTGGTGTGGACTTTTCTTAGGTAGCAGCAGACACACCTTTACACACACACACACACACACACACACAATGTGGGAAGTCCTTTTTCCTTCTCCTCCCCCTCAGATTGATACCAGACAGCTGCATCTTAATGACTAAACCAACAGCACTCCATATCAGCTGAGCCACAAAACATTAGCCTCCACTTAACTCTGAGTGCTCCTATAGGAAATGATGGCATATAGGATTGCAGCTACCACACTATAGATTCCCATGGTCCAAATGCAATTACATAGAACCACACTTGATAGCTAACTTCAAGTACAAATGGAACTGCTTAAATTATGTGGTGGATTTTTACTGGACTGGTCACTGAAACTGAACCCAGAGTGCATGGGGTTATAGGAATGAGTGCAGTTATGGGTTGAAACGGATACATCCAAACGCATTTCAAGACCACAAAACCAGCATATAGGAAGGGGCATTATAGTAGCTGACCAGCTGGGATTTCCTCAGGAGGCCTCAGAAAGGCACAAATACCAGGCTGAAATGCAAATGCGGTAAACCTGGACATTACCTCAACAGCGGTTTGCTTCAGGGTGCACGTGTACATGTAGGTTCAGAAATCATGAGAAGTAAAGTTGGTCAAGAATGCAAATAAAACAATCAGATATTCAAACAAGTCATGTTCGTACAGAGTAAGCAATGGAAGTCACACACCTGTCCAGTGAACAGGTCTTCAATGTTAAGAGGGTATATCTAGTTTTTTTTTTAAATGAAATGAATTCATCTATTTGTGAAAAGTTTGTAACCTAACATAAAAATGAACCATATGCCTGATCTCTCAATGGCCTGTAACAGGCTGTATGCAGCTTCTACTGTGAAGAAATCAGGATTTTCAGCGAAATCCATTGGTTTGCGTAGGCTGTGACGCACGGTCCTGAGCCTCTTGCCTACAGTTTCTGAACGTTAGCCACAGTGACAACATCCCAGCTAACGAAATGGAGTGCGTTAACACCAAAACACAACTGGTTCCCAGCACAAACTCCACATAAGGGTAAAAAACAAAACGGTTTTATGTGCCATCTGGCCAAACGAGAATCAGATCAATGTCAGGCAGAAATACGGGTCATTTTACCCTGCAAGATATTATATTATACACTCACCTAAAGGATTATTAGGAACACCATACCAATACTGTGTTTGACCCCCTTTCGCCTTCAGAACTGCCTTAATTCTACGTGGCATTGATTCAACAAGGTGCTGAAAGCATTCTTTAGCCCATATTAATAGGATAGCATCTTGCAGTTGATGGAGATTTGTGGGATGCACATCCAGGACACAAAGCTCCCGTTCCACTACATCCCAAAGATGCTCTATTGGGTTGAGATCTGGTGACTGTGGGGGCCATTTTAGTACAGTGAACTCATTGTCATGTTCAAGAAACCAATTTGAAATGATTGGAGCTTTGTGACATGGTGCATTATCCTGCTGGAAGTAGCCATCAGAGGATGGGTACATGGTGGCCATAAAGGGATGGACATGGTCAGAAACAATGCTCAGGTAGGCCGTGGCATTTAAACGATGTCCAATTGGCACTAAGGGGCCTAAAGTGTGCCAAGAAAACATCCCCCACACCATTGCACCACCACCACCAGCCTACACAGTGGTAACAAGGCATGATGGATCCATGTTCTCATTCTGTTTACGCCAAATTCGGACTCTACCATCTGAATGTCTCAACAGAAATCGAGACTCATCAGACCAGGCAACATTTTTCCAGTCTTCAACTGTCCAATTTTGGTGAGCTCTTGCAAATTGTAGCCTCTTTTTCCTATTTGTAGTGGAGATGAGTGGTACCCGGTGGGGTCTTCTGCTGTTGTAGCCCATCTGCCTCAAGGTTGTGCTTGTTGTGGCTTCACAAATGCTTTGCTGCATACCTCGGTTGTAACGAGTGGTTATTTCAGTCAAAGTTGCTCTTCTATCAGCTTGAATTGGTCGGCCCATTCTCCTCTGACCTCTACCATCAACAAGGCATTTTCGCCCACAGGACTGCCGCATACTGGATGTTTTTCCCTTTTCACACCATTCTTTGTAAACCCTAGAAATGGTTGTGTGAAAATCCCAGTAACTGAGCAGATTGTGAAATACTCAGACCGGCCCGTCTGGCACCAACAACCATGCCACGCTCAAAATTGCTTAAATCACCTTTCTTTCCCATTCTGACATTCAGTTTGGAGTTCAGGAGATTGTCTTGACCAGGACCACACCCCTAAATGCATTGAAGCAACTGCCATTTGATTGGTTGATTAGATAATTGCATTAATGAGAAATTGAACAGGTGTTCCTAATAATCCTTTAGGTGAGTGTAGTACAAAGCAAAAAGAGAGTGGGGCAGGCAAATCTCAGAAAATACATGTTTACAGCCACAAGTTTTAACTATCAATACCCGGTTAATTTAAAAAAAAATAAAAGTAGTTAATGACAATGAATATTACTTCACAATAACATCTTTCAATTTACAATTCAAACATCCCAGACCAAGGCAGGGGAAAATAGACACTATGCCACTATCCATGAGAATATTCTAATATAAAATAGTTTTTAAAGAAAGTGGTATTTTGTCATGTTGTTAATTATGATCTCTAGTGATGTTCATTCTACATCAATCGACTACCCAGCAACAGTTTGTTCTTTTGTACATTTACCTTTCAAAGTGTGGGTTTATATATCAAATCCACAAACAAGTCAGTAAAAGGTGTTTTATGGAGAATGTTTCCGCCCACATCTTCTCTTTCTCACAAAGTCACATTTTGAATGGACAGCAATTGCAGCTTCAATTAAAATATTCAGGTTCATTTTAACAACTGCTGCAACAGTGTGTATGATTCTGCCTAGTTCTCAGAGTAATTATGATAAATGTATACTCACTGTCCATGGCGTTCCTCCACTCTGGGGCCTATAAGACCAGTTGACAGTCATCTTACTGGTTGGCCTACTGGTGGAAGTGAAAGTGCAGGACAAAGTGACTGTATCCCCTTTAGATGCATGGAGCTCTGCTGGAGAACTCACTGTGATGGAGGAGACTGGGGAAAGGGCTGGAGGTGAAACGTAAGAAAGAAAGAGTTGGGGGGAAAAGATGATGATAGAGTGACACAAAAGAGAAAGTATGACACATTGTGAGTGACATTTTATTCACTTACGTCGTGGCATGAAAGTTTGTCACACATCTGTCTGTCAATGGCCTTCAACTGCAGGTAAAACAATGTCCCTGTGTCACTAGATGTTGTTTCATTGTTATTACTTCATTCAGAATGCCAAGGGAGGCCATCCAGAGCAGTGTCTGCAACAAATGATACCTTCCTGACTGAACCCATGAACAAGAGCTGAATACCGACAGCTTCTTTTGAGAGAGAACCTTAAAATATTTAGTAACATTGAGTCATTAATAAGTTACTTTTATTAATAAATGTGGTTTCAGTTGATTAGACCGGCTATCCTGGCATGACAAGCACGCCAGGATAGCTGGTCTAAGACATTGTCCACAATCAACAAACTGACAAAGAGATGACTTCACCCCCCTTTCCTTCACAATACTGTTATGGCAGGATGTATGCTGACCGGAGTGCAACTACTGAATACTTATCACTTGCAGCATTGGAGTATATAGCCATGCTAGCTTCTCTGTGAGTTTGTAATGCTAACGTCACCAAGCCATCTAATGCTAAAGCCCTGGGCCAATTTAAAGTGTTGACCTTATGGTGGCACTAGATTAAAGGTCAGGAGATAGCTAAAGTCGGTAGAATGTATCCTTATAGGCCCTTCAATAGCTGATAACAAATTTCACAAGAACCCACTGTCACTCAATGGAAGATGTAAACCTCATGGTGACATTAGAGGACAAGCCAGGGGATCACCAAGGTCTACAGCAATCCATCAAAAAGTTTTCAAGATATCCCAGTCTAAATTGGTGGGCAGAGTGACATTGCTATCCCTAGAGCCACACCTCTAGCATGGCTAAAAACAAAAGGTATCATAATTACATTAGTGACATCAATACACTGGTTTGGAGGCACATGAAACAGTCCTGCATTTCAAAGTAAAAAGCCTCATCAGCTGGCGTGTCTAATCTTTTTTATCCGATACCCCAAAAGCCAGGTACAAAGTTTATCTTATAACTAAAAAATGTATCATGCGACCAGTCGGATTCATAGACAAAGACCCCGGTGTGAGCGAGTTGACACCTTCAAAAAAAGCTTTCTCTTCATGAAAGTTGAAATCAAGCAGAGGAGCCTTGATAGCTGAACAGCTCTCGAACTTGAGGACATGAGAGTAATTTGTGGTGGGATAGGTATGTTGGCAGATCATCAGTGGTCATGTTGACACCTACTTCCTGCAACATGTCTGGATACAATCAAAAAGAAGACAACATCATATTCTGATAGTTTGAAATGTTCTGATGTGACCCTGGCAGGAAAACGTTGCAACATTTGTATGCCTTGGCAGACACTGCTCTGAGAAGAAATGTAATACAAAAAAAACTAAATGAAGTTAAGTAATAGCTATTAATAAAATATAAAACCACAATGATATTAATTGGTCCAACATTTACAGTACAGTGATACACAAAAAGCCATTACTGTATGTATCTCTCTCTTTATCTTTTTACTTCTGTACCAGGCCAGAGTCTTTCAAAGAGAGGCAAACAACTGCCCACAGTTCAGAGCTATGTTTATAATGTACTTGGCAAAAAGACAGTGTCTTAACTCACTGCATACCAGTTGTCAGAATCCCTCCGAGCCTGGCTTTTACACTGGCCGGTCATTATTGTGGCCTGCACCTGTATCCACAGGGGCAGCCAGCTGATTTCTAAAGGCTATTCTGACTTATTCCCGCAAAATGCGATCATTAATTGACGGATATGACTTAAAAAGTGTCTGCAGTTAAGTTCTCAACAACTTCACATTCTATATTCTCATGGGAGGTCTGCAGTTTTTTTGTTTTGTTTTTTTAAATCATGGCGTTCGCCTTTAAGGAGCTGTAGAAGTTTCTTTCTTTTAGTAGGTCTTTTCATGGACTACTGTAATGAAACGTGGACTATTAAAAGTGAATTAACTTAAATTATCTTAAGATTCCAACTGTAAATGTCGACGCCTTTAATCGAAAATGACATTACCAGTGTAGCCTACACAGAGCTAGATCTAGTTTCTCTCTGTTTGAACTTGTGTTGAAGCAGCGGCATGAAAGCGCAGCTGTGGCCTGTTTACTTACCGAATAAGCCGACCAGATATAGCAGCAAAACGACATTCTGAACGGTAACCTTATTCCCTTGGCGAGGTCGACGCATTTTAAGTTGTTACAACGGGTTTAATCGTATGACGATTTAGGAGGAAAAAAATTGTTGCGTCAAAGCTTCAGTAAAATTCCTCCCATAGCGTATTTAGTCATGACTCCGTGTGTCTCGCTACGCCTACCTGACAAACAGGTGTATCAGGAAGTGGAGCTGTTGGAACACTGGGAGCAAAACAAGTAGCCTAACCTTCAAGCTTTTATAGAAGGACAGAATGGAATAAATAAAGAATGAAAAGCCAAAAAAACAACAAACAAGCTGCTGATTACTGTATTATATTCCGTTTATTTTTATATTGATGAATTTTACCCTGCCAGCTGAATTTTTTGTTTCTCTTTATATAAATAAAGACATTTCCAACATAAATTGGAAGAGAAAAT
Organism: Micropterus salmoides; assembly: GCF_014851395.1. Taxonomy (NCBI): domain Eukaryota; kingdom Metazoa; phylum Chordata; class Actinopteri; order Centrarchiformes; family Centrarchidae; genus Micropterus; species Micropterus salmoides. The sequence goes on along the minus strand of NW_024042261.1, from coordinate 11,850,698 downwards.
GTCTTCAGAAGGCAAGAAATGTAGTGTTTAATGCTCCAAATTTCTGGGGGACCCCAGTACCCCACTCAGGTTTTTGAGCATTTATCAAAATAGTGTTAAGAATGTTCTTGTCTTGGTCTTTGGTGCATTGTCATGTCTCCCAAGTGTGTCATCACACCACTAATCTGAACCCTTGTCCCCACCACTTTTCAACACAAAGTGACGCCCTTGTGATTATTTGCAGTGGTTGGAAGTAACTAAGTAGGCTACATATACTCAAGTACTGTACTTGTATGTACAAATTTGAGGTACTTGTACTTTGCTTAAGTATCTTTTCATGCCACCTTCTACATCTACTAACTACTGTACCATACTAACTACTTTACAAATTAAGGAAGTATTAACAGTTTCTATGGTGTTTAGTAATAAATTAACTACCCAATAGTTTATACAAGTACAGGAAAATGTTTAGTCAATTAATCAGTTAGTTGATTGACAGAAAATTATTAGTAGATTATTTTAGGTTGTTCTAGCAAAACAAATGTAAATGAAATTTTCAGGAGATTAATATTCAGTGGTATAATAAATAATAATAATAATATAGTAGTACAGTAGTTCTTTTCAAAATAAAGTGGCTTTTTTATGTAAAGACAAAAGGAATTATTGCTGAAGTTGTTAATGTTAATTAGTTAGGCAGTTTAATGTTGATCATGAGCAAGAGAGCATGAGCGTGACTCTTCTCAGGCATCAGCTGTGGAACTAAAATGAAACCATATTAAAATATAATACACTCTCTTTGCACATCTCCATCCCCTCATGTGACCCATCCATTTGGAGGCCTGTGGCCCAGTTCTTCCCATATCTCCCCAGCCAGTGTCTGTATAAAACCCATGGATGTACTAGTGGGACACCTCTGCTACTGCTGGGCATATTATTCCACTATCCCTGTCCCCAGTCTCCTGTCTTTACTGATGTTTAATTATCACTAAGGAATTTGTTTTTTCAGTTCAGTTCAATTTCACTCTGGTGTAAGTTTGAAGTTTATTTATGCCTTTATTTGGTATGTATTGTCAGTTCCAACTTCACATCTGGTCTGTCAGGAGTGTCTCCTCCATTCAGACCACATGCTGGAGTCGTGTGGCATAATGTCATTTCATCTCATGACATATCCGAGGATATTGTATTGAATGAAAGCAGCAACCACTATTACTCTGGGCCTTGCTCCCTTATATACACTGTGTGTGTATCAGCTGTACATCACAACCTATATAGCTACAGATATTGTTGTTTGGGTTAGATACATAAAAGTATGGCACCATAAGAAAACACAACTCAAAGCAAATAATCTCATGTGTACTTTGAAGATAGCTAATTGTATAGCAAAAACTAATCTGATGTAGAGTTAATGAGTTTCAGGGAAATGCTTATTCCTCATAGTAAACATTACACCCTAACTTGATTCAAATGAAAAAGCAGCTGTGCCTAGAGGCTCTCTAATACGGGACTGTGAAAAGTGGGGTTTTCATACAATAAATGCTAATCACTGTACAACTAACATCTAATTTACTACAAACCATGTGGGAATTATTTATGTGGGAAAAGGCCAGAGTCAGATGTAATAAAGATGATATGTGGGTAAAACAATGTCTCTGAAAGCAATGTTTCATCACTGTTTACCTTTTTAAAGAGATCCAGCATTGTCTTCATAGACAGGCACATCAGTATACACAACTTCTTTGGCTTATGCTCTTACCTGCTTGTACTTTGTGACGCTGTCACAAACGCTGTGGATGCCCACTCTAATATGAGACAAAGATGTAGGCACTGGCTTGCTCCTCCCTGCATCCATTCACAAGTACAGTGTTTGTATTGTATCTGTTAACAATGTTATGTAATAGTTCCCACACTGAGGCAGGGATACCGCTTCCCTCTTCTGAATAGATGCTGAGTTAAAGGGGTTGCTTTACCTGGGAGCATTCACATCTTATGCTTTCCACAGTGTAGTATTGTGTTAACTATATTACATAATCTGATACAGACTCCTCATCATCTGTTAGAAGATAAAATCTGCCTCTTACCTAGGTACTCACACACACACACACACCATTGTGTTATATATTGTGAGTGATTACAGGGGCTCAGTTTCAGCTGAAATCTTCTCAGTCACAATGAAGGCTCTCCCCACTTACTGGCTTTCTGGCGACTCTGGGCAACAACAGACCTGTTCTTCTGTTGTCAACACTGGAGGAGACTAATAAAGGTGATTCAAATTGTTGGGGCCAGATAATTATATTATGTAACCATTATCCTTCAGCCAAAAACGTGACAGTCCCTTGGTCTTTTCACCACTTTATTTGCGCTGAATAGTTGATGAAAAGTTGTATCTGCTACACTCCAGCGCACTAAATGTCTTTTAGAGGTTTCTCATTCTGAGAAATTTTTCTTAGGGCTTGCACAAACATGACAGCATTACTCATTAGCCTCAATAGCTACAGGAGGCTCTACATTATACAACACACTGAGGCAAATAAAGCAGACTCCTCACCTTTAAAGTGAATGGATTCATAACTGCAGTGTTTGCGTGCATATGTGGGTGTATGTGTGTGGAGCCATCAGTAGAAGTCACAGTTTTACATTCAGTCTTATAGTTGCATAAAAGTGAGGTGGTACGTTTTCTCTTTGCCTCATATTCCGCAATCTGTTGTGCCAAACCTGTGTGTGTGTGTGTGTGTGTGTGTGTAAAGGAATTTAGTGCCTTCCCACATTACTGTGCCAGGTACCGCCCATCCTGAGGGGTGTAATTCAGACAAAAAAGAGAGAGACATGAAGCAAGACAGAAACCCAGTAGGAGGGAGGAAGACAGACATAATTTCCTTTTCGGTAAAGACTGCACACTATGGTTCATTCCCTTCCTTTACCAAACTAAGCCCACATTTATATGTTCTCTGCAGAAATTACTTACATGTGTTGCAGTAATAAACATTATGTGGCTTATTAAATGAGTCATGAAAAAGGGACGATCTCCCAGGAGTTTGGTTCACATTCATCTTGTAGACGCAACAATAAGGCAGACAGATGTTGATACACAAAAATCAGTTTGGACTCTAGCAGACAATTCTTCAACTAGTGATGTTTAACATTCAATATCTTTCTTCTTTAATTTGTTGTAGTATCAAAACCATCACCAGTTGGAGGGAACAACAGCCAATATCTGTCAGGTGTGCCAGCTGATTGCTCAGCAGCATTGAATGTTTAACCGGCTTTCATGCATTTCCCAGAATGCCTTTTTGGCAACCACCTGAGATCAGGCATGAACTTGTTGCACACAGATGTGGTTCTGTTTGTCTGGGTGGAGACAGATACAGCAGTGATGAATTCATAGCAACAATCAAGAACAGAACAGTCTTTGTGTTCTGCGTGTAGCATTCTGGTCTGCTCAAGATGATGAGGAGCAAATGGCATATCTGCTTTTTCTACAAAATAGATGATTGTTGAGCATTGGTGCAAACATCTGATGTTATGTGTTTAAGATAGCTAGACCCTGCTAGAAAGATCTTCACATTACGTCTGCAAAATGTTAATTTACCATATGTGACAGTCTTAACAAATTCTAGAAATGGCTTATAAAAGAAGCCCTGAACATGTTCATTTCCACACCCACAGTTGAAACCTGAAGTGGCAGAATAATTTGGAGACCAATGACTAAGCTCTGCAATAGGAACCCACAGAAGCTTTTGTGATACATTAGATTATCTAGGGACTGGTTTGTCAGTTCAACACTAGTGGCCTGTCTCTAGAACAAAATTTAATGATTTAGCTTGGAAAAACAGACTCCCACCCACCCTGTCCCTCCTTTTAGTGCTTTTCAACCCTGCTCTGTCCTCAGCTACACACTCACACATACACACTCTCTGGGTCTGTCAGTCAGTAACTAAAGCTGCACTCCCAGGGACAGACTTTGATCAGTGCACACAAATAGGCCCCAAATCACACATAGACAAAGTAAAACATTCATAGTCACGAACAATATCATCCAACAAACAAGCAAACTCAAACTGAAGTCACAAAGGCAGGCGTAAGCATACTAGACGTGCAACAAATTAAACAACAATTCACTGCAGTAATGCTTGCAGCTAAACAAGTGAGGAGCGCTGCAGACAGACATCATAAGCACACAACTGGAGTGCATTAAAGATAATGATACATAATAAATGGTGGATAACAAGATACCTCTCTTACATAATAGATGAATTACATTAAATCTTGCCAAGTTGTGTGCAATTCCCTTTTTCATGGGCCAACTAGTGTCTTCTCAGATGGCCTTTGTGTGACGAAATGTACATGACATGATGTGGTCAAAGGCATTTTTATTAGAAAACGGTTCTTATAAAAGCTCTATAACAAACACGTGCAGCGACATTTTAAACAACATGACAAAATACTTCTTGCATTTTCTAAAATAACACACACACACACAAAAAAGACAAATCTATAAACAAGTTACTCAGTATTACATCACAAATACACAACTCTGTCATGAAAAGGAAAAAAGGTATTACAGTCATTCATTAGTAGACGTGATGCATTCACAGACGCATGGAGTGAAAACAGGCTCTCAAGGACATTTTTTCAATCAAAGGTTTCAGATCTGACTGTCCGCTCCCACACAACACTCAGGACAGGTGCGTGCATGCGGTTGCTCGCTCACTGATCCTGTATTTGGCTTTCAGACAATATTGCAGTAACAACACATTCAAGCTTTTTTATCCAAGTAATCTGATGTGACAAGCCCCTCAGCCTACAGGAAAAACACGCTTTTAACAAGTTCTCTGAGACTGGCAGGTACCATGGTTGCGTCCATAACTGACTGAAATACATGATCCCCATTGACTCTGAATTGTAAAACTATAATAGGAAGGACGATCCAACAGATCCTCCTTGTTCTTATTATGTCTCATTATGGCAGAAAACACCGTCATTCTGACTACTTTAGTTTGGGGCTGATTTTGGTATTGACATCCCACACTTAACAAGATCCATCACTAAAACAACGGACAGTTATTGAACACAACCCCCTTCCCTTTAGGAAAAAAGCCAAACTAGCTCCAGGACTGCAGTGCGCCTCACATCTGAAGCGCTGCTGGTTTAATCCAGCATTTCGCTCCTCATATGAATATTTCTGGACTCTCTCGAAAGTAAAGTTACTATACTTTGATCCTGTTTCAAAGCCTTGATCTTCATGAAACGCATCACTCTAATCTCTTTGTTCTTATTCGAAACTTTCAAACTCAACTTTCTTCACTTAGGGAACAGGGAGACATGCCCCTCTTACCAGGGGGAGGTAAGAGCAACACACACAAATGAATTCATGCATGACACACTCGTGAATTATTTATGTACATGCATGTGCATAAGTTGCACACACTGGAGATGAACGCAAACACAGCAATGGGGTCAAAGGGTTAGCCTCACACAGTGTTAAATCGTCCAAAGTTCAGAGTAAAGGTTGGATCAAAATCACTGTTTACATGTCTGCATCTGATTTGGGTGAAAGGATTTCTTTCCTTTGCCAGGTTTTTCAATGAAAGATTCAGTTTGAAGTCTGAATGAAAATGTGGTGCATGCAGTGAGTTATTGCAACCCAATTTTGACTCTAACAAGTTACAGAGTCTCTCTGCAATAGAGATCTGAAAACCCAAGAGAGAAACAAACATCAAGAGAGAAACAAGTTTCATGTGCCCAGAAAAAAGATGCATTCGGCCATCCGAGAGGCGACTGCTTGATAAAAAAAAAAAGAAAATTTGCTACTTTGTTTATGAAATTTAGAATTGATACTGCTATTAATTAAGTGCTAGTAAAAGATTTTTACAAAAGTGCTATATGAAATGTTTGTTTCCAACAAGTGCTCTCCATCAGTTTTTGATTATTTCAGCATCAGGCTAATAACACCACAGAATGTCAGACAAATACAGCGATATAACTTCGCGAAAACAAAAACAGGAATGTACAACAGCATCGTCCTGGATTCAGAAGAACCACATTAGGCAGCTGATACTGTAAATACAGGGTTTCATGTTTCCCATCATCTGGTAATAGAAACTGAATTTCAGTAGAAGCTAGGAAACTGTTTATTCATTGTTCTAGGGTTTCTGTCGTTTTCTGAAATAATATATTAAACAAGTGGTTTGTCTATGTTGGTATGTTGGTTGTTTGAAATGTATTAGTCTGAAAATAAACAGCAGGAATACACCATTGTTCTAAACATTTACTCTAAACAGGAAATTTGTTTGGACGCCCGTTTAGCTGGACAGGAAAAGATGAACCGATAACAGTTCTCTCTCAAGAAATGAAAAGGCACATGATGATGGTGATGTAAAAGAAACACAGCAGTCTGGCTAAAGTTCTGCATCTACAGCTTTCTACACGAAGGCACATTCTCAATTTATGTCTGGTTAAGGACAGCTGCCCATCAACTGGTCCAGATCTCGGATTCAAAGACTGCAATTGGAGAGGAAGTAGAAAGTGAAGCGTCCAGTAGGGAAAGAGCCCCAGGCCCCAAGAAGGAGCACCACAAGCCTGATCCCCAGAGTTAGATGGAGAGCGAGAGAGAAGGTGTGTGATTCCTCTGTTCCTCTCTCTAGCCATCTCTTCTGCTCCCTTTGTCTTTCTCTTGGTCTTACCACACGGTGGGGTCTTTAGTGTCTTTACTGGGAGCCTCCTCGTTCCCTTCCCTCTGTCTCTGTGTCTCTTCTTGCATCTCCTGCAGGACAAATGATGATGAGGAGGATGACCACAGCGGCTATACCGCCCCCGATGCCCAACGCCAGAAGGAGAAGTTCTGAGAAAGAAGCTGTAGGGGAGAAGGAAACAGAAATGTAGACTGCATGTGCTTGTTTGATAAACCAAAATTGCCGTCGCTGCTCAGAGGCATTTTATTGTGCAGCAGTGAGCTGTTACAAATAGAAAAGAATATTTTCATTCTTATTTTGTTGATCCCTCGACCTTTCATGTAGGGCCACCAGTACATTGACATTTTTAGCTTTTAGTGAAATGTCTTTGAAAGTCACCAAATAGATTGCCATAATATTTGTAGCAATATTCATTGTCCCAAGAGGATGAAGCCTAGCAACTTTGTTGATCCTCAGCAGGTCTACATTTTCACTAATCTTGTGAAATATGTCAACGTCTGCTAGATGGACTGGTACTTGATATCCGTGGTTCCCACAGGATGCTTTGTAATGAATGAGGTTAACATTTCTGGTTATGAGTGGAATGTCTCCAACAACTATTGGATGGATTGCAATCAAACAGGACACAGATCCATGTACCCCACAGGATTATTTGTAATAAATCTCCTGACTGTTCCATTAGTGCCACCATCAGGTCAAAATTTAATACTAAAAAAATAATACTTTTGTTTATGACTAAAGACTTTATGTAGAACTAATGATAGCATCAGCCTCGACTGCACTTTTTTTCTACTGCTAATTAGCAAATGTTATTAGCAAATGTTAGCATGTTAACACACTTATCTAAGATGATGAACATGGCAACATTATATCTGCCAAACATTCCCACGTTAGCATTGACACTGTGAGCACATTACCATTAGCATTAGCTCAAAGCATCACTGTGCCTAGGTACATTTATTACTTAACTGTAGACCCATAGTCTTGTTGATATATTGTTGCCTGTTTAATATTTAAAGCTAAAATAATTGATTAAAGCATCTTACAATCAGTCATTGAATCATGAATACGATAACCAAATGTCACAGTACAGGCTGTACCTTTACTGTAGCACCCTCCTTTTTCAACTACTGTTTAAAGACTATTGAAAATAACCTTTTAATTGTTTATTTTTTAGGTCAATATGTCTGGAACATTTGCAATGTTTTTATTTAAAATGTGTCAGTGCTGTAATATGAAATGTATACTACATCGAACCAAACAACATCCATTCTAAAATGAGTTCAAAGAATGATTGAGTGGTTTCTCTGACATGTAAATGTAAATATGTTTTCCTTGCTGACCTGTGGTGACCACACGGAGTCGAATCTCACCAACCGTGCCGTGGACATCCGGCGGATTTTTGACCTGGCAGATGTAAGTACCATTGTAGGTGAACTTGACCTGTTGAAGTATGATGGAGGCATCACGGCCCATGACATCACCAGCCCAAGCGATACGCTTCCTGAAAATGCCCTCTAGAGGAGGATATGGTCGCTGCTGGTAGTGGAACACCTAAAAGAGGAAATCGATAGGTCGATTTGACTGTTTGGATTGTCACAGATAGAAAGTCATACCAAACTGAGTCTGGGGAAGGTTGGTATTTTATTCTCACAGAGAAAGAAAGACAACACCAGACCTGCTGATTCTTTTTCTCTCTATTCTCAATATGCACACACATACACACACACACAGACTCACAAAGGCTGTCTTGGACGCTCTATAGGGAGTCTGATGACTCACCGACTCCTCTCTCAGTTTGCTGAGGGGGTGGATGCTCCCTGACACAATGAGGGAGGTTTGAGGTTTTGATCGCACTTTCTCACAAACACACACAGACACACGCACACATGCACTCACCGACTCTTCTTGGCCTGGTTTAAATGGCCTGAAGCTCCAGGAGATGACTATGGTGTTGGGGTTGATGGGGGAGGAACTCTGGAATGTGCACTTCAGACGAACATCCGTCCCGTTGACCGCCTCCATGTCCCCCGATGTGTATATACGCATCCCGCTGACCTGCAGCACGCCTGCAATATGCAAACATATGGCACAGCAGCAGAGTTTACTTCAACAGCAGAATGCAGGGCATACAGAGAAAAATCAATATATATATATATTATAAATTGTTTGTGAAAGAAACTATAATACATATACAAAAATACAATGAAAAACAGATGCGCTATGAATTCACCATCATCAGTAAATCCTGCCTGGGGAGTTCATGCAGTGTACCCAGTGACCCTATCTCTGCCTACGCAGTGCTGCTGCAAGAAAAATCTAAGTTGTCACAGTAACTGTAAACTGTAGAAACTGTAGACACAAATATTACAGTATATACTGAAATCCCTCAGATTGGTCCGAATGCTCAAAGTACATGATCAGATCTGGGATCAATGAGTGTACTGCTTTAATACATCCTGAAAGATCAGATCAGCAGGCCATATCTGTGAAGATTAATGATTAATAGCCACTTTAGCTACACTACTGCAGCTGAGAGGGGGCTGAAATTGAAAATTTGCTGTATCTAATATGGATATGGAGTATATCAATCTTTACAGTACGTGGTAGACTTATTAGATGGAAAATGAATGGACTGGAAGAACGGAGGGGGATATTGGCAACGATTTGACTCTTCCACACAATGATGGATTGAGCTCCCCAGCATGGACTTAGCGCTGATGCACACATACACTGCACAGACACACACACACACACACACACACATACGCATGCACTGTCCCAGACAGAGACATGCTTAATGCTGAGTCTGGCAGCCAGTCAACATCACATCAGGTACCAGGCGATCACGTCTCCATCTCCCCGAGATTGCATAGTCTTGTTTATCGAGGTAGATCCACCCTTATTCTAAAGCAACCCAGTGAGTCTCGGTGGAAGTTTATGTGCCGGCTGTCTAGTCCAAATCACCTGGTCTATTTATAGAGAGAGCTCTATACACCTGAATAATATCAAGAGCTGTGTCTAGCCTTATTCAAGTCAATGCCCAGGTACACGGCGTCTGCAGAGCTAACAGCCACAGTGAGCTCAGGGTAGCCAAGAGGGTAGCACACTCCATACTGTATATCCTCTTGAGACCTGGCAAGTCAGTTTTCAAACATGCAAACTCCACCGGGATTTTCAAACTCGGGACCTTCTAGCTCTGAGGCCACAGTGTTATCCACAGGATCACTGTGCGCCGCAAATTTATGGCTTATAATGTATTTTGTTTGTGTCAAATTAGACATGATTTCCCCTACAAAGGACTGGTGATAAAAACATAAATCAAATAAATTTTTGAGGTTTTTGTTTCTTACATCTCAATTACTGGAATTATGTTAAAGAAATCAAATTTTAAAACCTTTTTTTTTTTCTGAGTCTCAAGAGGAGGAACCTGCAGAACAAGCCAAATCCTTGATGAGAGCTCTGACTATCTGAGACACGTCAATCTGACAGACACCATTTCATCCCAAGCCTCAGTTTTATATGATCTAATAACTTTTTGTTGATGCAATCAGCCTTATTCTGTAGTCTGATATAAACTAGATAAGATGCAACTGCTAGCTGCCCATTATTAAAAAAAGGTTGCACAATATTTGCAGCAGTTTCATAGTGCTTAGTATAATGGATTTGAATTAAATTAAGAATTTAAACGCTAAAAATGTGGGTAAAGCTCTATTCTACTATTTATAATGTGGGATAAGGGACTTGAGGTGGGTTCCGGGCGTAAGTCCATGGAAGGCGATCTCACTACCCCTGCATCATAAATACAGTGAGCATTAAGGCAAGAGGTATCTGGGGAAATCTCAGCAGGGGCTTGGCTCCTAGGGCAGCATGTTCTGTTCTTTATCAGACTGGAAAGAGTTTCCTGTGGGCTGGGATGAGAGAGCGGGGCGACCAGACGGCCCCATGCTTCTCTCTCATCACTGGGCCCTGACAGCGCTCAAACAGCCTAATGTGTTTTAAATGAGCCTGATGAAACCTGGGAAGAGTGTGTATGAGTGAGCAATACACTCTGCAAGAAATGTCCATCTTTGTAAAGCTCTGGGTCTTTTTTCAGACTGAGAATTGTACTTTTCTTGAATTAAAAAGACATATGTTATTGCAAATCTTACCCCACTGGCAGACATTAGAAAAATAAGACTTTAACTTTTTGTATTCAGAATAATGCTTCGGTGGATGGACTTAAAAGGGAACAAGCCTCCACCTTTGTCTCGCTTCCTCGTCTACCTGGCACTGGGAACACTGAAGCAAGTGGATTAAACTGCCAGTGTTTAGGATATTCATTAGGCAGATAAGATCAGTGCTGGCTCTATCAGTACAGCCAGTAATGACTCCCTGCTTGGCTTGACTGCAAGCATTTGTGTGTGTGTGTGTGTGTGTGTGTGTGTGTGTGTGTGTGTGTGTGTGTGTGTGTGTGTGTGTGTGTGTGTGTTAAAACCTATTAAAAGAGTCAAAGCCACCCGCTAAATGTCTCATATTCCACGTGAAGGTTGACAAAGACAAAGAGAGTGAATGAAGTGGGGGAGGAGGAGTGGGGACAGAAAGTGTTATATAATGTCAAAGAAATGACTACTGCTCTGGTTAACAAGTACCTCTAAGTGCCTCTAATTTCAAAATAGGAATACACGGTTTTCTGTTTTTAGGCATGCTAGCCACTTTGGTCCAGACTGAACTGTTGGACGTGTTGCCATGATATTTCGTACAGACATTCATGACACCCAGAAGATGAATCTTTTGGTGACCCCTCCTGATATCATCTTGGTTCACATATTTGGGTTTTGAGTGAAATGTCTCGACAACTATTGGCTAGAAGGCCAAAAAATTGGTTCAGGCATCTCTCAAGATGAAATGATGAATTATATTGGCGATCCTTTAAGTTTTTATCTAGCGCCATCATCAGGTCAACATTTTAATTTGTCCAGTACTTTTGGTTTATGACCAAAGACCTGCAAAACTGATGACATTCCCAGTTGTACTTTGTGTTTAGCTAATCAACAAATGCTAATTGGTATATGGGTAATATTATATCATTGGGCATTAGCATTTAGCCCAAATCTCTGCTATAGTGCAGCCTTCAGACCCACTAGCATAGCTGTACTCTTGGTCTGGTTTATACATAGCAGAGAAGAGGTAAATCGCTGTGATTTCGTTTATTATCAGCATCCAGCCCCTCCATTTCAACATCCTTATTTCAGAGAGTAGCGCACATAGAGGATTAGCTGAGCAGTATAGTGCAATGCCTATCCTCCTCTACCAAATTGTTTAAAAGCTCATGCTGAAATGATTCATCATGCTTCAAATATCAGGAGAGAGAGCAGGTCCTCCAGGCCATAACACCTCATTTCAAATTTTTCCCCTTAACCAGTCTATTTACAGTACATGAATTCAAATAAGCGTTGCTAATCTCCATTCAACAACAAAAAAAGTCACACGCTTTCAACTACGGCATCCTTTGACGCAAGCTGAGCTGATTAAGAATTAATGTTAATTGGGCCTTTTTGAAGGCAAAATGGATATTAGCAGAATGACAGAACAGTTAGGGCTATGTACAGTGCCTCAATTACAGTATTAATTTGTCCTTACGGCTAAAAGTGCGTGATCACTATTTAATTGGTCGTTAGCAGGCACTAATTCCTGAGGAGGATGCATGCCATTACATGACCGGAGACATTAAGACTGTAGAATTTAATTCATTTAGAGAAAGAGAGAAGAGAGATAAACAAGCAGAAATGAGTTTAAGTGATGAACAACAGCAGGAAGATGAAGGAGTGTGTGCTGTATGGATGGAGCTAGAGGATAACACCATGGAAATCGTAGTCTTCTACATAATTGCAGTCTGTAAGGAGAAGATAACATAGGAGATGCTTGTTTGTCTGTCCGTTATTGTAATCCTGCATGTCTCTCTGTCCAGTCGCTCACTTGTTTATATCTGAACATCCTGTCCGGCCAGCGCTGACCACACCCAGCTTCCAGAGAGAGAAAGAGCTTTCACAGCTTATTAAGATCAAGTTATGCACCCTACAGAGGAGGGCAGGGCCAGAGTGCAGACAAATACATGGATCCATCCTAATTATGTTTCAAATATTATTGTTGCAGAACACTTTCAGAACAATGTAAGACAGGGTCATTAGATGTTTATTTCCAAAAACTACACATTTTATGCAGAAACAATTAGTATGAACTTGCAAGCGTATATCTTTCATGATCTTGCTAAAGGTAGTAGGTGATTTATATGTTTAAGTGATTTAAAGGCTCCGTCCCCATGCTGAGGTCTGTCATGTTGGCACATTTGTAACTTCTGAGTTTTCTGAAGAAAAGAAAAGAAAAAATCAAATTTTAGTACAGGAAAAAAACTAATCTTATTCGTCAGTAAGATTGTGTTTCTACTCATATTACATATTTCCCTTGTGAAACTTATGAAGGGGATCTGACACTCTCTTCACCTGTCATTAAAAAGACAAAATTAGAGTCTTTGGGTAAAGTGTGTTAACTTTTTTCTGTCTTATTGCTTGACCTTAAAACTTCTACAGCAACAATTAAAGACTTTCTCACGTGGGATTTCACCTACGGTACGCGCACATGTGCGTGTCGGTTTGGCATCTCTCAGGGGGCTCAATGTTGGCACACATGCACAAGCACACATTTACTATTAGATGTACCTTTGTTGGCATTAGACCAAAATGTCAATTTGTTCAATATATCTCAATAAAATAAACTTGCTGAACCTTTAATTCACATTATTCTACCTGTCAACACTACTTGCTACAAACTGCACTGGTCCACTGGTCGGTCTGAAGTCAAAGAGACAAAATTCTTTCATCTGAAAAAAATATATATATCAAACCAAGCCTACTCAAGTGTGATTAGGTTTGCTTGGCTTGGCAGTCATCCCAAAATTGTATAAATGCCTCCCAGAGAGGCAGAAAAAATATCAAGCAGTGTTTGACCTGCCCATATATTTCACCCAATGTCAGAGAGTGTAGGCAGGTTTAAAACTGCATAACCTCTACCATGCTTTACAATGTCTTTAGTCTCACATTGCCAGATATAGTGAAAAAACAACACAGAAACTGATTTAAGATCTACTTTAAATTGAAGCATGTCTTGTGTGAGAGGTCAATTAAGATTTATTTTTTATTGATCAGAATTGACTGTTCACTAAGCTACACCTATGCCACAATGTGTTTGACTATACGAGTTTGGTTGGGGTTGTTGGAGTATAAACTTGCCCATATGAAAAAGAGCAGGGCAGAGCTGCTAAGGTAAGTTTACTATAACAGCATTCGGGGTCGGCCCTCACACAGTGGGGAAATACTAAACAGTGGATGTGATTTTTGTGAACAGCGCTTTTTTTAATATAGGCCTAACATGTAACCCCACATTAGATGCTACATCTGTATGTATAAAGATAGTTAGACGGACATGCTAAAATCTCCGTTAGAGAAGATAAATGCAATAATCCATTCCTTACAAGGCTGCTCTTGTGTTATTGGTTTTGGATATTTAAAAAAAAAAAAGACACCGCTCTCCAAGCTCTTTAGATCATGAGTAGCGCTCTTACATCAGCCCTGTCTAGTTAGAGTTGCTGAAGTAAGACTGAATAATTGCTGTTCGGGGAAGCAGTCAGTTGTCAAGGCTGCCATATTGGACAGTGCACTCAGAAAGTGTCACTTCTTCCTAGGACCAATGCCTAACTTTCCACAACACTTCAGCTCAACTTTCTGTGATATTCTGCCAAATAACAGACATACAAACAAACAGAGCTATCTAATCAGATTTTATAATCCTATTTAGATAACGTTACCAAGCATTTTCAGGCCCTTCTGGGTGTGTTTGGCACTGCAGATAGGAATGGTTTATTGAACTTGGGTCAGAACTGCTCAGTAAATATTCTTTAAATATTTTCTTTGAATGTCTTAAAAAAAATCCACAGAATGAAGAAACCATGCCTGCCTTATTGCACCATCAAAATCTTCATCAAAGTTTTTGTGTCTCCTTATAGCTTGAGGGTGTGTTGATGCAGTTGCTCATAATTATGCAGATTTATAAATAGGGAAAGCAGAACTTACAGAGCTATTTTTATATTTGCATAGTACATGATAACCATGGGGGGCACCATGGGGCTACCAATCACTGTTTAAGTATTTCCTTTACAGTATATACTGTAGACAAAGTCTTTCCAAGTTAAGCCTTCTTGGACTTTAATAAAGGGGAAGAAACGCTGCAGAAAAATCAAGCAAGGCACAACTCCCTAAATCAGGAAATTGGTTTCATTACATTATTTCCTAGACGATGTGTGTTTGTGCCTTTCCTCTCTTCATTATGCCTCAGAAACAAAGAGACTGTCGGAGGAAACCTGGTTCTCAGTTGCACCGGTTTTGGAGGAAACACTTAGGACAGGACACACAAAGAGCTCAGTGGATTTCAAAGACCCTCTTCTTTCCTTTGTGAGAGGTTTCACAAGCCCAGTTTAGTTTTCAGTTTGATTTTTTTTTTTTTTAACAAGGCCTGTCTTTCATGCAAGACTGGACTGAGGGCTGGGAATAGTAGGTTCAGGTAACAGTGTGGTCGCAGAGGAGGACACAGAGTTGAGCGAGTGGGGGAGTGATGAGTGGTGTAATAGGAGGGAACCCCTGAGATGGACACAACTGTGTGTAACATACTGTGCACTATATCTTCTCCATACATTTTTTCATTCATTCCACTCAGTCATAAACATGTAGATACGTGCCAAAACACAAACACAAAGTATGCCCAAAGGCATGTGTTCACATATTTTCTGGGGCTGTTTTAAATCTATACGGTTCTAATCCAAAACACTTTTTGTGAAATTCCTAAATAGCGCTGCCTCAGTAAATGTAACACAAACAAAGTGGCGAGCCTGAGCGATCCCCCCACATTAGCAACAGGTGGCGGTAGCACGCTCAGGCACAGGAGCAGTGGGAGAGAGAAAGTTCTAAACAAGGAACATGCTGGATTCAATCCGGGACTCCAGGCACTGTCAAGAAGGAGTGAGAATGAGGGAAAGGTCTGATGAGTACAAATTGTGAAACAAGTCATATGAGCAGGTAAGGGTGTGTTGATATCGGTGAGATGTTTCAATGCTGGACAAACCTCCGAGATTTCCGAGGTTGCTCTGTTTCTGCTGGACATGAGTAACCTTAGCTTTGCTTACTGTCACACTTCACACTTTCTACAGTATTGCAAAAAACATGCCACCTTATTGAGACTATCGTGCCCTGGGCGAGCAGACTGTGTAATTCTGCCATAGTTAAAGGTTAAGTGTCTAAGATTTAGTGGCATCTAGTGAAGTTGTGAATTGCAACCAACTGTCTAGTCAAAGGCATAGTACAACAATGACAAACAGAAATACGTTACTTCTCTCTGTGATTATGGACCCTCACCAAAACTGCCCGCGAGTAATAATATCTGGTAAAGAGCTTTTACATTGAAAAATTCTGAAAAACAACATTAAAAAGAGTCTGTTGCCTGCTTCACACACCTCTGAAATCGCCGTCAGAAAACGCGATTCCCCAAAATTTCCTCCGCCTGGAGATACTGGAGAATTAAAATAGCGCCTGTGGGTTGATGGAAAAATATCCTGATGTGAGATCGAACATGCAACTCTCTAGTGAGAGTCTTGCACTTTACCAACTGAGCTAACAAAACAAGATAATGTTCATTTAAAACATTGTCTTATGTTCTTACCCACCATCTAATGGATAAAAAAATTCCTCCTACGCAAAACTTCTTTGCCAACCCCTGCCGTACTGATGAAACGTGCTCTGTAGAGCAGTTTGTCCATTTTGGGCTACTGTAGAAACATAGCAGCACAACATAGTGATGTCCATGTAAGGAGGGACCCGCGGCTATGTAGATAGAAATGGCTCAGTCTAAGGTAATAAAAAATAATTCATTATGTAAGATCTTTATACACCACAGAAAACATAGATATGGATCTTATATTGCATTTATGTCAATAGATCCTTACACACTGGAGGTTTAAACAAAATATTGGGGGGGTGGAGCTTCTGAAGGAGCAGTGAAGGCAGGGGTGTGTTTGTTTGAAAACTCTGCAGTATCTCTTCAATGGTTTGGGCCCCTAAGTTCTAGTTAAAAGAAATATGTGTGCTACAAAATAACATGATGCTTGTATCAACAGTCTGGGGAAGGTCTTTTCCTGTTTCAGCTTGACAATGCCCCAGTGCACAAAGCCAGGTTCGTAAAGAAGTGGTGCAGAGGAACTTCACTGGCCTGCCCAGAGACCTGACCTCAACCCCATCCAACACCTAGGGCATGAACTGGAACACCGACTGCGAGCCGCCTCGCTGATGCTCTTGTGGTTGATTGGGAGCCTTCCCAGAAGAGTAATGCACCATGCACATGGTTTTGGGAGTGCCAGTATGATACGAGTAAACACATGCACATACCAGCTACTACATCTTTCTCTTCTCTGAACAGAGTAGGGGGGACTTCCCATCGATGTTCTGTTGGTGACTGTCTTTGCTCATGCATATATCTCCTAATGAAGCTGAGGTATATAATGTATTACTACCAGAGAGATGTACCAGACACTGGCCGTTTAGAACAGCAAACCTAAAAGCTTTCATTAACTTGATTTATGGGGAATCACTTTTTTTATAGAAAAAAACACTGACATTTCTTTGTATGAAAATGCCACAAATTGCAATTTTCATTCAGCCTTTACTATTCTTTTTCTGCTTTTAAACCTATATACCTATGAACTATACCAGACTTTAGAAAACTACTAAAACCTGTTTGAATATACTCTAAAGGTCAGTTCCAACACAGACCAAGCATCAATCTCTTTTTCTAACTCTTTCTTCCTCTCCCTCTCTTCCCCCTCCTGCTTCCTCCAGGCCAATTGTAATTCATCAGGCGGCAGTGTCCTGAGGAAACATGTAGCGGGTGAGTGAGGATAAGAGTTTAATCCATCAAACCTCTTCCACTCCCACCTCGCAGCTGACTCAACAACTTCTCCCAGGATTACAAACTCCTGAGGGGGGCTCCAACGCATACATTTTAATTCAACACACCCACCGGCTTCTGTTGGACGGACGGTCCAACACTCAAAAGACAACCTTAGTTTCACATGTTTACTACAAAGCTAGACTAGCCTTATGCTTAGTGTCCTGCTGTGGTTTGAGTCAGAGCGAATCCAGTCCCACTGTGACTTCCACCTCTGCTCCTGAGCAGATGAATAAGTCAGTTACTGACAATATATACACAGATCAGAAACCACACTGTGGAGGAGTTAAAGACCACTGCTCTTTGCCTTCTGCCTTAAAGGGGCATGAATAAAGATCTTAACTTAGAGTTTACATTTCCTACAGGTGACGAGATGAATTAAGTAGCCCTGCTCAGTTCTATACCCTGACTGCGTGTCTACACAGAAAGTGTTTCACATGCATCTGATGGAACTGATCCGTCTTTTTTAATCAATCCTGGCTACAAAACAACTCACATTTCACTTGCTCTCTCTTTACTTTCATTTTACACATGTTACTACAGTGATTGTGTGTTGTGCTCTGATCACTGCCAAAACCTTACCTTCCTGTGCCTGAACGCATCCTTCACCCTAGACACAGACGGAGCACTGAAGCTGCTGCTGCTGCTCTGTTCTGCTCACGCTACACCTCCTGTGTGGACACAATGTTAGGGGTTTTGCTACTACAGCCGCATTTGGTCTTGGTGTGACCAGTAGCTTTTAGTGGCTAATGTTATAAATTTATAAGGGAAAGCCTGTGTTACAAACTTGTAACAGAATTTGAATTGCTAAATTATTAGAGAGCCTTAATTCACATCAGACCATAATTGAAAATGGGGTAAAAGAATGCTAAAAGTAGCATTACTTGCACATGCAGCTACTATATAACTAAGGATATAAACGGGCTAGATAATGGACTGCCGTGCTATTTTTTGCAAATGTGCCAGAGTCACCAAAACCAGAAAAGCACTCTTGTAGCACATGGAAATTAAGACAGAGTAACTTCCCAAGCCAGTGAAATTCTGTCATCATGACAGCTCTGCATTTAATTACAAATATTTAACTAATGGCAAAAAATCTGCTTGGCTTTCTACATATCATATGACTTAGAAAGAACTGCTGATATTCTGTAGAAACAGTTGATTTAGTCCATTTGCCGTAATCCTAGTGGAGGTTTCTTTAACAGGAAGATCTACTTGTTTACCTTACCTCTAAACAGAGTTTTTGAGAACGAGTGACCAGCCAACAGAGTTTGTAAGAAAGTGACTACACAACCAGTAACCCGTGTTCACAAATATGCAGTATTATGCATTTGCACAGATTCAGATGACTCTGTGTGTGTGCACAGGAACGCAAACCTCGGATGAATCTGTAAACACAAACACTTTCAATTCAACGAGAAGTGTATCTTTCAAATCCCTGTTTACACTTGGAGCCCAAGACTTTAAACATCACACAGCGAGTGCTTTGCTCTCACACTCAAACACTTCACAGATGCGACCTAAGCCCACTGTGTTGGGGATTGGTGTGTTCTTGCATATGAACGTGTCATTGTTAACTCTACACACCCCTACCATAGGCAATCCCATCAACCCAACACAAAGGCCAAACATCCTCCTAGAGTATGTCAAAATCCATAGCAATGCTTTGTAGTAGTGACCTATTATTGTGGCAACACCATGGCAGAGAGATAACTGGTATATCCCAGTAACACATACAAGAAGCTGCTTGTCTGCTGTAAACCTAACAGGGTTAAACTGAAGCCTAAACGATCAGTGTAAGCACCTGGTACGTTGTTTGCAGTCAGCAACAAACATATGTTCAAGTATACGTGTGAGTGCGCATGCGAGTGCTAAACCTGAAAGTCAGGACAGGTTGGCACATGTCAGCCTGTGAGCATTTCAGGTTTTTGGGTAAAGAAAAAAATGCTAGAGGAAGACAAAACAAAATATAGCCGCAAGCAGCCATTCCAGGTTCAAAAGTTTTTTTCTGTCAACCGAAGGAAGTAGCTTGATCAGCCAAAACTAAAGCCGCAGGCAAGAACGAGAGGGTTTCAGGCTCCACAAAGCTGAGCAATTTAATTCTGTTTACAGGGGTGAGGCCAATCACACACTTGTTTCATCATCACACTGAAAGATCCGTTGTTTGGTGTTGATCGAGTCAAAGTTCTGTTGATTTTACTGTTTTCCACATTATGCAATTGGCAAAAAATCTGTCATGGCTTTTCTGAGCCGGACTTGTGTGAGAAATTTCAAGTCAATCAGAATTACAGTGTGAGGAACATGGCCTTTTTAAAAAATTGTATTTTGGGGCCTTAATTAAAGCGCCACCATCTGGCCATTGGGGCTCATATTTCTCCTATCATTACAGTTGGTAGCCCAATAAGTTTTGTGTTTCCTGCTCCTTCCAGCACATGGCAATTTGAGCCAAGGCATGAGACAAATAACAATAATAAACTGACACAAACTCAATAGGGTTCCACAGCTTAGTGGTTTTGATGAAGCACAAAAAAAAAAATTACAGATTTAGATTCGCCTCTGTATATGTTTAGTACAGGTGAGAAATGAGAGTAATCTGGTCTAAGTTGTTAAAACTAATGGGGTGTTTGTTTTCAGTAGGTTTCCTTTTCTAATTAGCCAGTCTCAGTGTGTTGCTGAGTTGTTATTTTGCCAGGATTTAATCCAAATGTCTTTCAAAGTCAGACACAGGGGGGGAAAATGTTTAAATGTAAGCTGCTATGAAATTACATTATATTTAACAATTAACGATAACAAATACCAGTACGGAACAATGACGAACATGCAGATTCTCTCTACTGAACGTGGCATTTTCCTTACTTCAAAATGGAGATTTGTCCAGGGGAGTCTGACTATTAAAGGAATGTGAGGTTGTGGAGGAGACGGACCACACCACACAACTGTCAGTAGACACCAGCAATAGCTATGTTTGGGTTAAGTCATTAATTAACTGATTTACATTTTTTGAAATGTCAATGTAGAATGTGTTTATAAAGAGGCCAACTGCCCCAGACGACCAGGGGCCCTAAAGGCTCCATCTTAACTTTATGTCTATTATTTTCGGTAATTTGCATATGTACAATATGGATTTGTTTTTATCTTTTGGCCCTGTCTACCAAAGGGATCCTGTATCGCAATGTAATATTATTCCAGCGCAGGACTACAGGTTGGGTTTCTGGATCTTTGTGTGTACTGTACTTGATGGCGACTTTGGGTACATACACAAAGTATGGTTACAACTATTCTAAAAAGCAGATTAACACTTTAAGGGGACATATGACATGTTTTTACCGAGACAACACGTTTTCCTTTTATTCTGACCTTTTGATTGGGCTGTGCCTCCATGAGACTCCTGAAACACCAGAGCTTTTCAATCATCCTGTTTCAACATTGCGTCTAGCACACCACAAAAATAACACTTTAAAAAGTCCAAATCTGGTAATGATCACATCTGCTCTAGAACGCAATCGGTGTTGTGAAAAGCAAAAATATTGCACCCGAAACTATCCTGACACAAATTATGGTTTATTATTATTGCTTAAAAACTCCTGCCAAACACACTTTACAAAATACACAAAGGAGCAGTGCATTTATTTTTGACAGCGATAAAGGATTTTTACCACTGCAACACTTGCTGTGATAATGTTTGGAGGAGCAGGAGGAGAGAGAGATTATTCTGTTTGGTCTAAATCATATCTCCTTAAGAATATAGGCTCTTTGCAGCAAGTCTGCAAATGAACACTAACTGTGTTTGATCAGTGCAAGGCAAGTCAGAACAGTGGAGGGCTGATGGGTAAATGCATTAGCTGTGGGCTGTTTCAAGTCACATAACCCCTCTCTGCCTGCAAAGAGGGGTATTGGGTAAAAGAGAGGTTATGAATCTGAATTATTTTGCACACATAATTGCAATTTCATACCACGCATGTCTCAGGAAAATGAGCTGGGTCTGCTGGCTTGTTTCATCTTGCCGTGCCGTTTTGTCAACACAATAAAGCCAAAGGCAATGGAAGTGATTACAGCATTAACACAGACATGAGAGCAGAGATGCTGCTGAGCTGTAATCAGTTCCAACATGCTTGTCTTTATCCACATTACTGTTTTTTGACTATCTATCCCTCTGTAGCCACACAGTATATTTATACCATCCTCCTGCTCGGCCTGTTGTGACCGATCTGCAGGCACATGCTCCTTGTAAACATAAGCAGCTTGCTATAGTGAATCCCTACATGGTGCTTTGGCAGTGGATGGACATGTTCAATCAATATAATCCACTTAACTGGGATGGCCACAGATTACTTCAAGGTTAAACAACCTGGCATCTGCTGAATGAATTGCCACTGATGCACCAATTTGTGCTATTAAATCATTTTCCATTAGCAGTGCCATTACAACGTTTAGATGGGAGCAGCTCTAACAATCGGATATAGTGTAGTCTACAATGTTTATTTCCATTGTTATGCGTGTCTGTTGTTATGATCCACCTAACATATCCTGGACCCCAGTGCACGGGAAGCAAGTGGACTTATCTGCGTCCAGTTAGGCTACTTAAGTACGGATGCACATTAATAGGCAGGAAATGAGTGAGGTTGCATCCAACCAAAACACAATGCGGATTTGAAATACTGTAAAGTCATTATGTTGTAAATCGTGACCCCTGCTGTGGCTTTTTAAAAATAGTTTTAACAGGAATTCTTCAGCGGTGCCACCGTGCCATATTCTCCACTTCCCAATGACGCACGACAGGCGCTCAGAGATGGCGGTTAAGGGTCCCTGTGGAGCTTTCACTAATGGAAAGAGAATCAGGGTTATCTCTTTTACTCCGAAACTCTATTGTCGGTGGCGTCTCTGAGGGGTCATCCTGTTATGTCTTAAGAACACTTCTGGGACGTGAAAAAACACTGCCAATGTAAACTTTTGGTTAACCCAGATATGACCAAGCAGACACCGACTAGTTTATACCGTAGAGACGTTTCATTTGTTTATTAACTGTTGGAGAATGTATTTATATATAGCTACTGTATCCTTGGATGAACATATAGCAATCAAAACAACGTGTTATTGGATAACTTTTAAAAATAGAAAACATACACGTGAATTAATCACACTAGACCACATAATGCCAGTACAACTAAAGTGTCGAACAACACACCACACACATTAAAATCATCTTTTCACTCGGTTTATCCACACACACTAAACCTGGGTCTCACCTGAAGCTACGAGTCCAGACAGGACGGTGAGGAAATTGAGCCCTTTTACGCACATTGGATGGACTGCAGGCTGTCCGCTGACCAAGAGACCAGTAGTCAACTAACCCACTGAGACACCTCCGCCGACTCACAGAGACTTAAAACCCGGCCGACGAGACTGTGGATACCCTTTCGAGAGGGATAAAAAAAAAAGTGCACTTGGCTAAGCGTCCTCTCCTCCACCTTGTCTCTCCAAAGACGCGTCCCAACTCGCTGCTGCCCTCGTACATTTCTTTTCTGCGCCCTCCCACCACATTTCCGGGCGGAGTAACAACGTCGTCCACTCTGCTCGCTGTCTTCCTAGCTCTCTCTCACATGTTAAACCCAAAACCGGCAAAAAAATTTTATGGTCACCCAGCCTGTTCTGTTGCTGCGTAAAACGCAGTCTTATATGCGGTGCCATACCGAAGCTGATGCGCAAACACATGTCCAGGACGGTTCATCACTATTGTCTAGATAGTGTATGCACATACCATGCATACTCTAATTATGATTTAATGTGATATGATCTGATGTATCACGATACAATAAAAGAACATGACATAGGCCTATATATCCATGCACTTCATGACACTTTATAATGTAACATTTTGTAGGCTTTAATGATATGTTTAAATTTTATCACTGTGTGACTTCCTGGATCAAACTTCATTTGTTGAAATGTCTATGAAGATTCGTTTAAATGTGTTGACTTAATCATCAACTTAAATTAAAAAGTCAAATTCAGTTAATTAAGTAATTTTAGTTTATCAGAGAAAATGTGGTTAAAGGGGAATTCCACTTCACCAGGTAACAAATTGTAATAATAACCAGTGAATCTGTGAACATAAACAGCTTCAGCTTCACTGTAAAAACAAACCAGGAGGTATGAGGGGAGTTGGTCCTGTCTGAAACTGGCTGTTGCTGTACTGGTTTGAACCACTTGGGGGCAGAGCTGCACTGTGATGCACGCTCCCTCTGTAACTCTGGCCTGAAGCCTGTCAGAAAGATCAAAGACGATGACATTCAGTTTTCAGCTTTTATGGCTAACATTTCAACAAATGCCCTTTACATTGGGAGTTTAATCTCATGGAGGAGAAGTGTTTGACTGTGAAATGACAAGTGCGTTTGCAGTTACGGTATGTTAACTTCACACACAAATCTCAATAGTCAATAGTCATGACATTTGCTCTGTAACTTTTAAACATATAAGTTTATGAGCTGTGATATAAAATGATGAGCTTTAAAAAACAAAACAAAAACAAAGTTGGGCGGGTCCTCGCGCGTGTGGAGCGTCAGGGTGTGACGGGGTAGCGCCACATATTCCAAATCTCTGCCGGTGCGGTCCTTTCAGAGTGACTTTTTATGTTCAAGGACTCCTGATTCTTGTGTCTGAACACTTACAGAAAGGTTTGAGAAAATCCTACACGTGTTAGGAAGTTACAATATGAGGCCAAACTGTTAGCATGATGTTACCCTTAAACTTATGGATGACACATTTTTGTTAAAATGGCAGGGACGGGGTCATTTGAGCCAAAAGACCTGGGGGAAGTTGAGTCAGGTATTTTACTGTAATTTTACGTTGTATTCTTATGCATCACCAAAATGATGTGACATTATGCATTTTAGTCCAGAAACCATCATGTCATGCTTCTATAAATGGAACAGGCTTCAACCGGCTTCAACTCCTATTGTTGGTTTGTACAGAGTAGTGGGAGAGGCACAAAATGGGAAGTCCATTCATCAGGTGGATGGGACATGATGATAAACAGGATGGCTTTAAAGCGATAAATTGATATGAAACAACTAGTACATAGTAATGTTTCACTAGCTAAGTGCAATTGAATGTTGGGACCTGGCATTTGAGTTTGTACGATGAAATGACACTGTTGTCTGCGACCTCCATGTGGCTCCACTTATCCTCTCCCTTGGCTCAACTTACCGCTCATATTTCACATCAGTTTATTTTCGATCCAAATGGATCATTCCCAGGGATGCACCACATCCTAAAATATATGTACATATTTTAGTTGGAGACCTTAATGTCATGTCCTCACTTTAAAGACACCTCAAGTAAAAACTGGCTCAACTCACCCCGCTCTCCCCTGCAAACACACTTTACTGTAAAACCTACACAAGAGAGCCATAAGCATTATTACCATACAATTTATTATCACAATGTCATAAAGATCTGATTGATCACTTATTTGTGTAAAGTACATTTACTTCCATCAGATATTCCCAATATGCTTTCAAAGAGAGATGGTAAGTATTTAAATAATATACTGGAAAAACAATAAAATACATTTGAACAGAAAAGCATGATGCGTAACAGAACATAAAACAGAATAATAAATGAGTAATAGAAATATAAGTAAAAACAGACATAACTCATGACTTCTCTGTTTGATTTTTGATAAAGAATCAATAGGAATAAATACAAGTGTTTCTATGTCATACTCATTCAGTTTAACATCTTGAGGTTTAACCGTGAATTCATCTTGAAAAAACGCTTCCTGTGGGGTGCAAGGTGTGTGTGTGAGTGTATTTCATGTTTTTATATCCCGGTGGGGACTTCACCTAAATGCTTTAATTAAGACATGGTCTTAGGGTTCATGTTACAATAAGGTTAAGGTGAGAGTTAGAGTTACGGTTAGTCATGTAGTGTGATGGTTATGGTTAGGGTAAGGGGCTAGGGAATACATTATTTCAAAGAGATGAATAGCAGAACAAATGTGTGCGTCTGTGTGTGTGTTCATATGTGTGTGTGTGTGTGTGTGTGTGTGTGTGTGTGTGTGAGAGAGAGAGAGAGAGAGAGAGAGAGAGAGTCAGAGCGCAAACCACCAAGTCTACTTCCTTGAATCTTTTTGTCATATGGAACAGTCAGGCATTGATGCTTTTTACATCTTGCAGTGGATCCTTTAAAAAATCTGATCAATAGAGTAGAAAGCTCTAGAAAAACTGTACAAATAAAAGAGGTCATCCTGAGAAAATCAACATCATGGGTGTTCAGGCCGTGCTCGCTGTCCTCCTTCTGTTCACAGCTACCGTGAAGGCTCAAGGTAAAGATAAATATTGTATTGTATTTCAATTAACTTCATATTTGAAAGTCATAAAGTTTCAATATCTAGATAAACATATTTGTCAAAAACATATTTTGACAAAAAATATGACAATTAACAGCATTTTCAAAAACAGCTTCTCCAATTTCCTGTTTTGACTCAAATATGCCTTAACTGCTCTAACTGCTGTGTTGAAGAGTTGTGTCTTTTTCTGTATGCAACCTCAGCTTTCTGATCATGTTCCTTTCTACCTGAAAAGTAATGAGGATGAAGGGTCTTGATGAAATGACAAACTACAAGAAAGTACACTGAAGTAACTTAACATTTGTCCATGTGTTTTAAGGAGGAGTAACATTCTGGAGGAACACATTCACAATGACCTGTCCAAAAGAGGGGACCTGGCATGGCGAATCACTAAATATCACTGAAACAAAAGAAGCAACGACAATGACACTTACGTATAAGAATAACATGAAAGAATTTTACTGTACATATCAAGATGACACTACACAAATTACATATTATTTCTACGTGAAAGGAAAGGGTGAGTAAAACAATCATGATTTCTGATGATGTGCTATCTGTGTTAGTTGACTGAGAAATCACTTGTTCAAATGCTGTTCTTTGTCCCCCAGTGTGTGATAACTGTTATGAGCTGGACGCAATGTTGTTTTGGCTGGCCATCACTGTCGATGTGATCGGGACAGTACTGGTGATGATGATTATCTACAGGTGCACCAAGCAGAAAAGCTCAACTGGACTTACTCCTGCTTCCAAACGTAAGAATCAAGCAGATCATAAAATAACACGGCATTACACTACTGTACATATCCATCTAAGAAGGGACCTAACGTGCTTTTCTTAACTGAAGCACGGTGCATCTTTAGGTATTGATGCATACTGATTTTGCTTTGGTCAACAAGTGTTGTTAACTTGAACTTGAACTTGATTTTAACTCTTGCACAATCAGCATTCGGTTAAGTAAGTAGGCTACTGTGTCTGATAGCACAAGTGATTGGTCACACATTCTTCTGTCATTTGTCTTGTAGCTCCCGCTCGTCAAGGAGGCCGGGCCCCACCTGTCCCATCTCCTGACTATGAGGTAGGGATCATGACATTACATTCATCTGATTTTACTCTTTTGAGTATGAGCACAGAAATAACCTTTAATTATGTTTCAACCAAAAACTGTAATTAACAAAACATAAAGAGATCAAAAATCACATTGTCCTAGAATTAAAATTAAAATGAGAGAGGATCATTAAAATTTGTTTTTTTATTTTTTTATTTTTTTATTTTGGGATTGTGGGATCGATACCACAGCTATGCTACCGATGGTTAGCTTAGCTTAGCATAAAGAGTGAAAGCAGGGGAACAGCTAGCCTAGCTCTGGTCAACAGTTTTAAAAAAAACAGTCTGCCAACCAGCACCTCTAAAGCTCACTAAGTAACTCATTATACATGTATATTGTATGTTTTTATCCGTGCAAAAAGTGCTTTTTATAACTACAGGGAGTCACTGTGCCAGGCTAAGAAATAGTCCAGCATGTAATCCATAGTAAAAAAGGAAATCGAACTCTCAGCAATATAAAGCAAATTAGCATATTTCCCAATTTTGCAAACTGTTTTTGTGAATCAAAATAATTTCATATTAAAAATCTGCTGCCTGACAAAGTTTATTAATCCCCCTGGAAGGCAAGTGTGACCATCATAAAACGAAACATTTCACACATTTTAAGGAGTAATGTGACTGTAATTGACCTAACGCTGTTTATATCATGTTTTGGCAGTTACTGAACCCTCGCACAATCTCCCAGGATGCTTACTCTGTCGTGAACAGGATGGGATAGAGACAAGTCGCCTGACTGCGCCAGCTTACTGGTTTAAAGACAAGACAACATTCACAAACGACACACATGAACATCACTTATGCTTCCAGGATGCAAACACAGTCTTTCGTTATTCTCAATTTAAAGGATCGTTTAACCCAAATGGCAAAAACAAAAAAATGCTCTCACTTACCCCGGGTATTACCTGGCTTGATACAGCAGCTTAAGTTTCAGTTGTCCAGGTAGGCTGCCGCCACCGTACAACAGAGGTGAGTGGTATTAAGTTTGTGGTGCTCACAGTATTTAAAAATTACTAGTAAAACTACTTAAAGACTACTTTCTTATGAAGAAATATGCCCCATGATCCAGAGTAATGGGGGCTTTGTTTCTGTATGTTGCTGTAGATTAGAATTTACCAAGGGGTCCTTAAAAAGGTTGCAACACACAGCTAAGCTAATTTAAAAAAAAATTATATTATAATTTGATAAAACATTATATATCCTCACATTTGTGTTAATGAGGAAATTAAGTACAATCCCAGGAACAGGAGTACAAATTTGTGCAACGCTAATATTCAGTGTATTTATTGTCGCGATAAACTCTCAACTCTATCAGCGATCGTAGTCTGACCTGACCTGACTCAGTTGTAATACGCTAAAGTGTTGTATTTGAGAGTGCATGAAAACTAGAAAGCAAATGGCAGACAAAAAGCTATAAGTTAGATATAAATGGCTGAAATGTGAAATTGCCACCACATGTATCCCTTTCATAGAAAAGGGGTACAATGAAGGGGTACTATAGCACAACTGGCGGGGCTGTGTGGGGTACATTAGACTATTTAAAATGTAATCTTTCAACGCTGTGAGCACCATAAACAAATGTCCATTCACGCAAACCAAAACTATTAGCATGGCTATATAAGATTAGAGGTAGGTGACAAAAAAATTTTCTTTATGTTTGTTTGTTTTTTTTATATGCACTGGGTGTCCACTTCATTAGGTACACCCGTAAAGTCAAATGCAATCCATAGTCCCTCCATAAAGTTCACTTTTATGATGCCTAAAAGGTTCAGTTTTTATGACACTGTCATCATACTGGTGTTTATTAAAAAAATATGTTCTAACATTGAGGTCATAGTTAATAAATATATTATTGAATTAAAATTTTCAACAGTGTCACCAAAAATGCGAACTATATAGTTTGCGTTTTTATATATGTATATATATATATATATATCGTACTTTGAGTGTACTGACCCTTTAATATAACAAGTTAGCGGAGAACTCTTTAACTTACAATTACAATCATTTCAGATAGAGAGATACTGATGTACCTGTTTTCTGTACATATTTTATGTTTATGTCATCAAAAGTTATTACACTGTAAAAAGAGGAGCTAATTTTTGTCTGCCATGTAAAATGTTACCGCGCAATATTGGTTGCTGTTGTTTCTTTTTTGCTTTTTCATTCTAATCTGCCATGTTAATTTTCTTGTTACTGTAATGGCCTCAACATGTGTCACTAATAAATAAACCACAGTCAACAATGTTCTCATTGTCTTCTTCGCTCATGGTGGTAAGCAATACTGAAATGCTTCGACGGATGTAACTATTTGCGACCTCAAAGCCTGCAGCTCATATCCGTAGCATGCGCAAGCACACGATCACGATCAATGTGTCTTCATCACTAAAGGCTCTCAGGTGTGAGTGACATGCCATCCTGTCTTTGGAAATATCTGACATTTCTCAATAAAAATACATGTATTTTATATCTATTGTGCACACGATGGAAATGTTGTGTCATGTTTTGTGTTTTTACAACTGCATTTTTCCCAGCAGTGACTGAGGACATCTGTGCTGATGGAAACGAAAGCGGGAAATGCCATGCAGTCTCTCTTCTTCACGAAGACTACTAATAATTGATAATAACTGATAATTCTATGACACTGTATGTAGCTCAAAGGTGTAGCCTTTAGTGGAAACACTCCCACACTTACTACTCGGTTATCTTCATCTACATCACATCTGCTGTATGTTTGTGTGAGAAAGAAACAAAGAGGTAGAGGGGAAGGGGGGAGGTTGTATACAATGTGCTCCTCTTAACTTAAGTCAAACCGTTCCCACACACAGACCTACATCTGCTCCACAAGCGTATGCGGTTGTGTGAGTGAACGTCCGTGCACAACGTACACATGAGCTTCTGTGTGAGTGCATGAAAGTGTGTGCTCGTGCATTGAGTCAGATGTTGGTGTGTGTGTGTGTGTGTGTGTGTGTGTGTGTGTGTGTGGGTTCATCAGGGTTGTGTTTCTGAGCCGAGCTGTGTAAGTTTCGTTGTCTGATCTCTCTCTTGTCTTCCTCGGGTAGAAAACTTGAACCGCTTGTAGCTTTGTCACAGCAGCGTCAAGAGGAAGGTGAAAGACTCCGAGCAGTGATCAAAGAATTTAAGATATTAGATTATCTGACTTGGGGAGACTTCCTCTAAAGTCACTCACAGTTTCTCTCCTCCTCGTCTCCATTTCCACCTCTTCTTCTTTGTTAGTTACTATTTTATCTTTCTGTCTTTTTTACCTTTCTCTCTGCTCGTCTCTATACCCCTGTGTTGTGTAATTCTTTCTAACACTGCTCTCTCTGTGTCTCTATATTCTAATCTATTTGGATCTTTGGCTCAACAGACTGAAATAGACCTCTGATAGACTCTCACCCTTATGAGATGGTAATGAAAACAACAAGAACAGCAAATGGTGGTGGAAGTAATCAGATCCTTTACTTAAGTAAAAGTAAAAATATGATTATTTAACCCTAAAAATATAGTATTATCACTGAAATGTACTTAAAGTTATAATCCTAAAGATTTTTCTCCTGGTTGATTTGGCGACACCTGTGGTTACTGGTGGTAAGGGAGATTGCGGTTCACAGTTTATCAGATGCTTTGGTACATTTCTCAGATCAGAAGTGAAATACTCAACACTACTTGTTCAACCTCAACGTCATCTAGTTCACATCAAATGCTTTGACACATTCATGCAAATGATTATGAACTGTCTGCTATTTCCATTATCAATTGCTCATGTCATGTTGATCACAATATATTATACTGGTACTCTGGTGAATAGTCGTACCTCCCCAAAAATATCAGGGTATGGGTTCATTGCAGAAGTCACTGCAGGCAAAATGGTTGAACCACTTGTCAATAATCTGACAAGCATATTTTCTATTGTTTATTAGACTTTGTTTTGTAAATGTTTCCATAATTGATGACAAAATCTGTGAGAATCTGTGGCCTCACAGACTAAGGGGTGTTTCCCATCACATTTCTAAGTGTGTAACTTTTTCCATTGTGCTATGCAGTGCTGTAAAACAGTCACATCTTTCTCTTTTCTGTGTCGTAATGACGTGCTCTGTCAAAAAATCTCAGTACAAATAGTAAAGGCGTGAATGTGAATTGTGTCCAATCTCTTGCAGTCAATGTGTAACTTTGTACTGTTGCAATTGATATACACAGTAAAAGTGCAGACTTGTGCATTTTCAATCATTGTCATCCAAACCTCAGCCATAGTTTACACCAGAAAACACTTCCAGAGTACACTGTTACATTGACAACATGACAACACTGTGACATTGACAACATTTTGACTATCTTGTTTGTAAACAATGACACAAGTACTCGTCATTCTGATGGCACTGACATGTTCACTGTCATAAAGATTTACTTTTGATAGATAGACTAAGGAATTTGAGGAAGTTACGGGCTTTTGCAGGTAATGCACTGTTTAGTGCTGTTTGTACGATCTGTTTCAAGAAATTCTCTTACTGTTTTGCATATGTTAGGGCCAAAGCCACTGAGAGAAACTGTAATAATATAGGTAGATTAATGCATCTATGATACGGCTGCAGGTGAGTGAACAGTAAACAGTAAACAATGAGATAAAATTATATTAGGTTTTCGTAAGACTGAGGACCGGGGTGCGGATACAGAACACTCAAGGCCAGTTAAAGTAAAGAGTTTATTTACAGAGAACTGAGGGACAAGTAGTACAGAGTGGTAGTAGGTGAGATGTGAGCAGGGGCAGGCCGTCCTGGGCAGTGGCAAACAGCTCTCCTAAAGATCCTCCAAACAGGACTAAAACACACCAGATTCAGTAACTTGAAAAAGGAGAACAACAAAAGAGGCATGTGTTCTGGGTTCAGGCAGAGAACACACTAGAAACAAACTAAATGCTCAAGTAACAAAACTAGCCTGAAGTACTCAACCATGCGATGCCTAGGAATACTCTGGCGATGAGTCTCAGGGAGCCCCACATCTTAAAGCCAGGTGTAGATGAGGACTGGCAACAGGTGTGTAGCCTCACCGGGTGATCAGCTCCCTGCCAAGTGAAAGACACCCACACACGCCCACAGAACACCACAGGAGGCAAAAAAGGAAGTGTCACAGGACCAACTGTGACAAAACAGTAACACTGGATTACATGCGTGTCAGATTCTGTGGGAATGGCTGATTCCTCCACTAAAAAGGAAAACTACTATGTACAGAGTTAATTACAGAATGCAAATATATCGAATGGTTATGCAGAAAGAGTAGCAATCATAATGGCATCAAAAACTGGGTTTGAATTCAAGAAAATCTTGAGGATTATAACTTTAAAGAATGAAAAGTAAAAGTACTCATTCTGCAGAAAGAATTAATATGTATAACAGTCATATGACTGATATATCACTTAATTAGATTAGCACTGATGCATCAATGTGTAAACAGTTTTACTGTTGTAGTATTACAGTTTCTCTCAGTGGTTTTGGTACATATATTGGCACAATATTTGCAGAACAGTAAGAGAATTTCTCGAAACAGATCGTAAAAACAGCACCACACAGTGCATTATCTGCAAAAGCCTGTAACTGGCTTAAAATCCTCAGTTTTTCT
Organism: Micropterus salmoides; assembly: GCF_014851395.1. Lineage (NCBI taxonomy): Eukaryota > Metazoa > Chordata > Actinopteri > Centrarchiformes > Centrarchidae > Micropterus > Micropterus salmoides. The sequence continues at coordinate 11,817,932 of NW_024042261.1, read as the reverse complement.
CTCAAAAGTAAATCTTTATGTCAGTGAACATGTCAGTGCCGTCAAAATGTTTAGACATGCAAATTTTCAATATGACATATGTAAATTTCAGCTGTACAAAGTTACACATTACAAGAGATTGGACACGATTCACATTCGCACTTTTATGGTTTGTACTGTAATTTGTTAACAGAGTACGTCATTGTGATACAGAAAATAAAATAAAACAAGAATGTTTTACAGCACTGAAAGGCACAACGGAAAAAATTACAAAATTCGAAGTGTAAATATGGAAACAGCCCTCAGGCTGATGTTCCTGTCTGTTGGCCCACTGATTATCATCCACATCGCAACGGATATCTTCATCAATTCAGGACACATTTACAAAAAAATCTAATAGGCATGAATAGAAAATATGCTTGACAGATTATGACAACGTGTTCAACCACTTTGCACGTAGTGACTCATGCAATGACCTTATACCTAGATTTTTTGGGGGGTAACACTATTCAACAGAGACGGGTATAATACATCGTGATCAACATGACATAAGCAATTGATAATGTAGGAAACAGCAAACAATTGTACATAATCATTTGCATAAAGGTGTCAAAGCACTGTTTAAAGGAATAATCAATTGTGTTTATGATTTGCACAAATGATAATGTGGAGGTTGAACAAGTAGTTTTGAGAATTTCACTTCTGATCTGAAAAATGTACCAAAGCAACCGAGAAAAACTGTGACTACTTAGTGCAATATGCAGTTTGGTAGTTTAGTCCAGTGGTTCCCAAACCTTGGGAACATGGTCATGATGATGATATGTGGTGGAAAAGAAGAAAACAAACAAATTCTGCACCACAAATCTGTATTTTAGACATAGACTTTTTCTAATGTTATTTGTCAAATAGAGGATAATTAGACCTTCTTTAAGCCTCAAACAATTACTTCCACGAAACCATCTGAGTGGTTTCAGAGGGGGGTCTCTTTTGCAGAGCCGCAAACAACTCTTTATACATTCTTTTAAAAGCTTATATGTTGTTGAAGTTAATCTGAAAAGTTGTAATCATAGTTGTCAGTCAGTAAAATGCACAGTATTTACCTCTAAACCTTTTTGAAGTACCTTCAAACTGTACCTAAGTATACATGAGTAACTGTACTTAGTTGCTTTCCAGCACTGGCAATAGCTGCCAACATAACAAGACAACACAATTTTTGTTGTCAATTTTTATTTTTGCATCATGATAATGTCCATTTTGTTTGTCAAAAGAAACACTTCATTTTTAAGTCATTATATTAAGTGGCTGTTGTAGCAGCCCTACTTACAGAATTGGAAGAAAGAACATAGCCGATTCAAATGAGACGCCAACACGAGAACAACAGCTGATAAACACTGCACTATGACATACAGCAATAGGTTAACAAGTCACTTGATATGTGAGTGGTCTATTAAGAGCAACATCTTACATGCATGGTGAAAATAAATGAAATGAGATCCTAAGCTGAGACAGTAATCTACAGAGCACATTACATCAGGAACGAGCGGCGTCCGTCGCAGAGCTACACATCAGAAAGTATCCTGTCATGATGTTGAGCCTGGGAACCGATAACAGACTTTTCCCTCCTGCAGATGTTTGCGTTGCAAGGACACATGGAGAGTATGTTTTCAGGCTGGGGAGAGTGGGGGGTTGGGTTCCCAGGCAGAGGGGCCACCACCCCTCTATCTTCTGTTCAGAACATCATACGTTTCTTTTTTACCACCTTGGTGTCTCAGAGGCTGGGTGGAAGAGAAAAATTGTAATTTATAATTTTACTTTTTACAAGTGATAATCACACATGCCTATTAAAACATCCTCACAATTCAGCTTACCTGGTAATGGTCACTGGAGCCTCTGTTGCTCACTTCGTTAGGAACGAGATGCTGTCTATCAGAGCCTGAGGAAATAGGTATTGAAAATATTAATATAAAAATCATCATAATCATAATCATAATTAATGTTAAGTTAAGTGTTATATTTGAATTGGTGTTATTTATCACTGGAGCTAATTTACTGCTTATGCCTATTTCTACTTTTTATTTGAGTTATAAAATTGTTCATGCATGTTTTTGTGTATGTCTTATTGCTACTTTTACTAAGGGAACTGAGGTAAACAGTAATACTTGTTGTTGTGGACTAGTTTAAGTAATACACTGATGTATCATAATTTTGGTCAACTTATCTGTTACATGTTTAGAACACAGTACAGGGGTTGAAAAACAATGCTGTATACGCTAAATATGTCGCTGGTTAGCTTAGCCTAGCATAAAGACTGGAAAGACATAAGAAACAGCTAGCCTGCCAAAAGTAACAAAGTCTGCCTACCACAAGGCGTATATAGCATGAAAAGTATAATATGATAGTTGTGGCTACCCAGTGTGTATCAGTGCTAATATAAAGACAAGTAGTTGGAGCTAATTAACCTGGTTCTACTGTGTTATAAGCGCCTGCTGCTGTTGCTGTGATCATGGCTGTAGCCATGCCCATGGTTTGGTTCTTATGATTACCATGACCATGACACATGCGTTCTTAATGTGTTTAGCAGTAACTTCATGCAGAAGATACATATGCAGGGAATAAACAATAGACTCTACGACCTAAACCTGTTTCAGTGTTCAGATGGGCACCTGACTATTGTTTTAAGACAGACTTGAAAATATGTGAACCTATCCTTTAACTCAATATCCAAAAGAAAGAAGTATTAAAAAGCGATCAGAAACGTATTTATTTTATTTATTTATTCATATAGAGCAGGTCTACTGCATAATTGAATAGGCCTATGTAGTATCTAGTAGTCTATTTAGTAATCATTTTAAATGTGAGGGTTATTGCAGCCTTTTTGTTCTTCTTGAGAACTTCAAATAAAAGTCCAGTCCCAATTAAACGCCTGTCCCTTTTATTGGCCTGGTGTGGCTACACATTTTGACAAAAAAATGCATGTCTCAGTTAGAAGCTAGGTCTGATTTTTATGGAAGTTCTTATAAAACTCACGTTTTGTGCCCACGTCCATTTGAAACATGAATGGTCGATTAACTTATTCATCAATGTGTATGTCCGTGTGTGCGGATTGGTGATTTATTTTATTTCTTTATTTATCTATTTTTAACTCAATTACTTTAATGTATACTGCCTATTTACCATTTATTTATTGTACTTTGCAAGCTTGAATTTGAAAACCTCCGAGCTCTGTCTAAGCTGCTTAGATTGCACATACGAATATAAATGTTAAAACCTTTGTCAAACATGCTACACATTATACATTGGTTAGGTTCTCCACATACAATCCTCCGGTTAGTTTTATGGAAACAATTAGCACCATTTGAGGTTGGCCTATAGATGGGCTGTCTCTTGGGGCTATATCCAATGAATGGTTCGTAATTGACATGTTATCCAACAGCTTAATTTTTAGACAACTAATATTCGTACTGGTTGAAATAAACAACTTGATAGTAGCCTATTTCCCATCTTTGCTGAGTAAGAATTTTGTGCAAAAGGAATGAAAAACCTGTCCCAAATAGACACCCGTCCTAAACATAGGCAGGGATAGATAGTTAGATAGATAGATAGATATTACCTTTCTTGTGAGAGGCAATTGGACCGCTGCGAGTCTGAGACGCAACAAGATAGACAGCCCATCCAATCACGATCGTAGCCACCACGTCTCCAACAACTAGTCCAAATATTGAAGTCGGGTCGAGCTCTATGCAATTATCACAGGCTGGACAAACACAGTCACAGACACAGACACAAACACCAGTCACTTGAGAATCTCACATTTGTTAGGTAGGATTACTGTCATGAAATACTGTACTTATAATACAGTGTAATGGTAATAATAAAATTACACATAAAACCCTCAAAATTTACAAAATACATGAGTGTTTTCATCACTCAATACAAGACACAGTTTTTGCAGCAGAACTTACTCCGAAATTTCACAAAGATTTTTGTTTCTTCTGTGAGTACTTTTTCATTGAGTAGCGCACAAGAGTACTCCCCTGTGTTCTCATCATTGTATTCCAATTTCCCGGATTCAACCTCTGTCTCATCTTTAAATAGAGTTTTACTTCCGCCACAGGACACCTTTATCCCATCAGACTCTTTTGTCACAGTTATCTTGTCCTTTTCTCCTGTGTAGGAAAAAGAAACATTTGATACAATAAAGCTGCACCATTTGCTGATTATTGAACTGCTTCTTGTAAATAACCCTCAGGCATGCTTAGAGACAGATTAAAACATCATTTCACACATGTAGTTACTATTAGGCAACCTCATTTGGCTGTTAAAAGAGTCTTCTTACCTGAATTACTACTGACAGATGCTGTGGGAGAAATGTGGAAAGAAATGTGAAAAACATTTAGTTTAATGAAACTTTTAAAATGAAAGGAGTCTATTAGTTATTATTAGTCTTTTTAAAACTATACCGATGTAAGATATTTGAAGACAGGTTGTCATTTTGGTGTCTTGTCATTAAAAACTAAAATCTTGACATTGGGCCTACCTGTCAGTGTCCAAAGCAGCAGCAGACAGGCAGGAAACACTACTTGACATTTCATTGCGTTTACTCGTCTGAGTTCTGCCGATGACAGGAGGATCACTGTAAGTAACAGCAACAGCAAACAGGAAGAGCGCCATTTTCTGTTCCCTGTCAACCATTTTACTCAACTTATTGTTAAAGATAACTTACGATGAAAGACAACCTTTAGGGTGTTGATTCAAGAAAAAAATATAAGCTAATCTATAATAAAAACTGACTTTGAGTTTTGTTGATTTTACCTGAAATATCAAATTATATTATTATCGTCATATTTGAGGGTCTCCATCAAAACATACACGTTCACAATCTGAGCTGAACTGAAAATATGAAATCCACAGCAAAATTTAAATAAAAGTACTGACCTCAAAAGAAAGAGCTGCCGTGTCCCTGCTGTCAAAGCATCCAGCCTCCGTCTGGTGAAGGGTCTCAGTCTGTGTGTGTGAGAGTGAGAAGGAAGTGAGTGTGATTGGTTTATTTTCCATCTCAGCAGGCTTTGTTGATTTCTACATCTGGAGCAATCGGTGTCTCATTAACTTCCAGCAAATGACAGTATAAGACACTGGTGGAATATAACTAAGTGCATTTACTCATGGATTGTCATTTCACACCACGTTTTTCTTTTACTCCACTAGAATTCAGTGGGAGGTGTCTCCTCCACTATGTTTATTTGACAGCTACAGTTACTAGTTACTTAACAGATCAAGATTTTACATACAAAACACATGAGGTTATGTCTTATGATGCATTGTTGTAAATTAAATTACTTAAACACTAGGTCTGTAGGTTTAAATGACCTCTGCCTTGACTAACTGTAAACAGTAAAAGGCTACTTAAACATTATTGCAGCATCATCAATAATCTAATAATTTAAAAATGGGACAGGAGACTTTTATTAACACTGAATTTGTTAATAATACCTGTGCACTTTTGTGTGCTTTTACTCAAGTTGCATTTTCATTGCGGGGCTTTTACATGTACAGCAGTATTTTTCCACTAGTAATATTAGGATACACTGTCATTGTCAATTAAACTGGTATGTAATATTTAGTCCATTTGCAGCCGAAAAGCTGCAATAAATTGTTAATTCATTCTCCATTCCACCACTGTCTATGACTTTGTGTTACTGTTGTATGTTTGGGGAGTTAAAATGTATCAAGTAATTTTCACCGTTTTACCCACGTCATAATTCAGTTTGACAAAGCACCTATGATACTTTCCTATAGATATGAGCAGCAATCTGTGAAGGAAAACCTTCATATTGACTATGCAAATGATGTCACTGTTATCCACATGGTAGCTGAAATGAGAGATGTGTGGAGCAGCTCCATCTGGTAAAACAAAAGGCATTAACACAACCGTGTGTGTTCAGATGAATATTTCAATTCCCTGCCTGTTGTAAATGTTTGTCCCGCTGTGTGTGACAGATTACATTCCCTGTTCAGTGCAGAAGAAGAAGCAGCAGCAGCAGGAGCAGAGAGAGAGCGAGAGCAAAGAGATGCTCCCACAACACAAGTTTGCTTCCTGCCACAACAACCTGTGACCTAGAGCTAACACCTGGCACACATACACACTCATAGAGCCAAACTTAAAGACATGCATTATTTGTCTGGTGCACCTGCTATTGTAAACAAAACAAAAAAGAAAGCAGAGAATCAAATGTCTTCTTTCCCAAAATCCTTTCTCTTTCACACAACAAACACTCATCACTACTGAAATGTCAACAACACACATCACCCACATAACAGAAAGTCCTACATATTTTCCAGCTTATAAACTTAGAGCGCCCCCTGGTGCGCATCTACAAAACCACCAGTTTTTTCCAGCAATTACTACATACAATTTCATTATCATCTTTATTAGACATCCTCTTTTATACACATATACATATGCATACAAATATACAGTACATGACATATCCATTATACAAATACATGTACTTTAATTATGTGCCATCTTATTTGGATACTATTGTTCAAAATGGACAATCTCACATACAGTACAGTATCTTGGACATTCTGGTGTTAGCATAGAACAATTAATGCATTCCAATAATGCAACGGGGAGGAGGACATTATGAGTATGTGGTTACAGGAGGAAATCATGTCAAAACATACAGAACATGAGCATTTATACGTAGAGTTCATACTTTGCATTATTGAGATTCAAAAAGACACATGATGAACTCGTCAGAGAGTGTGTTGTGACCCAGAAACAGATAAGATCTTCACAACAAGACAGTTTCCTGGTCGTCCTGGTCCAGCTTGAAGGAGATTGATGATTGGCTAAATGACTGACTGGCAGTTGTTCTGGGTTTCCTCTCGGACAGCTGCACTGTTTTGCATGCATGAACATTATGTTTGTGTGTGTGTGTGTGTGTTTGTGTTTGTAATTTTGCGGTCAGTCACAGCCAGATCTCCTCGCTGCTTGTGCTGTTCACTTTATAGATGTAGCCCACCATCGGATATCGGGCAAAACCTGGGAGTCATCGGGGAGGAAAGCAGTCAGACAGAACACAGCACTAAAAAATAAAACACACCCTGCAGTTCCTCCACACTGAATCTAAAGAATAAACAATGAAAAATGTATCAGCGTGTATTTCCCTGACCTCTAGCAGCATAGGCTAAAGACAGATCTTCCTCCTCCTCTTCCTTCTTCTCACCCACACTATTCTGCTGGGCCGCCTCTCGGGCTGCGAGAAGCAACAGCAGAATGCAAGAGAAAAGGCAGGATGAGTTTGAAGGGATAGTTTTAGGGGGGATGCACTTATATTTTCATGCTGCAACTTACAGAAGAGAAGACTGATACCACTCACACGTCTTTACTCTAAATCACTACAGCTATGAGTCGGTTAGCCTAGCTTAGCATAAAGACTGGAAAAGGGGAGGGTGGGTGTACAAATACTGAAATGTGCTTTGAAGCTAAAGCCAGGAGATGGTTTGTTTAGCTTAGCATAAATATTGGAAACTTTTTTTAGGCCCATACATGTTACAGCAACAGGTCGGTTGTACATAGAGGTGCATTTTAAAAGAAATTAAACATTGTGGAAAAGTGCATTGTTTTTTTTTTCTTTTTAAACCTGTCTTGCCCAGCAGTCTGGTATAGAGTATGAGGAGCTGGATGCCATGTTGTGCCAGACAGATTTTACTTTAACAAGAGAGTATTAAAATACTCCTTTGTCTGTTTTATTATTTATTTGTCACTGGGCCGGACAGGGGCAGACATGGGGATGGGGGACACAAACACCACACAAACAGACAGCACAGAGAAAGGACAACACCTGTAAGAGAACAGGGAGGGGGGCCTGGGGTGGAGAAAAACAAACAACAAACAAAAAAACAAAAGCAAAGAGGCAAACAGCCGAACAGCAGCAATAAACAGCTGACATAGGAAGACAACTGAGTGAGAAATGAAAACGTGGAATAGTACATGCAAAATAAATAAACAACACAGCACAGCCATGGGAGCTGGAATAATAACAACTAATTTAAATAAGTAACTGAAAGAAAAGCGTTTTTAGCATCAGAACCAGACTTTGGTGTTTTTAGTTACTTAGTTGATTAGAGCTTTTCTCTTCTCAGGTCGACATTTCTGTATTATAAATTCTTTTATTATTTTTATTCCAAAATTCTAATAGTTTTGTGATATTGAAGTTTTGATTTCCATGAGCTGTAAACCGTAATCATTAGGATTAAAATGAAAAAAGGTCTGAAAGATTTCAGTTTAAGTTTAATGAATTAACCCACTATAGGGAGCCAGGGGACAAAAATATTACGACATACTACTGAAACGCAATGAATTGGGGCCCCTGACAGTCCTTGGACCCACGGGCAGTTGTTGCAGTACTCCAACCCTGACTACACTGTCATTTTATGCTGCATTAAAACTCTTTAGGAATTATGGAGGGAATAACTTGACCACAGTTGATCACATTTTACACCACAGTGGAAGTTGGTTGGAAAACTTTTGTGTTGCCATGTACTTCACATTTCAGAATGCAAGGTACCCTATTGTCTCCATTTTGCCAACCTTTAGCGCTGCGCATTGATTGTGAAAACTGAATATTTGTATTGAGTGGTGTTCATTGACTGATTAATGTTTTAATTGACCTCCAGACTTTTGCCATCTTACGAACCTCGTAAACAAGAGTTCACAACTTCACAAATTGCATTTTTGGCATAAAAGCATACAGTATTTTCATATTTCTAAGCTGTCAATGTGATATACAGTCCATATCTTTAAATTACCCCCCCCACACACACACACAGCTCCACCCATCTGTGTGTGAGGTGAGGGAGTTTGAATTCTTACCTTTTCTCAAAGTGCTGAGGTCGTTGAGCTGCATGTTAGAAGGCAGAGACATGTTCTCTCTCGGGATGTGGGTCTTATCAGCTTTCTCTGCCTTCAGATTGGCAGAGTCACTGTGCAGGAAATATGGAGGAGAGATTTCCAACTTAGTGTTATTGTTCTGCAGGATGGTCATAAAGTATTTATAAAAATACAAAAACACTTTCAGGAGTGTTTTTCTTCCAATCCGCTAACAATGGAGATGGAAATTATGTGCCAGTGTGTCAACGAAAGGAAGGTGGTTGCAAAAATTATAAAAGGATATGGGGGGATGTATACTTGTTAAAAGTCCTTATACACAAGCCTTAACCCTCAATTGACTATTTTCAACATCACAGGTGTTTTCATGCTCTAAAAGTGACAGGTGGACGTGATTTTGTGTAATGTTTTAATGCTAGGCCCTTGTCAGCATATTAGCATCTACAGTATAATCTGCAGGACACTGTCTACATGTGTCAAGTGTTCAACATGTGTGTGTGATGCTGAACTGCCATGAGTGAATATGGGACACTTAAAAGGAATTTGCTTACTCGCTTTTTTTTTCAAGTCAAGGAGCCAGATCTTATGTTGTTGAAGTTGGCTGTTAGCCAAAATTTATTTAAGCATCTGCTGACAGGCACAGCAATGTGATACTTGTATACAGAAACTCTTTGCTGACTGTCCACTACTGCCAGTGATGCATGCACTCTTTGGGAGTGCAGCAATGTTTTGTAAAAACACTAAATACTGCTCTTATGAATGAAAGTGCAGAAAGACGTTAGTTAAAAAGTCAGGATTGACTCATGGCTATATTTATTTATTTAAGCCAGTGGCGTTAAGAATACTCCTTGTTGCTGTTATGAATTCTTTCTTTCACAACCCAGTAAAAAGTAATGTAATATTATTAGTTTTTAAGGGTCAATTAGTAAAAAGTCACTTATTACAATCCCTGAGTAACTTGCTGAACACTGCCTGTTGAGAATGAGAAGAGACCTTCACTTATTTCACCTTTTCCTTTATGGTAGCAAGGCAAAATATGGCAGCAGGCAATCACAGTTGATTTACAATGAAAACTCAGCTGGTAACCTCTGAGGTAAAGATTCAACACTTGGTGGGTAAAAGGAGATACTGTCTACCATAACATATCCAACTCCAAGACAAATGCTTATCCAGTCTTGTTGGCCTGGTTTACCTACTCTCCAGGTGTATTCTATTAAGGTGGTTCACACAAATATCCAATGACAGATGTCTGATTACTTTATTTACCTTTTCTTGGTCATCAGAATCTCCACTGGCTCATCTGTAACATAAGACAAGAAGACATCTCATCCTGCTGAATAAGTACAACAATGCAAGCTACAGTCACACATTTTCCAGCTGACTTCCTACACACAGAGACACACTCCAGTCTCACCAAAGGACTTGATCTTGTTTTTTTGCATGAGGCAGAGAACTATCAGACTGAGGATGAGGAGGGCCATGAAGGCCATGGCTCCCCCAGTCACTATTCCCAGCATGGGCACCTCCACACGAGACTGAAGGAACTCTAGAGAGAGAGTTAAAGGAAATGTTTGACAATTTGGAAACTACACTTATTTACTTTCTTACTGAAACGTAGATGAGGAGATCAATACCACTCTTGTGTTTGCATGGTAATACGAAGGTACAGCCAGGATACGGTTAACTTAGCATAAAAGAGAACTTATCATTTTGCCTTTTACCATCACTGACCTGCCAGTGTTAGGTTACTCTGCACAGTTCCCACACTGTTGCTGGCGTTGAGCGAGACATTCCCTGATAGGTTACTGAGCATGACCTTCAGCGTGTGATTGGTCAACCAGGGATAGCTTCGTGAGTCCAGGATGAGGAAGTCAGAGGTGTTGGCTACCAGCTGGCCGGACTGGTCCACAAAGGCGATGGTGGCGGGCGGGTTAGACCTTACCAAGGCGAAGAGGACCAGGGAGAGGCCGGGTTCTGAGGTTTCACTGTAGTGGGCGTTTACCCTGAGGATCTCTGGCTGAACTGGGAGACAGAGAAGATGAACAACTCAGCACTTCAATCACTGTATCCAAAGAAATTAGCTGGGTCCACTTACAATCCTGAAATATTTAACACAGACTCACATTGGACATTGAGTGTGACCGTGGCATTGTAACTCTCTCCTGTCCTGGGATTCGATGCGACACACACTAGCTCCCTGTCCCACTTCCTGGCCCGCAGAGAGAAGGTGCTGTTGTGATTGGTTCCCGGTCTCATGACCTCAGAATCTTCCTGCGACGTCATCACCAGGCGCCCACGGTGGGGCTCTCTCTGCTGCTCCCCGTTCAGGTACCAGGTAAGCAAGGGAGGGGCACGGGGATCCCAGCCACCTGTTTGGCAGTTGAACCGGTGTGTCATGTTCTCCTGCAATGTCACAGCTGCCTTGTGCCGTCCGTCAATTTTGGGGGCGGGCTCAATTGCACCTGTGAGTAAAGGATCAGTATTGTTGTAATAGGACTGCATGTAAAGTGTCTCTACACTAATATTACAAGCTAAAGCAGTAGTTTGACATTTTGGGAAATGTGTTTATTCCTTTTGTTGTGGAGTTAAGTGAAAAGATTAACATCACTCCCATATCTGTCAGTGAAATTTGAAGCCATAGCTAGCGGCCAGTTAGCTTAGCTTAGCCCAGAGACTCGCAGCAGGGGAAAATAGCTAACATGGCTCTGTCTAAATGAACAGAATCCTACCAGTACCGCTTAAGCTCAATAATTAATATGTTATTATAATATGTAATTTAATCTGTACTGTTTCCTGCTGCTGTAAAACCACAGCTTGTCATATTTACACTTGTGTTCTTCCCCCTGTTTCAGTCTATGTGCTAAGCTAAGCTAACCGTCTCCTGGCTCTAGCTTCATAACAGACAGAGAGTTAAGAGTGGTATTAATTCTTTCATCTAACTCTAGACAAGGAAGTGTATTTTCCAAAGTATTAAACTAACTAAACTTTCCTCTTTGATAAAGCTTATAGTTAGGGCTGGCTCAGGTGAGTCCTGAACCATCCCTTAGTTATGCTGCTATAGGCCTAGACTGCCGGGGGATTTCCTATGATGCACTGAGCTCCTCTCTCCTCTACTTTCTCTCTCTCTGTATGCAACCTCATCCCATTATTGCATGTTACTAACACAACTTCTCCCCTTTCCAGTAGTCTTGTGCTTTCTCGTCCCTCTCCTCTCTCCTCCTATCACTTCCTGCAGGTGTTTCTGGCTCTGGAGCTGTGGAGTCTGGATCTGTGGCTGCGGGTCACCTGCTGCCCCCGTGTTCCTGCTCGACACACTCTGCTACAATAACTATTACCATTACTAGTCGTATTGTTATTATAATCATTAACATTACGACTGTTATCATTAACACTACTATAAATATCTGTACCATTTTTCATTTAGTCTATAGCAACATCACCTTTACTGTCTGTACTTCTGTGTGTGTATATTGTGTAGGCTGCCTCCCTCCCTCCCTTCCATCCCTCTCCTGCCCTCTTTCTCTCTGTTCCTCTCTTGCTCTCTCTCTCTCTCTCTCTCTCTCTCTCTCTCACCCCCAACCGGTCGAGGCAGATGGCCGCCCACCCTGAGCCATGGTTATGCTCGAGGTTTCTGCCTCTTAAAAGGAAGTTTTTCCTTGCCTCTGTCACCTAGTGCTTGCTCTTGGTGGGAACTGTTGGGCTTCTGTAAATAACATCACAGAGTACGGTCTAGACCTGCTCTTTTATAAAAAGCGCTGTGAGATAACTGTTGTTGTGATTTGGCGCTATATACATAAAATTGAAATTTGAAAATTAATTCTTTAACGTTGACCAAGTTGCTAGTAAGTTGCAGTTTGTGGTTGTTGTTTTATCTTCTAAAGATATTTCGAGTAAACACTGCTTCCATCCAAAATGGTATCAGCTAGTTCCATGCAGCTAATGCTACATGTAGCCTATTTTAAAGGAAATTCCCCAACAATTGACATTTAGCTTGTTATTTTCCAAAAGGAGAAATTTTACCTGAATCTTATTTAAATTAATTTTGAAGACAATGGACCAAGTTTGCCTGAATTTGCATGAGACAACAGCCCTGTTTATGACCCACTGTTTTATCATGGCTGATTCACCATTAAAATAGGTGCAATGCAATAACCTAGAGGTCAATTTTGGTTGAATTCCAATTGTTCAAAAGGAACTGGTAATTTTTACTGGGCTGCTGTGTGCCTCACCTGTCCAGGATAAGGCCAGTGTGTGAAGGAACACAACAGCGGAGCCTGATGCCCACCTTCTCAGACACACACGCTCCATAATGGCCCAGAGGAGCACCACACACGCATACACATCTACCTGCTTGGAGAAGAAAGTACATGAGGTAATTATTTGTCCATAATAAGGATCTATGGATTATCCCAAAGAATCACCGACGGATATCTCAAAAGGTAGGCACGTGAAAGCAAAACTATCCACATGGCTCAATAACTCTGGTGGTACATGAGGATATAGGTTTGGTTTCTGATTCTGACTAAATCTCACTTTAAAGGCACGTAGATTGTTGTTGGTGAGATTGAAATGCAAGCCTAAAGATGAAGACAGAGCTGATATGAAACTTTCAGTGCAATGCTATAAAAACAAAAGCAGGCGGTACTTTTCACATACAGCTAGTGACATGCCTCTCACTTTTCAGTAGGTCACTTCTGGTCCAGCATTGATTTGCATGACTGATCGGTGATTGTGCAAGCGCACATACACTGTGTGTGGGGAGTGAGTAATATCTAGTGCTTGCTTGCAATCTGGGTCACGTGATCTGTGTGAGCACCTCGGGTGAAAGCAGGAACTGAGCCATCAAAGCAACACTCATAATCTTACACATATGGAGACGACCCAAGTCCAGTTTTGAAACACATGCACACGTGACAGAAGGTGTTACATCTCTTTGCCCTCAGGTTGCGGATGCTGGGATTGCACTGACAATCAGAGCAATATGATATGGCAGCAAGGGGCTACACATTACACTGTAGGTCCACATATACACACACTCCACTTTGTAAGGCTGCATGCAGGCATTTCAATGCAGATGTGTGCACTTAAATACAGAAAGAAAGCCCTCTACGACACACAGTGTTATTACCTCAGCCCTTTCTGCAGACGCTGTTGTGATTCAGCCTGCTGGAGCTCCATGGCAGCAGAGGAGGAGAGGAGGGAGAGTGAAGGATGGTGATAACAGCGAGGAGATGAGAGGCAGCCCTCCCTGACTCAGTTCCTTTCCCATCTGCGTACACACACACACACACACACACACGGATCTCTGCAGGGTACGGTAGCTCCAGTAGCAGCGTTCACTAGCTGGCAGGGGCTTGCAGGGCTGGCTGACGCAGGCAGTCACGCTGCCACCACTAAAGAGGACGAGGAGAGTGGGGAAGGGAGGAGGGGATGAGGGAGGGAAGGAGCAGGCAGCTGAGGAGATGGAGAGAAAGAGGGAGAGAGGAGAGAGCGAAGGACACAGAGAGAGGAGAGTGGGCACAGAGTCGTGAGGGAAGGAAATAAAGAACCGATGTGGGGTGGAGTGGGAGAGGAGATGATGATGTGCAAAGCATCAATCTTTAACGATCCATTAGGGGATTGAACATGGAGCTGTGGTGGATAGAAGAGGGTAAACTGTCAATTCAGAGGGATAAACAGATCTCTTCTTATCCTCCATCATTCCTATCCATCGTCACTCAGGCATGTTAAAGTAACCCCTGATATACAAAGGCACACACTCTACATGGCTCACACTGTCTGAGCTCAATTACTTCAGACTGGAAAGCCTCTGCAGTGCAGCTGTACAGAGGTGAGCAGCATCATGCAGAGTGCTGCAGACAAAAGAAACACATAGACTAGGTACTGTATATTTCCTTCGCTAAAGCTTTAAATACTCCTCAGGAAATGCCGTGATTAAAATTTTTATCCCAGTACCTCATAATAAAGTATTGCTTTTGTTTGGGGTCTATGAAGATAAATTCCCCTGAGGAAACTTTGCCCTTAAGTCCGTCTCTGACTGAAAAACAGGTTTCAATAGGAGGGCCAAAATGCTATGCATCTAGCAAATACCATTTACTTCAGTCATCTGTGGAACAAGGTCAAGAAGAGGTTAGGTCACGTCTAGGCTTCATGTGGTGATTAAACAAGCTGCATATTTAGGACACTTTAAACTTTTTTGTGTTTTTTGCTGTTGTGACACAAACAGGTAAATCCTGCTACATTCAGCCAAAGGAAATCCTTCACCTTTCAGCGACACCATGGATGAAAGTCCAAATATTTGTTATAAAGAATGCACAGACACTGGATAGCCACTGCAAACAGAATCACACACAAAACAATTTTTATGTTGTTTTATGTTTAAAGGACCATTTTTGCATTGATATTTTACCCACCTTCCAGGGAGCCACAGTTTCCATTTATTTCTGAGAACCATGAAAACCAGACTGCCGTGATGGAAATGTGAGAATTATTTGCATCTTCAAAGATTTAGAACTGCTTTGTCAATTCTCCATCAAGTAGAGGGGAACCCTAAACAAAGCTGTGGAATAATCACAATACAACTACAGCCAGGCCGAAGCAGTGTCACCATCACTGTTTGTCTGCTAGATAGCACCGACAAGTAAATGCTTTTCCAAATATAAAATCTGTATTGGCTTCAAAACTCTAAATCCTTTTTCTCCTCCATGAATGTATTTATGTTTTCTGTCTTTTGTTCCCTGTGTATTTAAACGATTAATCAGTCATTTTACAAGGAAAAATGTCATTTTATGGTTCCAGCCTCCCAGTTGTGTTGGGAGTTGTGATAACAACCTGAGCATCTGGTACACTGTTGGACAGAACAAGCTATTGCTATGAAGACACTACCTTGGGCTTTAGGAAATTGCGATGGGATTTTTTGTTACAAAATTCCAACATTTTAGAGACCAAATGATGATCAGTAAATTGAAAAAATTATCATCAGATGAATCAGATGAGAACAGTTATTGATTGCAGCCCAAATAACTATGGTAAATAAGGCAATAATGAACTGAGACATTATGCGATAGATTTACATTTCGCAAAGTCAAAGGCTGCCTGGAAGTTGGAAACACAAAATATTTTTTTTATATACACTGCTCAAAAAAATAAAGGGAACACATAAACAACACAATTTAACTCCAAGTCACTCACACTCCTGTGAAATCAAACTGTCCATTTAGGAAGCAACACTGATTTATAATCAATTTCACATGGAATAGACAACAACAGGTGGAAATTATAGGCAATTAGCAAGACACCCCCAATAAAAGGAGTGGTTCTGCAGGTGGTGACCACAGACCACTTCTCAGTTCCTATGCTTCCTGGCTGATGTTTTGGTCACTTTTTGAATGCTGGCGGTGCTTTCGCTCTAGTGGTAGCATGAGACGGAGTCTACAACCCACACAAGTGGCTCAGGTAGTGCAGCTCATCCAGGATGGCACATCAGTGCGAGCTGTGGCAAGAAGGTTTGCTGTGTCTGTCAGCGTAGTGTCCAGAGCATGGAGGCGCTACCAGGAGACAGGCCAGTACATCAGGAGACGTGGAGGAGGCCGTAGGAGGGCAACAACCCAGCAGCAGGACCGCTACCTCCGCCTTTGTGCAAGGAGGAGCAGGAGGAGCACTGCCAGAGCCCTGCTAAATGACCTCCAGCAGTGTGTCTGCTCAAACGGTCAGAAACAAACTCCATGGGGGTGGTATGATGGGCCTGATGTCCACAGGTGGGGGTTGTGCTTACAGCCCAACACCGTGCAGGACGTTTGGCATTTGCCAGAGAACACCAAGTTTGGCAAATTCGCCACTGGCGCCCTGTGCTCTTCACAGATGAAAGCAGGTTCACACTGAGCACATGTGACAGACGTGACAGAGTCTGGAGACGCCGTGGAGAACGTTCTGCTGCCTGCAACATCCTCCAGCATGACCGGTTTGGCGGTGGGTCAGCAATGGTGTGGGGTGGCATTTCTTTGGGGGGCCGCACAGCCCTCCATGTGCTCGCCAGAGGTAGCCTGACTGCCATTAGGTACCGAGATGAGATCCTCAGACCCCTTGTGAGACCATATGCTGGTGCGGTTGGCCCTGGGTTCCTCCTAATGCAACACAATGCTAGAGCTCATGTGGCTGGAGTGTGTCAGCAGTTCCTGCAAGAGGAAGACATTGATGCTATGGGCCGGCCCGCATGTTCCCCAGACCTGAATCCAATTGAGCACATCTGGGACATCATGTCTCGCTCCATCCACCAACGCCACGTTGCACCACAGACTGTCCAGGAGTTGGCGGATGCTTTAGTCCAGGTCTGGGAGGAGATCCCTCAGGAGACCATCCGCCACCTCATCAGGAGCATGCCCAGGCGTTGTAGGGAGGTCATACAGACACGTGGAGGCCACACACACTACTGAGCCTCATTTTGACTTGTTTTAAGGACATTACATCAAAGTTGGATCGGCCTGTAGTGTGGTTTACCACTTTGATTTTGAGTGCGACTTCCAAATCCAGACCTCCATGGGTTGATAAATTTGATTTCCATTGATAATTTTTGTGAGGATTTGTTGTCAGCACATTCAACTATGTAAAGAAAGGAGTATTTAATGAGATTATTTCATTCATTCAGATCTAGGATGTGTTATTCTAACATTCACTTTATTTTTTTGAGCTGTATATGTGTATATATATATATATAAAAAAAATTGTATGTTAAAACATGCAGAAACTACAGGAGCTTACAATGCCCCATCCTGATCCCAGATAAGTAGCACGTAACACAAAGACACACAAGCCATGAGCTTTTTAAATTATTTCTTTATTTATATATATTTCTTTATTTATTCATCTCAGTTTGGTTGATATTCTTTTTAAATCATTGTTGTTGCACTTTAGTATTTTTGTACTCAACAGAAATGAACATAACAAAAAAAAATGACAAAATGAGCCAATAGAAAACAAAATGAACCTAAGAAATATGAGTAGAGCAGAGAGCTGCTTGCTGAGCAGGGAGGCAGGGAGAGAGAGAAAAGAAAAAAGGGGCAGGGATGAAAAAGTTAAGACAAAGAAAATGGGGGAGAAGGGTCAGTCTGATCAGGCAGAAGAGTGTGAAGCAGCTCTCTCCTTCCCATTACCTCTGAATCATCTTCAGTGTTTTTCATTCACTCAAACTGTCCTTTCCTGCGTGCCTCTGCTCCCCCCTCGATACAGATCTGAAACAACAGCTGTGGTACTGGTCATGACATTAGACAAGGTGGAGCCTCTCGTCTTAATTTTAGAGTTTCTTTCCTGCCATGGGACAAGAGACATGCAATGTCTTCCATTCTAGTCGTTTCCTCTCCAATACCCAACAAGCGTTCTTTCTCTTCCAGATCTCAGTTTTGGCTTGGAGTAAACAATGAGAGAAAACAGGAGGACAGATCTGAAAGAGGAATGACCGCGAACTGGAGGGACTACCGAGATGGAACGGAAACAAAGCTTCTTCTGCCCGACGAGACACTGCCTCAGTTTGCGAAGGAACAGAAAACACATTATTTTCTTGAATCCATCCCACTTGGCTGTTTACTCTTCCTGTATGCTCCTCTTGTTTTAGAGATTCGGATCTGCCGCTAAAGGTGATCCCATCTGCTCTGAGGAGGAGGAGGAGATTTTGGTAAACAGGAAGTTGGTGCAAAGGGAAAGCACAGGCGCTGCGTGACACCATCTACAGCTCTCAGATGTATGTAGCATACAAAAAGTCAACCGAGCAGCCAGGTATTGTGAAATCTGGCCAGTATAAACACATACAAGTGGAGCTTGATTTTTTTTTTTTTGGCACCACAGTCTCTTGCTGGCCCAATATAGACTCAATATCCAAGGGTTCTGTATATGGGAGGATAAAGAGGTCAAACAATAAAAATTTTATAAAAAAAAAAAAAGGGAGAAAAGGGTGGGGATCAACCTTCTGCTGTTGTCCCCAGTGTGCTGTAACCCCCATCTGGATGTGCTTGAGCCTCGCTCAGCTTAGGGCACAGACCTCGGCGGACAAGTTTAAGGCGGGCACACCCTTCCCGCTCGCTCTGACCACAACCTTGTATTCCCCTGCTGTGGAAGTCCAAATCAAACAATTCATTCCTATGGTCACCTCCTGAAACGTTTCCCTTTTGTGGTTTGGAGGTGTGTCCAAACCATCATCCACTGACTGTTCATGAAACGCAGCCATCGTGTCCTCTGATATAAACTTCCAGGATTTTTTGGGGGCCGAAACGAGATATGTTTACCAAAAAGAGGGGTGTGAGAGGGTCGAGTAGTAGTAGTTGTAGATTCCTCCTTGGTTGCCATTATAACAGGGTTAGCTTTGGAGGAGGGGCCATGTCCATAAGGCGTCATCCAATCAGAAGCCGATGTAGTAGAAGATGGGAGGATCACAGCAGACAGGTAGGGCAGCGTGAGAGAAAAAGAAGGGGGGGGGGGAGGTTGTCCATCTCCACACTTGTGATGTTTAGGATGATATGTCAGCTATTTTACAAGTTATTCCCTTGTTTGTTGTCTTTTTTTTTTTACTTTTTTATATTAAGAGTGTCAAGTCTCTGTAGCACCCGAACCAACCCAGACAAAGCCCAAAGCCTGACCCTGTATAGCCTGCCACAACTACCCCGTTAACAGAAAACAGGCCCAACATCAAGAATGACAGTCACAACAACATCGATTGAAATGATACTTTGCAAAACAAAATAATTACTCTCCTCTTATTCAAGTGTCTCGATATAATAATATTAAAACAAATAAGAACAATCTTTTTTTTACGACACAGAAAGAGCACTGTCTCTTCTCTCTGTCCTCTTTTGGCTAGAAATCTCAAGATTCATAAAACAAACAAAAAAACAAAAAGAATACATTTTGAAGACATCCAAAAATACAAATGATAAACAATAGATATAAAAAAAGCCTCCCCAACATCTGAAAAACAAACAAGTAACAAAAAAGAAAACATTTGATATTATAGATATTGCAATAGCGTTCTATACATGGCATCACTGTACAAGGAAAGGAGCAAATGTCTGGTAAAACTACCCACAATGCAGTACACTGTCACTGACATGGGAAAGGAGGATGGAGAAAAGGGGGTACACAAGGTGGGTGAAAAGTCGCTGGGCTGGAGGAGGTGGGGAGGGTGGATTTGGAAAGCAGGGTAACCGCATGACAGAGATCGAGAAACTGCAAGGAGGGGTGGAAACAGAGGATAGCTTGAACCGAAAGTGCAGAATTACTTAAGTAATCGAAGAACAACATTGTTGTCCTTGCAACACAGAAATGTTTTTCCTTTAATAATAATAATAATAATAATATATTCATTATAATAAAACCTCTTTTACAGAAAACAGTAATAACAATAAGAGTAACAATATTGACCATAATGCCTACAAGGACATTAGCCTTAAAAATTAATTTTTAAAATAAAATAAAAATAAAATGAATGCTAGAAGAAGAAAAATACAAACAAATACAACAATGAGAGAGCTGGTTTGTCCTGTGCGATGTCACTGAGCTCCATCTTTGGAGAGAGCGGTTTTGTTGCCCAATTGGAGCCTGACCCAAAACACCCGCCACCCGGCCGAAAAGTGGCCGCCACTGCTGAGGTTTCAGCCCGCTCCGGAATGATCTGCTGCAGGACAGCAGGAGGAGAGGGGGAGACAGAGGAACAGACTGAACCTCCTAGACACCTTCACCCTCCGCTCACCTCTTTTTTTCCAGTCATGCGCGCGCGCGCGCACACACACACACACACACACACACACGATGTGAATACTTTGGGTTTGTGGCAGCAGTGTGTATGTTTCATTGTGTTTTTGGACTCTATGTTCTTGCAAGACTGTATCGATGCGTTGGCCAATGAGGCACATAATGAAGTATGCCAACAGTTAATAGAAGACCAAGGGTGAAAGGGGAGGATTAGGTGAGGGCAGCAGGTGGGCTTGGGGCCAGGTTTGTAGGGGGAGGAGGTGAGGGGGTCGAGTCGAAAGAGGGAGGAGTGGAACCCCAATCTACCCATGATGGGAGGTGAAGAGGAGACATCCCGTGGCAATGAACGCTGGATGTCTGTGCAGAAAAATGATGGCACTTTGACGTTTGAATCCCGAGGCCCCGCCTGTGACCCCCCCCCCCTCTAATGTCTACACCCTCCCAACACTCCCCCTCTCTCGCGCAGACTGCCCTCCCAGGGACCGATGGAGACAGACAGATGGACGTAGAGTGCCTCCCGCGTGGGCAGACGGCGGTGGTTTGGCGTGATGCTGCTCAACTCAAGTCAACACAACTCAGGATGGCTGATATGGACTGCTGTACACAGGATAGACCGCTTCCTAAAAGGAGATAGAGGGAAAGAAATGAATATTTATAACCCCTGATGATGTTTTCAGGGTTGTCTTGGCTTGGGCTTGAAGACTACACATTTATTCAGAAAGTCTGTATTAAAAACTGGGGATGTGGAGTTTGAAAGACATAAAAATGAACCAGGGGAGCAGGTAGGGTCTAATGAAAGGATGCAGTGTATAAGTTGCATTATGGGTAATGCAGCATCCCATGTTTTTGGAGCTTGAGACAAAAACTCATTGGCGTCTGATGATTGATCTGTGTCAAAAAGCCTAATGGTATCCACTAGGGTTGCAACGGTTTAATGCATTAATGTAAAAGCAGAATTTTTGTGTTGTAGTTGATTAAAGTGGAGCTCTTTAGAACAGTTTTGTATCAAAGTGCAATATTTAATAGTTGTTTTCATTATGGATTACTTTGATGGATATTTTCGCCATAAAATCGATTGATTGTTTGGTTTATAATACTTCTGAAAAGAGTGAGAAATGCCATCACAAGTGCTCTAAACAATTATTATAACAGTTGCCAAATTAATGTAGTTGTGTGTGTGTCCGCAGGTGAGATTTTCCATTGTTTTGAAAACGATCAAATTTCATATGGTGGTACCATGAAACCGGTTATCACTGTAACTCTAGTATCCACTGGGATTCAGTGGTGTAAAACAAAATGTAAAAAAGGTCTAAAGGAGGTAATCATTTTTCCACATAATAACATCTGCAAAGGAGTGAACATAAAAAGATAAAATGGACACGTGCAGAGAAAGCGAAGTAATAAATGTTAAGCAAACCATAAAAGCAAGGTCAAAAGCACTTCATACGTGGTTAACATATTAACACGTGCGTGCGTGCGTGCGTGCGTGCGAGAGAGAGAGAGAGAGACTAGGTACCTGTGCTAGACCCCAGCCTGCTCCATGCTGTACTGCAAGTCAGGGGGCTTGTAGCTGAGGAGCATGTCACTGGTGCAGGAGGAGGGGTAGCAGGCTGCCGCATGGAGCTCCCCCTCGACATCACACACTGCATGAGAAATGCACATATTTTACTCATATGGACAAAGAAAATCCACACAAATTTTAAAAAAGGTAGATAAACGCATGTCTCCTACTGACCTGACTCTTCCCGCTGGTGCAGCTGCTGGCTTCCTGTCAGTGACGTTTGGCTGAGAATGTCCGACATGCGAGCGGAGCTTAGTGCCTTCCCGGCCAGCAGGCTCATCCCAGACATGGGGTCCGCCTGATCCTAGACAGAAAATGAACAGCTTTACACAAACAGAGAAAACCCTACTGACACTTAAACAGCTTCCAGCAGCTGTGGTGAGTCAGGCCTTTGTGTGGATGACTGGGTATGTTTATAATTTGCCGATTACCCCCCCTCCCTCACCCAATGCGAAGGTTCACTCACATAGGCATCGTCACAGGTCTGGATGGTGTGGTGGCGCTGTAGCTGTCCACGGGACCTATAGGCGTCACCCTGGGGACCTCGCGAATAGCCCACACCATTATGATCAGGCACCTCCATGGCCTGCCCTGGGGGCCTGCACTCCACATGCTCAGATTCTGACAGAAAACATTAGGGAATATGTGTAAACCAAATATAAAGTGCAATGACTTTACCAAGAGTTAAAAATAAACTGCTGTGATGTTTATCTTAATGTCCGAGATCTTCAAATGTAAGGACCTCAAAAGTTAAGGTCAGGACGAACACTAGACTTGAAATCTCTGTAGCGAGTTTTATAACAGCTACGTAAACAGGTCTTACCTCTAGCTGCTTGAGCATTCCTTATGTAGCCACCATGCCTGTGTGTAGGGGAGCTGTAGGGTGGGGTGCCTCCTCGGGGAGGCCCCAGTAGCTCATGACCTTCTCCTGCCTTGACCAGCAGGCCCTCGTGTGGGTGGTGGTAGCCAGCCGGCACCTCATCCTCCTCCATGCTCTCTGAGTGGGGTAAGCTGGGGCAAGGTGCCTGGACCGGGTGCTGCTGTGGCTGGACCTCAGGGGGGTCGAATCTGGAGGAGGTGGTGGTAGTGTTGGCCTCCAGACGAACCCTGCGGTGCCGGCGGCTCCAAGCTCTCACCTTGGCTCAGCTGGCGGAGCAGCAACATCTCTCCATACTCTTGGGGTGCGCCGCTGGGTGGTGTGGGGGGCGGCGGGCACGGCCGGGGGCTCTGCCTCTTCAGCAGGGCAGCCAGGTCTTGGGGGGGGCAGCCTGGGATCGGTGTGGCCTGTTAAAGAGTGGCGGGGGGACAGGAGGCCCTGCAGTGTGGGGGTGACGTGCTGTTGTGGGGGGCGGTAGTCCAAAGGAGTTGGGGAGAGCAGGGCCTGCTGTAGTGTAGAGGGGGTGCCGTAGCTGCTGTTCCCCACCACCCCGCTCTGGTAACCATCCAGGCCGGGTACTTTCAGGGAGGCTCCCTGCAGATAGGGGCTGTAGGAGCCGACAACCCCAGAGGCTCCCCGGGAGGCGGCGTCGCCAGAGAAGAGGTGGGGATTGAACTGAGCCTGGTCATAGCCTGATGTGAAGCGGCCAAGGCTGCGACTAGATAGGAGGGAATGCAGAGGATAATTAGCATCAACACGCTCCCAAATCCTCTACACCATGCAAATAGATCAATTAGCTTTCAGTAATCTACACTGGGCTTTCATTAAATCACTGCACACAGACAACCTAGCAAACACTTCAGGCCACGTCCAGGTTCAGGTATTTACTGAGAGGTGTAGGGACATTTCAAAATGATACATTTTGAGTAAGTGTTCCACGTTCTCTCAGTGAAGTCAGTCCTGGTTTCAGGTGTTTATGGGGTGATGATGTCAGGGGCCACAGGATGACTGACTACTACATATACTTTCAAAACACGTACATCCAACCAACTCACCCAGCTACACTGAGGAGGAGAATTTGTTGAGGATGTCATCTCAGCAAAGGTGATGATGGATTTACATTAATTTTCAATACTGGTAAAAAAAAAAAGTGTCCTCAAAGTCTGACCCCTCACACATTAAACCCGAACACCAGAATTATACATCTAAGTATAAAAACCCTTAATAAAATAACACTACAAAAAACAAAAAAAAACAATGGACATTGCAGAAATGTAAAACAAATAAAACAGTGAGAAACATACAATGATTAACATGGTAAAAACAGAACAAACAGCATGGTGTCTGTTGTGAGTGACGTGGTAATGGAGCAATGAAACAGAAAATTTAAAAAAACTAAAAGCAAAAAAAGGACACAGAAACAGTCCATTGGTATTGTTAGGAGGGTTTGGTGGCCATCAGGGGACGTGGTGACAGGATGGATGGGGTCACCTGTGCGACTCGGCATTGTCTGCGCTCAGCTGCTTCCCGAGGACTCTGTGTCCCCCCGGCGTGGACAAAAAGCCCTGTCTCTGCGCCGCACCCAGCTCCACTTCCTGAACCTGAATGGTCACCTGCACAAACAGTCAGTGTTCATATTGATTATCGATCAGAGTATCACCCTTTAAATAAAGTCAAGAAAGATTCATTTAAAATACCAGTAGAGACAAAAATGACAAAAACAAAACGTCATTGGCTCACCTGCTGCTGCTGAGGTACACCCTGTGCCAGTGGGACGGTGGGGCGAGCAGATGCTGCTTGTTGATTGGTTGGTAGAGAGACTCGAGGCATGCCCGTGGGAGGCGGGCTGCCACTCTGGCCCTGATACAATGCCGGAGTTCCGTGCTGGTACTGCACTGGTGACGGACCTCCTAGGAGAAGAGAGGAGTCATTAGAGCAAAACCTCTGGCCACAGTTACTGAGAGCTGACATCATTATACTGTCTAAGTTGCTGACCCAGCAAAATCCCTCCGGCACAGAAACAGAGAGTTTAACCTGAGAAAGTTCAAAGTCTTGCATAGATTTTTCTTTCCAAAGTTTCCTTAGTCTACCTAAGCTTGCTTGGAAGGGTGCCAACTAAATTTCTACTTTTACTACTCCTCTTCTAATTATTAGGCCCGATCCTGACTGGCTTCCTAACTAATGGTACAGTTGCAATGACTAAATACAATCAGTTGTTTTCTCAACATAGTTATCTCCAGTTATTGTGTTTCTGGAGACCGACGTGTTTATTCACCTGCTGTTCCTGGTTGCACTTTGTTTTCATTTTGTCAGCTTAAACTACGCCTTCTACTACATTATTTATTCAACAATTTCCAAATGAACATATGTCAGAATTCAGTGTTTGTGTACAGATGACAAAAGCCAGTGAGTAATCAAGAGAATTAATCGCCCAGCACGTCAAAGGGCCAGTATCCATTTCAAAGAAACAAATAAAATCATAATAAGTCAACTGTCATACAAGCATGAACAACAAATAACCAGTCACCTATTTATAAAATCTGTCAGAGGATTCTGATCAGAAGAAGACAGATCTATCCATTTTCCTTAAAAATCCCAAGTTTAAAAAGGCACTGCATGTCCATTAGTTATATTGTTTGAAGCAATAAAACTTAGCAATGGTATTACTAACCATGCCCTTGCATTATGCCTGCAGAGCCAGGCGGAGGGCTCTGGTTGGGCTGTCTGAAGAGGTGGTTGCTGGGATGTGTTGGCGGAGGGCTGGAGGGCTGGATACGCAACCTGAGGGAGGACAGGACAGAGTAGGAGAGGAGAAGAGAGCGATATGACAATGATGTAACACTTCAGTCGATAACACTGCACCACAGTATCAAGTTCATTGTTCAAAAGCTGATGAGTAATACGTGCGCAAGTGTGTGTGTGTGTGTGTGTGTGTGTGTTCACCTCTGGAGCTGGTGGGTTAGATGACTGGGCTGGCTCTCTCCATGGCCTAAAGACAGACCCTGCAGGCAAAGACACATTCAATTTGACTCAAAGCTTCAATATAATGATTGACCCAAAGAAAGGAATCAAGCTGAAGAGACAAAAGAGGCCACAGAGCCGGATATCCAAGCCTCAGGTGAACCAAATCAATAGCACTTTCTATGAAGCTTACATCTGTG
The DNA here is from genome assembly GCF_014851395.1 of Micropterus salmoides. Classification (NCBI taxonomy): domain Eukaryota; kingdom Metazoa; phylum Chordata; class Actinopteri; order Centrarchiformes; family Centrarchidae; genus Micropterus; species Micropterus salmoides. The sequence goes on along the minus strand of NW_024042261.1, from coordinate 11,791,722 downwards.
CTTTATAGATACCCGCGTAGTTCAATATAATGCATGCAAGAGTTGCTATAAGCCTTCACAGTGCAACGCAAGTATGATCTCTATGCTTTACAAGGTCAGGTAAACTGTTACAAACATCACCGTGCTTGATGTAACCACCATGGATGCTGAGTGTAGCTTTAGCTTCTAATAACGTCTTTATAACGGCCATTTGTCAGTTTGAAATACCTGGATTTGCTGGTGGAGGATTTGTTGCTCTTGCTGGTAGAGGATATGCTGCTGCTGGGTGTGCTCCAGGAATCGCTCATCCTGTTGGGCAGCGTACATTTTCTGGAGCTGCTCGCACTCCTATTGAAAACACAGACCCCAAACATTAAATTTAGACACTAACAAGGGAAGTACTATAAATCGAGGCTAATGTGTTTTTAGAAAAGTAGCTAACAAGTAAAAGTAGCAACATCTGGGATAGCTGATAAACAAATAACAAAATCCACTGCATGTCAAAATTTTATTTACTATTCTTATTTTGCCCAGATTGAAAATGTACAGTAAAATTCAGTCATTTACATTTATTCATTTAGCTGATGCTTTTATCCAAAGCGACTTACAATATGTATGCAAGAGGTCGCACGCCTCTGGAGCAACCCCTAGTTCAGGGGTATTCAATTAGATTTCAAAGAGGTCTAGTTAGAGAAAATTTCCTGAAGCAAAGGTCCGGAACATCAAAACGACGAACTTGCGTTATCATTCAGTACTATAACCTATAGTTGTATCAACACATGTTTTTAGTCAACAACGGACTGTCAAATCAAATAATATTTCAGTCAGTTTTCACATCAAACTGGAGGGATAATAAATAATAACTATTCAAATAATAAATTCTAAATTTAAGTAAACTAAAGTGCCTAATTTTTAGAAAAAATGTAATAAAAAGTGTAGCTTGAAGTGATGAAGTGTAGTCTTAACCAATTTTATAATAAACACTCAACACATCATAACAAATGAACAGCTGTAACGCCTCCTCTTCTCTTTCATTTCCTCTTACAGAGCTACCACTTTCCTACTTTCTGTTGTTCAGTGAGAAACGTGAGCTCCAGCTAGCATATTGGAGATCTATGAGATATTCTGGTTTTGAACTGCCCGTGGGAGGAATGTACATGTAAAAATCTGTACATTCTTAATTAAAAGTCATGTGAAATCTCTTTTATCTTTCGTCTCCTCAATTTGGGTGTGTTTCCAAAACGTCTCTGGTGAATCTCGCGGACTCGACTCGCAAGCATCGGTATGCACAGATTTGATTGGCTGAGCAGCGTCACATGAGAAGATTGGAGCACATGCGATTGGTCTGTGAGTTTCCTGGTCCTCTAAACCAGTACAGTAAATGCTAGAAAAGCTGCGCGGGTTAAAATAGAAACGCTCCGTCACGAGGTAGTAAGTCTCAATAATAAATGGGCTGTAGGTCGGCGGTCCGGAGAGGACGCCGGCTGGGTCCGGATCCGGATCGCGGTCCGCCTTTAGTGACCTTTGCCCTAGTTGCTCCAGAGGAAGTGTCTTGCTCAGGGACACAATGGTGGATGGGTCACATTGGGGGATTGAATCCGGGTCTCTCACACCAAAGGCATGTGTCTTATCCACTGCGCCTTAACCACCCCACATGTATCGGTTCATCAACAGCAAGTGGTAGAATATTTTTAAGAAATCACCATCTTGCTAGCAGTTACAAAGCAGCAAATCTCAGCACTAACCATCATATACAGTGGGTACGGAAAGTATTCAGACCCCTTTAAATTTTTCACTCTTTGTTTCATTGCAGCCATTTTCCAAAAATCAAAAAAGTTCATTTTATTTCTCAGTAATGTACACTCAGCACCCCATCTTGACAGAAAAAAACAGAAATGTAGAAATTTTTGCAAATTTATTAAAAAAGAAAAACTGAAATATCACATGGTCATAAGTATTCAGACCCTTTGCTCAGTATTTAGTAGAAGCACCCTTTTGATCTAATACAGCCATGAGTCGTTTTGGGAAAGATGCAACAAGTTTTTCACATCTGGATTTGGGTATCCTCTGCCATTCCTCCTTGCAGATCCTCTCCAGTTCTGTCAGGTTGGATGGTAAACGTTGGTGGACAGCCATTTTCAGGTCTCTCCAGAGATGCTCAGTTGGGTTTAAGTCAGGGCTCTGGCTGGGCCATTCAAGAACAGCCACGGAGTTGTTGTGAAGCCACTCCTTCGTTATTTTAGCGGTGTGCTTAGGGTCATTGTCTTGTTGGAAGGTAAACCTTCGGCCCAGTCTGAGGTCCAGAGCACTCTGGAAAAGGTTTTCATCCAGGATATTCCTGTACTTGGCCGCATTCATTTTTCCCTCGATTGCAAACGGTCGTCCTGTCCCTGCAGCTCAAAAACACCCCCACAGCATGATGCTGCCACCACCATGCTTCACTGTTGAGACTGTATTGGACAGGTGATGAGCAGTGCCTGGTTTTCTCCACACATACCGCTTAGAATTAAGGCCAAAAAGTTCTATCTTGGTCTCATCAGACCAGTGGATCTTATTTATCACCATCTTGGAGTCCTTCAGGTGTTTTTTAGCAAACTCCATGCGGGCTTTCATGTGTCTTGCACTGAGGAGAGGCTTCCGTCGGGCCACTCTGCCATAAAGCCCCGACTGGTGGCTTGCTGCAGTGATGGTTGACTTACTACAACTTTCTCCCATCTCCCGACTGCATCTCTGGAGCTCAGCCACAGTGACCTTTGGGTTCTTCTTTACCTCTCTCACCAAGGCTCTTCTCCCCCGATAGCTCAGTTTGGCCGGACGGCCAGCTCTAGGAAGGGTTCTGGTCGTCCCAAACGTCTTCCATTTGAGGATTATGGAGGCCACTGTGCTCTTAGGAACCTTAAGTGCAGCAGAAATTTTTTTGTAACCTTGGCCAGATCTGTGCCTTGCCACAATTCTGTCTCTGAGCTCTTCAGGCAGTTCCTTTGACCTCATGATTCTCATTTGCTCTGACATGCACTGTGAGCTGTAAGGTCTTATATAGACAGGTGTGTGGCTTTCCTAATCAAGTCCAATCAGTATAATCAAACACAGCTGGACTCAAATGAAGGTGTAGAACCATCTCAAGGATGATCAGAAGAAATAGACAGCACCTGAGTTAAATATGAGTGTCACGGCAAAGGGTCTGAATACTTATGACCATGTGATATTTCAGTTTTTCTTTTTTTAATAAATTTGCAAAAATTTCTACATTTCTGTTTTTTTCTGTCAAGATGGGGTGCTGAGTGTACATTACTGAGAAATAAAATGAACTTTTTTGATTTTTGGAAAATGGCTGCAATGAAACAAAGAGTGAAAAATTTAAAGGGGTCTGAATACTTTCCGTACCCACTGTATAAACAGTCTCTTTGCGAATTGTGCATTGTGGAATTAGTTCATGGATGTTTAGTGTGGCGACAACTTCCTCTACTTTACAGCTCCCAGTGGAACCAAAGTTTAACACCTTGTGGTGGCGTCATGTGGCTGACTGTTATCCTAAAGGTAGTCGAATGGCTTGAACAACACAGGTACACTAATACAATTAAGCTAATGCTTTGAGTTAATGACACTAAATCACATTCAGTTACATTTCATTGCGGAATAGAAGTCTGAACCAATTTCCTGCCACATGCAAATGAGATGTTGAAACCTAATGTCTATAAACACTTTCTGAAGCCCAAAGTCATGAAACAGGCCTGCCAGCTTGTGTGACCAGCTACAACATGTATGATGAACTCGTCGTGGAGGTTGTAGAGTTGTCCCTGCACTTCTTTACTTCCAGTTTCTTCCCAGTTATAGAATAGACACATTCTTTGACCCAGGGTATAGTTCACGTGTGCATTAACTTCTCCCCTACCCATACTAACACTTGGGAGCAATGATAATCCCAGCATGTCAGTGCACAGCGAACACGGTGATTATCCTCCTCCCTACCTACGCCTCCTATTGGGTGAGGTAATCTCACTGTAGTGTCACTGCAAATGATGTGATGTCTCAAGAAGCAGCTTGCGGTTTTCTCAGGTGAAAGACTCAGTCCGAACTCACCTTAAGGAATACTGTATGTTGTGCGTCAACACTGCAGTACGTTCAAATTGCATCAGTGTTTAATAACAATGCTCAGACTGGTTCACTAGTTTACGCTTTGGTCACCTCACTTGATCACAAACAGCAAAAAAGGCTGGTTAAGATTAGTGAAGCGATATCTGGAGTGAACGGTCACATAACACTCTTGCTGCATCTCAAGGCCTAACTTTCATCCCTGTCATCAAGATCTGTCAACAATTTAAACATTTTTCAGTCTTAGCATATCACTGCCATGCTGTTTAAAAGGATAAGACCATATCCCTTGTGTCAGGACGTCCGAATGCCTGATGTGAAGACCATGGGCAAAACACAGTTGGTCAGAGATGAATAATGGCACTAAGCTTGCTCAGATTAACACTCTGGACTTTTTTTCAAATCAGAAATGAGCTGACACCATTAGCTTCTCACTGTAGCTTGACTGTTTCTGTTATGAAATGGTAGCAGAGAGCATGAGGAGGCAGAACGCAGCAGCCAGCCAATAAGCGGGGCTCATCACAGTGGTATACATCCAAAGAGTGACTGCTCCTACACTGAATGTTACATCACAGAGTCTGCCTCAGCTCATAAAGCACATTTGCAGTGCCAGGGATCTTGGTGTGCATTCCCAAGAGTCAAAACTGCATCAGACTAGCTGCAATGTATCACAATTTCTGCACTTCTAGCCTTAAGAGCCAAATGTGTTGCACCACTGTTGTAATTGTTGAGTCACTGATATTGATCATAAAACCTGTTGACCCTCCACAGAATTGTTGCCTCATTTTCTCCTACAGATAGTGAGAAAAAAATAACTCAATTTGTCTTTGGATAAAGCTAGGCACACAAGGGGAAAAAAGGGAGATGATATCCCTTGATATTAAGTAAACTGATGTACCTGTTTGAGTTGCTTAATGAGGCTGCTGTTCTCCAGATGAGCCTTGAAGGCCTGGATCGTGGCGGCGCCGTCTGAGAACCGTCTGACAGGTGAGAAGCGTTCCATGGGGAGATGAAGGGTGTTACAGTCCTTATAGCTGGATCTGGAGAGGGGACCACAGGGAGCAGACACAAACGTGTGCACACAAATACACACACACCCGTGCACGCACACAGATACACACACATATTCATACAGACACAGAAACAGAGACATAAGAAGCTTGAGCTCTTCAAACCTGCACAATATATTACAAGTTAAAATATCTGACTGTGATACATTGAGTGTAGGAAATATTAGGACCCACAAATTCACACAACTGATTTGTTAAATAAATCTTTAAATGATTTCCTTCATCCACTCGATCACGACAGAGGTTATGGAGGGGAACCTGGCTACGACTCATTGTTTGGAAACTAGATGTAATATTCTGAGTGTTGCACAGTGACTACATTTTATATCACTTTGTGTCAGAGGTCACTGCACCACCTTAACAGCTGAAGTCAATGGCACAAAAACCTTACATGTCACAGCTGATCATTAGTTAAAGGTAAGCTGCATACATACCATTGTTAATGGAAGTTCATCTAAGGGCAACACTGCCAATACAGGACATTAAAGGAATGCTTTTTGAATATTGTTTTCTATAAATAAGCTCTTTCCTCAACTTGCCACTGATGACAGAGGTTTCTCTGTGTAGTGCTTAGGAGATAAGCCAGTTTACATAACACAGTAAAAAAGTAAACAAACTACCACCATGTGTTGGCATGTTTCATAGAGATCTAAATAACTGAACCAGGTGGATATTTGATGCAGCTGTCACTTTTATGCAGAAACACTTTTTTCCATCAAAAACTGGCCAGGTGATCACGGTCCATTTGCTTTCCAAAAAGTATCCCATGAACAAAGACACATCCTTCTGGCTTTACACAACCATTGTAGTTCAACGGAAAATGCTTTCTTTAACAACAGCCAGGTCCTGCCTACCACTTCATCCAAATCCAAAAAAAAAAAAATCACAATAAAGAAAAAGTATACTCTCAAAAGACGTCAACAAACTGAGTTGGAGACACATTATACTTACTACTATACTATACTGGGGGACAACAGCTAGAATTGCTACATGACAACACCGAAACACAAAAATATGGCCGCTGTTGGAGAGAAAATACAGAGGTAATGATTTAGCTTTGAGAGGTTGCTGATCTATTAATAATCTGTTAAAACTTTGGAGTGAACCTGTCACATACCTGCTCTTTCCAGGTTTGTTGGGAAGAAACGGTTACTTTGGATAGTGGTTTACGGGTGATGTGGCGATAAGTCTGTCATGTGCCACATCCTCCACCTCCAAAACCACTATTAACAAAAAAATATGCTTCCTCTTTGGAAGGTGCACAGCCTTCACATGGTGTGAATACATCATCACCAATGTGTATGTGTAAAATCAACTGTGCACGTAAGTGAGTGTGTGTGAGAGAGAAAAAAAAAAAAGACAGTTCAGCTTAATATGCCCATTTAATGTGTGTGAGTGTGATTGTGTGTGTGTGTGTGTGTGTGTGTGTGTGTGTGTGTGTGTGCGTGCATATACAGCTCGGAGCGGGCGTGTCCCCTCACCGGGTGTGTGTGTCGGGGGCCCAGCCCCCCCTCTGGCGGGGGCCCTGGGGCCGCTGTGACTCTGCCGAGGGCTCGCCATGCGATGTGCTCGTGAGCGCGTGCGTCGTGTGCCGCTTGCAGCGGTTCGCCAGGTACCTGGGCCGCAGGGAGGGGGGAGGACGGGGGTGAGGGTGGGAGACAGGAAGCAGCGCTGGTCAGCTCTCTGTCCTCATTGGCTAATGGAGACGGGGGGAAAGGACCGCCCCTTCCCACCTCTGCCAATGGGTGCCATCATTCATATCATCTTAGCCAATCAGAAAAACATAGAATAAAATTACACCATAGATGGATGTTATAGCTTATGGGATCACATAACCCACCAGCTTCCAATTTAAGGATTGGACTGGTTGACATTTTTTAAATAATTGGTTTTGCAAGCTTCAGAGTTAGCAAAGCTGTGTGAGAAAGCGTGAGAATAATTTGGCACTTATTGAAATGAGAGATAAAGAAGCTCTTGGCCAAAGAGTTTAAGAGATAGGAGGGCTGGATTTGGTGGCAGATTCAGTTTGGAACTGTGGCAGAAGGCACTTGCGCGATGGAGAAAGGAGGAGAAATGGAGTAAGCACCACAGCAGAGTGGCCACCTCCCGTGGGATAAAGCAGAGCAGCCTAGAGGCACTCACTCCCAGCAACCCAGGACACCAGCGAAGTCTACAGGAGGTGCGGTCTGAAGAGGACCAACTGGGAAACCCTGACCTGGACTTCTGAATGCAACCCCACAACTCCATAAACCAAACCTGTGCCTATCTTCACCCTGGCCTACATTCAGCTCCTTCTATGTCAAAGATTTTGGTCAGTTTCTCTAGATTCCACACTGCAGGGTCCTAGTATTTGCAGTTAACGCGTATTGTTTTTGGCCTCCTCTAAAAAAGTACTAACTAAGCTTTATGTCAAAAGGTTTGCTTACACTGAAGGCAGCAATGCAGATCTGTTTTCCCATCTACAAACGGTAAATCATAAAATAATTTGAGATCAAGCTTTACGAAACTAAAAATCTAATAAATACTGAAAACTTTTAAAATTGAAAGCTAGCTGAATCCTCATTTTTCCCCATCACAGGTTACAGGCCCTGCAGAGAATCCAGTTTAGACAGCACCTCTGTACAGTATACCCCTTCACCAAAAACCATCATGGTGGGTTACCTCTGTACAGCCTCTTGGTCTGGCTCTCCGTCTGAACCCTCCTCATCCACCGGAGCTACCGCAGGGATAGGGTGCTAAGGGAGGCAAAGAGTTAACCAGTCACCACTACTCCAGTTTATATGAAGGGAGAATAAACAAACTGCACACATTAAGAAATCCAGATCCTGACCGGGCTGGCAACAAGCGGCGAGGGCCCCCGAGGTCGCTTGAGGAGTTGAGCGTGTAGTTGAATATTGGCCCCGCCATCGGAAGCTCTTCGACCAAGAGGCCCCATGCCGTTGAGCAGCTGCAAGGTAGGTGGCTGCAGCAACGACTGCTCCTGGAGGATCAGCAGGCACAGGAAGTCAGATTGGAGAAGGGAGAAGAAAAAAAGAAAATCGATATAGTTTGCGGGTTCCTGCAAATCAACTGATGACTTCCAGAGGCCACACCTAATGTAACCCAACTGGCTATACCTTGTACTCCAGCTGCTGTGTGGGCTGCAAGCTCTGCGTGGGCATGAGTGTGTGCATTTGGCCCATAGTGGGGGCCAGTGGGGGGAAGGGGGGCTGGGGCACTGCACCACGAGGGAAACCTGGTGGCAGTTTCTGGAGGTCCTCCTGCATCTCTGTCCTGTGGTGGGAGGAGGGAAAACAACAGGAAGGAGTTACTGGCTACGTAGGTGTGCAAGAATATACTAGTCCCTGTCTTATCTGGGATAGATTATTTAAATGCCCCTTAAATAACCCACACCTAACCATCCCTGGGTCGATGTGCCCACCAATAAACACTCACAATTAATATTTGTGATCTCTCACTGATTATTTAAAAAGCTAGCAACTATTACACATGATTTCTGTTTTGATCAGTAGTTGGCAGAAACACAGCATATACCATCTTTTGACAATTGGCTTAAAGAAATGCAAATTTGACGCAGTCTTCTACCCATAAATCCAATACTATACATTTTTTCCCGGGGCGTAGGCTTTATCCACAGAAGAGAGAAAAATTAGAACTGCTGAAAGATACAGACTTACTTTCACTAAGTTTTTGGGTTATTATAAACAAGATCAGGCATTTTAATGTAATGGCTCATTAACAAAACATGGCAGCGTAAATAAAAATCCTAGGGAATGATGGGTGATAACATAATATTATGGTTTTAAATAAAGTACTTTATACACACAAGACATAAAAAACAGCTGTCAACTAAAATTACAGACCTTCCAGCTAACAGTTACAGAAAGAAAAAAAAAAAATACTGCTGATAATGTAGCAATAAGAAAAGAAAATCCCAAATGGTAGGTTGAAGAGCTGTGTGTTCATGTGTTACCTTTGGTCTGGTACCCCCACAGTGTGCCGCCTCATCGAAAGGTAGCGAGCCATGGCCTCTGGAGATGGTTCCTCCCCTTCATCACTGTCCAGCGCCATGCTGCCATCCGGCTAAACAATATATACACGCACATATATATGGTCATTAGTAATCGCTGTGGTAGTGTATGTGTGTTGCATGCTTGTGTGGCAATGTATCAAAACATCATGTACATTTTTAATGTAGCTCAGTTCTAATAAACATGCTCCAAAAGTTACAATCCCTGCTGCAATGCAGTGATCTGACGCATTCATGTGTTTCACAGCATTTGTGAGTCAGCTTTGAGGTTTTGTGTGTGTGTGTGTGTGTGTGCGCGCGCATGTATGTGTGATTATGTGTGTGTATGAGATGGATGTCAAGCTACACTAACAGCAGTGAACTTTAGTAGTAAACAGTAAATAATGGAAATACGGCCAGTGACTATAAACATGCAAATCATCAAAAGTATGAAGACTGGATGTTGCTGTGTTGATTGATTTATCCTACAAAAGAAGTATTGTGGCAATTCCTTGCTAGGTAAGAGACTCCTTTAAAGGAGTGACAACTAAAACTCTTTAAGTTAGAAGCAGTTAGGGTTGAAGCCATTTCATCTCCTTGAGCAAGTCCTTCCTGGTCTAAGCAGCAATCGTCGACTCACCTCAACAATCTGGTTCTCTGGGTTGATGAGCTGGACATGGGGAACAGTCATGCTAACAGGATTACCCTGTGGATCAGTCTGCTGGGCAAGAACACAAGCGCACACACACACACAACACACACACACACACACGTCATGTGAGGACAACAATCTCCTTAGTACAGTGGGATTGGCAGATGTGTGTTAAAGCCAATCAACTCCATCATGACATTTAAAAAATAATAATAAAAATAATTTTGCTATTATTTTGATCGATATTACGTGATTTGTGATATGATCATTTTTATTTTTGCATCACAATTGTTATTTTTACCAACAGCTATAGCGATGATGTGACATTTGTTGGGGTCTACACCCAACAAACATGTTTTCTTACATCTGGAGAACAAGATTTGTAGGCCGGGCACCTCTGTGGCACTAGTACTTCATTATAATGCGGTTTGTCACACATTTTCATCAAAAAATTGCAGCTTCTGCGATTTGGATATTGAAAACATATTTACTAAGAATCGATTTATACACTATCAATTCATATTATAGACGGATACACATAGGATTAATCGGCTAACTATAGTGTATGTTAAGATCACTGCGTGACCCACTGGCTCTACAAATCTTGTTTACAGCTATAATAAAAATAAATAAAAAGCTCCAACTCGCTAAAAAAAAAAATTATACAAACTGTTGAAAATTGACACCATGTAGGCTGCAAAGCCACCATCATCATGCCGCCAACGGACAAGAAGTTACCTGTACAGCGTTAAGAGGATAGCTAATGGGGCGCAGTGTGGGCGGGGCAACACGCAGGGTCTTGTGTTTCTTGAGGCGGTCAGCCAGCAGACTGTAGATGGCACTGTAGTGATCGTATGCATCGGTTTGTAGGGACTATAGGGGGGGAAAGCAGGAAAAAATTAAAGCTGCAAGCAGTATTGAACAGGCCTTCACATCCAAGCAGGTCTCAGTGGGAGAGTCACCAGACGTCAGCTGTAATGGCTCAGAATCTACATGACTGGCACTTTGCGAAGAAGATATCACTTCCTGTGTCTACTATGGGGCACTACAGAGCAAACGACAATAATACATGATATTGCCGTTTATCGAGTATAGACAACAACACAATGTCAATTTCATGTAAAATCGCATAATCTTTGTCACATGGGGATTGCTTCCTATTCCCTGTAGGTAGCGTTATGACGCATGAATGTCACATAGGTGAGAGCAGGGTAACATCAATAACCCATTTGATGTTTAAGGCTGATTGGTTGAAACATTGTTCAGCTATTCCCCTTTTATGTCTCCCCACACTCAGACACACAAGAAGCCTACACCTCAGGGAAACACACCGGCTTGCCCGCCCTCTCTCTGTCTCCCCCCTCGCCCGTCTACTCCACTTTCTCCTTTAGCAGTACATTTTATAAAGTCACCTAAAAGGTACAGAAGTTTCATATTTTTCCACCCGCGAACCGTTATCACGGCTGCAGGTGAGCCGCTTGTGGGCTGGTTAATGACACAGCCCATCAACCAAACTAAAATCTGCACCCTGTGTGTTCAATGCTGCTTTACCTGGTCTGTGCTTGTAAAATTTCCACCGCGACTTGTAACGTCATAGGCTACCAAGTTTTTAACCGAGTAAAGTCTGTGCGACTGAACACATGCACATATGACGACCGCTATCCCCCTTGCGCACGCACACGCGCCCCCAATGACGTCGTCCATCCCGATGTTTCAATGTAGACATCGTCCTATGGAAATTTTGTAGACATCGCCCAACCCCATTACATCATGCATGCAGCCATTAAATAACTTTACATATTTAAGACGAAGACTTCTCAGCTGAGCCTGCGACCCGATCCCAGATAAGCGGATGAAGACGGATGGATGGATGGACTTCTTCTAAGGGGTAAATCATTTTAGCTAACAAAATACACATCTCTCAGCTAGAAATCTGAAACCTGCTTTTGTTTACTTCCGTTAAATCAAAGACCAAGTGTTTCAAAAATTACAGCAAATATCAACGTTAAATCTGCCACCATTATCACTGTAAACGGCATATGTACAGTGCGAGAATGGAAAGCTCGGCAGGGGTCGCAACAACAACTAAGGAGAGCGGGGCTTAGCGAGGGGCAATTGCAACCTAAAGTCATGAAACGTGTTTAGAAAATTCAAATCAACACACAAAATCCAAAATGGCTGACTTTGTGTTGGGCAAACTCTCTTAAAAGAGAAATATGTTCTTTATTATGAGAAAAACAATAGCTTCCTAGCACCGTTCGGGCACTAAATTAGTTGCTAGGATTATTTTTTGACGAAAGACACTGCTTAAAATCTAAATACATCATTACAAGGCTACTTATTTGGGTCCAACCTGCAGTGTGCGCTCTCGATCCAGGCCCATCTCAGACATGGCTATCAGCACCTGCTCATTGATGAGCTCGGTCTCTCTCTCCGTTTTCACCTGCTCACACTCCGCTATCAACTGGAAGAGATAAGATACAACTGTTAAAAATACTGAAAGAGCTACTAGGATACTAGGGTCCCAACTGGGTGCACTGTTGGTTAATACCTTTTCATTGATCAGATAGAATTTAAACAGTAATTTATCCATCTCTTTCACTGATGAATCTTTAACATCTCTAGCAAAAGGTCACAAATGTCATACAATGGACACAGAGACAAAGGCACAGAAGGAACACTGTTCCCCACCATCAAAGTGGAAAACATTATTTTGCGATAGATAAATAATCATTACAAGTGAAGATACTTTATACATTATAAGTGAAAACACTGACTGCTGAATATTTCTAGAGGGGTCTCACCCTGTCGAAGTCAGGGTCCGGGTCTCCTAATCTCATCCACTTGTTCTTACAGATCTGCTCCATGGACAACCTTCTACTGGGCTCCAGCACTAACATGTGTCTGATCAAGTACTCACAGTCTGCAATAACACACAAACATACAGATGCCCTCACATCAGATAACGCCACTTGATACATAATATATATTAAAGCAGCTCAACTGTATGAAAAACATGCAAAGCAACAACCATTTTCTCCACAATTGTGGCCGTTTTATGTTCAGAAACTCAATTTATGTGGATCAGCCCTGAAAACATAATGTACCTAGTCTGTATTTCTTTTGTAATTTCAAAGGGTGACTTAAAGTGATAAAATATTTTAATCAAATACTCAAATCAAACACTAGGCTTGAATGGTTGCTGTTAAAGGTTGCAAGTAAAGAGCTGTGGATCTTGTTGATCCCATTCTGATGTCCTTTTCGTGGTAGAAATAAATATCTTAATATCCATAGAAAATTCTCCACCCACTCTGCTGTAAATCCTTTTGTTCCGTTTTCTCCACTGTATCTGTTGACATAATGTAGTGCAGAAGTCTTTAGATTTGTCCAATGTGCATACTTGTCACTATTGGAATAATAATAAATAAAATGTAACCAACACAAAGTGAAGCTGACCAAAGCTACTGTTAAAAGTTACTCTGTGAAATTTGTCAACACGGGGAGCGCTTTGGAGCAATGTTTTTGTTTTTATCAAGCACAAGGACACACATAGTACACACAGACGGGGTGGTACAATTAATGTCATGCCATCTGTGTCACACTATTCTGCTGTTCAGCAGTTGGCTGTGGTAACGCACCAGCAAGCAAACGTGGAAACATTCTACATGCGGCACTGCACAAAAGTCTGCTTTGCAAATGTTTTAAGAGGAAGGAAATGCACTCAACATGTTTATTAGACTTCAATGACAAGGGTTGTGCGTTTTGCTGAGAAGGCACTGAAAACGTAACGTTTTTTTAACAAGAAAATGCCGTAGGGCACGTTTAATCGCCACATTTCAGGCAAATAGTGGTAAATTATTTTTTGTAGCGCATCACTTTGGAATTTGCCTGGCCCATGGGTGGGGAAAAAAAGCTACTGACATCTTACACCGTTTAAGGTATGATGTGGAGAAGGCGGCGGAGAGACATGGGAAAGAGGAAGAGTTTACTGGAGTCCTACCTGTAGACATGAAGAAGGGGATTCGGAACTTGCCACTGAGGACACGTGCCCGCAAATTTTGTAGAGTGCTGCCATCAAACGGCAGGGCGCCGCACACCAACACATATAACACCACACCCAAGCTCTATACAGAGAAAAGACAGCAGGAAACAAACAATGAGTGCATTATTTTTAGATTGAGCTTCAACAAACAATTATATTGATTATACATAAAATCTTAATTTACACTTCAATTTTCAGATGAGTCTGATAAACTGGCTGGTTAAGAAAAGAAAGGATGGTGGTGGCCACGGAGGAGCTGAGGTTCGTAAAGCAAGTTGCAAACTGGTCATCTTTTAAGTCGAGTTGCAATGATTAGTTGATTAATCGGTTAGTCGATCGAAAGAAAATTAATCGACAATTATTTTGATAATTGATTGATTAATTGTTTTAGTCATTTTCTGGTAAGAAAAATGTCGATTAGATAGTCGATTAATCGTGAAAATAGTTGTCAGATTAGTCGATAATGAAAATCATTGTTAGCTGCAGCCCTAGTTGCACGTTAACGCGTTTTCGCCTCAGCCTGCAAATCACCCACCCAAACAAGCAGCGGAGGGAGGCTTCAGCAGACTATGCTGTCATCTCTTTTTCCATATTTTTCCACCCACGATCCGTTATCACAGCAGCAGGTGAGCCGCTTGCTTGTTAATGACGCAGCCTATCAAACAACTCAAACAACCCAAACCAACAACTGCACCCTGTGTGTTCAAGGCTGCTTTAACGTTACCTGGTCCGTGCTTGTTAAATATCCACCACTTGTAACGTCATTTCAAGTTTTTAACAAAGTAAAGTCTGTGCGAGTGAACACATGCACATAAGACGACCACTACACCCCCCCGTCCATCCCGATGTTTGAATGTGGACATCGTCCCAACCCTACTGAACATTGTATTTCTGCTGCTCCCTGATAAAAGATACCTGCTAATACCTGTTCAGAAAAAAAATATATAAGAAAATTAGACTCTGATGGTAACTTGTTTTAACAAGCTACATAAAAAGGTAATGCCCTGGCAGTGGCAAATAGCTTTGGTTTAATATCTGATTTGATTACATTAATGTTTATGTTATAGGTTTAGGTAATACGTTATTGCTGCTGTGTAAAGGGAATACTGCTGGCTTTGGTGCAGAGCCATGGAAAAATGTGAAATAACTGGAGAGCATCAAAACTATCTAAATGACTTTTCCCAGATCTGATGGTTGTATCTAATGATCCTCCCCAGTGGGCTTCTTCAGCAAGTTTTTTGTTTATTAATTATCAGGGTACCCCCAGGATTCTTGACTTTTTAAGACTTTTTTAATACCACCTAGGATGAAATTTAATTCCAACTTCACTGCTGTATAATGGAAAATCTGTATGAATTTTAAGGCCGAGAAAATTATTTACAAAGTCACGTGAATTTAATAAAATATTTTATTATAATACATTAATATTTAACACACTATAACTTTTTGTGGTGTGTTTGTAATTTGATAAGATAAAATTAATCAAGGACGTCACTTTGAGTTGAAAAGTGGTGGGGACATAAGGGTTCAGATTAGGGGTGTGACAATACGCTTAGCTCACATTCACGATTTACAATATTGGGTTCACGAGAACAAGACACATATTTTAACACTATTTGATGAAATATTCAATGTGGAAATATAAAAATGGGGGTCTGGGGGTCCTCCCCTAGAAGATTTGGAGCATTAAACACTTTACTGCATTCTGGAGACATTTTCTGCACCAATTTATGGTTATATAATATGCCAATTGCTTTTGTGATTATTAATTCTATTCTGTGTTAGCATCTAAAGGCTGCTTGAAATACAGTATTATATAGTAGCCTATTGGCTTGAAGGCAGTGGGGATAGGAAGTTGGGTTCCAGTTTGGGTGATGTAAGTTTAAATGTGCGTTAAGGTTAGTTGGATGTTTCCATTCACATAACTTTACTCTTATACAAACCCAGGCTCTCCGTTGCTGTTGTAACATTAACTGACCAGTAACCTGCAGCGGGTCTTCCAGCTCCGCTGTTCCATTAGCGCTCGCCAAAGTGTGACTGGCTCACACTCCGACCTGCTTGTTATGCTAACCTCAGCGGCACTGCCCTCAGCCTCAAGCGCCAAGCTTGTCCGTGTCTCTGGCTTTCTGAATTTCAGACACTTGCCCATTCTCAGGCGACGAGCTAGCGTTAGTTTGTTTATTAGCACGTCAGAGAAGTTTTGTTTTCTTTCCTGACAACTGACTGATACGCGCAGAGCTTGGATGGCAGATCTTGTGCACTGCAAACACTCCACAGTCCAGAGTGTAAGGCAAGGCAAGTTTTTTTGTATAGCACATTTTAACAACAAGGTAATTAAAAGTGCTTTACATAAAACATAAAAGCAACAGGGAAAAATAAAAAAAGTTTAAAAGCAACATAAAAGCTAAACACTGACGTGAACATGAACGTTACCTGTACTGCCGTATAACATCAGAGTCAAAATTTGTTCATTTGTAAATTAAATTTAATACTTTTAAGGCCTTATTTTTGGAATATGAAATTTAAGACTTTTTAAATACTTTTAAGACCATGCGGGTAGCCTGATTATCTGCTCTAGCTTTTCCAACTTTTTGTACACAGATATGGTAATAATAAGGGTCCAAATGATGTAAAATTGCATGTTATTTTTTTCGAAAACATCAAATGTTCTTGGGGGAGGACGCCCAAACCTCCCACAGCCAAATATGTGCCCCTTAGGGTGGAGGCAGAAATTTCAAACTATAGATCTGAGCTAGCGTTGCATGCTCATGGATAAGTGCCGTGCACACCGGCACTGCAGCTGTAAAAAAATAAATAAATAAATCTAGGGGAAACGCTGTTGCGCATACCTAAAAGTTTACTCACCCATATATCTACTTTGGGTCCGTCATACTCCTTGCCCTCAAAGAGCTCTGGTGCAGCATATGGAGGGCTGCCACACCATGTCTTTAACAGCTGGCCTCGAGAAAACAGGTTACTGAAGCCAAAATCTGACACGGGGAGAATAAGGAGGAGAAGTTTAATCAATCTTATCAAGTCAACCCAGGAAAATGCTCCAAAAGCACATGTTGACACTTGCCTACACCCACTCACCAAGACAGCCCAAAACCACTAAATTAAGTTTCCCACCCATACATTCTTAAGTGCAAACGCACACCTGCGATTTTGATGTTGAGGTTGTGGTCCAGCAGCAGATTCTCAGCCTTCAGGTCTCTATGGACGATGTTGCGGCAGTGACAGAAATGGACTGCTGCCACAATCTGCTTGAACTTTCTCCTGGCGTCCTTTTCTGCCATACGCCCATGAGCCACCAGGTGATCTGCACGCACGCACGCACGCACACAGAACAGTTTAGAGATTTATGGTTCGTATTTATCAGAAAGTGAATCCTATGATTTTGTTCAGATTTAACCAAGTAAATCACAAGATTAATCATCAGGAAAAATGCAGAAGGTAAGGTATAATCCTTTAGAAAACCAGAAAAATGGGACATAGGAGACTGGCTATGACTCAGAGTTTCAGGGAGGTATTTCAACTCTAACAATAGGTTAAACAAAAGACAGGAGGAAGTAAAATTTGGAAAAACATTATTTACATCAAGCTTACAGAGGGGGAACTCCCTTACCAAATATCTCTCCACCGCTAGCATACTCTGTTACCAGATAGATCATCCGCTCCGTCTCCATCACCTAAACACATAAACAAATTATTACAACAGGCCAACATCTAGTGATGGGCAGTTCACCCGTTACACAACAGAGTGAGTAAGCAGTTTTTGGCATATGAACAGAAGGATTTAAAAAGAACCAAAAAACATCAATTTATTCAGTATGGTGTCCAATCCTTTCCAATGCGTGTGGATTTCAAAAGGTTTGCGATTCGATTATGCTGCTGGGGGATGTTTCAGACAAGAGGCTGTTAAAATTGACTTGTGACAGGTTGGTTTTTGGTGTTACAGCTGGAAACGTTTGTGTGACGGCTGTGGTTCTACTGGGCAGCCCCCCCCAGATATACAACCAGGAGTGCAACAAAGAAAATGAACTTTCCCTGGATACAAACTGAACTTTTTCCAGGTACTTTTTCCAGGTACATTTTACAATACCAACCAAAGCCTACAATCAACGTATTGGTACAGTGACAGGTATTGTCACTGTCAGATCCTGCTAAACACACATTATTTGCACTTTTCTTATTGGGCCATGGGTCTTAGGTGTATGATGTGAGCAGAGTGCATTTTCGGCTCTGTGGGTGAGCGCGAGTGTGTACCTGGTAGAGGCGGATGATGTGGGGGTGCTTCAGCAACTTCATGATTTGCACCTCTCTGAAGATCTTTTTCAGGTTCTCATCGTCCAGCTGGGTCTTATCCACTATTTTTATAGCCACCTGGAGACAAAGAGACAAGAGAGGGATGCAGGGGCAGATAACAATGAATGATGAGAGAGGGCAAGATTAAGGAGGAAACCGTGAGGAAGACGGAAAGAGACAGAAAAAGAGGGAAGAGTGAAAGACAGTGAGGAGACAAAACAAGAAAGAATTGATCTTAAACTATGCTGTGTGTTTACCAGCTCTTAAGAGTTCAAATACATTTACAATAACGGTATTTAGCTGACACTTAAATTACAGGCAACAATACCAGAGCGTGGTTCCTGTGACCTTGCAATATTGCTGTGATGACACAATTATCTTCGAAGAACCAAGTGCCAAAAAAATAACCAGTAAAGGGGAGTGAGTCAGACAAACTCAATGTAACTTGACCTGTCACAGCTAATCCATAAAACACAAAAATAAGTAATAAACACAAATAATTATCTGCCAATGGCTGAGTTAAGAAAATAAGCAACTACAAGGAGATGCTGGCACTTATGATGGAAAGCCAAACTGCATTTTGTCAGATAATGCGCTTTCTCTGGATTCCAAGGTTGTTTGGGTAACCTGACCTGAGCCATGACCTTCGACTGCATGCCCGACTCTTGCTTAACCGCTGAGCCCTCGACAATGGCTCCAGCAGTGTGGACAATGATGGTGTGTGACAGGGGCTTTGCTCGGCCACTTGTGAATGGGTAGACAACTTTAATGACTTAATCAAGCAAAGCTAATGGGGCTGCCCCAAAACACAGTGGCTTCCAAAAATAGATGGGCGTGTGTGAAAAAATGAGAAGCATGCATCCTGTATTAACACACACACACACACACACACCACCTCATCCATTAAATTCCGTTGGTTGACATCCCAACCTGCCCCTTTTCCTGATACATGAAGATGATGAGGCCTTCTGAATACCTACAAGGCTGACTTCCTGTTGCGGACAGGAAGAGGAAGTAAGGGAGAGCGAAGATGGTACTCCTGAGAGAGGACAGAACCACATCCTACTGTGGAATTAATCCAAATCAATTGTGCGTCTATGTGTAGCTTCCCTTCAGGCAGGACCCTTCCTTCAAGGGCATTATACAATTGTGGAAAATGTGTGTATTGGTAGAGTTCATGTCTTCCCTGCATGAAGAGCCCTGCATTTCAGCCCTTCAGGTCATAACTCACGAGTGGGCCGGGCATCGGGCCTGTATAAGGCTTCTCCTTTTTATGTTTAGAAAGTCATCAATTACAAGAAAAAAAATTATTAGCTGGAGAACAAAGAAAAAAAAAAAAAAGTAAAATTTCTAATCTATCACAATGACACAGTCTGCTCACGGCGCGCGTGATGCTGTGTACATAACGGGTTTTCTATGCCGCTGGTTCCGGAAAGTCGGATCGCTAAGTGAAAGCACACATCGCAGGATTATGTTGCCATATATATATATATATATATATATATATATATATATATAAAAATGAGTGAATGCGGCATGTTGCCGGATATTCGTTATGCATTTTATAGCGGGATCTCTGTATGAAAGCGGCTGTGGAGGCTGTCTGGTTTTTCGTTTGGGATTGGCCGTGTAAGTTACTGTGGAAAAGTCTTGATTTTTGATGCACAGCCAGGTGAAGTAAAACAACCTGCATGTTTTTATTATTAGCCTATTTGTTTAGAATGTAGGTCTACAGCACGTTTGTTTTTCTGCACTCCCTCAGCCTGCCAAAAATGCCTTTTTACTGTTGTAGTGATATTAGCCTACATGTTTAAACTGATTGTGATCTGTGTTTTATATCTATGGATTTTATTGTAGACAAGTCAACTGTTGGCAGCTGGCCGTTTGGTTGTCACTTTAAAAAACAAAAACATTAATTTAACTAAGAATAAAAAACTCCAAACATTTTTCTAAAGTAGCCTAACTTAATAAAGAAATTGGCTACAACTCTGCTATTTAGAAACAAAGCTGAACTATTTTAATGGCTGCAACAGTAGTGTAGGCTGAAATGGGAGAAGAAAAAAAAAAAAACGCAAAAAAAACACAGGCTCCAGTCGGGCTCGGGCTGAGAGTGCTGATAAGCTGTTAGACACGACCGGGCTCGGACCTGAGCGTCTCGGGCTAGGGCCCATATTTGAGGCCCGTGCAGGGCTATACCTGCATGTACTCATTCAAAGCCTGATGTCAGCTTACAAACCTTGGCGTTTTGCATTTTATTTGATCATTCTATTAGGCAATTTTTGCTGAGGAGTTCTTAATTTTAAATGATAGTATGCATTTTACATGTTTCTTTCAAATTAAAATGGTGGAGTGTCACACCAGCCTTAAGAAGCTTATAATGCACTTGATTTTGTTGCAACATATAAGACACTGAACATCAGCAAAAATAGTATAATTAAGTAAAAAGTCTCTTGCTGGGTATGTGTATATGTAGGTATCTGTTTGGCGTGTGTGTGTATGTGGTATTTTAAGATCTAGGAATCTATTCCTGGCATTGGCAGTCATCCAGTTTTGTTGATGTAATCACTCCCCTCTGCATCTTCTGGAGGGTAACAACAGGACATCTGGATCAGATATACACTCCCACACGCGACCATATGCCGCCATCTACACGTACACATTATGCTCATTTTGAGGAGAGTGAGATGTCTGGATAATGGGGATACTGGGCTAATATTATATTTATTATTAAATTGTACAGAGGCTTGGTGTGTGTCTGAATATAAAACCTTGTGCCAGGGAAATTGTTCAGTGGCTACATGACAAGACGGACAACTAGGACACTTGGAGAGTTAACAGGCACTGTGGAGTTGTAAATATTTTAGGTTTTACATATTGGTCACTCAACTGCTATGTTTCTCCAAAAGTAAAGATTTGAAGATTGTTAACAATCAATCAACTTAAGATTTGCATCTGTAGTAAGAACTGACAACTTTGTTATGCTAACAGGCATAGACCGAGCTAGATAAATGATGCTAGCAAATAAGCTGTACTCCACAAATAACCATGTGACCTGTGTATGTGTCAAAAGTTTGGGTTTCCAGCTTTAGCTCCGGCCAAGGTACAGCAAATGTGTTGTGATTCAGTACCTTAGCAGCCTCAGGTTGTTCAGTGTGCTTCGCACTAGCTTCCATAACACTGGAATTTTCCATCAAAAGCTCTGGGTACAGGCAAACACACACAGACGCACACTCCTGGTTGCAATGACATGAAGTGTCACATAGCCCCTCCAATCAAGACAGTGACCTCAACACAGCACCATGCCTGGTGTCCAGCAGATGAGTCTGGACCATTTACTGTACATTACACAACGCATGCACACCGAGATTCGGTGTAGCGTTACAGCACAAAAGAAATAACAGCGGCTGATGGCAACAGAACAAGATATGTGACTCTTTTTCTTGAGAGGCCATTGTGTTTGAATAGATTTTGTTTGTTTGTTTTTGTGAATTTTGTCATGATTGTACGAAGCATTTTAATATGTTGTGTTTATGTATGGCTGCTACCTTGGCCAGGTCTCTCTTGTAAAAGAGATTTTTGATCTCAATGAGACTTCCTGGTAAAATAAAATAAAATATATATAAAATACCCATCTTAAACAAAACATTGGGATATGTAATGGGAAATCAAATGGTGAAGAACAATCCACTTTTGTTTTCCTACAGGTGTGCATTTTTTCTGGTGGTGTTATCACAGACCACAGCTAAAGAAAACGGGTCTCATTCAGGGATGGGTACTGGAGGTACCCGTTTCGAATTGATAAATCAGAAACGCAATAACAATACACTCCTGTGAAGTTGGTGCTGCTATATTTATTTGAAACTTATTTATTTTTTCATTTAGCCTTTTCATTGTCCCTACTGTTATATGAACTTTCCCTATATGTAACTATGAACTAATGAAAGGTCTTTCAGCTCAGGTAAACCCGCTTGGTGTCTAAGCTGAGTTCTTTTCTCACATTACAACAGCAATACACCTACCATATACAGGTTAGTAAGACTGAGATTACTGGAAGCTTTTAAGGAGCTTATACACAGGCTAATGTGTATAAGTGACCCAACACAACACACTATCTGCTGTCAAATCATTATTTCTTAAGTTTAAAGGCTAATTTTTGCACCTGAATGAAATTGAGGGGCCAGAGGGTTAATTGTGTGGTTAAACTATACTTTATGGTCAGAATGTGACAAACACTTGATGCCAAACAGTGGATCACTTCACATATCTGAGGCAGAACATTCAAAATAATTATGATTAAATCCTTTTTCAAAAAATATGAGAAGTAACTTTTTTAGTCCCTTTTCCTCAACAAAATAAACAACTTCATAGAAAAATTAAGGGCCAATTCGTTTTTGATTCTAATAAATTAAATCAAATATTTATTGACGATATATTGAACATTTGTTATATTGTTATTGAGGAAAAATTATATAGCGATAATTGTCATTGTTTTACTGCCCAGCCCTACTATTCCATGCCTAGGTTTGAGAACCAAAAACCAGTTCCAAATAAGAGCCGAATCCAAAGACACCAAGAACCAGGTACCGAAAAATTTGAATTTCAGTTCAGCTTTCCGCTTCCAAAACACGGTAACCCTTTATTATTGCAAACAAAGGCTACAGGCACCAGCGTGTCGAATATTCTGTTTCTATCCATATCCGTTGGAGTTTAGCTTTTCACTTAGGTTTGGCAGCAATCCAACAGCACCATAACTTACATTAATATAACAAAGTAACAAAACAAAGATCTAAATCGGCTCTAGTAGTTTGTGATAGGGATACACCAAAATGAAAATTCTTGGCCGAAGCCGAATTTAATGAAAAAAAATTGCCGAATACCGAACAAGTACATTCACACCTTCTTTTTTTTTACCACTGCATAAATTAAATAGTTGAAATGTGCTTTTTACCCAGTTTTTCCAACAGGATTTGGAGAGACTATGGTGGGTGGGTCCGAGGCCTGAGATGGTCGGGTAAAGTAAATTACATGTGTCCATTTACTTTTAATGGACACATGTAATATGTTTTATACTTTGTGAATATAATCCAATTAATCTTATTTCCATAGTGTATAGACACCTTATTTTGAAAACCGGACGTTGTCATATGTGTATCCTCGCACAAAATTCATCAACTCTGACCCAATTTGATAAATAATGTTGTATGTGGTTCTCGAATCGCGTAACACGAAGACTTCATAGTCTCTCTTCAGGTAGGACTCTCAAACTGCAACACTTGCCTTTGTAAAGAGAGAAAATGACAGGATAAAGTCGCTAACCTGCCTGTCAGCTCGTTCTGGTCCGTTTCACAGAATTTACCATAAAAGCTTGATTACGTGTGCACTCCAAATGTAGGTGCGGCTAGCTTATTCGCCTTCTCATACACGAGTGACAGATACGCTCAGTGGTTCAGATCGTTTGTTGCCTTTCCTTAGACGTCAGCCATAGATGGAGTGGATGGCTAGGAGACAATTCATTAGAACAGTGCCTGCAAACGGTGATTTTTGTCTCTGACACTTTAAAATGCTTCCACACTGCCAACATGTCAACTTAATTGTTCGGTCTTTTGACTTGTTAGGCCGAACACCAAAAGTGCTATTTTTTTTTACCATTTTCGGGCGATTAATTTCGGTGGCCGAACATACAGTGCATCCCTAGTAGGGCTGAACGATTAATTGCATTTGAATTTTATTACCAAGATATGATAAAACGAGATTTTCTAATTGCAAAGGCTGCGATTACGCTCTGCAGACTGGTGACTACAGAACACTACTGCAGAAACTTTAGTGTCACACAGGGAATGAAAGTAGCACTCGCCACTCGCGGGTAAATTGGTGGTGTTGGTGGGTGAAATCGTCGGGCCATCTGCCGCTTAGGCGGGTGTTTCTGCACAACAGAAAGACACGAGTAGTAAGGTAAGCTTATTGTAGCAATCGGCGCCAGCATTACACACACACACAGCCACCAGTCAGCTCAGACACTATGTATGTAACAGCGTTTCAAACCAAACTCACAAGCACGAAAGAGGCCCGGTCTGTTCCGAGTTGCAGCCTGGTTACAGCCAGTGCACTGCTCAGCTGCATCGCAGGCTATGGGGGAGGAGGGGGACTCCGGTGTTGTGGGAGAATTACTAAGCTTGTCTATTAAACACAAGAGGCAACACTTGGTTTTATTTTCCAAGTATTTTTTGAGGTTTTTGATGAGAGATGGACTCCTAGGAGATTTGAACTGAGATAAGGACCTTAACTGGTGGTTGAACTGTGGGTCTTGTATTGAGTGCTTACTGTATAATACAGTTTAATACAAATTTTGTTTTTCTTGTCGTCTGTAGGTAGGCCTACCTGATGTTATATCACGTTATTTAATGCCATGACTTTCCTCCCAAATGATCTTTTGCATATTATAATAATTTTATATTTCTTCTCCACCATTGCTCATAATAATTCATGCAATTAAAGCATCGCCTAATTTCATCATAACACAGGCCTGACCTACAAAAAAGAACAGTCTATGTTTCATCTATGCTTCAGTTGGTCATACTATACACTGATTTATTGCTAGTCTGTTTTGAATAATAGAAGGTAAAGAGCTTAAATTAATCGAATATTAAATTGCAATTAGATTATTTTCCAAAATCTTTCAGCCCTAATCCCTAGTTTGTGACATTGCTACATAGGTTACCGCCCCGTTGCTTTGCACAAAGAGTGTGTAAGTCGCACCAAAATGCCGCACCAGACCTGCTGCCTACAAGTTACATGACAAACATCTGACGAATTATATCATTAAAGAAAATTTAACTTTTAATTGAATCCAATTAATCACTTAATTTAAATTGAGGATTTTGTTTGATGATTTAAATTTTTTGGGTGATGACGTCGTATGACTTCATCGACTTGATCTCGATATTGTCTGTTGTGTTTACATGCGTCTTTATTTACATAACAATGTCTACAATATTTTTGCCAACATCATGAATAAACAGCAGGATTTCCCCACCATTATAAGGCTTGAGGCACAGTGTCCAAGCCAATTAAATAGGGGGAAAAAAAACTATAATTAGACACATTTTCTGGTTGCACTGCCTCGTGGTCTGCTCTCTGAGTCAGAGTTTCACCGTGAGCGGGGCTCAGGGAGCTTCTCCACAGACACACAGTGACAGTGAACCAGCTGAAGAAGGTTTGGAAGAATAAGTCCAAATGGACTTGGTTTCAAACCTGCACTCTACAGCTCCGGTGTGGGAACATTTTGGGTTTGAGCTGAAAGAGACAGTAGAGCCCATTAATGTGAACAAGTCAGTATGTTGACTTTGTTTTTAAAAATAGTAGCCAAAAACACGGCAATACAATTACAGGTAATCTGCCAAATGTTTAATATTTATTTAATGCATCTGAAACTCCATGTTAGTTTTCATTCTGTTTTTTTTTGTTTGTTTGTTTGTTTTATTTATTTAGGATATCTAATCATTTTTTTACATTCCAATTCCATTTTCTGAATATTGTTATGAATTTTTAAAAAATGTATTGCTGGTTGATTTATTATTTTAGGAGCATAAAAAGTTTTAAAAATTACAATATATTTTATACCAATTATTTCTGGGAAAATATATTGTCCAACAAAAGCAGTTATCGTGACGGCCCTTCACTCGAAGATTCATCCAAAAACCTCAATAGAAACTTTAAATGTAAACAATTGAAAAAAAAAAAAACAGATATAGCCTTGCAAGATATTCTCACTATAATGCAATACAATTCTGATGAAAGAAAGTACTGAAATATACCCCTCATAATGCTATGATAAAGTATCTATTACACGGGTTTATATTTTTTAAGCAAAATCTAAGTACAGAACAAATCTAAAATCATATAGCATTAAAATTTGAATAAGATTGTGCATAATGTTCATATAGGCTTTCAGCAGTCTTTAGGACGCTTCAATATTTACTTTGAAAACATACATCCATGACTCAACTATGATGGAACTAATCCTAAACAGACAACTGGGTCTATGGTGTAACGTCTACAGTGGGAAGTTGGGGCGCGCGCACGCACGCACGCACACACACACACACACACACGTGTGATGACATTATGTATGAGGTTAACCTTGGTCAACAGGTGACACAGATTACAAAACCCACAGGGGGTGTAATGCCCAGGCTTAACCCATATTAGCATGTGAGGGAGTTTAACCCGCACTAGCACACGTCCCTGCTCAGGTGGAAAAACATAGCATCCTCGCTATCTGGCCACTCGGTCTTTACAATAGCTAACTGAAAGCTAAAACTGTGGCTTTTACATTTGTTTGCATGGAGTCACGAGGCGATCACACAGCAACGTACACACAAGACATAAAGTCACATCAGGTCATCACTATGACTGTATTTTGCACGTACACATACAGAGATGAAAACATACAGGCAGTATGAGTCAGCACAATGCCTTTCAGAGATGTTCTACTTGTGTGTTTTCACTTGTATGAGTTTGTGTTGAAATGACTCAGTTGAGTGTGTCAGGCGGAAAGTACAAGACTAGGGACATGCTACAGCATGGAAAAACTGGACATCACACATTCATTTGCAGTTTTTCTTCTTTCATAGCAGAGCCCACACTTCATGGCGAGTAAATTCTGAGGGCAGGCCCAACCATAACCAGTATTTGGCAACTACTTTCGATGAACACACACACGTCACAACGGCCATTTGCAAAGGGTAACACACACAGGGTGACAACTAGCTGCATTAGTACCATCATGATAACTACGACTTAGAGAAAAATAACAAATTCAACATGTAATTGTAGAGCATAAACAATATTTTCACAAATTTGATTTCTCAATGACAAAAATTGGGCAGAAGCAGAAACTGGAGTGATAAAAACCCCAACCTGGAATCGCTGCATGACACACCATCTACCCAACCTGCTTGACTCCACACTGTCCACATTCCCATCTTGACAGTGATTGTTGACTGGTGCTTACAAAAAAGAAACCAGCAGTTCCAGTTTGGCACTGGCTTTATAATAAGACAACGTATCTATATATACCTATCTATATGGACAAAAATGAGGATAGGTAGATATGGAGACTAATCTTGAGAAATGCTACATGGATGTATTCTGTATTGGCATCAAAGTGACCACCTAACGCTGGAATTGAGGAAGACTTAACATTTTATCTTATGCTACCTTCCAGTCTCAAAAATGCACCTTCAGACTACAACACAGAACAAATATCGATACAGAACTTGAGCATTTTTTCTCTACACTTCCTCTACTGCTGTACTTGAACTACATCCTCATTAGCTATAGCAGGTCTTCCGCTCATACGTCCTTCCAGCATCCCATATCATCTCTGCCTGTCCACTGCGATCATGCCAAATGTACACAGTAGAGCTGCAATGGTTACTTGGTTAATCAAACGGGCAATTCAAAGAACTTTAATAGACAACTATTTTAAATTAATCACAATTTTAATGCTGAAATACCAAACTACAAGCCTCCGGTTCAGAAACCTGCAACAGCCAATGAGAGCGTGCTGACTGGGAGTCACCAACATGCTGTGTATTTGCTCACACTATGAAATGTTAAAACCATACAGATTCCCTCTCCACAAACATGAGTTCATCCACAGATATATTCTCTTTTTGTTTTGATTTCTTCAGCAAAACATAGCACACATAAGTGCAAATTGGATGCCGACAGTCGTCCTCCATGTTTATTTGTCTGTATGAAACTTGATCAAACGTCTGAAGTCACGTTTGATCACGCCAGTTACTGTGAGATCCCAAGTCCCCAAAATCACCACTCTGAAATTGTTTAGTATAAATGCCAAAACTGTGGTCCTGCGTCTTGAATGAATCGTCT
This sequence comes from Micropterus salmoides, assembly GCF_014851395.1. NCBI lineage: Eukaryota > Metazoa > Chordata > Actinopteri > Centrarchiformes > Centrarchidae > Micropterus > Micropterus salmoides. The sequence continues at coordinate 11,763,676 of NW_024042261.1, read as the reverse complement.
GCTGTGTGCGTTCTTAAGATTAAAATACTAGAAATCAGTTAAGATCTGATAAATCTCTAGTGATGGCCATTTTAACAACTTTTTAATATTTCACAGAAATATTTCTTATTTCACAAAAAACATGACAAATTCTGATGCTTCCAGCTTATAGCTTTGGTGAACAACAATAGCAAAAAAACCACAATACAGACGGTCTTCATCACAAACAACACACTCTGCCAATGGAAAGCAAGTTTCATTCAGAAATGACGACTGGATCCACCTCCATTACTATGGAAACCAGTAAGACTTCAATGGAGCGACCTTTCTTCAACTAGAAGCCTTGGCAACACAGAGTCGCCTCCAACAACAAGTGACACTGTGGCTGATGAGTTGTGATTTTTAACTGCGTATGGTGTGTGTGTGTGTGTGTGGGTTGCATGCACAAACACACATGCATACAAACTACTGCCATCAGAAAAATGGGTACTGATATGATTCATGAGGAACAGGATCATCCTGATGAAGCCTACATGACCCTCCTCATGCCTCATGTTTCACATCATGTAACAGACACACACACACACCGTCAGCTAAGGATGCAGGAGACGACAACTAGCGGTCAGGAAGATAAGTCAAGCAGAAACACAGCCTTTTTTCGTATTACTCACCCAAGTGAAATCACATTTGAGTGTGCGTATGTTTTCCTTTGAGAAAGAGGGGATGCTGTATGATCGAGAGCGTTTCGTGTGTGCACGCGTGTGGCCGAGGGATTGAGTGAAATTTTCACACAGTACATTAGGCCTGTTACCTAACGCTTGCCATCCTGCCTGCCCTCTTCCTCCGGCTCATCCTTCCCGTGCCTTAAAAAACACTGGAGAGGAAGAGGGAGAAGGCAGGACAAAGAGGAAGGGGAAAAGGCCTGCTTCCCCACAGACGGACAGGTCAGGACATGCCGCACAGTGCCATCTTTTACCAAGCGCGCTCACCTCGCTGTGGGCACAAGACGGAGTGCTTTTCAAAGTGTGCCTTTACTGGATCCTTAATCAGGTCATACAAGGGCACTGACCATACCTCCTTTGTCAAGCTATTACACACACACACGAGTGTGCACATACACAAACATACAATGGCAGTCCTGCACATTCCCTGCATTTCAGAGAGCGTTATCAAACAGAACAAACATATTACAAATACAAAATATTTACTTGCATATGTATAGATGTTGCTGGCATACAGGTACATTAACTAAGACAAAATGCAGTATATTTTGTTGACATTAAAGCTGACAACATTAAGTCAATTATGTGACTGACAGACCAGTTTATCAATGTCGTATACTTGTAAGACTATGAATGGCAACAAATTTCTGGTTACAGCTTATTATAATTTAATATTAGTGTTTTTTGTTGTTTCATATATCATTATGAAATTGATACTTTGTATACTTTTTAGCAGTTCATCAGACTGAGTAAGACATCTTAAACAAAACTTCAGGTTCTTGTGATAAGCAGTATTTTTACAATTTTAAAACAACAGGCCTAAACGCATAATTATTAATCAGTAGTGAAAGAAGACTGTTGCCACCCTGCAAATGAGTATATATGCCGCATGTCCTTGTGTCATCATCATCCCTGAATATTAGCACTGACCATTTACTTAGAGGCCAGCCAGGACCAAAGATGTTGTATTATACCTGACGAGCAGATAGCAAGGGACGAACAAGAGACGGGTTGGAAAAAGAGACAGGTGTCTACACTTGAAACAAGGTAACGGTTTAGCATTTGAAGTAAATCATGATTGCTAGTTGAGGTGAAGATTTGCAAAGATAAGGCACAGTTCTTTGTTATAAATGTCTAAACATGCATTTGTTGTTATTGTTCTCTGACTAGCTAGTCAGTGCGTTGTACCATTGTATAATTACCGTGACATCACTTACACAGCTGATTCTGGTACTGGGGGGTGCCAAGCAGGGGTTGAAATTAACTTTTTGGCTCACCAAAGGTGGCTGGTAGATGAAAAAATCCACTGGCCGATCATATTTTTTACCGGCTAAAATAATAAATTGCCTTTTGTGTCACATATACATTTGTTTCAGTACTTTGAAATGAGATAATATGGTATTATGTCAAATACAAACTTAAATAAGAGGCCAGAGTGAAATTTGAAGCAAAATTATATTATTGCCATTAAATGTACTTAAGACATAAAAGTAAATTATTTTCTGAACTTACAAGATTCTTAATCTTTTTTTAAATTAATTAATCTTTCAACTTAAATCCCATCACTGCTCACTATTAATCATGCTTTATCATTCAATTAAACCTCCTCATAAAACTGCTCACTTTCTGCAATGCCACAGCATCACAGCTTTTGTGGGATCAACATTTGTTTTTTTATACAGCCTATGGGGATCATAGACCTACTCCTTGATTTCTGGAGAGGACAGCAGGACCATTAGAAGATCTAACAGGGTGTCATACACCGACCGGACTGCCAACTTTACTTTTTTTATGTTCTGCTTCAGCCTCCTCTTCCTCTGCTTTGTTTTTTCATTTTGTTGGTAACGGAAAATGTCGCCACAAACGCTTCAAGTCCAACTTTTGATGAGATAATGAGCTCCTGACCCTAGCAGCTTTCACGCTACAGGAAAGCTGGTGACGTGACAGAGACAAGACCGAGACGGAACGATCTCTGTGTGAAAGGTCACAGCCAACATTGCTGGTGTTGTGTTACATGTAACAGTCAGAGGACGGTTGCGGGATAATGCTGAAAACTTTTGTTCAGTTTGAATTAGGGAACACGACATAAATGGGGGTATCCTTTCCGTGTTGATCTCCGTATGAAAGCGCCTACACTCTCCGTCTCCACTCTTTCCCCCCTGACTCCTGTCCATTAACACCCACCCCCTTACAAAGCTACGCCAATCAAACACAAGTAACATGAAATTAGAATAGAACAGAATATACTTTATGTAGATTATACTTTGTTTTAGGGATGGGCAATATGGACCAAAGTCATATCCCAGTACTGTTAGGCTGACTACTGGTATAAAATATATATCGGTATTTTCTGCTAAGTGTGCACACTCACAGGCCTAACGTACCTCTGCTGCAAACATGTCAGCATGCCCCACTTCTTTCAACCTCTCCCTCTCCCTGTAAGTCTGCTCTAGTGATTTTCTTTATCAGTAGTAGGCTACGTTATATAAAGTCACCAAAGAAAAGAACTTGACTTCTGGACTTTTCCTCCCGCGATTTCATTCACAGCAGCAGCTGTGCCGCATATTGAGGAGTTGACGACGTAGCCTATCAAAACAAATCCAACGTGGTAGCTAACGAATGACATCCGACTGGTGTGTTCACGGTCGCTTGTCTAACCTGGTCGCTTGTAACGTCATACCTCTGTGTTTCTCTGAAAAATGCTACAGTGTGTCACCAAATATACCTAGGCGGAGCGCCGAAGTAAAGTGTATGTGTGGGAAACACTGACTGAACCATTGTTTTTCTTTATACAAGCCAGGTCTTCAGCAGTGTTGACCGGCATTGTGCCTCCCTCCATGTGGTTGGTTGAGAGTTTGAAAGTAGACGGCTGCGTGCAGACTCAGAGGGAGGGGTGGGGCTGCGCAGTAAGGAGAGAAAGAGAGGGGAGCAAATGCTGGCAGGACTTTACAGAAACAATTAACTCAACATCAAACTATATCGGTATACCTCATAATACCGCACAGCCCTACATGAAATGGACACAACCAATGAACCCCCCCTTGGTACATCATTGATTAAAAGGAAAAACAACCAATAGATTAACTGATATTAAAAATCATCATTAACTAGATTGTTACATTTGTACATATTATTTACTAATATCTATCATTACTTATTAATATGTATGACTGGCTACACTATTGCATGTACACACAATGTCAAAAGTCAGTTGTGTGTCAGGTGATCTAGGTTACTACCTAGTTTTTTCTAAACTAAAAATCAAAATCAAAGAACAAATTGGCCATTGGTACTGCTGCAATAACCCTAAATTCGTACAGCAGTAAGTATTGGAGCTACACCTAAAACAAGTAATTTATAGTGTCACCCAGAGCCAATAGAAAAAAGCATGTCCCTTGTTGAAGGGTCATGACTAGCAATAAAGTTTATGGAGAAACTGAACACTGACAACATTTATCAAGACAGCGGTAAAGTGTGGCCAAACTCCCTCTAGCATAGTGTCTGTGTGAGCGTATCACAACTCCTGTACTGACTTTCACTAGCTTGCCTTTGTCTTGAGGAGATGAACTTTCACTATTACAACATCCAGGTGCAGCACAGGGACTGCCTCCACAAGAATTTGCAAAATACATGGTTGAAATGGTAGTGTGTGTTGGGGAAATAAACTAAACTACAGAGAGCAAATGGGGCATAGAAAGGGACCATCCCTTTCTGGGCTTCTAATCTACCTAGTATAAATAACCAGTTCCTCTGTGTGACTGCACTGCAGGATACCGTCCAGCTCCATCTAACAACAGAGAGAGTTGTTAGGCTATTTTTGACTAGTCAGCATTTCTCATGAGATAGTTATGAACCCTAGGCCATAAAACAAGCCTCCAAAGCGCATTTCATCTTATGACTGATCATATCCATTTTCATGATATCCACAAGCATATTAAAAGCACACTCCTATTCTTCTGATATCCATGAACAACTGGTGGTGCCAAAACCCCTGACCCCTGAGCAAGTTGAAGAAAATCATAAGCGGACTGGTCTGTCTGTGGTCACCATCAACAGACAACAAACAAGGCATCACTTTCATTCTGTCAGTCCACGTTCTGCTGTCATTTTGTCCTCTGCCTGTCTCTCACATTCAGACAGCCAGACAGAGCGCCCCCCCCCCCCCCCCCAAACACACACACACACACCCAGGCAAGCATAAACAAGCTTACACACAAGGAGTAAAGCCTCATAACCAGCTCATCAATCTCTCACTATAACATTGCTACTGTACTGTCTCAGACTGAACACACTACTCCCATATCTATCGTCTGTAAATTACATTTTAATTATATAAAACACAGTTTAGGTCCTGCAAGAGAAGTCTGCAGTGTTGAAAAACACTACATGGCAATCACTGGTCCGAGGTTTATTTTGGCCTCATGAAGCAACATGGAAGGTTCTCTGGGCTATGTGGCGGCAAAGCACCCAAATGACTCGTGTGTGTGTGTATGTCAACAAGGGCATGGAGGTAACGCTGCACACTCAGCTGCCTTGACACACCTTTATTTGTTCCATTAGAAATACAAGCTATACAAAAATCTTTATATATATCCCCGTCTGCAAGTGTAACCCTATTTACCGAGCATCATCATAGGCGATGTGCATACTGATCACAAGTCGTATTAGGGCTGAACAATAGGCAAAATAAAAAAATAATAATATTGCAATTATTTTGACAGATATGTAATTTTTGTATTTCATTTCCACATGTTCCCTTATATCTGGAGAATATGATTTGTAGGCTGGGCCATCTCTGTAGAAACTCAATGTGGTAAAATGGTATGTTGTGACACATTTGACCTTTTATTAAGACACTGCAGTTCCTGCCATTTGGATATTGTACTTGGCCATATTGCAATTTAAATAATATTTTGATTAATTGTTCAGCCTTGGTCAGATCATCAAAGGCAGGATTCTCTTGTCACCTTATTGAAAGTATGGTTGGAGTTCTGGAGTGACAGACTGCTCACAGGCAGCTTTGAAACATCAAGGCACCTGATCCAATAGGTAAGCACAAAAGAAAAACACTTACTGGAATATCTGACGATCCCTTCTACTTCTAATGCCCCAAACTTCCCCTACCTATCATAAAGGTCCAAACCTCTGGTTTGCAACAAACCCTACTATACCCATTTTTAAAAACGCCTGCATATGATGAAGTGTCAGGATCAGAGTTACAGATTCTATGTTTGCAGCACAGGACTGACTTGTGGCAAACATCAATGTAAGGCATTAACTCATCAAGAATGATTGTGTTTTGCATGAATTTCATTTATCGACAATAGTGTCTGATAGTGAATGTGTTAATCATCCAGTATCCTGACAACTGGCGCCAATTATATGCAAAAGCATTTAATGCCAAGTGTGTGATGGCAGCTTTGAAATCACAAATGTTGCCATATAAATCTTTTCTTGCCCGAGAGGCTTCAAGTAAATGTCATCTAGCTATTAGCTGGGATATCTTAAACAAAAACTGGTACACAGGGCTGAAGTACAGCTTTGTCAGACTGGTTAAGTTACCGTTACCCTACGATAAAATGGTTTTATTTTGTTAGAAAGACGTGAGAAACTACTGACGTGAAATGATAAAAAGGAAAGTGGCTTGTTTATTTAAGAGGATCCTCTGTCAAACTAAGTTAGCTAATACAGAAGCTAACGTTACAGTTTTTAGCACTGCCACAGCTGGCTTTAACCAGTTTTCGTTGGAAAGTTACTTTTACGTTCAATTTAATAGAGACCTATCAATACTTAACTACCTAACTCTTACACCCATCAACTTTGGAAGTTCATTGTTAATTTAAAGTTATCCAGTAGGGTGCTGCAAACTTTTAACCTTGCGTGTTGGTATCTGTACGAAATACATAAGTTCTGCATCTAGCCGAACAGCTAATTAGCTAGCAAGCTAAGCTAGCTCCTACAGTCGGAAGGTTCGGTCTCCTCTTTTTCATCTTCGTCAATAACGTTACCCTTCTCTCCGTCCTCTGCGCTTTGTCACACATTAACCTCGGGCCTTTATGGCTTTCCTTAAAAATACCAATAGTTTAAAAATACGCGAAATCACATGTATCTTGTAGTAAATGTGTCTGTATCAAGTAAGTTAGTTAGATGTGATGTCCCGTGTTGAGCGAACCCCTCAACACCAAGCAGCGGTGTCACCAGAGCGGGCTGGTCGTTTTGTCTCCAGAGCCTGAAGGCCCCAGCTTCATCCTGAGTACATGGTCGAAAAGGCTTAAAATAAAACAATGACATCTTGTAATTGTTCACATCTAACGCTCTGACACAAGTCGCCTTACCTTTGCTTTGGTAATGATGTGTGTGGCTAGTTTAACAACCGCGAAATTTCCCTTGCCGATGGTCCGCTCGATTTCGTAGTGGCCCACTCGGGCTGGGGGGGGCCTGGTGGCCGAAGTGTGGCCAGGATTAGTGATGCACCCAGTGGCCGTGCTGGTACGACTGGAGTGGCTGATCCCGGAGGACGGCTGAGCTCGGTTCTGGGAGCCCATGCCTGCGTGGGTCGGTCGGGCAGAGTGCGTAATCCCGGCCGCAGCGGACCCAGCAGCACCTCCGCTTGACACGGCCGCCATCTTCTCGCCTCTCTGCGGGAACAACAAGCAGCCTAGCGCAGCGCGCGTCGCGGGCACGCCCCCGCCCTGCGTCATTTTACGCGGAACGCTCCTCCGCAGCGCCCTCTCTAGGTTGTAACCATGGCGACGACCCGCGTAACAAATGACTTCATCCGCAGAAACGTATTGTGGTTGCCGTGGCGACAGAGAAGTGCGCATTATCTCCCCGGTTCCCGTGATTCAGTGGTTCCTAACAAACTGCGGCACTGTGTCTGATCAGACGGGTTCATGGGGCTCTAAGGGTCTAAAGCCGCTCTAACATGGCAATGACAGATTCAAATAATCGAGTTAAAGGTAAACAGACATTATTATGCCGCAGTTTAATTCTATCATAGCGTTCAGAACAGCCTAAACATAAAAGCAATGCTCACAGTTTCTGGCGGTCGATTAAAGAGGTCCAGACACATCATGGCCATGTATGTTGTTCGTGCAAACCCTATATATTTTGATTGCTCATGTATTATTATTTTATTTCACATATTTTGATTTAAAAAAACAATATACATATTTTCAATAGCTTCCAAGTAATGTTACTCAATGACTCCAAATACAAAATGTAGGCTATTACTACACTGACCCCATAGCCATAGGCTACCTCTTCCTGTTGGATTTTAGTGCTTTTTCTATTTTATGACAATATTCTTATGGACAATTCTTGTTTTAACAGCGCCCATGACCCCATGACTTCTAATCAATACCGGAACATGTTCCTACACTTGACACACACCAAACAACTTCCCACCACACAGAATTAAGCACATTTCAAAGAAATGTTTTACTTGGATATGGAACATTTCCAGTTTCTGAGCCTTTGATTATAGTGTGCTTTCCATTGTTAGCCACTGGGCATGGAAGGATCTTCTACAGTCACTACACTCAACCTGTTAAAGTAATTATCACTCTTGTTTTGGGCTTTAAAAACAAACAAACGCTAAAATCCAACATGAATATGTGTGTCCACATATTGGCATTAGTATTGATTTGAAGTCACTGAGTCACATTAAAGCTACTGAAAGAAAATCAAAGTAAGTGTGCTACATGAGACACATTACAGGGCTACCTGCAGGCCATATTGTTTAATCATAATTTTCACGTGCAGACTCAACACATTCTCACACATTTTGTTATTAACTGTATGCTCCTGAATATCAGCCAGTGAAAGTGGAAAGATGAGCTCATCTTCACAATAAACACAATCATAATCATAATAATGTTTTGGTGAAACAATTATGCTTTATTGCAGCATATAGTACTAGTAGAATTTTGAGCCATTGAGGCAATAAATATAATTGACATGACTTGACTTAAGCCTATTAATCTGAGACGCAAAAAAAAACAAATTAATTCATTAATGCAATATTTGTACATATGGGATTTATTTATATTTTAGAGTGCCCTGTGTGAAAATTAAAGGAAATATTAGGCCACATGCTGAAGTTATAGGACCAAAACATGCCATTAAAACACAGATTTTAAACTAAAATGATTACTTAAATTCACCAACAAAGCTAATTTAATAATTTAATCAAAAACTATTCACGCTATATAAAACAGTTGACTTCATATCATGCTGCTGTTTGTTCTAACCTGTTCTGCAGAAATGCTTTAGAATAGGCTTTTTCTAAGGGGGCTGTAGTGTGTGGGGAAAAAACACAATTGTTCTATTCTATGCTATAGCCGTCTCACCAGGTTGTCAGACAGACAGCTCCACTACATGGTAGAGAAGAGTTCCTGCATCCTGTTACTCAAAGCTGGATTAACTGAGCAAAGCCCTAAGTCCCAGAGACCTAGGGCCCCAGAAAGAACAGGTTCTATATATGTGAATTTGTTTGAGGTAATTTGATTCATTGAATTTTTCTTCTGGCATGTGCACTATTTCCTCAGCTGATGTCCCTAAAGGCATGCCTGCATTACCTAAACTTGAGTCCCAGGGGTTGTAAATTTCACATGTGTCAAGATACTTTTGAGGAAACATGGTTCATATTCTTGCATAGATTTGTGTTTAAACAGACAAAGTGATACACAGAAGACCTGGGGTCAGGAAGTACTCAAAGTAATAGAAATAACTAACATAGGAATATTGGTTGGTTTCTGGGGTTTCACGCAAATTATATTAAAGTTGCCATTTGTAGTCTGCTGTGTTCTGTACTTGAAGAGTAACTGGCACAGAGAGTTGAAGAGAGGAGGATCAATGTGGCCCAACAGCTCCTTTGTCTTCAGGACCCCTGGCAGACTGTTCTATGCTTTTACACAATTAATTTTGGGTTATAGCGGACCTAACCAAAGTCTGCCCGAATATGAAAATACATTTATCTACTAAATATTTAGTGTCACTTTAAAAGTCATCCACTGAAAATGAAACATTGCTTTACAGTAGATAATTTTCAGTATATTGTAACATTAGTCATTTCATTCACTCCTCCACTTCCCTTTACCTGTCCCAAAATGTAACGCTGCAGTTCTATTACATTTTGCGCACAAACAAAAAGATTTCAACACCTGTCATCACAACCTCCTTGTTGTCCCTCTTTCAAAATGTGTAACTGGTCAGGTTTTGAGGTCACTACAAATAAAATAAAATAATAAGACTTACAGATATGTTTCGGGGTAGACTTGTAACAAATTACACATAGCTATTTTTAACAAACTGAAATGTTTTCATGACAAAGAGTGTGCTTCTGTATAAGATAATGAAATGAATGTCTTTATTTATGACTAGGGTCATATAGAAACCAGGTCCAAACTTTGTACAAGCCAGGGGTAGACCCATTTTGATATAATAATAATAATAATAATAATAATAAAGTCTTCTTAGCTTTTTTGGTTTTCTGGTCTCTTTTGCTTTGTTTGGAGCTGGCCTAAAATATACCTTCTATTAAATAGCGAATTTAATAAAAGGTATATTTATTTGTCACAATACAATAGGTTGTAATGTGAAATTGAGTTTGTAACTCCCTTCTGCTACGTAGTGAAAACACAGTAATATAAAAGCAATAATAAAAATGGTAAAAAGAAAAAAACGAAAGACAGAAAAACAGAAACTTCTATATCTCTTCCCAGAAGGCAGCAGGGTGAACAGGCTGTGGCTGGCTGGGTACTGTGCTTTGGTATCCTTTGGGCTCTGCGTAGGCCCCTCACATCAAATCACCCGCTGCAGAGCCCTCCGATCCTGGGCCGTGCACATCCCAAACCAGTTAGAGAGGTTTTCAGTCAGGATGCTTTCCTCTGAAAAAGCTGACAAGAACTTGGCACAGGGATTTGGGTCTCAGGTCACAGGGATCTCAAGAAATACAGTAGTTTCGGAGCCATCTTCATCAGCATGGAGACGTTAGATGACCATGTCAGGTTCTCTGTGATGCTGATTCCCAGGAACCTGAAACTGTTCACCTGCTCCACCTCAGCTCCACTGAAGCAGACAGGAGTGTGTGTCTTTAGCTCCTTGGTTTTGCTGACGTTATTTTTGTGTGGATGTGAAATGTATCCAGACTGACCAGCAACTAAATTATCACATCACATCATCCTGCACATTAATAATTATTTCCTATTGATATTTACCCCTCTACTGTTCATTTGACTTGGTTTGTTTACTGTCTGGGCGTGGAGGGGGCGCTAAAGGTACAACATTTTCACGCTGTAAACACATTGAATTACTTCCCCCTCCGAACGAGAAGACTTGCACAATGCCGCGGGGTGGCGAGTACAGGCAGTGACACCCGCTCACATTGGACAGACTTGGAAAAACACTTCGTGCTGTATAATTTTGACACGCTCCGCGACGCTGGAACTGAACTCCGATCAAAACATGGAGCTGCCCGACCAGCGTCCTGACCAACAGTGCTAACGGTGCACAGCTAGCTAACAGCCTGCTAGCTTATCTCTGTCATCTTGTTGTCTTGAAACTTGTATTATTGTTTACATAGCTGACAGATCCGAGATTGTTACGGACGTTAAAAGGACGAGGAAAAAGTATTTTTCTAGCGTAAGATCCCGCTGTCTCTTTAGCCTGTCCTTTAGCAGCTGCTGTTATTGCTGGAAGTGTAAACACAGTTAGCTAGCCAGGTTTATTGTTGCTGAATGGGGTGGAGTTTTCATTAGTATTGACACTGGCTAGAATAACGTTGGCTATCAGTTGCCAGTTTTGGAAGACTGTGTCAGACAAAATGGTGTTATGGAGTTTCTGGAAATCTCGACATAAAAACAGCTCCGGACCTGCACCTTGTTGGATCCGATCAGGACTGGCAGCCCTGCTCTGGCTGTGTGTGACCCATTTAGCCTGCGTCAGTGAGGCGGTGGGGGAGACCAAAAATGTGGTGCAGAAAGATGCAGAGTTTGGTGTCACCTATAATGACACGGTTACAAGTGAAAACCAGACGATCTATGCTTTCAACCACACCGTCTCCAGGAACAAGGTGAGTTTAAATGCGCATCCGTGTGTTTGTTTTTCACGTTGTGCCACAGAGTGTAATGTAATCTGTTCTCTTTTTCCTTTCTTTGGGTTTCAGACGGAGGGAGTGCGTGTGTCTGTGGATGTGTTGTCACAGGGTTTGGAGAGTCCTATCCTGTTTGTGGTACGACAGAAGCAAGCTGTGCTGTCTTTTCAAGTCCCTCTCATACTGAGAGGCCTGTGAGTATACCCACTTTACATCAAAGTGAAGGAACTAGAATTTGATCTGCTTCTCCATAATAAATACAAAAGGAAGAGATTTGCAGTAGTTACAGATTTAGCTTTATGTCATGACAATGCCTAAACTGACCAAAACAATTGTAAGTGGACTGTAAGACAAGTCTTCACAACACTGAACAGGCTTGTGTCTGTCCATCTCAGTTTTTATACGAAGCCTTTATGTTTGTCTAACTAACTGCAGACACACAGATGGTACATAAAGTAATGAGCCACGTCTCCTCTTCGGGAGTGTCTGGCTGTCGAAAGTAAGCAATCATGACTTCAGGTTATGCGATGAAGCTAATGTTTTTGTTCATGTTAGAGAACTGGGTGTGTACTCAATAATAGCCTTTCTAAGATGCTGCGCCAAATTTCTTCCAGGAAGTGCTGCATTTTCAGAATGTCCCTTATTTCAGAGATGTAATAGGGGTATTTCGACATTTGTCATTATTTATTTCAAGGATGGAGTAAGCATTAAGGCCAGCTGCTGATGTACTTTTAACACACAATCTACAGCTTTAAATATGCTCTGGATTGTACGTCAGTGGTTATAGGGCACACAGCTTTTGTAACCTGACTTTATCAGGTGGGACTTCATCAGTCAGGTCAGAAGTTCAGCTGTTTATTAGCTGCTGGCCAACAGCCCATCTGTGATTTGAGAGGTGTCTCTGTGGTTGTGCAACACCAGAATGTCCTCTTGATAGACACAGGCTCGTGGTCAGCTGTTTTAGCAAATCACTAATGAACCATGGACTTTCACTTCCTCCTCATACATTCCACCAGGAGCCCAGCTTACTGTAAATGAACTACCTCAAAGTCATCAGCGTGAAGTTTCTTCTGTTCCATCACATGCTCTCTAAAATAATTCCCCTTCGTGTTTTGAGCCATGCCATGTGCATTTAACAACATTCTTAGAGTTGTGTTTGTAGTGATTCTGCTCAGAGATTATTGAACATTATCAAGGTAGTAGGGCTGAACGATGAATTGCATTTGTGATTATTGCAATGTAATAAAACAAGATTTTCTAATCGCAATCGAAGTTGATGCTTTGTCTGCGCGTTACGCTGTACCTTGCCTTCTTGTTGTACAATGGCCTTAAGCTTGACTGAAGCTGAAACCTACATAAACTTTAGTGTCACACAGGGAATGAAAGTAGCAGCCTCCACCTGCGGGTAACTTGGTGGTGGGTGAAATCATCCGCCGCTTTGACGGACAGGAAAAATGCACAACAGAAAGACACGTGTAGTAAGGTCAGCGTGCGTCACACACACAGCCACCAGTCAGCTCAGAAAATATCTGTGAAACAGCGTTTCAAACCAAACTGACATGTCCGAAAGAGGCCCAGTCTGTCCGGAGTTACAGCCTTGTTACAGCCAGTGCACTGCTCAGCTGCATCGCAGGCTGCGGGGGAGGAGGGGGACTCCGGTGTTGTCGGAGAATTACTAAGCTTGTCTATTAAACACGAGAGGAGACACGTTTTATTTTCGTTGGCTTTTGAATTGAACCTTGAACTGAGTATTTTTTGTTTGCTTACTGGGATAAAGAAAGATGGACTCCTAGGAGATTATAGCTGAGATAAGGATTCAATAATTGGTGGTTGAACTGTGGGTTTTGCATTGAGCGCTTACTGGATAACTAGTGAGTTAGTTTTTCTTGTGATCTGTAGGTAGGCCGACCTGATGATATTATATCATATTATTTAATGCTGTGACTTGACTCAAATTATCTTTCTTATATTATTATAATTTGATATATCTTCTCCACCATTGCTCATAATAATAATTCAACCTAATTTCATCATAACACAGGCCTGACTCACAAGAAAGAACAGTGTATGTTTAATCTAGCTAATATTGCGTTGGTCACACTATACACTGATTTACTGCTTGTCCATTTTGAATAATACAGAAGGTAAAAATTAATCGCATATTAAATCGCAATTGCAATATTGATTAAAAAAATTGCAATTAGATTATTTTCCAAAATATTTCAGCCCTACTAGGTAGGTTGATTGATTCTGAAACAGCACTCCTTGGGAATGTAGTATACTCATATAATATTGAAGAATCTAATTATCGAATTATTTCCCTCCTTATTATGTAACAAGTCCATCTTTTTGCTTTGATTTCTTTCTTCATACATTCATCCATTACGTCATTTTAAGTGTCTACCAATTCTGTGCAACGGAAAATAGCATTCAATAAATATAATAGTAGATAATTTATTTTCTATAAATACAAATTTAAGGTCTAGTGAATTGCAAAATTAATTAGAACTTGAGCTGTCTTGTTTTTTTTCTTTCTCTGTTTGTCAACCTGTCTCTCTTTCAGTTCAGTTCAGTTTGCTTTATTGGCATGAATTTTTCATTTACATTTTTTTTTACATTTGATTAATCCCATCAGGACCATTCCATTACAAGAACAAAAATAACTCTCTCTTTCTCTCGCTCTCCCCTTCCAGCTACCAGAGGAAGTACCCTTACAATCATGTGGGCCGGACGTTGTGCCAGCCTCCGACCCGGGCCGCCTCGGAGACCCAGTACTTCTTTGTGGATGTGTCTACCCTGTCCAGCCAGGGTACAAACTACCAGCTCAGGATCAGCCGTGTTGAAAGCTTCACCCTGCTGTGAGTGATACCTGATGTAATCACACACACTGTGTTCTGTTGGAATTCTCAGTCTAATGCATTTACCATTTGGTTTGGGTTCTGTAGTATCTAACAATTAAATCACTGATATGCTATTGTCACCTTTAATTACAGGACAGACAAGAAATTCAGCTTCACCGCATCACCATCCCAACCTCAGGTATGCAGCTCTATACCATAGCTTTGTGTGTTCAGAAGTATGGCAGTAAGTGCTCCTTTATAAGAAGAAGTTTAGTCAACAAAAAGTTGAAGATAGGATGAGAAACATGAGAGGAAGTTGAGGAGGTAAGAATGGAGGGAATTTCAATATGCAGCAAGATACTTTTCTTTCTGACAAGTTCTGCTTTTCAACACATGAGAATAAACTTGTTTATCTACTTTTGTTTCGTTATGTTTTTTTTTTTTCTTGTCATGGAAAAGATCACAACCTCGTATACAGTATACAAGATAGTGACAAAAGACAGAAAACAGTAAAGTGGTCTTTGCTCAATCTGTGTATTCTAATGTTAGTCCCTCAAAAGACTCCCTTCCTCACTCCTTATCTCCCCCCACTCTTTCTCTCGACCTTTCTCTCAGTACTTCAAGTATGTCTTCCCAGATGGGATGGACACTGTGATTGTCAAGGTCAACTCAGAGATGACCTTCCCCTGCTCCGTTATGTCCATCCAGGACATCCAGGTACAATAAACCCTACCCCCCAACACACACACACACTTGTTCTTTTTTTATGTAATCCTGTTCCCCTGTTGTTTCTTTGCCGTTCACATTTAATGCTTCACGTTTCTCATTTCATTTTTCTTTCTGTCTCTCTTTCTTTTCAGTGCCCTGTCTATGACCTTGACAACAACGTGGCCTTCATTGGGATGTACCAGACTATGACCAAAAAAGGCGCAATCACTGTGCAGGTAGTGTTCGACACACAGTCACGTATACATGGTTGTGAAATACAGAACATGTTGCAAACCTTTGTGAGAACGCCTTTAACCCCCACCTCCCCCCAACCACACAACCACCTCATATTTTGTAATGTCTCTGTCATCTAGAGGAAGGATTTTCCCAGCAACAGTTTCTATGTGGTGGTAGTGGTAAAAACAGAGGACGAGGCGTGCGGCGGCCCGCTGCGCTTCTACCCTCTCCGTCCTGATGAGCTGATCGACGCCGGCAACCGCAGCAAGGTCCTCGATGTGATCGTCACTCCTGCTATCAACTGTAAGTCACATGTTTACATAGATGAACCGTTCAGACTTAGGAGTAACCCCTATGGATTTGTTGAATACCACAGAGCTTGTTCCAAATTGGACTAAAAGCCATTTTTAAAATACCCACAGTGAAAAGGCTTAACTCAGCATCTTTGGCGTATGTCAGCAATAAGTACCATGCAACTGTGGGGAAACGAGACGCTGTATCGTTTCATTATTCAGTGCAGTCAAGGGGATGCACTATTATCATGTGAACAGGTTTACTGTAAATATGTCTGTGTTCACACTCCACAGCGGAGGTGTATGTGATGGGCATGCTGTTCTGCTTGGGCATCTTCTTCTCGTTCTACCTGCTCACCTTTGTGGTGGCCTGTCTGGAGAACAAGCGGTAAGATTTGCACTCAACAGTCAGTCGCTAGATCCACTTCATAACAAATGCTTGTAACACTGCAGAGATATTTGCGTCTATGAATCTTAAAAGTCTCTACTTTTTTTGTTGTTGTTGTTTTGTGATACATATATCTTCCCCCCCGTAGCCATAGTGCTCATCACTGTACATACAGCATCAGAGACAATTTAATCAACCTTTTATTGGGTTTCATTTAGTTAATGGCCTGAAAAATCATTTAAACATTATCTAAAAAACAGCCATTACAAGTTCACAATCTTCAACCTTCTATCTATTATTGCTCTCAATTCAACCCGGGGGCTTGGATCTCTAATTGAAAAATGTAGATTTTTGTAACTGCGCTACAAGAACTCTATACGGAGTACAAATGATTGGAATTAGCATGTTTTCCTCTCTGTTTCTGCAGAGGGAATAAGAAGAGAGACGTGTTTGAGAATCCAGCTGACATGTCGCCTGCTGAGACAGGTAACCCAGCAACTAGTTATGATGGACTGGCCCATTGGGGGCTCATTAGAGGGTGCCATGAACCAGTACTGTAAAGTAGATGCTATAATATATATTCAGTTAGGGGTGGGCGATATGGACAAAATCTTCTATCCCAGTTTATGTAATTTGCTAGACTGTATGACGATACAGTAATTGATCTATAAATTCAATTAAGAAGTGGTTTAAAATAGCCATACTTCATCACATTTGATTATTTTCTTCATTTTATTTGGAACTTCCATGCAGACTAAAACGACTCCTGCTCTGTATTTACAATTTATTTCGTCTCCTCCATGTTCTTTTGTCACTTTCTTACTCTGCGGAGCCACCAACTGTCGCTCTCACGTCTTGTTACCAAATCACGTCACCTTGTGAGACAGCTGGATTTGTAATATCAGAACACTCAAGATGACTTGGACAGCATTGTTTACTGAGGCTGGCCGGGGAGAATGGCAACGTAGTACCAAACCAAATCCGATGGATACTTCCTGTCTGGGGATATTTATCCTTCCTAGACCTACGGAAAGTCACTAAGTGTCCAAATAAGATCATTGTCAACTCTCCTATACATGTGTGAAGCTTCTATTGGATAGTGGTTCAAATCAAGATGCTACCTAAGTTAACGTTATTCACGTTGTGTGTCATTCAAGCCACATGCAACACTTCACATTGAGCCAGTTAGTCTGTCTGTAATGAAACAAAATAAAGATAATCTCAACGTTGGGTTACCTGGGAGAACAGTGGATAACAGTGCATCCTTGTCAAGACAGCTGTGTCAGTCAGTTGACCAAGTAGGCAGAGAGGAGAGACCTACTGTTTTGGAGAGTCACAGGCCGTCACCTTTGGCTTACTTTAGCTCATGAATTAGCTCCTGCAGGGGAAAGAGTATTGGCAAATGTCTACCAGTTCACTCATTTCTACTATCATACGATATATACGGTCATATCACCCGACCCTATATTCAACGTTAAACTACACTTACCATGCAGTATAATAATCATTTAACTTTTAACTCTCTTGTGTACTGATTGTGTTTTTCACTCTCTCTCCCTCATGCTAATGTGCGGTTCAGCCTCTCTTCTCGGGAAGAACGGAGATGGTATAACAACAATGTTACTCCTGTCTTGCACTGACTGCGCGTTCTCTCACTGTGTTGCTTGTCTGCAAATGCTCTGCATGCAACAGTTCACATACCATAACTCTCTTGTCATCAGAACACCATATAACCAGCTTGCAAAGAAAGGAAGATAAGGAGTTGTCACAGACTGTGTATTAACATAACCATGGCACTGTTCCAAGACTGTTAGTAAAGCCTTTATGGCTTGCACCATAGAGATACATATAACACATGATGCACCTGGCTACTTATTAGGTACAACTAACCAAAAAGTACTGTTACCATCCTGTTAGTTTGCCCGTTTTTGTACTTCTCCTCACAGCTGTACAGTTTGTTGGCTGAAGAAACACTGATTTTAAACAACAGGATGTTTACAGTTTTTAAGCAGTTCACTTCTCACCACAGCAGTCACCAAGTCAGCCACTTCACCGCACCATACTCACATTTTAACCCACTAACACTGTTATATGAAATGTGCTTTTTCAGGCATCATCTGTCTAACTGGATGCCTGCATGTGTAGCTGCCTGCCTCGCCTCTCTATACTAACAAATTAAGCTGCGGTGGTGTTTTAGAATGCAGCGTTCAGATGCTAATGAGTGTTGTTGTAGTGGTGTTGTGCATTCGTGTATGTGCTTTTTGTTAACATAGACTCAACTGGGAGTTTTAAATGTGTGTTTGCACGTCTCCACAGGCAAGACTCCAGCCTCGCCATATGAATATGGCTCCTTTGGTGAGTTTTGGACAGTTCTGGTTTTGGTTTGTCTTTGTTTGTGTGGAGATTGAATTAAATCCCCCAAATCTCTCCCACCCTCCCTTTCCCCTCCAGCTGACAATGGCAGCACACTCAGTTCAGAGGCCATCACCGACAGTGCCACATCAACTGACAACAATTATGGATACTTAGGTATGTGCAAATATGGACACACTTTATTTAATTTTTTTTAAGCCCAACACAGCGTCACTTTGCCGTCTGTCTCCACATCCCGGCTTGCAGTTACCTTCCTGCGAGCAGCACGGGTCCCTCACTGGTTTTCTATTTTTGTTCATCAGGACAGGAGCCTTTCAAACGTCGCCCAATCCTCAATCACCTTCACAACATAGCCATCCGCATTGGTGACACACTGCCACATAATTTGTTAAATCAGTTCAGAGTTACACCAAAACCAATCAGCACTGTGTGAATCACACATCAGTGCGATGAAAATTGTTTGGAAGTGGCCAGATTCCAAATCTGATGACATTGAAATCAACAGCAAAACAGTATTGATGGTGCAAAGGTCAAAGTGCCAACAATTATTTTAATATTTCTGTTTAACATAATTAAAAAAGGGGGAAAGAAATTGATGTGTTTGAACCTTTGCCTTATCAAAATAATTCTTTTAAATCCAGAAGTCCGTGTAATCAATCAGATTGTCCCTCCAATGAATCGAAAGCCTCTTTTCTTTATTCCGCCGTGACCTCCTCCTCTCTCCCCTCCCTCCATCAGAGCGATCGTTGGAGAGTGTTGGACGAAGCAGGCAGGAGTCTCTGAGCTCTGTGGAGGAGGATGACTACGACACGCTGGACGACATCAACTCAGACAAAAACATTGTCCGCACCAAGGTACGCCTCGTCTCCCCATCTCAATATACATGAGTCATTCTTTTGCAACGGGCAAGTCAGCTCTGCTTGTAATGTAGTTAAGACTTGTTACTAGGAATGTCAGGATGTTTAAATGTCACCATTACTTTAACCAATTTAATTTGATGACAACGGTAAAAATGTCCTCTATTACAGAAATTTCTATATGTGTCTGACCTGGCCCGCAAAGACAAGAGGATCCTCAGCAAGAAATACCAAATCTACTTCTGGTGAGGACACTGGCTACACAGAGAATAACAAATTAGTGGTCCATATGGGTTTTTCAGTGGCAGATGCCAATATTCAGAGAGTATGGCAGCCGATTGCCGATATACAGGAGCAAGTCAAAAAGTGACTTATATATTCTAGATACATTACATATAAAGTTTAAATTTTTTTTTTGTTTTAATCTTGATAATTATGTCTTACAGCTCAAGGAAATATAATAATATACATTTAATATATTTTATCCTAGCCGGTTACGTGTTGTTTTAGATGGAATTTATATTAATTAATGAAATAGAAAAATACATTAGGTTATGCTGTGGATTTCAGAACGTGATGGTGTTTAAGGGGGAGTGGGGTGCAGTGTGTCAGAAGTGAATTCATATAACTGCCTTTTTCTCTAATGTAAGATATATATTTAACGCTAGCTCAGAAAATAAATTTCGGCCTCCAAACAAACTTTTTCACCACTTTCTGAAAACTCACAAGGGGGAGACATCGTTTCACATCAGCCACACTGACAAGGCTGCCTGCAGATGTGTCCGCAGACATTTTGTATATCAGCCTCGTGAGTGCAGGAATCGGCCGATGCCGATTATCTGAAAATGCCAGTGTCACTGTGACAAATAAGACTGAAGAGTGGACTACAAAAATCATTACAAGAACGCAGTTTACATCCCAGTCTAGGTCAAAGTGATCCACAATTCACTAACCAACTCATAGTTAAAGACATTTTGTCACCTTTTTCACATTATGTCATATGAAATATAAACAATGTAGTCTGTGCTTAAATCATATGCTGTGCACATGCATCCAGAGAGTCGGGTCATAGTGCAGTAAAAAATAAGCTAGCAAGAACTCTGGTGGCTGTTAACAGTGAGAAAAACATTATTATTATTATTCGAGCATCCTTCCTGTCATCATGATTCTAAACAAGTCTAACGATTATCTTCTTTTCTCCAGGAACATCGCTACTATTGCTGTGTTCTATGCCCTGCCAGTCGTCCAGCTGGTCATCACCTATCAGACGGTATGCTGACTAGTCATAAACTGTGATTTATAAGATTTGAAAAAAATAATGACATCAAAACACTGATGTGCAGTGTAGATGGATGTTAAACTGTCTGTGTCCTTCAGGTTGTCAATGTTACAGGAAACCAAGACATCTGCTTCTACAACTTCCTGTGTGCCCACCCGCTGGGAGCTCTAAGGTGTGTGTGTGTGTGTGTGTGTGTGTGTGTGTGTGTGTGTGTGTGTGTGTGTGTGTGTGTGTGTGTGTGTGTGTGTGTGTGTGTGTGTGTGTGTGTGTGTGTGTGTGTCTGTTTAGGTGCACAAATGTATTATTACAACCACAGTATGGCTAACAGATTACATGCCTGTGTTTGAAGTAATGTGAAGACTCATACCGAACTGTTGTCTGTACACCAGCGCGTTCAACAACATCCTCAGCAACCTTGGTTACGTGATGCTGGGGCTCCTCTTCCTCCTCATCGTCCTCAAAAGAGACATCGTCCACAATCGAGCCCTGGTCCGCAACGATGTCAACGCGCTGGTAAGACACACGCACACAGACTTGACATATACCGCGTAAAAAATACAATAGCTCACAATGTGTGTGTCACCCAGCAAACATAATACACCCTGCTCTGTGATGTGCATAACAGCACCTCTTTGCTCTTCGTACACCACAGCTGCAGGTTGCTTATTGCATTAAAAAATTGGAAATAGGAAGTAGTGAAGGGAAGATACAGGCACATCAGGAACACACAGTACATTTGGAATATTGTGTCAAAAGTATTATTTATGTTGCTCAATTATTAGTTCTAATTTCCATCTATGCCACCCACACCCCACCCAGGAGTGTGGTATCCCAAAGCACTTCGGTCTGTATTATGCGATGGGAACTGCTCTGATGATGGAGGGCTTGCTCAGCGCCTGCTACCACGTCTGTCCCAACTACACCAACTTCCAGTTTGGTAAGGCCGCTTGTGTTCCCACTAGGACTTCATGTAGCATCTTGACGGTTCTTGTAGCAGAATCACTAGGTTGATGTTGTGTCTTTGAGATGATAAGACAATAATAATGAATCATCAGATTAATGAATCATGATTATGTTATTTTATCCAATAGACACTCAACATTTAAGCCAAGGCAGCCAAACATTTCTTTTTGACATAACTTCAGACTACAGCCAATACATAAAAAAGGTCCATCCTAAAGCATTTATTACTTTCTGACTCTGGGAAAGTGGGGAAAAAACGGTAAAATTCCCCCAAACTACTGGATCTCTGAACTCTCTTTAACAAAATGATAACTAATGTAACATTTTTTTACTTCCATTCTCTGAGTCTCCCCCGAAACTCCTGTCTCCCACTTTGAAAACCTCTGTTTTAGATAATTAAAGGTAGATGTGTCTGTTGTGATGTTGCTGTCTTTCTCTGCAGACACCTCCTTCATGTACATGATTGCTGGACTGTGTGTGTTGAAGTTGTATCAGAAGAGACACCCAGACATCAACGCGAGTGCTTACACTGCCTACGCCTGCCTGGCTGCCGTCATCTTCTTTTCTGTGCTGGGAGTGGTGCGTACACACACACATACAGTATACACCACCTGATGGACAAGACCCGGGTGACGTTTAACACACGCAGAAACACACATAGACGTTTCTTCGTGTTTGTGACGGGTCTGTTTGCAGGTATTTGGGAAAGGAAACACCGTCTTCTGGATCGTTTTCTCAGTGATCCACATTCTGGCCACTCTCCTCCTGAGCACACAGCTGTACTACATG
The DNA here is from genome assembly GCF_014851395.1 of Micropterus salmoides. Lineage (NCBI taxonomy): Eukaryota > Metazoa > Chordata > Actinopteri > Centrarchiformes > Centrarchidae > Micropterus > Micropterus salmoides. The sequence continues at coordinate 11,741,153 of NW_024042261.1, read as the reverse complement.
GGCCGATGGAGGCTGGGTAAGATCACAGCAAGAAACATGAAATCTCCTGTTTTAAGCCCCTGGAATCATAATGGTTCGATATTAGTGGCGGTCCATTTGACTCTGTTGTGGTTTCCTTTTATGTAATCGTTTCCCTTCTGTTGTTTTCAACCAAGTGCACACATCTGTTAATAGACATCGTGCATGATCATTTTAGAGACAATTGAATATTTAAGTCAGTGGTAACACCATGCTTTACACTAGCTCTGTTTAGCTTATCAGTTTTAATGCGTAGCGTAACAGTAGTGCTTCATGGAAATCTTCCTGATTAAATGTGTAGCAACACAATTTAACTATAATATAGGTTAATTTTTAAGTGCCACCTTGATATTTGCTGTGTGGGCTCTGTGGATTTGATCCTCACACTTTGTACTAGTGTTCGACTGCAGCTAACATCCGTCTGTATATTTGTGTCAGACTCCGGGGTCCTACGCAGGATGGTGTACATCATCTACACAGACTGCATCAGACAGTGCAGCGGACCCATGTACATAGTGAGTAATGAGCAGAAACGTCTGCATCAACATGTTTATTTGAAAGAAACAGAAGTCCAAGTTTGTTATTGTTCATATTGATGGGCTATTTTTAATCAGGTTACAAGCAGAACATTGCCATAATAGTGTCGTTGTCATATATGCTGTTAGTGTGAAACACGGTGTTTCATCTGGGTCCAAAACACGACATGACCTCTGACCCCTGATCAATATTGTGTAAAGAACATCGAGGTGTGTCAGTTAGTTAGTTCAGGATAAGATTGTGTCATTTATTATGCTTCTATGTGTATCCAGTGCTTGAATATTCAATGTCAAAGCCATCTCTGTGTCCTGCATTGATCGTCATCTTCCCCTTCTGTCTGTCTGACAGGACCGTATGGTTCTGCTCGTAATGGGGAACATAGTCAACTGGTCTCTGTAAGTAAACACAGTGTGTTTTCTGCTTTTACTTGGTGCTAAGTAGAGACATTAAAAATGTAAATTCACAGCACCAAGACTAAATGATGACATCACCTACATGCCTCTCCCTACTCCTTCTCTACAGAGCTGCCTACGGCCTCATAGAGAGACCTAACGACTTTGCCTCCTACCTTTTGGCCATCGCCATCTGCAACCTGCTGCTCTACTTTGCCTTTTACATCATTATGAAGGTGTGCGTTTGTGTGTATATCCATGTTTTTAAAGTAGAAATCTATGGGACATTTAAAGCTGTTTTACCCTGTGTGTTTGTGTGTTGTAGCTGCGGAGCGGTGAGAGAATCCAGTGTCTGGCGTTAGTGTGTATTCTGTTCACAGCCGTGGTGTGGGGTTTTGCGCTGTATTTCTTTTTCCAGGGCCTTAGCACCTGGCAGGTCAGTAACTCGCACCCCTATACTTAGTCACACAGAAAGAGCATTAGCCTTACACACCTAGTTGACTTAAATTTTTGGCGTGAGAGCACACATGGACTATTTCTCAAATGACGCCATACCTACATAATGTGACATAAGTTTAATGTGTGTGTGTTTCTCTTTCCTGACAGAAAACTCCAGCAGAATCTCGTGAGCACAACAGGGACTGCATCTTGCTTTCATTCTTTGACGACCACGACATTTGGCACTTTCTCTCCTCCATCGCCATGTTTGGATCCTTCCTGGTATGATCACGTTTGTGTATTTTAGTAAATATGAGCTCAATATATATGACATTTAAATACAAAACTTAAAAGATAGTTAAAAATTGGAATCCGCAGAACAGGAAGCTCTGTGTACAAACCCCTCACCTCTCCTGTTCCCCCCCTAGGTCCTCCTGACCATGGACGACGACCTTGACACCGTCCAGAGAGACAAGATCTTCGTCTTCTAGATGTCAGATCTTCTGTGATGAGCTCATCTGGCCCTCTCTGCCTTATCGCCCTGGTCTCTCTTCATTTGCGTCTGTCATGTCCTAAAAAAAAGCACATCCAGTAGCGCGTTTTCCCCCAGGCTGTACAGTGGGCGCCTCTCACAGCCAGTCAAGCCAGTCAGGAAAGGGCAGTAGCCCCTCCCTCCACCTGTATGGACACAAATGTGCCAGTTAAGAGCTGGGTCGACGTCGAGTGACGCTGAAGTGTTTTGTCTTCTCGCTGCCACCATCGATATAACTGTTGTAATCAATGTTTACTTACTGCTGATGAAGACAGTGTACACACTTGCTATAAAAATTAACTTATTTTATACTGTCGACATTATATTTCACCTGCAAGTCAACACTGCATTTTGAAATCTGTGTGTGTGTGTGTGTGTGTGTGTGTGTGTGTGTGTGTGTGTGTGTGTGTGTGTGTGTGTGTGTGTGTGTGTGTGTGTGTGTGTGTGTGTGTGTGTGTGTGTGTGCGCGCGTGTGCGTGTGTGTGCGTGCGCATGCGTGTATTGTGAGAACATGAATTCTGTCAAGTCTGTCAGTGGCCTTTAACGTTCTAATCATGTAAATCGCATACTGTGCTCTGATTGGTCAGATCTTCTAACCGTCCTTCTCATAGGAGAATAATGATTGTATTACTGACTGCCCTCAAGTCTGAATGCGAAAGGATTTTTTTTTTGTACTGTACAAAAACTGATTTTAATGTCAAACATGCAATGAGCGGTTACTGAATAAAAAGGTCTCATTTTCAAATAACTATTTTTGTAGCCAATTTCTGCACCTGCAGGTTGTTCTGTGTGAACAAAATACAGAATGACAATCAGGATGTGGATAATTGTACGCATGTAATATTTTTGTAAATATTTGATTATATCATTTCATGTGACAACACTAAAGAAATACTTTGCTACAATGTAAAGCTTGTATAACAATTATTGCTTTCCCCTCAAAATAACATCACAGCCATTATTGTCTAAACCGCTGGCAACAAAAGTGAGTACAAGATATCAAATATTTACAAAAATGTGAGGGGTGTACTCACTTTTGTGAGATACTGTAAAAAGATCAGTACACACGGTATAACATGAATATTTATAAAATTATATTTATTAAAATATTTTATAGAAAAATACAGTGTTTATTTACAAACCCTACGCACACTTTTATTCCTCTTTGCTGCACATGTTAAAAGTTCACACACTAATCAACAGCTCGCTGCCAACTGCTGTGGAATAAGGAAAAGTGATGTAAAATAAGTGGATTGACTTCACTTTTACAAAATCAGTGATTCTCACTCTACTCACTCAAAGCAAAACCAAACTGAATTATGTAAAAACACAGTTCACACACAAGTCACTTACACAGCCAGTGGCATAAATACACATGTAACCTGTCATGAAATAAAGCTTGACCTATGTGCAGCTGTAAAGCACCGTGTTACGCCCTGCCTGCAGCAGCAAATGGATTCAAGTCACATGTCTGGGAAGTTTTCAGTAAAAGAAAAAAAGTAATTACAATATTTAAACCTTTGGATACTTCTCTGTGATTATCTGTATGAAGCAGCCCTTTCCCATCCAAGTAAACTTGACCATTTAAAAAAAACAGTGTGGCCCAAGTCTGGCACAGAGCTCTAGTCTGTAAACTTGACCTTGAAGTGCTTGAAATAAGTCTCCTGTTGCTCACAGTTATATCTTATGTTGGAGGAGGAAAGTCCTCAGGCCTCAATGAACCCTGAACTGCCATGTCCTGTGCAGTCATCTCTTCCTCCAATCACAGCAGAGGAGGTCGGACTTTCCCTGAAAACCTTTGCACTGAAGGCTTGAAAAAAGTATGAATCAAAGAAGGGCGCAGGACTCTCACATGAGGCCCTGTGTGTAAACGTCACAACACGGTCATTAATAATGCAAAGTCCTCTGACTCAGTCACGATACAGCAAGACTGAACTGTGCGTCATGTCCTCAGTAATGATAGACTCTGATCTGGTTGTTATCGTCCAGGCCCAGCTGGACCAGGTTGCTCTTTGTTGGAGGAGCCTGGTAGCGAGTGAACAGAGGTCTGGGAGGCAGAGTTAAAGACGACAACAGGCACAACGCTGATTTTAGAAAACTGTCTGACAAGTAATGGTGTGATTTAGACAACAGGTGGCAATAATGTGGTCATCAGACAAGTCCAAAATATAACTGAAAATAATCAATCAAATAATAATCAAAGTATAAAAACTGAAAGCTTTTTACTTTCCCAGCCAGAAAGAATTGAAATCTCGAGTGCTCTACTTATGTTGAGATGGAGATGGTAGATGATGTGGAATGTGTTAAGAGTGAGTGGATGAGTATGTGTATGTGTGATAGAAGGATACATGCTGGTGTCTTTCTTGCGCATCTCCAGCCACCTCTTGTTGCCGTCGATCAGCCCCTGCAGCCTCTGGCCGTCTACCTCCACTGACTTCTGCATGGACCGCAGGCTGCGACCATGTTCACTAAGGTACACACAGAAACGCACAGTTTTAGGATCATTGTTAAGTACATTTAATTTAAGACGGCAAGGATGTTCATGTAATCCGTAATAACAGCATGGTTAAAGGCGTATCGCAGGTTACCTAGCAGTACTGTATGATGAGTAAGCTGAGCTTGTCCTCATGGTGCTGGTGGCGATTGGGTCCATAGCTGCTCCTGGAGAACAGAACAACACTTCAGGACTGATGACAATGATAGAAACTGATAAGACCCCCCTTTTAGCAAATCTCATTATTGGTGATTAACACATTCTATGATGCATCTGTTAGCATACTGGGGAATATCTGGCTCCATCGGCTGTTGATGAGGTCCTCAGAGGCCCTCAGCCCATTGCTGATGGGGGTACTGAAGAAAGGAGTGGCTGCGGAGGTGCCTTGGGGTGCCCAGTTCCAGGATGGCTCTGAGAGCCTCACTGGGGGAGGTGGGGCTGAGGAGCTGGGACCCAGGGTGTGCATCTGGGGCATGACTGGGGCAGAGGTGGAGGTGGCGGAGGTGGGAGCTTGGCTGGAGTGAGGCAGATTGAAGGCTGCATAGGCTTCGGTGCTCTGCCTCTGGGCCAGTGAACCCAACGCACTCAGGACGGTGTTAAGCTGGCCTGAGATCTGCTGCAGGGACTCTGCTAGCTCCTGGACTTTGTCTGGGACAGTGGGATGACCCCCTGACGAACCAGTGAGAAAGACATGGAGAGAAACACAACTTCAGTGTGGCTGGAAAAACATAATAATCTGAGAAGAGTTTACAAAATCTGAGCAATATAGCAATAATAACAGAGTGTATGTCACATTCTTTGGTAAAACTATTAATATGTGTGACCTGTCCCATCTGGTGGCTCCGCAGTGCTGCTGAGGTCAGACTCAGTCACATCAAAGGTCACCTTCCTTTCTCTTGCCAGCCGGGACAGATCCTCAAACAGCGGCTAAACAGAGAAAGACAAACAGCAGTTAATATATAATTACAATTTGCCTGTATGCAGAGTTTAACCTGTTGATTAAATCGTAAAAAATCTGGGTAAAGTGCACAGAAAGATGCACAATTTTTAATAAAAATGAATAAATTCAAATGCCTATTCTGCATAGAAATGAGGTTTAAAGTAGTTTAGATTTGTTACACAATATATTTTGATATTGTATAATTTTTGTTTATAGCTTTGTTAAAAGCATTACTTTTCACCTCCACTTTGATTTCTTCAGCTATGACTAAAGGTTCTGCGTACCTTTGCACTGGAAATATAAAAGCACTTAACCAACGTGAAGTATCACTACTGTAAGACTGCAGATACAGACTGCTGCTGTTTTCTCCTGACCTCTTCAGCTATAGAGCTCTCTAGCTGCTGCAGCTGCTCCTCTTTCCTCCGCAGGAGAGTGTTTCCTCTCTGAACCGCCCGCTGCAGCTCCACCACATTTCTGGCCTCCTGACAGAACGAGGGAAGGTAGGCAGCACTTAACATTTTAAAATCAACCCCATCCCACCAGTCATCGCACCAATTATTATTCTGCAGGGGGTGGGTCACACTCCTCCCTACCTCCTGGATGTTTCTGATCATCTCCTCGGTCACCCCTCCTTCAAGGCTGGGGACCTGGGAGGAGCTTGTCTGAGCCGCCCACAGAGCTGCCTGCCTCTCCATCAGCCGACTGCTCTCCTTCTCCAGAAAGACTTTGGTTTTTTGGATGGATGCGCCATGTGAGGAGATGTAGCGTCGGAACCTGGACACATGGGTGCCAGGATGAGGGCTTCTTATATTTTTGCAAGCCAGCAATGGTAAGCCTGCTATCAACAGTCTATACGCTAAAATTACACGAATACATTCTCTACACGCTCCCCCCTTGGTAACATCATTTGTCGTCACACCCTGCTACCTGGCTGAAATTAAATCATGGATGCAAGAAACGTCCTTAAATAAAAGTGTGACAAATCGCCTCTTTCCCGCAGCCTCTGTTCCTCTGACACCAACGCCCTATCTTCACCAGCAAACCTTCAGCAGTACTGGACCTGAGGTGACAGGGACTTCTCCAAAGCTGCCCCCCTCCCAGCTTTCAGTAACCCATTAAAAAATAACTCCAGTAAGTGACTGACAGCTTTCTAATTCTCAGACTAATGCAAATACAAAAATGTGCTTTTATAACTCTGTTTCTATCTCCTTACTCATCCATGCTGCTGTGGCTGTCAGGTACAGGGGAGAGTGGGGGGTCATCCAGGTCTTCTACATGTAGCGGTAAGTCTTTCCTGTCACTGGAGGGGGCCGTCACCTCTGCTTTCACTGTCCTCTTTTTCTCCTGTTTAGTTTCTGGTCTGGGGGAGGCACTCACTTCTTCGCCTTGTTCCAGCTCACTGATTGGACAAGAAGTCAGACCATAATCATCAGTAATTCTATTGGGTGAAGCTGGAAGTGAAAGCATAGGCTGAGTGAATGTCCTGTGTAGGAAACAGTACCTGATTCTGCAACTGAGACGGTCGCATCTCTCCTGCAGCAGCGCCACCTTGCTCTCCAGTCGTTCCTTGCCCTCCTTGGCTCTCCTGCTCTCTTCCCTGGCTTCGTCTCTCTCCTCTCTCAGCCTTTCCCCCTCCTCCTTGGCCTCACTCCTCTCCTCCCTCGCTCTCTGGATTAGTTCTCTGGCTTGATGCTTCTCCTCTCTCATCCTCTCCAACTCCTCCTTTAGCTGATCCCTCTCCTGGATCAGCCGGGGTAAAACCTGGACACACACACACACACACACAGGTAGGGGGTTGATTGTTCATCAGAAAGTTGAATATAATCTCTCTTTTCATGACGAAAAAAGCGGGCTGCCCCACCTCTAACTGTCTGTCCACTTCGTCCTCTTCCTCCCCAAGTTTCTTCCTCCTCCTCTTCAGATCTGCTGCCTAATAAGAGACAGAAACCATTAGTCCACGTCGTTCATGTTAGTGTAATGCGATTAATAGTACATACAGAACAGTATAGAAGACCTTGGTCTGGAGTATGGCCTCCTGGCTCTTCAGCTCTTTGGCTCTCAGCTCTATCTGATCTGCGAGATCCTGCAGTTCTGACTCCTAATAGAAGAAATGAGAGATTATTTCTCTGGGATTAAGTGTTTAATATTTTAGAAAAGGCTTCCCTTCACTATACCTCAATTTGGTGAGCAAAATATGGTTTCAGTGCACATACTGGAGACATGTTTTACATTAAAACCCTCCATTTAAAAACCAAACAAACAGTGCTACCAGATTAAATGAGGACCTATGATGAGCCATAGGCTTTAGACTTTTAATGTGTAATGGCACCACACAGTTTCAGAAGTGTGTCGTTAGTTAATGTTTGTCTCTGTCTGGTCCCACCTTGCGGGAGTGTGTCAGCTGTGTCTTTTGTATCTGTGTGTCGAGCTGAAAGCGGAGTTTCTCCAGTTGGACGGCATGCGAGGCCTGGAGACGCTCTCTGTCCTCCTGCAGAGTAGAAAGCAAGCGCTCCCTCTGTGCAGTCTCCTGAAACACACAAACACGACATTTTATGATTGCCATTCTATTGCAAAATACTGCAAACTGAAAAACTGAAACCGGGAATGCAGCTCAACTTCTTAAACTAATTTCATAGATATTTCTTTACACTCAGGACAGGAGGATAATGATTCTCCAATATCAGTAACAGTAACACAGTAAATATGAAGATGCAGCCGGTTGGCTAAGCTTACCAGAAACACTAGAAACAGGGAGAAACAGCTAAGAAAATCTACCTCTAAACCTCATTAATGAGATTAACATTATATCTTGTTTGTTAAATCTGTTTAAAACCCAAGGGTAACGATGACAAGTTGTGATTTCTGCTGGAAACAAAAATATAACACACTCATCTAAATATATTCTGCTGGTTCCATTATTGCAAGCAGTTCAGAACAAGGGCATGCATCTGCTAAATGTGAAATGTAAACGCTCTCTGACCTCGTCCAGGTATTTCTCTCTGATGTTGTTCATCTCCCTCCTGTGGTCCTCCTTCAGCTGGTCCAGCTTCCTCTCGTGATCGCGCTGCACTTCCTCCCGCACTTCCTGAAGAACATCAGCCAGCTAGACAGCGAACGTGAAGACGGTTTACAGCCCAAGTTACATTCCAGTGAAAATGTATTTAAAGCCTTAACTCACATTCAGAAACAAATACACATGATGATGATGATGATGATGATGATGATGATGATGATGATGATGGTGGTGACAACTTCATTCTGTACAGAATCTATGTGTGTGTGTGTGTGTGTGTGTGTGTGTCCTCTAACCTCTCGGTGGTACTCTGCCAGTTGGTGTTCAGGTCGTGGACTTATGAGCTCCTTCCTCCTCTCTGTGACTTTGGCCTTTATACAGATAAAACAGTGCAAACACAGGGGCAGACACACATACAGAGAGATCATTATGCTGTGCCCCTCGAGACCAAAGCCACTGCGTCATCAAACTAGAACACACACAAACTCTTGGTTCTTTTGTATTTTCCAGCTGTTTACATAAATATATGTGGCACATTAACACAAAATCTGATATATTTAAACATTAACAGTCTAAATTTTTAAATCCTGTAAGTGTATTTCTTTAAAAACATGTTGCTGTCCACTACACATCAGCACCAACTGTTTACTTTGAAAGTGTGTACTTAAGGCAAATATGTTGTTGTTAAAACACGTGATAGCAACATAATAATCATCAGAAGACTGACAGGAAACTAAAACTGGAGCTTGACTGGAGGGGGTGCCTAAAACCTGTGTAACACAACATGTAGCCACCCACAAAACCTGCCTCAGGCTGACCTTTCCCTACCTATCATAATATTAACACAGTGATTTGATGATTAAATCAAATTGAAATCAACAAAAGAGCTGGACACAAGCAGGCCGGCATCATCCACAGTCACCTCCTGTTTCAGAGAATTCAGCTTCTCCTCCCTCTCTCCGTGGAGTCTCCTCTTCTCGGCTTGCAGCTCCTCTTCCAACTCGGCTTTCACACGTTCGATGTCCTGCCTCTTCTGGGCCTCCAGTCTGTCGCGCTCCGCTACTCGTTCTTCCTCGAGAGTGATGCGTAACTCCTTCAGCATGATTTCACTCTCCTCCCTGAGCACGAGGACACACACGTCAATGTTGTTTTGGACATTATAGGTGATTAACTGCAAAGCGATTTAAGTTCAGTTGATTGGCAAAGTTCATATTCTATATATAGATATTCAATATATAATAAGGCCACCCAATGTGATCAGACTTTGTGATCAGACTGTGATGTGGAAGATCTATATTGCAGATTTTGCCTCAATTTTTGAACTACTGCTCTAGAGCACCTTTGTTTTATGTGTTTATGTGTCTGACCTGAGTTTGTTTTGCTTCCTCTCCCTCTCCCCCTGGGCAGACTCTTTGAGTTCCTCCAGCGTCCTATCAGACTCCTCGTTCAGCCTGGCCTCTTCCTCTCTCCTTTTCGTCAGGAGACGCTGCCGCAGAGCCCTGGGGAGACGCACGCACACATGCATTTATGAATTATGGAGTGGTTCTGAAAGTATGTTTTAGTAAACTCTAGGTGTTACGTTTGAGTTTAAAGGACTTCTGATAATTGTGTTACCCTCTCCGTGCCTACCTCAGTCTTTCCTCGCTCTCCTCCTTCAGCTTCCTCTCCTCCTCCTCCTCTTCTCTCCTCAGCTCCTCCCGCAGGAGACGCATTCTCTTCTCCTTCTCCTTCACCAGACGCTCCCTCTCCTCCTCCACCTCTCGATCAGCCTTCCTCCTCTCCATTTCCATCTCCTCCTTCCTCTCTCTCAGACTCCGTTCTTCTCTCTCTGCCCTCTTCCTCTCTTCCCGCTCTTCTCTCTCACTCTCTTTCTTCTCTCCGTCTTTTCGGATTCTCCAGCTTGGCTCATCTTCCAGAGAGCTCTCTTGGTTTTTAAAGGGGATTCAGCATCTTCGAGATGGGTGTTGGCAGCGCGGACCAGCCGGCCTCTGGAGGTTTCTGGCCTCTGTAGCCCCAGCAACATGCCGAGATCTTCGGTTTTTAGTTGGAGTCTGGCACCTTGCTCTGAGTGGGACGGGCTGGAGAGGGAGGGAGAAGGGCTGGACTGGTGAAGGACGAGTCGGTCAACTTTCGGAGCTGGAGGTTTGTCTTTGCCAGCAGCCTGCAAATGTCTGAAGAGGGAGAAAGGTTTATACCAACACCAAGGTTATAAAATAGAGAAACTAGCCAAAACAAAACAACCAACCTCTTGGCAGCCTCTGCCTTCTTTGTCTTTGCCCCGTCCTCATTCTCCTCTTCTTCTTTTGTTCCCTCTTTGTCATCTTTCTTTAGTGGGCTGACAGTGCCGGAAAGGTCGTTGACGTCCAGAACCTTCTCCGACAGCTTTTGGATACAAAGTCAGAACCATTACAAAACTGGCTGACAATAAATAGTTGAATGAATGAATGGCAATGGATGGGTGTCACACTGCACAGTACCTTGACATCTATGGAGGAAGAACTCTCCTCAATGTTCTTACTGCCCTCCGACTCCTGCAATAACACACACACACACACACACTCGGTCAAACAGTCTTCATGGGTTAACAAACAAAATTGCACAAGCAACACTAAACATCGAAGCATGCTGAGGGCAAAAGCAGAGCGTGCATGCAAACACAACCAAGGCCGGAGAGCTGGCAGCCATACTGTAAAATCACACAGTCAAGCAAGCAGACTCTGAAAATGGGGGATGCGATGGCAGGAGACGGGAGTCCTGTTTTTGGTCAAATAGCTCAAAATCAACCGCCAATCTAAAAGCAGATATACTACCAAAAGCCTTCACAGGGGCAAAGGGATCAAAACTATCCAATCCAGTCCTCAGGGGCTCAAATGGACTCAAGTGGTCCTTTGACCGACTGATATTCCAGTGCGAGAGTAATGACATCCAGGCTGGGAATCACACAGACAGCCCCTAAGGCACTGGAGTTGAATTCTGGGAGCTACTTGCACCTGCTTGCAGAGATCAAGCAGGACCAGGGTGGGGTCGGGTAGTGAACGGAGGTGGGTGAGCAAGCACAGAGGCAACACCAAACCCTACCTCTGCAGGAAGGGGACATTTTTTTGTCACATTCTTCCTCTTTTCAAGAGTGTTTCTCTTTTGGTCAAGCGTTTTAAGGTCACGCAGCATCGTCCTCTTGCCTAGCTTGGCCCCAGTCTCAAAAACCTCGACGAGTTCCTCCTCACTGTCTGATGCAGTTCGGGGGTTCTGGGCATCTGATTCCTCCGTTTCTCCTCCTTCGCTCTGTACACATCTCTCTAACACTTCCTCATCACTCTCTGTCAGTCTCCTTTGGCTCAGGGAGCATCTCTCCAAAGCCTCCTCGCTCTCACCCTCCTCTTCCTCCTCCTCCTCTGCTTGTTCCTTCTCTTGCTCTCTTTCGATATTTATCTCTACCTCCTCTTCGTCACTCTCATTCTGCTCTTCTTCTTCATCGTCGTCTATGCTTCTCTCAAGCTCATCTCTTTCTTTGTCATTTTTGTCTTCCTCCTCGCTCCCTTCATCTTGATCACTTTGGAAGCATTTCTCCACAACTTCCTCGCTACCTTCCTCAAAGTCCTGTTTCCCCTCTTCTACTTGCGCCTTCTCGTTCACCTCTTCTTTCTCCTCCATTAAACTCTCCGCAGCCTCATCACTCTCCACTTTCTCTTCTCTGTCTTTGGTCTCATCCTGCTGGCTGCTTTCTACTTCCTCATCACTGCCATTTTCCTCTCTTTCAGTGCTCTCCTGCTTCTCAACATGTTCCATGTTTTCTGACACTCCACCACCCCCTTCATCTTTCTCTTCATCATCACCTGTACAGCATTCCTCCTCTACCTCGTCGCTCTCTACCTCCTCCTCTTCTTTCTTGCTTTCTATCAACCCTTTAATTCCTCCCTGCTCTTCCTCCATCTCACCCCCCTCTTCTTTGCTTTTTGTCTCATCTGCTTCCTCACCCTGTGCCTCTCCCTCTTCCTGCTCATTTCCCATCTCTGCGTTCTCCTCCATCACTCCCTCTTCTGCTTCCTCTCCTCCTTCATCCCCTCCCTTCTCTCCCTGAAGATCCTCTTCTTCCAGCTCTCCTCCATCCTGCTCATTTCCCACCTCACCCTTCTCCTCCGTCCTTCCCTCTTCTGCTTCCTCTCCTCCTTCATCCCCTCCCTTCTCTCCCTGAAGATCCTCTTCTTCCAGCTCTCCTCCATCCTGCTCATTTCCCACCTCACCCTTCTCCTCCGTCCTTACCTCTTCTGCTTCCACTCCTCCTTCATCCCCTCCCTTCTCTCCCTGAACATCTTCATCTTCCAGCTCTCCTCCCTCCTGGTCACTTCCCACCTCACCCTTCTCCTCCGTCCCTTCCTCTTCTGCTTCCACTCCTCCTTCATCCTCTCCCTTCTCTATCTGAACATCCTTGTGTTCCAACACTCTCCCTCCTGCTCCTCCTCTACCACCTCATTTAACTCCTCTGCTACCTCCTCTTCAGGTTCAGGGCTGATGGGACTGGCGCTCTTCACACTGACATGCTTTCTGCTGCCCACCAGCGAGGACAGGTGGAAGTGGCGGCCCCTCAAAGAGTCCTTTGTGGAGGGGAATAGGAAGACCAGTCCATCCGTCCCAAACAGAGGCACAAAGGAAGGCGTGCAGAGACACAAGGGAGAAAAAGGACGGAGGACGGCAGGTGAGGGAAGGAGGCAACAAAAATATTGTGACCCCCCGCTGAAAGAAGGTGGGGGGCGATGATCTTGACACAACCGCATGCAAAACCGACAGATCGTGCATTTTTCAGGGACAAAATTACACATTTAAATTAAGCAAACATGCACGTACACATAAAACAATATACACATTTTCTTGTTCTGGGTCTCTCGCACACTCAAACACAGGGACGCACACAGGAGACGCTTTGTTTGATGATTTCCCTGTTTTAGCGTTTCTCCTCCAAAAAAAGCCATAACGTGTAAAAGAAATAACTGACTCTATGCACATTAGTTCTGCTAAATCATTGGAAAATAAAGACATTACATCTTTAATTAATATGTATGTATGTAAAACATGTGTGATATTCATAATTTAGGACTGGCTTCTCAGAATCTAATGGCAGTGGTGGGGAGTTACTGTCTGAGTATCCCAATGGGGGTAAATGCATAAATCCGAGTGGAAACTGCAGTATTCATTGTTTTGAGGGTGATGACACATGCTCCTGATACATAGTTTCAGACAGCAAAGCAGTAACAGCGACAGTAGGAAGACAGCAGGACAAAGAGGAAGACACAGTAACAGCCATGCCCATAGGACAGGTCCCAGCAGCACAGCAGCTACGAGAACACATCCCGGGTCACGGTGCAAAGGTGAGAGGTGTAAAGGTCAAAGAGGTCACACGAGAGAGAGAGAAAAGGAATAACAGATGGTTTAGAATCAGAGTTACATGAGACAAGAAGAAAAGTCCACTATGGTAGTGATACACTGAGAATGTGTAGGAATATTTCAACAATTAGGACTGCCCCAAACTTAAAAATATCTTAGCATCTGTATCCCACATTATTATGTTCTTTTCATGAATTGATTAAACAAATACTGAAAATACAATTCAAAGTTATCAAAGGCTGCACTTGGGATCCATTTACAACACAACATACTCAAAGATAGAATACAACCTCCATGATTGTGAATATACCTCGGAGGCCAGGGTTGTGCTTCTAAAGTTCCTGTCAACTTGTGCATTATCAAGAAATGTTAGCAGATAGCTCAAAGAGTATGGTGCACAGGTGTTACACAGCGAACACAGAAATGGCAGAGCAAGCAAGAAAAACAAAAACACAGCTGGGAGCCACTGCAAAAGTGGATGATGTTGTATGTGTGTGTGTTTGTACCTGTTGGGATGGTGGTTCGGGGCTGTGGTCTCCAGACAGGGCCAAGTCCTGCAACTCTGGCTCTGTCCTCTCCTCAGCTGGAGCTCCACCACTGGCTTCACTGTCCTAGAGCACACACACAGTCAAGTTTCCATCACTTTCTTATCCTAGAGACTTACCCTAACCATAACCACTACTTGCCTGTCCCCAACCCTTACCCTATGTACATGTAGAGCATCTCTCTTAACATTAAGAAAAACATATATATATATATATATATATATATATGTTTTTTTCCTCTTATGAGATGTTTTTATTCTGTCTACCTCATACTGTAAGCCTCCTCCAAGGGCATCCAGGTCCAGATGAAGGTTCTTCAATAATCGATCTGAACAACGGGGACTCGGCTGAAAAAGTGACAACGTCTTGTTTGTTGGGACCTAAATTATGCATTTCACAGCCATAGGCAGCTAAATAACTACTACTACTTTCAACAACTACTTTCATCATCTTATATTCATCTTGTACCGTACCTCGTTTTCTGAGATTTTCTCATTGTCACCATCATCATCATCAAAGCCAGGCAGAGATAGAGACACCCTCTCCTCCTGCCTACTGCCCAAAACACTAGATGCTCCACTGCTCCGAGGGCCCTGACAAAGGAAGACATTAATCACAGCATGTGGTATACTGTAAGGGTCTGGAAGAGGCTACAAATTCAAAATCGTATCACATGGTCCTTCATACAGCACTAGGATCTTACCCCAAGGGGGGTTTTTAGGGGCTCCAGTCCCCCAGAGCTGCCAAGGGAACGCCGGAGAGCGGGAGCAGAACCAGGGAGTGGGCCGGGGCCTGGGGCATCTAGACCTCTCAGAGGAGCCAGGCTGCCCAGCGGGGATGCTAGTGGTCCCAAGGCTGAACTCAGTGCCTGTAGGATGAGAGGCACTGTCAGAGAGTAACCACCAAGACCTGGAATTTCCATCAACATCAGAAACGCTTAAATAAATTGCTAAAATTAGAATCCCCACTGTGTCCTTCCTCACGCGTCTTGTGTAATTTTAGTTTACTTTACCTTTGTGTGTTTTCCAGCCTGTTTGATTGTCTGCCCTGTGTGTAGTTCTCCTTCTCTCACACATTGCCATTCGTCTTTGTACAATGTTGTCAAGCGGCCCTGCCATTTCGTTAGTGTTTGAAGCCACATAGTTTTTTGACTCCCTTCTGGATTTGTTTGCCTGTATGGACTGCTTTCCTTTTTTTGACCCATGCCTGCCTCACCTTCCTTTAGTCCTGCGTACCATTTTGATGTATTAATTAAACACCATTGAGCTGCATGTCTGCTCTGCTAGAGCTGAAGGGGGTAGAAACCCAGAGTCATGTAAATAGAAAACCCATGATCTGCCATTACTATAGTAACTGAAGAGAATATTTATTACTGAGAACTGTTTAATGTTTATTTTTTATTTGTTATATTTGTTTGTTTTGATTTACTTTGGCAACATCGTATTGTGGGCAATCATGTCAATAAAGCCAGTTGTAGCAACCATAGCGATGGAGTAGGCAACCAACGCCAGCTTCATCACCACCAACAGTACACCAACTAGGAGTATGGCGGAGGCTGTAGGGGAAAAACAAGCGTCCAAAGAAACTCTGTGTTCAGAGGAGGGATTGCAGTCAAAATAAGAAAGCGATCAATGGTAAGGACAAACACAATAAACACTCACTCCAGGAGTCTTGAGTGGCTCTTTTTTCTTCTTCTCTTTCTTCTCCTTCTTTTCTTTCTTCTTCTTCTTGTCTTTGTCCTTCTTTGCCCCTGTGCCTCCTGCAGCAGCAGTGAGCTGGGCGCGCTCACGTTCCTGGGCCACCAGGCTGCGGTAGTGCTCGTCGCAGGGGTGATCCCAGGTTGACTGGCCCGAGGAGAAGTTGAAATAGTAGATGTCCCCCGTTACATCCTGACTGCGGGGGAGGAGGAGGGGGGAAAGGAGGGGGGTCACTTCAGCACCTCCAAAAAGGCCCAGGAAAGGGAGGAAGAGATGATGGGTGGATGGGTGAATGGAGAGATGCGTCTTTACAAGTATAAAATCTACTTTATTATTAGTTGCATTTTCTCAAAGCATCAGATTAAAGCTGAAATATACAAAACCTATATCCCACAAATGATTACTTTATTTTTTTTCTCAATAATTCAGCCTCTGAGTCCAAAGGAACACACAGAGGACAAAAGTTGAAACCATGGAATAAACCCAATAGTGGCTTAAATTATAGCAAAAAAGGTAGGTTTAGATGCTATTAATCTTAAACAAACCCCTACTATACCTTTGGGCCCCATCCACACTATTTCGTTTTAGTTTAGGAACAGAGAATTAAAACGAATATGATCTCCATCCACACCAGCATTTTATAGTTGATCTCTGGCTACATTAAAACGAGTGAAAACGCACATGTAGTGGCCATTCACATGCGTGTGCCGGTGTAAACGTGAAGCAGATGGTGTATTCCGTAGTTACAGAAGATTTGGTAAAAGAATAAAGTAATGTAAAAGAACAATCAGACCAATTTTTTTTTGCATTGTCCAATAAGGAGCTGGGACAGTTACTGAATGTAACAAGGGACTGTGGCGCTGGAAAACAGACCGGGAGTCGTCGCAAAGTAAACGGTAGGGATGGGACGCTCGATACTGACTTGTCGACGCTGTGTCAAGATACCGAAGCACAGATGTTTCGAAACACTGCTTCAAAGCGTGGTTCAAAACGTCAATGTCACGTGACCATAGTGAAGCCAGGCTTCAGTGCGTTTCAACAGGTGACACACCTGCCGCTTCTACGCTTGATTCACAGTGTTTGGAACAAACCGCACATCAGCCTCTATCTCATTTGACAGATTTCTTCCAAGGACCCACAATCCTTTGATTTATTGGAGCAACGTGCTGTAGTATATCCGCACCTGTAGGCCAAAACATACTTTTTGCCAGCAACAAATGCTCCATGTCACCAAATTATTCCAAGGCTGGGGATGTCAATTATGAAAAAAAAACCAGACTCAGCCACAGCTGAATATTTCTGAATAAAATTCTTGACATATAACAAATGTGAGACATTAGTAGTGGTTAAGACAAATGCCTTTAGTGTGAGAGATTCCCACTGTGATACATGTGTCCCTGAACAAGACACTTAACCCCTAGTTGCTCTCAAGCTGCGCCCTCTGACACAGCAATTGTGATTTGCTTTTGAGAAAAGCGTCAGCTAAATGAGTGATTACTTATTAAACAACACACAGATGTGTTTTATTAAAAAGATTTTATTGCAAACACCCTCTGCTGTCTCTGACAATCTGAAGGCATTTGTTTATTTGTTGTATGGTGATTTCTCCGAAATCGTCTTGGTCGTGTATTGATAAGACGTTTAGAATTGAAAACGCTAGTCAATCATTGTTTCAATGAAACCCCTACCAAGATGTGTCGATATCAAAAGTGACCAGTAGATGTCACCGTGGAGACGGGTGTCGGAGTGTTTCGAAGCCTCGACACAATTCCAGAACAATTGCTTCAAACGTTTCAGTGTTTCGTAAAACCTCGCTTTGCCCATCACTAGTAAACGGCGCCAGGCACAGTATAAGTGTCGGCAGATAAGTGTTATTTGCACGGTACAAAATATTTTAATTTTTTTAAATACCCTGTCAAAAACTCTGAAGCATCCTGTTTCTATTTTGCATGACTTCTGATACCCAATCAGAGAGCCAAACGTGAGCGTCTGCATCATCGTTTCTGAAGTCCTCTGAACGCCCTCCGGAGTTTCAAAACGAAAAACGTGGTCGGCAGTTTTTTTCAAACTTCTCCGTTTTAGGTCTTTGTTTTTACCGTTTTAAGTCTGGACGGGAAGTGCAAACGTAGCAAAGGTTCTCCGTTTTGAAACAAAATGCTATAGTGTGGATTGGGCCTTGATTTTATCCATGATCCGCCTGATATTGCTGCGTTAGCAGTGTGTTGTCATGTAAGGCATTATTTAGACAATTTCACTGCAGCTGACTTCTCCTCGGAGATGTTGTTAAGAGAAGTTGGCTATGCACCTCCACCTATTTTAAGTGTCAAGAACAGACCTTCACCCTTGATTAGCTGCAGTTAGTAGTGGAAGCCTTACTTACCAAGGCTTCCACTCGGGAGGCAGAGGGGCAACGATGCCTTCCCTGGCCAGCCACAGGAGCTCCGGCTCACTGTCGGGATCAATGCCAATCTCTCTTGCGTACTCTTGGATCTCTGATGAGAGAAAGTGAGTGATATGAGACGGGCTGAAATGTAAAAGTAGTACATTATACAGCATCTAGTGGGTTTCACAGCTCAGTAGGGCAAAGTGAGGCAGCCCCACAACAAAACATAATCAAGCTGTATGATGAAAGAGTTTGGGATGGGATAAAAACCCACTATATTGATATTGAATAAATAGTGTACATAAAGCTACTGCAGGGTTTCTATAAAGCTGGTATCAAGAAGGAACTATTATTATCATCAATATCAGTGTAAACCAATCAAGCTGAGGATTTCACATTTGCCACAAATGAGCTGCTAGTACATTTTACCTGTGGCTGTAACATTTTTATTTTGGGATAACGTAGGCACAGTGAGCCAGTCATATTCTTGCACAGGTTATTACCCTCAGCACTGTATACCTTGTTCAGAGGGTATATATGTCTCATCGTAGTCCTCTTCAAGGATCAGCTGGTCTCCTATGAGAGCAGCTGCAGTCATGGTTACTGCAGAGACGCAGGGTAAATGCCAAACCCGGATGACTGTAAGAAGAAAGGAAGATACACTATATGTAACACAGAGGCACACAACTAACGTTACACAGGGTTGCCCGTCTCCCTCGGCAGCCTGAGCTCTTCACTATGCTGTGCAAAATACGCCCTGCTTCCTGCGAGAACTAAAATTTAACCATGCCATATTTTCAGCTAAGATTAACATATTAACTTCTTGAATCTAGCTATACTGTTTGACAAACAAAAGCCAGGGCGTATTATAAAGCACATTCTTGAGCCTTTGAGGAAATGTGCATCTGTAAAGCCACACCAGCAAATCGATAGATATAAAAAAAATATCGTATATTCGTGGGACAGATATGAAAGGGGTGAGCTAAGCTACTTAAGCTAGCATCTCAGCTAACTTCAACGTTAGCAAGCTGGGCGCCATCTAGCTACTTAAAGTTAGCTCAGCCTCATGAGAACAGCTAGTTCGTGATAAGCGGTTTACCTTCCAAACTTTACGTTTTCTCATTAGCCTCTCTGGCAGTATAGATTAGCTGTCAGTTGTTTGACACAGACATATTGTGTACGCAGAGGCGAGAAAAATGCGAAAGTTACAACACTAACAACATCTCCAAGGACGCTTCCCCCGTTTCCTGTTGTGGATGAAAACGTTGCTGCGATTGGCTGAGCCGCATGAGGCGTTCAGGCATCCTCGTAAACCCCTAATTCGCCAAAATGAACATACAGTACAGTGCTACGGTGTGGGTAACAGTGTCGTTGGTGGCTTTTGTGTTATTTTAAAATTCTATTTAGGGGATTTTTTTTAAATAAATGTACCAATTTTAATGCATTAAAAATTCAGAGCTACATCTTACTTATGTGGAAAGACAACAATAACCCATGATGCAATGTGTACTATGAGATGTCTTACATTTGTTTTCCAGTTGAGCAGATATGTGCTTAATATTGTGTACTGTACCTGAAAGCGACAGTCTCTGTAAATCTCCAGCAATGATGTCAATGACTGAAATACCACTTTACAGCTGTTTTTAATGAAAACAAGTGTGGGTGTGTGTGTTGTAGGGAATGAGCTCAAGGTGTCTCGAAGCAGTTGAGTAGGAGTGAGTTTAAGTGTTTTGCATATGTTACATTAAAGGATCCCTGTGGTGTGGCAAATTGCACTTGCTGTCCCCAAGACTCTTAGTCACAGCTGGGGGCTGCATTAACACTGTGTTGCTAAATGCAGCCTTTGTCCTATCCTGGAAGTCAGGGTGAGATATCAGATTGTTGACACTCTTCCCATGCAAACCATTGTTGGCTGTTGTCCGCAACCGAGTAAATTAGAATATGTTTCCCGTCCAGTATCTTGCAGAAGATTTTCAAAATATCATCTGGTGTTGTGCGCGCACAGAGCAGGGTTACAGCTTCAAACGAATAAACACTTCTTACTTTGACTTCTGTCCTGATAAATCTTTACTCAGGGTTCTAACCACAAGAGGGCAGGCGAGGGGAGGACTGATGCAACATAACTGGTTCACTTGACAAGCAGTCTTTAGTCCACCCCTCTGACAGGAGCTGTGGTAACGCACTGAATACAGAAAAATATTTTCACTGTCTGGTTTAATATGGCCCAATTGCAGTAAGTTTTCAAATATCTCCTACTTCTCAACACATATTTCCTCCCCTCTCACATTTTGGTTTGTCACTTATTAGAAATGCTTATTTTTGATGTTAGGTAGGCTACATTAAATCTAATAAACACATATTAATAATAATTATGGAACATTAGATAATAGGTACCAAAAAGTAATCCTTGACATGAATAGTATCAGGTAAAAACAACTTTTCTTTCCATCCTATGTTTGTCATGGTGTGGGCGGTTAGATATCTAGAAACAGGGTGAATGACCTCTATATCTTGGGCAATGGTAGCTTTAGCATTACAAACAGGCCTTGAAACTCAGATGGTCAACTCAACACCTACGCTCCAAATGACATACACAGTCTTAACGTGAGATTGCGGTGTGCAGGCCTATTTCAATCTCAGCACCCCAAACGTGTCAAGCACTGTATGTTTCAGTTTGTGAAGGAGCTGCAATTTGTATACCCATGAAGTTTTGATATTAAAATTTGTGTCAACTCATCCTCTTTCATTTATGATGGTGGTAGATGTTACAACTGTGTTGATGAACATGGGGTGGTGATGGTACAGTGGATAAGACGCATGCCTTTGGTGTGAAAGACCTGGGTTCAATTCCCCCTGCGACATGTAAACAAAAGTGTCTCCTAATTACTGCAGAGGCATGCGACCTCTGACATATGTGGCAATTGTAAGTCACTTTGGATAAAAGCATCAGCTAAATCAGTAAACCCAGCATGGGAAGCTTGTCCCCTGTCCCAGCCCTGTCCCTTTCATGAAACTTCATTTGAAATTGAGAAAAGCGATGCAACCAAGTTCATGTGTGCACCAGTAACTGATGGGTTAGATACCTTGCTTAAAAATCATAGTGGAAAAAGCATTAAAATAATGAATGTAGAAGTCATAATACATTTAAAATACTTGTGCATTCGGAATTTTTGTAAAAGCATTTAGCAGTAAGTGTACTTACCTGCATGTTAGATTAAATTTTTGTAATGCATTATCGTGAATGAGCTTTTCCATTGTTTTACATGTGAAATATGAATCTGCATATATAATAATAATATGTCTGCATATTTATAGTTTGTATATCCAAAAGATAAATGTAGTGAAGTGAAGAAAGCTTATTTATCTGAAATGGAATAAAGTCTAAGTACCTCAAAATCCTCTTTTAACTCTACATAAAACTCTACCATGATTCATAATATTGCCTTTTCTTGCAGTGACCTTATTGACGCGACATCTAACAAAGATTTACACTAGATTGTGTGTATCTTTTTGATTGTTGATTTGTTATAGCATTTGCTGTTGCACCAGCCTTCAGAACTGTAGAGCTTCTGAACCAAGTAACATGTTCTTCTGATGTTGGCAGGCCCTAACATTTAACTGTGCACTTTAGTACACTGCATTATCTTTGGAACAGACTTAAGAGCAGTAAATGGCTACAGAGGCTCGTAAAAGGAGAAGATAATGTCCCCTATCACTAATCAGAACCTTCATTCTGCTCCTCCAATGATTTAGGTTATCTGAGTTCAGAGTGGATTTTCCTGCGTTGCTGTCAAGCTGTATAACCAACAGGGAGATGCAACCTACAGTGACACTCTGTGACCAGGGCTTTGGTCCAAATATCTGTATTAAAGCAGAAGCGACCTCAACAGATGTGACATTGCAAAACCATTTCAAGACAGTTAAGTAGACTTGGGTATAGCGATCTGAAATGGTGTGTGAAAAGAAAATGAGCAAGATCACCGCACTGTTGCTCACAGCTGAGATAACCTCCCCTGCTGGTTTGAGAACAGTGCTCCATCATGGAGGCAGCTGGAACAATGACGTGACCTCTGAACCTCAGCCAGGGCCTGATCAAATGGTGGATTTGCTGATTAAATATTTATCAGCTCCAGGCAATTACCCCACATCTGTCTGGCTGTTTGATGGTCACTGTAAAACTGGTTGTAGATCATGGACAAAGAAGTTCCTGTTTATTAGTAGCAATAAATCCCATCATATTTGTTTAGCTAGAAATCAGCTGGCCTTATGTAACTGTTGATGCTAAAAAAAATACACCAACTTCTTACTTTAAACACATTATAGTCTCTGTTTAGCAATGATATTGTCTTAAATTAAACCCAGATTATGTTTGCAATCCAGCTGGATCTTTGACCCAGTACCAAAGGCCTACCTTTGTGATTTTGCCCAAAATAGTTGTCTGCCAGGAATTTCCTTAATTATGTTTGAAAATGTCCCTAAATTTAATATTCCACATGATAAACATTTTTTGCTCCATTTTAAATGTTTTTGTCATAATAATTTAGTGTTCAGATGCCTTTAGTATTCCTAAAATGCAACCTGAGCAATTTTCTAGTCAGCTGATGTTCCGAGTTTGTATTGATAATGGCAGTAATGTCGATAGATGGCTCCTTCTTGATGCTTAATCAGCGTGGTGCAAGCAGTCTCAAAGGTTGCTGGTCCAGATAAGAGTCATTCTTCTGACAAAGCCTGTTTCACTCCTGGTCTCTGACGCTCTGAGCTCAGAGCAGGTGATACGCAGAACACTCTTATCGCACGGCCCAGGTCAAAAGCTCTAAAGACTACTGTACAATGACACCACAAGCTGGAGTAATGTGCTGTGTTCTGTTCAGCCTTTTATCCCTCTTGGTGTGCCTGCAACTGATGATTATTTTCATTGTTGATAATTTTTTTGATTGCTTGTTTAGTCTGAAAAATGCCCCTGACACTTTACCAGAGCCCAAGGTAGCATCTAGCAAGTTGCTTTAGTTCAGCCAACGGTTCAAAACTCTGGGTTTCCTTGCTTGGCTACTCTACTTTGCTTGGCTAAATAAGGCACTCCTCAGGCAGAAATTCAGATATACTACCGGTCAACTACAAAGCTTCTATTCAAATTTCGAAACGTCTGCTGTATTTTCGCTAATTGGTGTCAGACAAAGGGGTAGCGTCAATGCCTAGCAGGCATTGATGTGGCTCGCGGAGGTGCCAACTCTGTCACCCATCTGCCTTCATGGCCTCATTAAGCTCAGCTTGGCTCCTGTTTGTAAAAAAAGTGAATGAGTTTGGATTCAGCAGGTGAGATAAATGTAAACCCCACAGTGTGAAATGATAAAAAAAACTGAAAGACAAAGAAGGGTCAAATGTGATCTGCTTTTTAAAAATGCATAGAGCACTCGCTGCAGACAAACACTGGCACAAACAGGAAATTTGTTTCGTGGTTTACACCTCTGAAAAATAGAAACCACCACACTAATGCTATGTGTGACCGACCCATTTACATACTAGGGGAAATCAAAATATTAGAAACACTGTTCAACATGCCAGCTACATCCTTACAATTGATCATTTAGTTCAGTCAACTCCAATGTAATATTTATTGCAAGGCCATTCTCTCAGATTTCAAAATTGTAGAGGGGTTGCTATTTTTTCCTTATTGACTGCTGCAAGAGAACTGTGTACTGAGGATATCTAACCACATCAATATGTTTTATTCGCTGTGGTGAGCTTGAACAAGCTGAGAGTATGGTCTCATCCATACCCTTTCCTTCCCTTGTCTTTAATGTTGTATATATAATGTATGTTAGTGTACATAATTTGAGCTCTTGCTGTTGTATCTTGCCACATGTTGCATAAGATATGAACTGGACATGTTGCAATGACTCAGAGCTGTAACTGACAGTCCTAGAATTTCAAAGCAATGGTATTCAGAGAAAAGTGCATTGATTATATAGGCTACATGAACTATAACATCTAAGAAACACAGACCAGTCTCTTGCTTACAGCTGATTGCTACTGACCACTGATGGCAATGATTAACCTTGCACCCAATAACCTGGCACTATTATGCTAGCTTTTACTCTGCATCTATATAGTTGTGGTGTGATATATAGAAGGCAACGTTGTTCTTCTATCATGGTACACCTATCAGCCCATAGAGATGCTTGTGCAGAATTTTTCTACAGCACGTCAACACACAAAGGGTACAACACAGATTATGTCACCTTTTCGGTTTTAAGTAAAACCATTTAGTTACTGAAACAGAGCATGCTTTTTATGCACGTTTTTATAAACACTGTTTTCCTAATAAAGGAAAGGAATTGTTGTATTATTATATAGGAATAGTTGTATTATTCTCAATTATTTTATTATTCTTTTATAACTTGCCTTTGTTTATTCTGTATTTATATATTTCTACATTACTTTATGTCAACTGTTTGTTTGTCTACGTGTAGCACCTTATCTCCAAAGCAAATTCCTTGTGCGTGTAAAAAACTACTTGACAATAAAGCTCTTTCTGATTCTGATTCTGATCTAATCTATTGCAAATCTCAAAAGAATAGGCATTTATGTGAGGGCAATGCTTGTGTGACAGAAGACATTATAGTACCTATGATCTAAACACATACAGTATGTGGATAATAGGGGAGAACTGTCTATAATACTGTATGACCATTGCTATTCCTCATATTACATGAAGCCACGGTGACAAAGTCCACTGGTGATAGGACAACAAACAACAGCAAGGCACACCACTCTTTGACCTATTAATCATCGCACACACTCCAGCCACAAACTTTGTTATCCATAAACTGAGATAAGGCTGTCTTGATACTCTGTTCTCACTTCATTACTGCACCGTGTCGTGGTACTGTGTTGGTCTGTGTGGATGTGAGTGCATGCACATTTGTCATTCACTATTTAGTGAATGCAGATTGAATGTGATTACATTTCAGAGTGGATTGCAACAAGTCACTATCTTCTATTTGCTCTTGTTTGTGTCTCTTGGCAGCACTGTAAACAATGTGGCTTTCCTGTCCTACACACTCTTAGGTTATGTAGGGGAAATGTTAACAATTTGTATGTAGCCTTTTTAACTTCCATACCTATTTGCTTGTCTGCCATCTTATTGTCCTTCTTTCCACCAATTTTCTCTCCTTCCAGCTTACCTGACCCTCTACTTTTAGCTTGATATCATTAAAAAAAACCTAAATGTTCTGGTTTGTCACTCGCTCCCCTTTTCATCATTTTCACACTTCCATCCTAATTTAACAAGCTTCACGGCTCCGTCTTCACACAGAGGTCCCTTTTGTTTATGTCAGCCTTTCATGTCTTCTACACAACAAGAACGGTGTGGCCACATGACAAATGAGAAAGGTCCTTATCAAGCAGGGGGAAAATGCTTATAGCCTTTTGATGTAACAGAAGCATCATAATATCCTGTTGCCCTAAAAATGTGGTCAATTTAGAGGACACTAAGAAGTGTTTATACTTCTGTATAACTGTATGTTGGATGTATGATAATGTATAGTGATTCTGTGAGTGTGTGCTGAGTGTGTGCTGAGTGATCTCCTCCAAGCAGGTGACCATTGAACTCTCAATCCAGTTCCCTGCTGAGGGAGATGGCAGGGGGTGTGAGGTCCACCTCCACGGAGACACACAGTCCACACACCTCCACCAGCGCCCCTCCTCCCCACATGAACTCATCCCTCACCCGGCGCTATAAAAAGTCTGCTCTTGTTGAAGTTGTTCAGTCTCGTCAAGAACTCCACCAGGTAAGACAAGCAACTGCTATGGCTCTAACTGGGACTTGGGCTGTAGAAGTGGGGGTCCAAAAAAACAGTGGGGAACTTTTTTGTCTGCGACCGAGCTTTCTGCAAACTGTTAACTTTGATGAAGTTGTGAACTGGTGCCTAAAATAAGTTTCTCTAGAAGGAAGGGACTAACCTTTTGGTTATTTTTTAGCAGTTATATTCATTTCAAGCAGATGAAGAAATCCCTAAATTTAAGTGCTTCTGGATTGAGACTGTCTTTGAGATCAGAGAGATGACCTGCTAATTCTGTGACTGTGACCTACTGCAAAGCCTGGATCAGGATTACGCTGTGGTCCAGAGCTAATCTGAATTAGCTGTCTCTCTAATTTGTAGCCATCCCTAATCTACCCAGATTACAGTTTCTTTTAATAGGCAGCCATAGGAGTGTGTAACCTTTAACGGTGTGTTAAAGCATTCTTACTTTTAAGCCTGTTCATCTGGCCTACACATTGCTTTAGGTTGGGGATTTATGTTTAATTGGACTAATGGGTTTCTATTTTGAAATTATTTTATTCTATGTGTAATTTGAACATGTTGTATTAAAACTCCTTTAACAGTGATACTGTGAGTGTGACGTGTGCACTGAATCATTAACCGTGCACATTTTTTTGCAATTTTTTTTTTTTACTCTAGACCACCATCATGAAATTCGTGGCTCTCGCTCTTGCCCTTCTGGCTGTCGGTGAGTCCTGAATGTGCCATTCCTTACTTAAGGGAAACACTATGCCTGAATGTACAGCCTAATTTAGTCAGTGGATCAATTTTACATGACATTTAAACTGTTGCTTGAACCCCCCTCTGTCCCTTTCACTCTCTTTCTGCTCATTTCTCCTCCCCACCTTTCCTTTCCTCTTCAGGCTCTCACGCCGCTTTTCTCCAGGCTGATGCACCCTCCCAGCTGGACCAAATCAGGTCTGCTGTCGATCTCTACCTGACTCAGGTGAAGGACGGTGCCACCAAAGCCCTGGACAACCTCGATGGAGCTGAGTACAGTGCAATCAAGTAAGACCATGTCATTCCCCCAGTCAGGCCCACTTTCAGTCACTGATACTAATCACTGGCTTGTTCACCATTTTCTAGTCACCATTTACTCGTTGATGTGTTTATTGAACTTTCGCTAAAATGGTTTTGCTCCCCCATCTCTGTTCTCTCCCAGGACCACCCTAACTGAGCGCATTGACCAACTGTACACTCAGATCAAGGAACTGCAGAAGACTGTCTCTCCCATCACTGACAACGTCGTCGCCACCATCTCTGACGCCACCGCTGACTTCCGTACCGCTGTCACAGAGGATATCGAGGCCCTGAAAGCCAAGTATGAGCCCGAACGTGCCAAGCTGAGGGAGGTCATTGAAAAACACATTGCTGACTACCGCGAGCAGATTGAGCCCATCGTCACAGAGTACCAAACCAAGCACGCCGCTGAGATGGAAAGTCTGAAGGCCAAGGTGGAGCCCTTGTGGAGCAGCTGAAGGCCAAGGTAGCTGTCAACGTGGAGGAGACCAAGACCGCCATGATGCCCATTGTGGAGGGTGTGCGTGAGAAGCTCTCTGAGCGTCTGGAGAATCTGAAGACACTGGCTGCTCCCTACGTCGAGGAATACAAGGACAAGCTGACACAGTCCTACAACCAGGCGCAGACCATCAACATGGAAGAGCTCACTGCCCTGCAGGAGAAGATTGCACCTTTAGCTGCTGACATCAAGGATAAGTTCCATGCTATCTTCGAGGCCATCGCTGCTACCGTCACCAAGAGCTAAATCCTCTCCACCCTGTCCCTGTAATTAACCTCCCCTACCTGTCCGTCCTAGATCCATTCCACCTTTCTCTCCATTCCTTCCTTCCTCACATGTGCGTAAACACCACCTCCCAAAAAGAAGCCAATGCCTAAGTGATGCCCTTCTTTGCAACAAAATGGCGGGACTCTTGCTCTCTCTCTCCCATGCAAACACCTTACTTCATGCACACATGCTCAAGCACATGCAAGCAAAGACATACACAGACACGTACATACTCAGCACACACATGCTTTACTCTTTGCATGCCATGGCCAACTGCTTACATTTTGTGTAGAGATTGTTTGTGAATTACCACAAGTGCCTGAACCTCTGTCTAATGATGCTTGTCTGATGAAAAACTGTGCTTTGACGAATTACAGCTCAATAAACATCTGACTGTTTATACTACTTTGCTCTCTGACTCTGCTTTGCTCGTGGCTCTGATAAAACTTGAACAGTTGTATATGTTGGTTCGGAATTGGAATGTTGAAATTTTCTATAATAAAACCAAATATCGTGATAACAATCTCTAACACACTGCAATTAATGTTGTTATAACTTCCATGTAATATGCATGTCCCACCTAAAGCCTACATTACAAAATTTATTATTTTATCTAAACTATTAAAATATATAATGCAGGCTAATCACGAAAAAATCCTTCCAGGAATATAAAAATACACATTTAGCTTTATTTGTGTGTCTTGGACCTCAGTGAACCTTTAAGGTCGTATCACACAGACAGCATGTTGAGGGGGTCATCATTGATCATAAGGTCCATTGGAAAAGAACAATATTAATACAATCACTTCTACTTAAGAGAGACATCCAATAACAACAATAACAATAAGATATTTGTGCCTGTGGTCCTGAAAGCTGTGATTAATGAGCTGATCGGGGGTGTGAACTGGCCTATTGACAAACTTAGGTCTTGTTGTGCTTTATTGGGGAAAAGTCTGCTTTTCTGCTTTGCGTCCCTCAGGCTGGAACCTTTCAACACTGTCCCATCATAGAGCCACATGAGGCAACACACACACACACACACACACACACACACACACACATCACAACCATACCACTAAACACTTCCACTCACATTTGAAATCAACTTTGATTTAGCAAGAGCATGTCATATCATGTCATCTGTTACTTTGAGTGTTATGAGAGACACTTGAACGGAAATGAGTCCAGGACTTTATCAATGTATCCCCGATGCAGTCTGATGTATTTTATTTTTTATTATTATATCTATTTTGCAATTAAACCCAACCACAAATATCGACATACATCAGTTGTAGGGAATAAGTGACTCTCTAATTAGTATGGTGTTGAAACTCTGCTCCAAGAAAATAGTCAATGAATAATATAAGCAGTTTGTTGCTGTCTTCATCTGTCCACACCCAGTAACACTCAGCTGATTAGGATGTTATTAATGTCCTACTGGTTGGTCAAGGCAAGCTCCACTTAAAGCTTTAGGCTATGGGAAATAATAGGAGATGCAAGCAGGGATTTCTAGACGCCCCCAAAATGTTGTGTGTGTGTGTGTGTGTGCACGAACATTTCTGTATTAACAATTCTTGGGACATGCATGCAGCTGTGATTAGTGCATGTCAGTAGCACTGTGAGTATTGTAATGGATGAGGCAGGCATGGAGGTCCCCAGTGAGAGTCTCATGGTGTATAAAACCAGCTTTTTCCTGGATGCAAACAGTCACTCGTAATGCTTGGATCTACCACTGCACGTGGCACGGGACTGGGCTAAAGATTATTGCCTTCAGTTTTATGTTATAGTCTATGCATAGCAAAGTTGTGGGTTTGGTTTTCCACAGATCTTGGTGTAATAACAGGAGTTGCTACTTGTGGTCAGACGTGGAAGAACACATTAGAGTGACCAGAAATATCAAAGGAAGAAACAAACCTGGAAAATTCATTCATATTATTTACCTTGCAGATCTTCTAACTATGGATGGTAAGTGTTTGTTTTAGGAAACTATCTGAGCTCAGTGGATAAAATATACATTCATGTGGGAATGATTAGACACAAAATCTGTGATCCAAATGTAATCAAAAGTTCACCACACATCTTTCCCCTCCTCTCCTCTCCTTAGGTCCTCAGCTGTCTCAGAGCTGTGAACTATCTCTACCCTGCTGTGCAGACGGGGGGCCACTGTCGAGCGCCAAGGCCCCCCAAGTCAGTGGGGTCAGAGTTCAGCTGGAGATGCATGCACTTTGGCAGCAGTTTGACCAGCTGGGCACAGAGATGATTGTTACCAAAGCTGGGAGGTAACAATAACACTCATATTATGTTCCTCGATACCTTGCCTCGCACTCTATTTTTCCTTCTCTTTTTCTGATGTCTCTTAATGCATTATGTTTATTTACATGTCCACAAATTGCAGGAGGATGTTTCCAACATTCCAGGTGCAAATCTCAGGGATGGATCCTGCTGCTGAATATGTCTTGCTCATGGACTTTATCCCTGTTGACGATAAAAGATACAGGTTAGGCACACATACAGAGGGTGGTGTGCAGTGCTTAGTCTGTAGTGTGTAACAAAGATTGATACTTTTATTTTACTAACTTTATTTAAGTCCATCCATTGCCCACTTACAGATCTGTGCTAATTGCCCCTCTGCAAGCTTCATATTACCTTAGAAATTTGAAACATGTGTGTGCATTTCAGATATGCGTTCCACAGCTCATCCTGGCTGGTGGCAGGGCGAGCGGATGTTATTGCCCCAAGCAGGATGCATTTCCACCCAGACTCACCTGCCTGTGGAGCCCAGTGGATGAAGCAGACTGTTTCTTTCGATACTCTCAAGCTCACCAACAACCTGCTGGATGACAACGGACATGTCAGTCAATGCCTTTGATGTAACCTCTACATGCTTTTAATTTTGGGAACAAAATGTTTTGACTTATTTCCATTTCATCATGAAAGAAATTTCTCTTCTTTGACTTGCTTATCGTGTGTTTTCTCCTACTTCCTCCTTTCCAGATGATACTGAACTCCATGCATCGCTACCAGCCACGCTTCCATGTGGTGTATGTGGATCCAACTCCCAACAGTCACTTAAACGCATACAGGAACTTCTGCTCTTTTTCCTTCCCCGAGACACGCTTTATGGCCGTCACTGCCTATCAGAACCACCGGGTAGGAAACCCATCAGACATCTGTTTGACACACTTGTATCAAGCAGGTGCCTGACAGCTTTCTGCTAATTACAGAAACATTTCATTGTGCATACCTGACAGAATTAATATAAGATTAGGGAGCAACTTCTTGGCTTTTAATTGTATTTATTTGAACCTTCCTCGCCTTCTCTCTCAGATCACCCAGCTAAAAATTGCAAGCAACCCGTTTGCTAAAGGCTTCAGGACTACAGACCCCCAGGACCAGTGAGTACAGTTTCCTGGAAAGGCCTGTTGAAATCACGACTGGATCACAGTGTATCTTTATGGCTGTTATCAGCTGGTACATAGTGATACGGCAGCAGTCCCGATGATAGCTAATCTTTGACCTTTGTATGCAAAGGAGGTTCACACGTGGCAGGCTGTTGGCCATGTATGGTAAAATTGTGAGGGACATGATTATGGTGATGTATAGGAATGTGCATATATATATGTGTGTGTGTATATGGCCATGTATCACTCTGTCTACCTTGCTTGTGTGACTATACACTGTCTGTACAGTTCTGTGTGCGCTGAATACTTTAGTGTGTGTGTGTATGTGTGTGTAGGGTGGGTAACTCCGGACCCTTGGCACTGTGGTGTCCACCAGAGGGCAGAGCTGAGCCCCTCATCATCAAACCTGGAGCACAGAGAAGCTGGGGCTCAAAGACTTCAACCAGTGAGCATCTCTCTGTGTTTTACAAAGATATAACAACTTTGGTGTAAGTGCTGATCAAAACCCATCCGACTATATTCTCCTCGCCCCTCAGGACAGGAGGACCCAGCCCCGTTGTTGGCGGAGCAGTGTGGACTGTTCCACCCATGTAAAGACTCTGTGGGACTCACCATGGAGAGGAAAGATGGGGACAGTGTATTAGAACCGGCTTCCTTCCTCGCTATTCCCTCCTACTGGGACTGGCCAGGATCATCTCAAGAGAGAGGCAATCTGTCACAGGGGAAGAGAAGCAAACTGACTGAGCTTTGAATTAAATTTGACCTACAGCAAAGCACTCATTTAATACCATACAACTTTAATGTGTGTTTTATAATAAATCTATATGAGAGGCCTTTTAGGGTGAAAACAGTGAAATACAGACACACACACACCAACAATGTGCACGCACACACACACACACACTGAAACCAGGCACACACACACACACACACAAAATGTTCACACCACACCAACTTCACACAGAGTAGGATACAGGCTACTTGTGTGTGTGTATCTAAGTGTGTGCGTGTGAAGTTATTTCAGTGTGTCCAGAAGTTGTTGCATTGTAACAGGAAGTCACTGATGCAGCTAACTAAATATCCATGGTCAAAATACATGTATAATGAGTATAATAAAGTCAGCAAATCATTGCATATTGTAGATCATAAAGCAAAGTGTTGTAGGTTTCATGTGAATAAGAAGACGTAGAGATGAAGTTTATAAAATATCTGCAGGTGAGGAGCAAAAATTGAATGTGACATGCAATAAATATCTCTCCCCGTAGGTTTAGGGATGTTGAACTAAATATTGTTCCTAAATCTGTGACCAAATGATTAATTGTTCATATAACGCTTAGATACAGTGCAAGTAATATCACTCGAACTCAAATCCACGTTTCATCATGTTCGCTATGCTTTTATTTTGAAAGTTAGGACAGGAATCTAAGACTTCTTGTTACACTACAACAGCTTCCAGGCACACTGAAATAATTTTACACACACACACACAGACACAGACACACACACACACACACACTCAGATAGGCCCGTAAGTCAGTGTTTTCACTGTGTGTTTAAGCATACATAGTCAGTGGTGTGTGACCGTTTTCAGTGCGTGTACGCACATTGTCAGTGTGTGTGTCTGTTTTTCAATTGTTTTCACCCTAAACGGCTTTTCATAAAAGAATTTACAGACGCATGCAAGTGTTCCATCAAAACCACAATAGAGTAATATGATAGAGGTACTGAAATGACACCAGCACCACAGAGTTCAGTAAAGCACTAGATTATACTAACACCACCGTGATATCCCCACAAACTCACAGCTGAGAACAACAAACACACGATAGTAAGTCTAGTAATATTATTTAAAAAATCATGTGGTTATTTCTTGTTATAACATTTGTGCAACTGCAATGCAGCCATCTGTTTTCTGAGATAATAAAATGATGTTCAGAAATCTTGGTCTCTGATTTTTCTATCTATAATAAGTGTTTAAAAGTGTTCTGCATGAACCTGAACAGGCAGCTGCAGTGCCTCAAATGCAAATGCTATATGGTAATATAAACCTGTGGGAAAGCAATCACGGTGAAAACGTCATTACCCAGAAGGCTGAGTGTCCCAGGGTTATTTAGTGAAGAAGCAAAGAGAGCCATGAGGCCAGTGCAATTTTGCCTTCAAACTAAAATACTTCATATGTGCTGTGCATCTGTAACCAGAATCATGTAAAACAAGAAGCTAAATGTATCTTCAATTAATCCACATTTAGGTTTCCTTTAAAAACAGCTCCAAACTACATCATCATGATCATATATAACCTCTCTGAGTTTGTATGTATTGAGGCCTACTGCACTGCCTTGTGTTATACTACAGCTGTTATGTCCTCTGACTGTAAATAACTAGCGCTACCAAATGTGGGCAGCTCATTGTGGTAAAGCCAATTTCTATTACAGTTTTTAATAGTCACTACTGGAGTGGTTGCATTAAATAACCCTGCATCATGTAAGCCTCCTATTGCCTGATGAAACATACTGTATTTCTTTACATAAATCAAGGGCATCACTTTGTGTTGAAAAGTGGTGGGGACATAAGGGCTCAGATATGGGGCATGATGTATATGAAATATATAAGCGGGGGTCTGGGGGTCACCCCCATAAAATATTGAGCATTAAACACTTAATTTCCTGCATTCTGGAGACATTTTCTGCTCCAATTTATGGTGAAAATGTGTTTATTTATATAAAGGGAAACAAAAATTCAGCTGGCAGGTGATAATTCATATCAATATAATGCAGTAATAAGCATTTGTTTAGCTTAAGTTACTTTTTTGGGCACATTTGTGACTTCTAAATTAAATTTTCATTGCATGTTTTCTTGTTGTTCAAATAACCTATCTCAAAGCATTTTATTTGTTAACATTTCTTGGTACAAGCTATTTTCCAGAACATTTTTAACAAAAGCTTTCAAAAAGTGGTGGGGACAAAATCAGCCATTTCAAAATGTGGTGGGGACATGTCATGTAAATGACACCTATGGCATTAATAAATATGAATATGAAAGTAGGGGTTCCACTAAAGGTAAACTATACCTTCATGTTCCAGATTGGTTTGGCAGTTCACCTCTACCTGGGGTGCTATGCTTCTTGCTCAGTCGGGGTATTATTGCCGTCTTATTTAGAAAAAGCGTACAGGAAGTCGTGTGGTTTTTCTATTTTAACTTGACAGTGGTGCTGCTCGCGCGCTCTCAGCTCTGAGGGATGCAGCGGGGTGGATGGAGGAGGAGGAGGAGGAGGTGAAAGACTGGAAGGCGGATAACAGCATGAACGGGTCTGGACAGGGGAAGGATGCGGAATACGGTAGCCCGCCGACCAGCCTGCCTTCCGATGGTTTCAGTCGTTTGACGTGAGGATGTGCGGAGAAAACGAGACAGGCCTGCGGTTTGTTGATACACCGAGCACGGAGGAAGAGCCTGTAATTCACCCGTCGCCTCAAATTATCTGTGACACCGAGGGTCGCTTGGTTTAATTGTGTAGGTGATTAGATTTCCAGCGTAGGTTTTTTTTTTACAAGGCTACTTTGTCGCTTTTTATTAGCCTAACGTCGAGAAAACCAGAGTATAAGTTAACACAGACCCGCTTCATATTTTCTACTGCCATCATGGTTTTAGCCGTCACTTTAGCATCATCGCCACCTGATCTCTCCCCCTGTGCCGCTGCAGACTGGATGTCAAATTGAACGGAGCGCCGTCAAGTCAAACCCAAACACACCAAAAACACGAGTTTACCGAGTTTCAACATGGAGGCGTCGACGTTACAGCCTTGCTGGTTGACATGTCTGTTTATATGGACCTCGTTGTGTCTGCTCAGCAGCGGTCAATCCGCGCCGGGCTCCTCGGGCCTTCCTCTAGCCATCCGCGTGCCACTGCGGCAAGGAGCTCGCGCCGAACAGACACCGCCACTGCCACCTGCCGCCACCGCGAACCGCGAGCGCGGCAACACGGCGAAGCACGCCGCGCGCAGGCGGAGAGGAGCGGCAGCGGGCGGTATCAGCTTCGTGGACATGATTGATAACCTGCGTGGGAAGTCCGGTCAGGGGTACTACGTGGAGATGGCCGTGGGCTCTCCTCCGCAGAAGGTAAAGGTTTTATTTAGCCTACAAGGCGTGAGATTAAGATGATGTCTAAGCACTCCTGAATGTAGGCTACAGCCTATATAAATATATTCATGCATGTTTGAGATCTATCGTAACAAACGAATTAAAACCAGGTATACAAATTAATAAATATTTCCTAATGTCATTCAGTGTGACTGGTCAGTAATTTTCTTTGCAACTCTGTATAGAGTCTGGGTCTTCTTGCAAAATGTGATTTTCATCTTTGGTCTCCCTTTAGCTGTCTCTCTCTCAAATTTAATTTGATCTGCTTCATTGGTCTTGACCTGGTATTTAGTGTTGCATTAAATACCAGGTACACTTAACATTATGTGGTACCTCCTCAAAATAATCTAAAATCCACTGTTCTCTATTTATATAACAGTATAAAAAGTGGAAAAAAAAAACATTAAAGACCTACCATTTTACATTTGTTACACTTTTACCTCAGTGTAACTGTGTCTACACGTGTCTCTCACTTGGTCTAGTTTTGACCATAAAAACAACAAATTTAACTAATCTTTACTGTAAACAGCGCACACACACACACACACACACACACACACACACACAGGTCTACATTATAATACTATAGTAGATACTATTCAACTCAATGAGAGCTGACATCATTATAAACACCTTGATGACACATTTAAAGTGTGTTAATGTCCTCCATCCTTCCCTAATGTAGATTTCTGCAACTGAATACGGAATGCAAAATTAAAGTCAGCGGACAAAAAAGTACTTCAAATATACTGTTGATGGCCCTGCAGGGACAGATGGCCTGTGTGTGTGTGTGTGTGTGTGTGTGTGTGTGTGTGTGTGTGTGTGTGTGTGTGTGTGAAAGAAAGTTAGGGGAAAGGCCTGAATGATACAGACACATAATGGAGCCATTAATTCTGCAGAGTGAGGAGTGCCAGCTGGGTGCAGCTGCGGTGGACAGGCTGGCACACAGAGGGCGACGGATAGCGGCAGGGGGAGAAAGTGATGAGCTGGTAGAAGAGGAGAAGGAGGAGCGGGAGAAGGTGATAGAGGGAGGGAAAAAGAGAAATAAATAAGGAATGAGAGAGAGAGGTGCAGAGGCACAAGGAGCGAATGAGAACGAGAGAAGGAGTGAGAGAGGGAGGGAGTTTGAGAGAAAAAGAGAGAGACTGAAACCAAGTGTGTTTGCTAAAAGGGTGAACAAAAGGAGAGAAGGAGACAAGAGGGTGATGATGAGGAGGACATGGGGGGGCATCAGACGAGATGCCACTGAGAGAAGCAGATGTTTTCTATATCAGAGTGAGCTGCCTGGTTGGGGCATTATGGTGGCTACAGTGGCTACCGTCGGTCAGTTGTGGCCAATCAGACAACACAGGGTTTTGGTGGGTAATCCTATATTATATGAGACAATGCTGTTTTTTTCTCTTCTTTTTAGAAACACATAAATATTATCCCTAACATGTGTTATGTGCAAGACCTCAAGAAGATAACATGACATAATGCAGTTTTTGTAATTAAGTAGTTTTTTGTTGTTATATTGTTAAAAATAGTACTTTGAACCATTGGGTCAGCTGATTGCTGTAATTTGTGGAGGATTTGCTGCGTTCCAAAAACGCGTGTTGCCTCCATTTCTTTTTTTAATTGTCATTTATTGGCTGTTAAATAATAAACGGTGATTCCGACCTATCTGCAATTAGTAGGAGTAACCACAAGCTATTATTTAAAGGTGCAGTAAACGATTCTGGAGAGATCCAACACCATGCCAGAAATCACGATATAGAGTGAACAACCACACAGCAAGTAATGTAACTAACATTAGCTAAGTTGTGGGTTAGCAAGCTGATGCTAGCAAAGACGAGACGGTAACGTTACCAGAGCCAGCACACCAGCTCCACTCACAGCTCTACTATAGCCAACATCACAACGACGGTATGTCTTGGCAGCTGAATGTCTGTGGGCGAGTAATTTAACATTACTTGATGCACGGGCAGAAAGTAGGGCTGAACGATTTGGGGGGGGAATCCAATTGCGATTTTTCTGCCACATATTGCGATTTACGATTCGATTTGCAATTTTTTATTTTATTTTTTGAAGTTCAATATTCACTGCCAGACTAGCACAGAGCAGATGAACCAGGCAGGAAGTCAGACACAGAACGGCATAGAGAATCCGGTTGATTTCCAATATAAAATACCCTTTGCACGCCCGATCGTACATCAACAACACAGATAAAACAAGACAAAAAAAGAAATAATTTAACTATGTAGCCTACTTAACCATGGTAGAAGCACAAAAAGCAAGGACAACTGAACAAATAAGCAAAATCTGAACAAGTCAGCAAAATCCGACAGGTAAAATGCTCTTATTCTGAAATGCTCCATGTGGATATGTAACGTTAGCCTGCACAGAGCGAAACGGGTTCACAGACAGCTGTTATCAGTAGTTGAAGCACACAAAATGACAAATTAACATGTTAACGTGTAGGCTAAACGCTTCATTATCCCTCAGTTTCATTTGTTGTTGCAAAATGTACACGCCCCATGCCTGCTGTGATTGGTGAGTAGGACCATAACAGAAGGCGCATGGAACTTTTGATTGGCGAGCATATCTGTGACACAAGGATGACAACGGAATTAATTTTAAAACAGGTCAGATGTGCTGTGTAATTACCTAAATTTTAATTGTTGTCTTCACGATTAATCGTGTTCTTTCAAATTGCAATTTTGATTTGAAAAGGATGAAAAGGAAACCATTTTGTTTGTTTGCCATTTACAGAGCCAGTGTAGACTATTTTAGATTAGAATCACTTACTCCACCTTTCAAATTCGATACCAGAGTTTTGATACAGCTATTAAACCAATGCGGTTTTTAAACTCCTTACTTTGAGAAATATAAACATTTTCCCACAAAGTTAAAGTTCTCAAATGCAAAGTGGTGTCTGAACACAATGCATGGTTTTGCAGGCTCCAGCCTCCTCTTGCTGAATGCTGGGCCTATGAACAGACTGCAAGTCAGTCCAGTTTAAACCTGTATGATGCTCAGGGCATTTTCGTCCCAGCTGTACATCCTCTTTTTGTAATGGATGCGCATGTCATAAAGTCCTTATGGGTCAGAGGGTGTCTCTGATAACTGCACTGTATATGGGAGCTCCATGAACTCTTAACTAAAGATTTTAATTTTAAGAATCAGGTGGTTACCACATTAATTTAGTTATCTACCATTTTGGAGCTCATGTCCAGGATTTTATTCAGTGGATATCAAAGGTTTAATTTCTTTATTTCCCTTAGGCCTGAAATAAAAACATATAATCTTTTTTTTTCTTTAGTGACATTTAATGATATTTTAAGCCCCAAAAATAAAGGTGAAAACAAAGCGGCTCCTTATGTCTGACAGCATATTTAAAGCCTATGAAAACTTGGTTTCCCGTCTTACCTATTTCTGACTAACTAACTCATACACTAACCAGCAATCAAAAATATCCATATGTATTATTTATTAAGAGATTAACACTCAAAAACTCAACTGCTCTGTCGGGACTGTGTGGGTGTGGTTTGATTAGATTTGAGCAACAATGCTGGCAACATCAGTCACAACTTTTCTCACACGTGGATTTGAATATTGCTCAGTTGCCGTCAGTGCATGGCAGCATGTGACGTCACTTGTTTTTCAACTGAGACCTGCCCACAATTCTGTGAAAAAAGCAAGGACAAGAACACAAATCTCTTACTGACGTTTAGCAACCAAAACTGTTACTGTTGTACTTTAGTAAAAGATGTGCTCATGTAGGGTGCCATTGCTCAAGGTATAAAGCTAATTAGGAAAATAAGTTGTCTGGGCCTTTAAAAGGGCAAAAGACAATAGACAACAGGCATTACAAAAGAATTAGACCATAACAAAGGCTGTGAGGATTTCTAGTAATAAATACTTTATTACTTAGGAGTTCAGAAAAAGCCTTAAGATGATGATACACAGAGCAACTTTTAGAACAATCGTGCAGGGCAATGTTGCCGTCAATGGTAATGAGTAAAGATTACTACCGTAATGCCCCCACCACTCTGCCACCTGCCCCGCACCACCGCTATCTGTTCAAAACATAGTCGGACTTGCCACCAGCAAGATTGCCCAGCAACATTGCTCAAAAAGTTGCCCTGTGTATCATCAGCTTTACTCTTGAAATAACAAGCACACTGATGCTCAGGGACTTCGGGGAAAGCAGAAAAGTGCTGGCCCTGGGTCAGTTAAAATGACCAGTCAGGTTATCCAAATCCATAACCACACTAGCCAACTTCAACTTAATGAACTTTAAGATATCTAGAATCAAATTATCTGAATATATTTAAAGCTTTAAAAGCCCTTGCAAGCTTTATATTAATAAATGAATGAGCCTGTACATGAAATGAATTTAAAGTGGCACTGTGATTCAGTGGTTCAGCAAAGGTGAATTGTCTTGAAGTCAAACGATAATGATAGCAGAAGTGATAAAAATGCATTTAACTTGAGAGGCTTGGTAGATTTATAGTAACTTTCAGATACTTTGTGGGCTATTGTGGTAGGTGATTTCTCCTGGATAGAGAGGAGGGGGAAGGGCAAATATAATGGCAGGAACAGAGAGGCACTCTGCCAGGGAGGACAGGAAGACAGAGAGAGAGAGAGAGAGAGAGGAGGGAAAGACGTGTCAGGATGCAGCCTTTAGTGTGTGTGAGTGTTTGTGTTTGAAAGAAACAGATCTATCCTGAGCAGTCACCAACTCTCTGGCCAAGAGAGGAAGACTGGAAGAGTGTGTACAGTTGTGTTTGCAGAGACAGTGCATGCAGACATAGATGTACTGTATGTGTGCGATAGAAAAAAGTGAGGTGGACAGAGTCAGTATTTATTCTGGGCTTTCAGACCAAGCCCTTGAGACAGTAGCCCTTCTCTGGATATTTTAAGAGCCAATCCATTATTGAACAGCTTGTTGTGGCTCTGTGGCTGCCTGTCTCTTTGGGTCTGTGCCACACTGTCTATCTATATTCTCCAGCAAGGAGTTGTTCTTTCTCCTTATTTGCAAATCAGTAAAATAGTACACTTTCAGTGTATGCTTATACTTCACTGTAACAAAGGAACATTTAATTGTAAATTAAAAGAACAGCAGTTTTATTTCTGTG
Organism: Micropterus salmoides; assembly: GCF_014851395.1. Lineage (NCBI taxonomy): Eukaryota > Metazoa > Chordata > Actinopteri > Centrarchiformes > Centrarchidae > Micropterus > Micropterus salmoides. The sequence continues at coordinate 11,700,522 of NW_024042261.1, read as the reverse complement.
TAAAGTATCATTTATAATGTATAACATGATACATATACAGGAAGTATTATATAGTCTGTCTTCCATTGCCATCTGCCATTGTGCTCCATTCACACATTCACTAACTGTTTTGACTGATTGCGCAAAATATGATACTGAGCTAGAGATGCAGACAGAAGAAGGAGACAGTGGGAGAGAGAGGGAGTAGAACGGGCAAGCTGAGAGGAGTGGGGGCTTGGAGTGGAGACAGAGAGGGCACAGAGAAGGACATTAAGGGCAACAGGAAACAGCACAGGACACCATAAGGAAAGAGAAATGGATACAGAGCTTGACTGTGAGACGAAAAATCAAAATCTGTGACAAATGAGGCTGACTGCATTCTGTAATAGAGACATTTAGCTAAAGAAATAGCCTGTAAGACCATTAGGAGTAAAAACAAAAAAGATATCAAATGCTGACATGAAAAACCCTGCACAGAAATCTGTTTTAAGAATGGGTATGTCTGTCTCCACCGTAGCAAAGATAAAGATTAATTTGCCCTTCAAAGATTGAACATAATCAATTTCAGAGTGTAACCCAAGTTTCAGTTTTACAAATCTATTGATTTTTGCAAAATGCTATTTAATCAATCTCTCTCTCTCTCTCTCAGTTGAACATCCTGGTGGATACAGGAAGCAGTAACTTTGCTGTCGGAGCAGCTGCTCATCCCTTCCTGCGCAGATACTACCATCGTTCACTGTGAGTAGAAACAATTCTGTTTTTCTTCCCTGGATTATGTTTTTGGGAAAGTTAAAAAAAAGATTTTGCTTACTCGAATGCAGCTTGCTAATAACCGCTATGGCAGATTCACTTTCTGTGTACTACCATGATTTAGCATGCAATACTTGTTGACTTTTTTGCAATGACTTTTTTCTTTTTTCTTTCATTATTGAGGTACTATGTGATCTACGTCCTACTACAGTAGAGAGTATAAAACTGACTTAAATTAAGATTTATTTATTAGATTTATTCATATTCATCTTATGATCCCTGACTGGGAAGCATATTGTAATTGAAGCCTTTTCAATATTTTACTGTAATACCACTACAGTGGAACTCCTCCAGGAACCAACCCCCTCTTCTTTCTCCTCCACCTTTTCTCCCACTCTGATGTCTTACCATCCATTCACAGCTCCAGCTCATACCGTGACCAGGGTAGGAGCGTGTATGTTCCCTACACCCAGGGTCGCTGGGAGGGGGAGCTGGGCACAGACCTAGTTTCTGTTCCTCATGGCCCTAACGCCACCCTGCGCGCCAATATCGCTGCGATCATCCAGTCAGATCGCTTCTTCATCAACGGATCCAACTGGGAGGGAATCCTGGGACTGGCCTACGCCGATATAGCTCGGGTAAGAGCAGCGAATCGCTTGGTCTCTCAAAATTTGAATACAATTCTGATAAATGATCTCAATTTCAAGCTCCACAGTGGCACCTCAGTTGGCAAATCATTAGATGTCAATACCCAGAAATCATCTCTCTTATAATATCATTAAACTCATGGGCATGTATTTTTACATTAAATGACATCTTGCCTGCTGCATTATTGAGGGCCATAAAGTTATATTTGTGAATATGTATTTACAGTTGCATGGTGTGAAATAATTAAAATTATACAGTATATAAAGAAGAAAGAGGGAGATTGAGGAGAGGAGGAGGAGAGCGAAATATCACATTTTAGATCAATATTTAGCTGTAAGGGAAACAACGCTTCAGCAAATGATCAATGGACACACCATCGACGGCTGGTGGGGAAATGTACTATATAGTTACTCACTGCAAGTGTTAAAAGAAATATTACTTACAATTTCTCAGGAGAAGTAATTTGTTACACTCCATGCTTGTTACATCACTTTTCTCTGGCACCTGCAACACTGGAAGTTCCACTCGTTCCTGTGAACAATCAGGAAAGCCAAAGAGGCACATGTCTGATGTATTCTTGTGAGCGTTGAGTTCATTAAAAGACTGAGAATGTTCTGTTTTTGTCCTTTTATTAGCTTTCTGAATTCCTAATGTGTTATAACTATGATGACACTGGTTCTCGGGATGAATGTGGGATATATCTTTTGGATAATTGACATTGAACCTAACATTTGGAGGCCGTGATAAGAGAAGCAACACCATATTTTTTATTATTATTGTTGAAATTGTGATAGTAATCTACTATAATATTCACTTCTAGGAAAAGTATTAGCACTTTCACTGGGTAGGAGTTATGGGGAAAAGAGAGGCAGACTGAAAGATGATTTGACAACAGGTCGCTGATAGGTTAGGAAAAGAATGAGGTTTGTTTATTCTTCTGGAAATGAAAAGCTACTCTCTGTCTCTCTCCTCAGCCTGACGAGACATTGGAGCCTTTCTTTGACTCTCTGGTTCGCCAGACTCCTGTCCCAAACCTCTTCTCTCTCCAATTGTGCGGAGCTGGCTTCACCCAAAACTACTCCCTGGGCAGCGCTACTGTCGGCGGCAGCATGGTGAGACACACAAAAATAATCTAATATTATATTTGAAACCAGTACTGGATTTTCTTTTTCCCTCTGCTCTTAGATCATTGGAGGAGTGGATCCATCACTCTACGTGGGAGAGCTCTGGTACACTCCCATCCGCAGGGAGTGGTACTATGAGGTCATTATTGTACGTATTGAGGTGAATGGACAGGACCTCAACATGGACTGTAAAGAGGTAAGATCTGACAGATGAATATATGCAAAAACCAAAGATGGCCAGTCCCTCATGCTATGTGCTATGTGAGAGATCTGTAATCGGTGACAGTTTATCTCGTCTTTTACAGTACAACTATGATAAGAGCATCGTGGACAGTGGCACCACCAACCTTCGGCTGCCCAGAAAGGTCTTCCAGGCAGCAGTCAAGGCGATTGAAGCAGCCTCTTCGGTCTGTCCTTACCATGCTATAAATACACTTATATCACTCTTCTGTGTCTCATTTACCTCCTCTGTTACTTGAGGAGGAGTTACTGGAGTTTTACACAAAATAATACTCTAGCGTCTATCCAGCCACCACAGTACAGATTAGATCTACAAACGTTGATACACTTGTCTGAGTTGCCTTCAGTTACCACAGTGTGCTCAGAGAAATAAGAGTGGAGGAGCAGTGTGGAAAGCATTATTATGGAAAGCACAATGACCAATTTAATTGTTCACTCATGTAACTGAAATGCTGAAAACACTGAAATGCAATATGAAACATAACAGCTAAGCTAACTGGTCTTGAAGGTTTCTGACTAATGAACAGAAAAGGCATAGAAAGGTTTGAGGGATTATGGCGCTTTTTATTTAAAAATAACTGTAGTAATTTAGAAGAAGTAACATCCTTCTGTCTGTGATTAACGAAAACAAATTTGGTCTGCGTGAACTGGAGTGAGGGGAAAACATTTTTATGACATTTTTAAGACGTCAGCCTCTCTGCTATAACAATAATAACAGAGAAAAAACAGCACGCAAACAGGCACAGGTCTTTGAAATGAAACAGACTAAGATATTTTGTTTGCCTGCTTTTTCCCCCGAAGTACTAAAGCTGGTGTTGTGTTGTGCTGCCTCTTTTACTTGTGGAGTTCAGTGCTCCACTGTGCTAACGTGAGTCCGTAGGCACCCACACCTGTTGGATAAGCTCCAGCCTCCCCTCATGACCCTGATTTATAATGAGCGTATTTGGGAAAGGAAAGAATGAATGTCCTCCTGACCTTGTTTTTCAGACAGAACAGTTTCCCTCTGGGTTCTGGCTCGGGGAGCAGCTGGTATGTTGGCAGGCCGGCACAACACCCTGGCACATCTTCCCAGTCATCTCCCTCTACCTGATGAGTGAAAACCACAACCAGTCCTTCCGAATCTCCATCCTACCGCAGGTAATACACAGTATCTCGTACTGGAGCTGAATATGGTTGCATAAAGAAGAAGCACTCACGTTTTCAGAGGTCTGTACTACAAAGCAAGTTTAACATAGCCAGGATGTCTCTTTCTTATCTGGCCCCACAAACCCTAACAATCGTGATCGGGCTCATGTCACTGGATATCAACTCGGTAAGTCAATCCAGGGTTAAACCAATCCAACTATGAGTGAGTTTACATTAGGGCTGGGCAATTAAACAATAATGATAATTATAGCAATATAATTTTCCTCATTAATAATATAATAAATGTTAAATAAATGTTTGATTTAACTCAAATAAATCACAAATGAATAAGCAATTTTTCTATTAAGATATTTATTTTGTTGAGGAAAATGGACTGATTTTTACCTGCTTTTACTCATGCATACTTTAAAAAAAGATTTTATCATAATTGTTTGGAATAAGTGGAATCACTTTGTTAAGTGATTCACTATTTGGCATCAAGTGTTTGTCGTGTTCTGACCATAAAGAATAGTTTAAAACCACAGTTAACCATCTGGTTTCTTTAACTCTCACAGCAAAAATCAGCCTTTAAACTGGAAATAAATAATGATTTAATGTTTATCATGATAATTATCTATATTTTTTTTTATTGTGATAATATTTTTGGCCATATCGCCCAGCACTAGTTCACATACGCACGTAACTCTACTTTCATCGGAGCATCATTTTTTACAAACGAAGAGCAAACTATAATTGTGTGTTCCATTAAATTCAGGTGTTTTACATGTAGATGTATTTTTATGGTGTGGATGGCCATTCTTTCTGCGCAGGGGCTGTGTCTCAGTGTATAGATATTAAAAGCTGCAGGGCACTGAATAAGTAGTCGTTGATCATCGATCATTGATTAAACACTCAAAAATGTTCCAAATATTGTTCTAATTTAACTTCGCAAAGCAATAAAGTGATAAATCTATGCCATTAATGCTATAAAAAGTGTTAAAATAGTGATGTTAGATTTTATCTCAACCACAACTTCAGTTCCTAACACTGACTGAAAACTAACTAAATAGCAAAAGGTGGGCGCTACCTAAATAAATGCATCCTAAAGTTATAATAAAGAATTCATATTATGCTTAACTTGAGTACCAAAATGTATGCCCATAATATTTAATAATAATTTATTTTAATGGTTGTGACAGAACGGGCGGCACGGTGGTACAGTGGTTAGCACCGTCGCCTCACAGCAAGAAGATCGTGGGTTCAAACCCTGGTTGCCTTGGCCTTTCTGTGTGGAGTTTGCATGTTCTCCCCGTGTCTGTGTGGTGGGTTCTCTCCGGGTGCTCTGGCTTCCTCCCCTCCCTTAATTGGTGACCCTAAATTGTCCTTAGGTGTGAGTGTGAGCATGAGTGGTTGTTTGTCTATGTGTGGCCCTGCGATGGACTGGTGACCTGTCCAGGGTGTACCCTGCCTTTTGCCCGATGCCAGCTGGGATTGGCTCCAGCCCCCCGCGACCCTGTACACAGGATAAGCAGTTGATGATGGATGGATGGGTTGTGACAGAATGTATAAAACGGACATGGGAGCAAATAAACAGTAAATATGCAAAAATGAATTCAAAGGTGTAGTTAGGCTTACTGTCAAATAAAATAAAACAACAAGCACAAGGCTTTAGTGCTTCAATCAGCCTCTTTAAAGACGGTGCTTTTATAGAGTTGATCTCTTATCTCGAACATAACCTGCTCCGGAGCAGGTTAGCCGTGAGCATAAGTTACCATAGCGTTGTACCCGCCAGAAGTGAACCATTGTCGAATGACTGAAAACCCAGGGTTAAACCTGAAGTTACTTCACTAACCTCAAATCCTGCTTCTTAGTACAGCTCCCAGGTCAAGGATCGACTTTGTTTTAACATTTGCCCCATGGGACCGTATGAAGTAATATCACTTAAGCCTTAAATTCTGTCCGAATGATCAGTAGTTGCTATGTCTTACTTTACCTGGTTCCATGAAGGGAAAATTAAATCTGTCAGCCAATAGAAAGTTTTGACATTCCTATGAGTCATGTACATCCTCTGTAATTTTGAGGTCACTTTGTTTCCCTGTGCATGTCTACAGAAAATCTGGTCACAGTAGGTACTCATAAAGTTCCATAAAAGAAAGCCTCGCTAGGTACCATGAGGAAAATAATGACCACATTCCAAAGAGGATCCCCTTTGAATATATTTTCTAAAGCTATTCATAAAGCTCTGTAAAGTCATTAAATGTTTTTTATTCATAGCCACTCAGAAAGGCCTTGATGGCGGTGGAGTGAATAGGATCTGTCAGTGAGATTTAGAAGCGAGGTTCAGTGGCGTAAGTCTGTGGGAGGTTTGTGCCCTTGATGCTGACGGCAAAAAGAAATACTTGAGGAAAGTTTTAACTTTCTGTGCCTTCCGTTCTAATTTCTTTAGCGGGTATAAGAGTAAATCACCACGTACAGGATATACACTGACCCTGCGTTTGTCACTGTGGGCATAAACGGGGGAACAGGAATACAGGGGATGTATCCAAATGCAGATGAACAGGGCAGAGCTGATGCAGTTCAGTGATTTTATTACACAAATGGAGGAACAAAGGATTACTGCATGGGAAAGGTCAAAAAGGCAAACAAATCAGACACAAATTAGGCAGAAAACCTAAAGTCCAAAACAGGAACACTAGGCAATGTACACAAGACAAGCTCGCAAGGAGTAAAAGAAACTGGCCGGTATACAGGTGCTGGTCATATAATTAGAATATCATCAAAAAGTTGATTTATTTCAGTAATTCCATTCAAAAAGTGAAACTTGGATATTATATTCATTCATTACACACAGACTGACATATTTCAAATGTTTATTTCATTTAATTGTGATGATTAAAACTGACAACTAATGAAAATCCCAAATTCAGTTTCTCCGAAAATTAGAATATTACTTAAGACCAATACAAAAAAAGGATTTTTAGAAATGTTGGCCAACTGAAAAGTATGAACATCAAAAGTATGAGCATGTACAGCACTCAATACTTAGCTGGGGCTCATTTTGCCTGAATTACTGCAGCAATGCGGCGTGGCATGGAGTCGGTCAGTCTGTGGCACTGCTCAGGTGTTATGAGAGCCCAGGTTGCTCTGATAGTGGCCTTCAGCTCTTCTGCATTGTTGGGTCTGTCGTAACGCATCTTCCTCTTCACAATACCCCATAGATTTTCTATAGGGTTAAGGTCAGGCGAGTTTGCTTGCCAATTAAGAACGGGGATACCATGGTCCTTAAACCAAGTACTGGTAGCTTTGGCACTGTGTGCAGGTGCCAAGTCCTGTTGGAAAATGAAATCTGCACCTCCATAAAGTTGGTCAGCAGCAGGAAGCATGAAGTGCTCTAAAACTTCCTGGTAGACGGCTGCGTTGACCTTGGACCTCAGAAAACACAGTGGACCAACACCAGCAGATGACATGGCAACCCAAACCATCACTGACTGTGGAAACTTTACACTGGACTTCAAGCAACGTGGATTCCAAAGGAAATGCAAAATTTACTATTCATCAGAGAACATAACTTTGGACCACTCAGCAGCAGTCCAGTTCTTTTTGTCTTTAGCCCGGGCGAGACGCTTTTGACGCTGTGTCTTGTTCAAGAGTGGCTTGACACAAGGAATGCGACAGCTGAAACCCATGTCTTGCATACGTCTGTGCGTGGTGGTTCTTGAAGCACTGACTCCAGCTGCAGTCCACTCTTTGTGAATCTCCCCCACATTTTTGAATGGCTTTTGTTTCACAATCCTCTCCAGGGTGCGGTTATCCCTATTGCTTGTACACTTCATTTCTACCACATCTTTTCCTTCCCTTCGCCTCTCTATTGATGTGCTTGGACACAGAGCTCTGTGAACAGCCAGCCTCTTTAGCAATGACCTTTTTGACGTCTTGCCCTCCTTGTGCAAGGTGTCAATGGTCGTCTTTTGGACAGCTGTCAAGTCAGCAGTCTTCCCCATGATTGTGTAGCCTACAGAACTAGACTGAGAGACCATTTAAAGGCCTTTGCAGGTGTTTTCAGTTAATTAGCTGATTAGAGTGTGGCACCAGGTGTCTTTTCATTAGTTGTCAGTTATAATCATCAAAATTAAAAGGAATGAACACTTATCAACATATCAGTATGTGTGGAATGAATGTATACATTATACAAGTTGCACTTTTTGAATGGAATTACTGAAATAAATCAAGATTTTGATGATATTCTAATTATATGACCAGCACCTGTATATGGTGAGCGGCTGATGTGAGAATGAGATGCTGGTGGGGAGATGGGTGGGGACACTCAGGTGACTGCAGGGCTGATGAGAAGCGGGAACACTTGTGTGAATGGGTGGGGCAGTCAGATGATGAGGAAAGGAGGGAGAGTCTGAGGACATCTGGTGGACAGCAAAAGGATGGCAGGTCTGGGGATTGAAGGAAAAAAGCCTGAGGGACAGACAGGGCCTTTCCGAAACTAAACCCTCGCCACTTCCACGCCAACACGGAGTGACCCTCGCAGCCAAATCGGGCCCCTTAACGTAGGGTTTAAATGCAGAGGCCAACTCAGACGAACTACCCTTTCCCCCCAGCGTAAAAAGGATCTGACGTTACCGCTGCACTTACTGCTATAATATGTGAATCAAATAAACAACATTTGTATTAAGATTCAGAATTGATGTTGAGGAAAAGTGTTTTTTGCAATAACGAAACTGAAAGCATTTGTTATTCATTTTCTGTTTGTGTCGAATATTTTTTTTAAGAACATGACTTTAGATATTTACGAAAAAGAAACATTATATTATTATGAAAAGATTGATATTCATTGTAAAAGAAAAGCCTATATTTTTGAATCTCTTTATCTTATATGAAAAATATTACATTCACAAATCCATCATTTCAATGTAAATCATACATTATATTGAAGCATTATATAGTCTGAAGAATTTAAAACAGTTAAAATTAAAAAGACTTAGCTTTTTCTCTTTAATGCCTTTGTTGCTTGTTACATGATCCCCTTGTGTACCCAGTTGTGCCATGTTCTATTATTCTGTCGTTTGATATAGGCTATTGTGTTTTGGCTGAAGATTTTCGTATAAGATGAATACAATTTAATAAAAACAACAGTTGTATTGTCTGTCACAGTGTTTCTCAAAGTGGGGTCCGGGGACCCCCTGGGGTCCTTGAGTGGGTTCCAGGGGAAAAGGTAAATCATTTATTTTTACTGTATTTCCACCGATGACTAAAAGAGTGTCAGAATGAATGACTATCTTGGGTTACATACACCTCCTGTAATAAAACCTCTAAATCAGACGGGGGTCCGTGGTCTAATTTGTGTCAGTTTAGGGGTCCTTGATGTGAAAAGGTTTGAGAACCAGCGGCCTATCAGACAAGCACATTTTTTTATTAAACCTTTGGGCTACATTGTTAACCTGTAAATGGTGATATGAAATGTTAGTGTAGTTTCGGAATTTAAAAATCCTACATTAACTGGCGAAGTCACATGGAACTCACATTTGAAAGAAATGTCCCCCATCGTGCAGCAATGGGTTTTACACACCTTCAGCAAGCCAGCATCGGTGCTGACTCGCCATTGGAGGGTTTAACAACCCACTACCACTTCGCCCTCATTGGTTTCGGATGGCACTCAGTGTGGCGGACCCTCCGCATGAACGTGCAAACAGAGCGGAAGTAAGTAGGGAGAGGGAGGAGCAAGCAGTTTCGGAAAGGCTCAAAGAGAGAGTAATGCAGAGGGCTGGGAATGAGAGTGTGTATCTTACCATGTAAAGGTCCAATATGTGTATTTCTAAATGAAAGAAATTACACATTATTTTTGTAAGATACAGCATGCATAAACCCACATGTTGTAGAGAAGCAGAGCATTCAGTGTCTTGTGCACAAATGATGTGCCTGTGTAATACCATGAACAGAGTCACTGAATGCTCTACACAGTCCAACATGGTCACAACAGTACACTCTAGTGTTGCAAGCTACATAGCAGCCTTGCTGCTCACATGCCTTCACAGACTTCTCTTCTGATTATCAATATGTATATATGAAAATACATAGAACTTTAGCTTAAAAATATATAAATACATCCACTTTATACTAAATTTAGCTTCATATATATATGTATATATATATATATACATATATATATGCCTGTTAATAAGTTAGTGCAACATACACACTACTACATAAACTCAGAGTGAGAGCCATGTATTCTAGGCATTTCACACAAGAGTGTGTGTTTGCCCCTTTCTTGTTAGTGATGCTCGCTGTCTCCACTCCTTTTGTTTTATGTTCTTTCTTTGTTCATTTTTGTCTATGCAGCAATACCTGCGACCAGTAGAGGATGTGGCTTCTGCCCAGGAGGACTGCTACAAGTTTGCCGTGTCCCAGTCTAGCACCGGTACAGTGATGGGGGCCGTCATCATGGAAGGCTTCTATGTGGTCTTTGACCGAGAAAAGAAACGCATTGGCTTTGCTGTTAGCACCTGCCATGGTGAGGAGAAGGAGGAGAGGGAGAAGGAGAGTCAGAACGGTTTATGATAGAAAATGGAAAAGAAATATGGATACTCATAGAAAGTACTAGAACCAATAATTCTATATGGTAGCGAAATCTGGGGGCCAAAACTTAATGAATTTGACAAATGGGACAAAACAATCATAGAATCTTTCCATATTGAGTTCTGTAAGAGCATCCAAATAACCAAATAACCTGAGCAGAGCAGAGCTCGGCCAATACCCCCTCTTATTAAAAATACAGAAAAGATCAATTAATATCAGTTAAGATCACTTAAAATCAGTTAACCCCCAGACATATCATCACAAAGCCCTAACATACCAGGAGCTGAAACCAGAGAAGAGTCCCCTCAGCCAGCTGGTCCTGAGGCTCTCTGCAGTAACAAGTCCCCAACAGCCTCAGGGCAGCAACACCAACTCAAGCAGACCAAACCAAATTATCTATTATTATTATTTATTTTTTTAACATACACAAACACACACACACTTACTGTTTAAATTTTTTTTTTAACACAAATAACACATACACTTTGATTACTTTACGCTTTAATTACTTATTTAATGAAAGGTAGGGGCTTGATTGTTCTTGTGTAGAATGTATGATGCTTTGGCAATATTGTTACACATTCATGCCAATAAAGCTAATTTGAATTGAATTGAAAGTAATGGAATGGAGGGACAACATCCTAAAAGGCAGGAAAATATAATGTAAACAATGCAAGATATATCTTAAAGATATCTCACTTAAGACCTTAACTTTTTTATACAGTAATAGCAACAAACAGTATCTGTTATCCTAATCTGTGTGTTGTGATGTTCAAATACCTACAATCCTGTTCTCCCATTTGTAGTGCATGATGAGTTTCGCACAGCCTCTGTGGATGGCCCCTTCCATGGCGTCGACCTGGAGGACTGCGGCTACAACATTCCTCAGACAGACGAATCGACACTAATGACCATCGCCTACATCATGGCGGGAATCTGCGCTCTCTTCATGCTGCCGCTGTGTCTCATGGTGTGCCAGTGGCGCTTCGCCCGCTGCCTCCACCCACACGGGGACTTTGCTGACGACATATCACTCCTCAAGTGAAGGAGGAGAAGAAGGGGGACACAAAAAAAGAGTCGTAGAGACCTATAGTTTAAACACAGGACAGGGACGGATTGTGGTAAAAGAGATGTACATTGTTACAGAATGTTGGTGCTGTTGAAAGAGAGCTTTACAACGGCTCTTTAGGAATATAGTATGTGAAGTATAAAAAGCTGACACACGGTGAATACACAGTGAACTGTGCTGCCCTCAAATTTGGGTGCACTTGAGGAAAACTTGGGCAATTACTAACCTGAAGGACAAACAAGAGAAAAGACAAAAGTTGGTGTCATCAGTGTCAACTTTGCCTGTTTAAGCTACCTATGCAGATCAGCATGGCTAGAAGAGCTGAAGTGGGGAAAACAAAAAAAATCTGTTCTTTGTTATAAATAGTGTATAAATAGATCACAGAGGTGGGTCGGATTTAGAATTTTGAAAAATTTGTCTCTTAAGAAGTTTGGGGAAATTGAAAGAGGAAACAGACCGTTTACAAACATGGATCAATGAAGAAACTCACAACCTGGATGTGAAGCCACCATGTAGTCGGACATGGTTTGCTAAATGATTTGGACACGTGAGAGTGAGGTTACACGTGTGTTTATAGATCTCCTGTTTGTGGCTTATGAGTGAATGAAACAAGGTTTACACATGTGAGCATGTCTGTATGTGTGAAAAGCTGTATTGTAAGTGAAGAGTATACAGAAAGATTTAATGAAAATTATACTAAGTATGAATAGCATCTATGAAATCACACTATTTTGCAAATGCCAGCAAAGAATTCTGCAAGCCAAGTTAAGTAAGCATAAAGAGGCTAATTAAATATCAGATTGTAACAGCATTTACTGCATAAAATCAGTTATGCTTAGTGTCAAACTGAGAGAACTGAACAGTCAGTATCAGATGTCACTTTTTTCTCTTATATTGATAGCTTAAATATATCTATTGTACATAAAATGTGTGCATTCCAGATGCTCTATTTGTGCAGGAACACACACACAGAAGATACACTGCTTACACTACTGCTGCACCATCTGATTATTTGCACATGTAACAACACAACATGTTAACAAACCAATACTTAATAGGGCTTCTTTCACAGTCACACAGAAACAGCCTAACTCACCATCTTTCAATGGGGACCATATATGCTTAGACAAGGAAACCAGCCCAAAGTATGTTACACACTAAAGGACACTATGTATGTGTACAAGGGACACTTTGTATTGTCTCTCAGCAAGCTGTAAATAGATAAACTCAGAACTGTATATTTATCTGTCAGGCTCTGGCAGCACTGTTGAATCAATAAAGTACTTGTAACTGTAACCTGTGATTTTTATTTCTTCGCACAATACATTTACCACTAAAAGTAACTCATCCAACTCACTGACATCCAAAAGATTTGAATTGTACAATTTCAGTGTTGAAAAATCAGGAAACATTTACAAGGACTCTCTTGTCATCTCCTATAAATTTCATGCAGCGATGGGAAGTAATTTAGAAAATGCAAATACATCGCCTGAATACCAAATAAAGCACCTTCAAATGAAATCCTTGGGATATTTGAAATTTTGTTTGAAAATATGTACAATTCAGTTACAATATCAAGTGAAAGTATATGCATGTTAGGTAGTTGTGTTGTTGTTAATAACTATTAGTCTATACCTTTTATGTTCAAAAAGCTAAAAAGAAACACAAAGTAGTAGCAATGACCGCAGTAGCAGTAGCATTAGTGCAGTTTAAATAAATCAGTGTTCTTCAAAATAATGAGGATGACTACTAATTTGAAGACAAGAAAGACAAGTGAGGATTTATAAATCAGTGTTATAATTTTACAGAAAGTGTACAGGTGTCCATGTACAGATCAATAGATCCAATAACAGACAACACTGGTTCTGCAGTTGCGGTTCCCAGCCACAGAGTTGCAATATGCGAACGGATATCAAACTGTGTATACAGTTGAGCAAGCCAAACGCAACAGAGTTCTGATCCTCTAAAAACATTTCTTCAGTGGATAACTGCAGCTTGCAGTTATAACACCATCACCTTCCCTGTTCAACACATGAATTCACATGAAGATTTCAAAGTAGTCCTTGGTGGAGGCATTCTGTCTGGGACAAGACTTCTCAAGGGTGTTTTGTGTTTGTGCAACTGTGGCAGGTTTGGTAGTGAAAGTAAATGTATTAATTTGCTGATGAGTATAAAAGTGATGGTTTTAATGAAATTTAAGGAACGACATTGTTCATCTGTGAATCTGTTTTCATTTCAGTAGTTCAAGTTTAATGAAATGTAATGTTAAACATTGTCATTCACTGTATCACCAATAGTTGTAAGAAGAAGAAACACTGCCACAGATGAAAAAGACATACATTTTAAAAACTTCTGCTGTGGAAGAACACCTCTGTTCTAAATTGTACAAACTTTGACCTTTTCATACATCTACATGGCACAGCAGTTCGTGTTCAGTCTTGCCAACATGGCAGCTGCCCACCAAACTATTTTGAAGACAATGGCAATAAATCTCCTGACCGTGGGAGTCGGATGGGTCTGTAGGGTCCACGGCAGCTTGAAGGTCTGTCGTATCTTGCTTATCTAGTGCCGTGGGAAATTCCAACCCCACGTTCTGGTCTGGACTCAAAAGGCACTCTCCCAATCACTGTTAGGATTCAAATATCAGTTTCAATTAGACATACATACATACATGGATGGACTCTGTCTCCCCATCTCCCTCATTTTTAACACCTCACATGCAATGTGCCAGCCTGCTTCAAAGCCTCCACCATCATCCCTGTCCCCAAGAAACCAAGGATCACAGGACTAAACGACTACAGACCCGTTGCCCTGACCTCTGTGGTTATGAAGTCCTTTGAACGCCTTGTGTTGTCCCACCTAAATTCCATCACAGACCCACTCCTGGACCCCCCTGCAGTTCGCCTACAGAGCCAACAGGTCTGTAGATGATGCAGTAAACATGGCCCTTCACTACATTCTCCAGCACCTGGACTCCCCGGGAACCTACGCCAGGATCCTGTTTGTGGATTTCAGCTCTGCTTTTAACACCATTATCCCGGCCCTGCTGCAGGACAAGCTCTCCCAGCTGAATGTGCCTGACTCCACCTGCAGGTGGGTCACTGACTTCCTGACGGACAGGAAGCAGCACGTGAAGCTGGGAAAACATGTCTCTGATTCCAGGACCATCAGCACCGGATCCCCTCAAGGCTGCGTTCTTTCCCCCCTGCTCTTCTCCCTGTACACCAACAGCTGCACCTCCAGTCACCAGTCTGTCAAGCTCCTGAAGTTTGCGGATGACACCACCCTCATTGGGCTCATCTCAGGTGGGGACGAGTCCACCTACAGGTGGGAGATCAACCACCTGGTGACCTGGTGCAGCCAGAACAGTCTGGAGCTCAACACTCTGAAGACAGTGGAGATGGTCGTGGATTTTAGAAAGAGCACAGCCCCACCCACCCCCATCATCCTGTGTGACTCCTCGGTTACCACTATGGACTCCTGCTGCTTCCTGGGCACCATCATCTCCCAGGACCTCAAGTGGGAGCTGAACGTCACCTCCCTCACCAAGAAGGCCCAGCAGAGGATGTACTTCCTGCGGCAGCTGAAGAAGTTCAGCCTGCCAAAGACAATGATTGTTCACTTCTACACCGCCATCATTGAGTCCATCCTCACCTCCTCCATCACCATCTGGTACGCTGCTGCCACTGCCAGGGACAAGAACAGGCTGCAGCGCATCTTTCGCTCTGCAGAGAAGGTGATTGGCTGCAATCTTTCTTCTCCTCTGGACCTGTACGCCTCGAAGACTCTGAGGCGAGCAGGAAAGATTGCAGATTGCAGCTGACTCCTCCCACCCCGGACACAAACTCTTTCAGACTCTGCCCTCTAGCAGGAGGCTGCGGTCCATCAGGACCAAAACCTCTCGCCACAAAAACAGTTTCTTCCCGTCTGCGACTAGCCTCATTAACAAGTCCCGGGTCCCCCACTGACACCCCCCCCTTGCAAACGCTACAAATGTCTCTGCACATGTAAATACTGTTTCATCTCGTGTCGGGCACAGACCTGGCACGTTGCACATATTTGTTGTTGATCGTTGATCTTTGTTGTTGTATATTTTTATGTACACAATATTCTCTTCTGTTGCGTTACTTCTGCACGGCACAGACCCAGAATAATATACATTTATATATATGCAACGTTGTTCTTCCAATCCATATTTATATCTTTCTACATTTATTTATGTTGACTGTATGTTAGTCTACGTGTAGCACCTTATCACCAAAGCAAATTCCTCGTATGTGTAAAACACTACTTGGCAATAAAGCTCCTTCTGATTCTAATTTACAATGCAATATTCACAAATACACTGTTTGAATCAATTCATGTTCAACAGATATAATTAGAGAGAAGTAACATTTGCAACTTGTTCAGTGATATATTGCAATATAAATCAGACATTTGCGAATTGATTCTCTGCCTGTCAGCTGAGAGAATGCCATTAAGGAATTCATCAATTGTATTTCACTCATACACTCCCACAGAACATTTGTTTCTCTTGGAGATTAACAGTTGACCTTTAATTGATATATAGGTGTCCAAATCCAGATTTGTTTTATATTTTTGTTTGGTGGCATTTCTGCCTTATTGTGATGGTGACTGCTGGAGAGAGAGGGGATAACATGCAGCAAAGATGCTGCTCCACCAGGTGAGTTACCGTGGCGCCAACGGAGGGATTTTCTTTTTTCCCCAGTCTAATAGAAATGGAGAACTCTCCACACTGCAGCATAGTAACGTTAGGTGGCGGTAATGGGCATTAAACGCTAGTTGCACTTGCCCCCAATCATTAACAAAAAGAGGAAGAGGAAGAAGAAGAAGAAAGAGGAAGAGGAAGAAGAAGAAAAGAACAGAACGTATGCGAGAAACGAATTCAGTAGAAAGGTAGGATGTAATTGTATAATCTTATTAAATTGTCACGTCTACTGATCCGCATTGTCTGAGTTCACTAAAGCACAGCGACATGAGCGTCAGGACACTAGCTGACGTGAACTTACTGTGACAACAACAATGCGGCTGGAACTCGAGTCCCACTCCCAAGTTGTTCTCACTTTATTCTGTTATTTTTTTTAGTTAATATTGGTTAATTTATTTGATCATAGCGGTAACGTCAGAGTGTCACAGTAGCAGTCATCACATTACCACCCTCAGCTGACTGCCCAAATAGCTTGCTGACCTGCCGGCTAAATAAAAACTAAGCAATCAGCAAAATTGTGAGCTTGCTAACAACATTAGCAGCAGCTAACAGGTTTGATTATCGCAATGGCAGCAAATTTGTAGCACACATCAGGGGGTTTCACTGTGTGTGACGGAAAAAAGGACGCAGAGTTTAAGCAGCGGTTGTGATTAACATCTATTGTTGGTAATGTTTGAAGGGGGGATCTGTTGATACTCCTGTCTAACATTATGTGTTTCTTTTTATTTATGGGCATCTTATCCTTTGAAAATGTGGACAGAGACAGATATTTAGGAAGCGGTGTGGTGTTTTTAGGATAATTAGACTGGGTGTTGGATGTGATGCTTGAAACCCAAGCCCATAGAAATCCTCATTCACTGTATTGTATATGTCCAAATTAAGGAAAACAGATATAGTTTGGTATAATGGGGTCCTTTTTATAATACAATTGTCACTGGAATGTCACTGGAAATACAACCGGCAAAAGCAGGCAGCTGCCCTGGGGCCCCAGCCCGCCAGGCTCACATGGTGCATATCTCAAAATAAATCTGGGGTTAATTAAATTGCCCACATTAAATGACTGACAAAAACACCTGTGATGTTACTGTGCTGTGTGTACTGTATTTGGGAGTGGTCGGATACACACACAGGTTAATCCAGCTTTTAGTTCCAAGCAGATTATTTTAAAATGTGTCATAGACCGCTTTACCAGTCATAGCTGAAGTGTACCGCATGCATGCATTCTCCACCTTTTCATGTCAAAACAAGGTAGGGAAATTAAGTGACGTTTTGATGTTACACTTGAACTCAAAGGTATTTTTTTTGTTTTAAGTTATTTAATTGTCTTTTCTATCATAGTTGACATGTCATGTCATTCATCTGTAACAGTCTCTCCACAGTAGTCAGTGCAGGAACTCTGATTTAACAACAGTTGGTTGAATGTGCTGCGGCGGCAGCTCTCTGAGGTGGCGTCCAGTTAGTGTGATGCCGTGAATTTAATAAGTGGCCTCTGAATGCAGCACACCGATGATAAGCAATCAGCCACTCATTGTCAGGTTGTCATCACTACTAACAAGACCTTTTTTTCTGTCCCGTCCAGGTTGCTGTTCAGATGAGGAGGGCTGGCCCGGTCAAACCTTCTTGTCGCCCCCCGTTGCCATGGCAACGCCCTATTTTCCCACATTCCTGCTCCTCCTTTTTCTGTCTTCCTTCACCCTATTGCTTCTGACCCTCCTGCCCTCTGTGGCCCCATCAATTCCCTTTTCTTCCTCCTCTCCTCCTTCACCACGGCGGTCACACTCCTGCGGCCTGGGTCAGTCCTGGGCTGTCCGGCTCCACGCTGGCCCACGTCATGAGAAAGAAGATGCTGAACAAAGCTCTATGCACATGGATGTGATAGCTGACAGGGTACAGTACTTAATGAACCCTTTCTGTTCTATAGAGTGCCAGTCCTTGAATTTTCCCAAAGCTCAGGCACCAATTTCTATGTTCAGACCAAAAAAGAAATTGAAGATGATTTGTGGGAATGATACATTTTTTTTAATAAACAGCTTTTTGTAATTCAGTTTTCTTTCTCTAAGTATGCCATTTAGTTTTTTTTTATTCAGTATTAGTTTTTTGCTTTATGTTTAATGCAAACATTTGTATCCGGATTTCTGCGACAGCCCCATTTCTCCACAAGGATCACTGAAGTTTCATCTAATCTGTTATAAAGTTGCCAAGGTCTGAGAAAAACCCCAACTTGCCGACTTTAAGAAGTACAGCCCCAGTTTAATTTGTAGGCTACTTATCATCAGTATTCTCTCCATCCCAGGTAGCAGAACAGGCTGGGCTGCAGAACCAAGGCCAGATTGGACAGCTGGAAGGCCACTACTTGATGTGTTCCATCAAGCCTGAAACTGGATCTGTGGCCGGTGTTTGGAGCAAGAGTGTCCAGCCTGGGGATGTCCTGGCAGCCCACCCTCATGTCCTGTGGCACTCACAGGAGAGAGTGCTTAGCCGCTCTAAGAGATCAATGGCGTTCAACGATCCCCGCTACCCTAAACAGTGGCACCTGGTGAGAATCTATTGTGTATCGTTGTTTCGATCTTGATTATTCCTTCGTTGTCTAGTAAGGTTCGTCTTAGATTAGTGCCTATATTTAATTTAACGGCTGTCTAAAAAAACTAAGATTTGCCAATGTAGTCTCTTAACATCATCATCATGTAACACCTCAATCAGGATGCAAAGTACTAGGGCATATGAGTAAGGACGATGTGGGTATATCCAGCCACATGTGCTATTTTCCTTTATTTACACACCGCATCACGTATGCATAAAGGACAAGGTGAAGTAGAATACACATGTGCGAGTTGTGGTTATTACTCATTATCTTTCCTGCCAGTCGCATTACTCATCTTAGAACTTTTTAATCAGCTGTGCCAAAAACACTGGAGCATGGTAAGAACAACAGTCTCTCTTGAGAAGTAATATTGTTGTCTAAAGTAAGACTGAGGTGCAGGTGGCAAAGCATAAATATAAGACACAAGGGCAGACGGTGTGCTTTCTTAAATTTAATGTGTATTTGTGGATATAATTGCAGTCTGATGTTGTAGAGTTTTGGTCAAGTAATTAATAAGGCCACATTCAGATTTAGAGTTGGTTACATTTACATGTCACAATAATGTCACTGCTGCCAAAATTACGCTCACATGACTGCAGGATATGACTTAGCAAACATAGTTGGTTAGTTGTTGGATGTTTGCAGAGCAAAGTGTGGTTAATGTGGTCATTTTGCAGCAGCCTGGAACTTGTTCATGATTTAGTCAAATGCTGTGGGTGATTTTGGCACTTTCGAAGCTACAGATACAGCTACAGCAAGGCAAGTATATTTATATAGCACATTCTAGTGCAGAGGCAACTCAAGTCATTGACTTGATATGGCTGTTAAAACTTAGATTTGAAATCAGTTATAATGGCCCGATTTCAATCTCAGTTTTAACAGCCATATGAAGTCAATAACAAAGTCAGCCTGTTAAGATTTCTGACTTATTTTGTTGACTGAAAACGTCAGGATGAGCCTCCACTATTATCCAATCTTCTTTAGCACCAAAGACAATGATCTCAGTTTTGTCTTTTATTTAATAGATGACATTCATCCAACCTCTTATTTGGTCAATGCCTTGAGGTAGTGAGTCTACTGGAGCGTAGTCAGTTGGCGAAAGTGCTAGATAAAATACACAGATCTATTGTGATGCCTTTATATGGCTGGTGAGGATTGTCGAGGATTATAAATACCGGAGTGCACATTGACAATAAACTGGACTGGGCCAAAAACACGCAAGCCCTCTACAGGAAGGGCCAAAGCCGTCTCTATTTTCTGAGGAGGCTGAGGTCCTTCAACATCTGCAGGACGACGCTGAGGATGTTTTAGGAGTCTGTGGTGGCCAGTGCGATCCTGTTTGCTGTTGCATGCTGGGGCAGCAGGTTGAGGGTAGCGGACGCCAACAGGCTCAACAAACTGATCCGCAAGGCCAGTGACGTTGTGGGGGTGGAGCTGGGTCTCTGTCGGTGGTGTCAGAGAGGTCATCTTGGACAATGTCTCCCACCCACTCCATGATGTGCTGCTCAAAGACTCATTCCCCCAAAATGCACCACAGAGCGCCTTTAAGTGTCTGACAGTCTGTTATTAAACTAGACCTTATTATCTATTTTCTGTCCAGTATTACCTGTTTGATAATTAACGTGCAATATTCTCTGCTGCTATTTATTCACTGGTACTTTTTGGTTAACCATAATAATTCTTAATAATGTAAATATTGTACATACCCACACTCCTTTATATTTGTGTTTATATTTATACTCTTATATCTATATACTCTTTAGCTGTCTACCTTGACAAGTGTGCAGCAATTGTGACAAAAGAATTTCCCTTCGGTGATCAATAAAGTATTTCTGATTCTGAGAGATCAACTACAGATGGAGACATTCATTCAGTCAGGGAGCACAGATACCGCTACACATCAGCCTTTAATCTTGAGCTCATTACAGTCTGCTTTATAGTCATTCTGCTTGTAGTTGCATTAGGGTGTGTTCACACCAAATCAGGTGTTGCTGCGATTAGTGCAGGGTTGTGTGGCGGTGTGGAAGCGTCACTACACAGCCCATTTGCGATCATTGTCTCTTCACAGTTGCTTGTTATACAGCAGAATGCTACATGGTGAACAAGTTTCTTTGTCATGTGGGCATTTCACCACAATGCCTGATTTGGTGTGAATACAGCCTTACACTTGTATTTAAAGCTGTACATCCTGAGACAGTACACAGTGAGAGTCCTGTGGATACAAAAACATCACACAGTGCATTTCTAAGGCACTTTTGGACACCCTAACCTCCCTTTTCTTTTCACTGTATGCTCTTTTTTTACTTCCTTGACTTGCCTTTTTTATCCTGTACCTTGTGTCCTCCTCCCCTTTATATTACCTCATCCTGTCCTTACGCTTCTTGTTCTTGCAGCACAATGACCTCATTAAGGGTATGGACATCAACGTAACAGGGGTGTGGGAGCGCAACATCACTGGCCGAGGAGTCACGGTGGTGGTGGTAGATGATGGGGTGGAACACACCCACCAGGACATCCACCTCAATTATGTAAGTCAAAACTAACAGTGGTGCCATTCTTTAATCAATGGGTTTATTAACATTTCCTGTTACTTACCTATGAACTGCGCATCTCGCTGTCAAAGCGATAAAGGAAAGAAACTGTTTGGATGTTTGCCAGCTTAGAGTTTAATGCAGCAACAACCAGGAAGAAAGTGGAGAAAGTAGTGGCAGAAAAGGTGCTTAGAACAAATCCTATTGAAATTCAGTAATGAGTTTCACGTAGTAGTGGTAGACATTTTTTCTGATAGTGTCGCTACTGCACCCAGTTTAAATAGATTAAAACAACAAACTTTACACTTTTTATAAACGTTTCCCTCTTAGAGTCCAGAGGGCAGTTACGACCTGAACTCCAATGACCCAGACCCCATGCCTCACCCAGACTTCCAGAGCGACAACCACCACGGGACACGATGTGCCGGAGAGATTGCAGCCGTTCCCAACAACAGCTTCTGTGCAGTAGGGGTGGCCTACGGCAGCAAGGTGGCAGGTACGGAGAAGGGAATTTAATTTGGAAAGAAGACAGAAGCTGAGGGCAAATGTTCTCTCTCGCTTGTTGTTTTCTCTTCAGGTATCCGAGTCCTGGACGGTCCGCTGACAGACAGCCTGGAGGCCATAGCCTTCAACAAGCACTACCAGGTCAACGACATCTACAGCTGCAGGTAACAAGCACGTGTCTTTCTGGTCCTATTAGGTATTTCCATTAGGAAAGTGGCTTTAAGAAACGGTAACATATCACAGATGTATGTGCGCACGAGTCTCTCAATTCCACAAGCCTTTGACAACCTTTGTTTGCTTGCTTGCAGTGAAATGTCTGCATTTCCTATGTAACTTTTACTTTGCAATAATGCCATATTTTGAAAGTCTTGCTTGAATTTTTATTTAGACTCTTGTCTTCTCTAGTTGGGGTCCCGATGATGACGGGCACACTGTAGATGGACCCCACCCCCTAGGCAAGGTAAGAGAAAGACTGTTTGCGTGGAGCCCTGTTTTTGTCCTGCAGGGGGCAGTACACTACAACAGATCAATTACAGTAGGCATGTAGAAAACCTGTGTACAGTGCTCATACTTTGTGGATTTTGTTTTGGTTCTTGAATGTATAAAGTATAAGACATCATTTTTTTTTTTCCTCCACAGGCAGCGCTGCAGCACGGGGTAATTGCAGGCAGACAAGGTTTCGGCAGTATCTTTGTGGTTGCGAGTGGCAATGGAGGACTATACAATGACAACTGCAACTATGACGGCTATGCCAACTCCATCTACACCATCACAGTCGGTAAGACTCACAGTCTCTCAGGGGTGTGTGTGTGTGTAAGTTTACCTGTGTTTTGGCTGTGGAGATGTGCGCCTTGGGCCGTAAATAATCGATGTGTGTATTACAGGAGCGGTTGATGAGGAAGGCAAGATGCCCTTCTACGCTGAAGAGTGTGCGTCCATGCTGGCTGTCACTTTCAGCAGTGGGGGGAGCACGATGAGGAGCATTGTAGGTCTTACCAGAAGAGAGAGAGAGAGAGAGAGACACACACACACACACACACACAAAGATGACTATACTACAGAATGGATGAATAGTGGCTAAAGGAACAACAGGAAAGCAGGAAGTCGATGACGAGCTGGAAAAAAACATTCTGGAGTTGGTCCAATCACAGCGAATTAGGGAGCCAAGAAAGTGATTTGTAGAAGAGAAGCATTTATGCAAGATCTGGTACCATGGGAGACACTGTCTGTCTCTCTATTGTTCAGCTGAACAAGAGACTCAGTCAAATTCATTGACTGAGTTTCAGAATATGGAAGAAAAAAACCTGTGAATTCTCTTTTTGGTTGGACCTTCCTCAGGTCTCTCACTGCAAACACACCGGCTTTCCCCGCCTCTCTCTGTGTTTCCCTGACTTTCTCCATCAGCAGTATGTTTTATAAAGTCATTCAAAAGACACAGAACTCGTCTTTTTTCCACTTGCGATCCGTTTTCACGGCAGCAGGTGAGCCGCATGCCGGCTTATTAATGACATAGCCTATCAAACAACCGAAACCAACATGTTCACTGTTGCTTTACCTGGACTGTGCTTGTAAAATATCCATCGTGTCCACAACTTGTAATGTTATAGGCTACCAAGTTTTTTACAGAGTGAAGGCTTTGCCAGTGAACACATGCCTTTATAGGACGCTACCCCCTCTCCCCACGGGCCACACCCGATGCCATTGTCCATCCCGATGTTTCATTGTAGACATCATCCAACCCCACTGACAAATGTTGCTGAAAGCTCGTAAAAGAGTAGCTCCACCTAAGCAGGAGCAGAGACTTATTTTTCATCTGAAAAAGATGACGGATGGTGACAGGAGTAAGGGCCCATTGAAGCCGCTGACCTCTATTTGCTGTTGTTTGCGGGTGTCGCCACGGCAACACAGTTTGGACCGGGGATGTCATCGCCTGAGGCAGAAGAGCTTAGCCAGGATTGGCTCTCTCTGGAGAAGACTGATCCACCACTGACCACAGTGTATTCACAGGCCAAGTGCTTACCCACGCTGCCCATTAATGTATTATTCTGAAGAACCCATTTATAGTGTACCACAAACAGCTGCCTTCACAGATGCATTTTTATCACAGGGCTCTGAGTCCGTAAAGCCTGGAAAGGGGTTTTGGAAATTTGATGGCATCTTGTGGATCTTAAGATTCAACGGTTCATGTCAAACGTTTCTGCTGATTGCTGATTATCTAGAGACTGATTCATCAGGGATTCTTGATAATTCATCAGTGATTTCTTGAGCCCTAAGAAAAAGCTGTGGCTAACCACACAATGACACAACATTATAGATGCTTTCTAATTAAATATAAGTTGACTTTTATTAGACACAAATGTGAAGCATGTTGAGGGGCAGAACTTGTCTCCTGATGACTCTTGTAAACTCCCCCCACGTGGACAGCTGCTCTGGGTGAGAATGACTAGCCCAGCTGAGTGCACGGCACTGCATAGTAGCTCAAAACTTTCAACATGGCTTGAACAGCTGTTGGAAAAGGCCCACATGTCATCTGCATGTAAACACAGAGGGCTGGGAATCCCTCAGCCGGCGTCGCTGTGGTCCTTCTGTCAAACAGGCTGTCACTAATGTGTGTACCAGTGGGTGGTTAACAAGGAAGAGATATGACACATGTTGGCAGGCGTGCGCCTTGCATATGGGTGGATTTGACTGTCCACTTGACTAGTGATGAGAGACGAAGCTGTAAAACCATATTATACTGGTCTGTTTTTACTTGCTCATAAAGTTAATCCTCTCTATAAATCGTTCCTCTCCTACGTCCATTTTGGTCAACCACTATCTGACAGGATTTCAAACTCCTATATCTTCATTCTGTGTTTGTATATACAGTTTTACTTTTCTACTTCATTTCATCTCTTTAAACGCTGACCCTCCCTCAGGGCCTTAAACCCCTGACACACAGTCCTCCATGTATCCCATCAACTGTACACAAATATTTTTGAACTCTGACCACCTGCAGTAAATATGTCGCTTTGTGAGTATGGCTCCATGACACTGGCGCCTGAGTAAAGTGTTCTTTGCTGCAAGTTTAGTTACAGAGCCTTCATGCTCTAGAGTTTGTACCTCACTCGTCTGTTAATGTATACGTACATATGTTAGTGGCAGTTTGTGTTTGGCCTCCTGCCAGAGCTATTACCCCCTCGACACTGTTTGTGTGTTGCTCCATGGTATTCGTATTCCCGCGCTTAACTCATCTGTCTGTCTCTGCAGGTGACATCAGACTGGTCCATGCAGAAAGGTACCGGCTGCACGGAGGGCCACACCGGCACGTCTGCCGCGGCCCCGCTGGCGGCAGGAATGGTGGCCCTCATGCTGCAGGTCCGTCCCTGTCTCAGCTGGAGGGACGTCCAGCACATCATCGCCTTCACTGCCACCAAGGTAGGTCAGAGGTGTGTTGATGCTTCATTCACCTGGATATTTGTCTCAGAACTATTCAGGGAAACTCCTCCTTTGGGTGTTGCTGCGCTGTTGATCTGATAATTATCGCCAAATTGATCAGAATGAACATTTAACATACCACAGAGTCGTCACTCGTGATATAGCAAAGGCTGCTGGTAGTTGGGGGTTCTCAGTGGCACAAGGGGAGCTCCACCTTGTATAAAAAAAAAATTCTTAAGATTTATTTGTTAGTGGACAAAGTGTGTTCTAATGTCACTAACAGTTAAATGGAAACCCTAAGCAGCCATCCATTCAAATATTTTGTCTTACTCTGTTTTCCCAATTATCTTGTGATCTCGAGATAACGGCCGTTATTTTCCAGTGATAACGGGATAATTTTCTCGTGATCTCAAGGTGCAATTCTTTAAGATAATTTTAGCAAACTTTTCAGTGTTGCTGGTTAGCTCAGTTGGTAGAGTACAGGACTCGAAATCCGAGGATTGTGTGGATCGAATCACACATTTCCCGACGGCTATTTCAAAGGTTCTGAAATAGCCATCAGGAAATGTGTGACGTTAAATGGATTCCCATGAACGAGAAGTGCAGGAATTTCCTCTGCCTGGGAATGATGGGGAAATGAAAAGTCCATAGGCTGATGGATGTGTACCAATCGCCGGGATGCTCACATTCCGGCACATGCTTTACTGTGAGCATGTGAACAGTCCTGTCATAAGAACTTTGTTGAAGAGGATTAAAAAAAAGATAATTAAAAAAAGGAGTTGGTGTTCCATGAGGATCGAACAGACAGTCCTTAGACTATGACTCCTGTGCTCTACCAACTGAGATAACCACTGACACTGAAAACCACTGTGAAAATTATCCTAAAGAAACGTTCCTGTTTTGTTATCTCGAGAAAATTATCCCATTATCACGGGAAAATGGAGTAAAAAGTATGTTTGAATCGATGGGTGCATAGGGTTTCCGTACAGTTATGTTCAGCATGTGTCCAGAAAATGTAAGAAAATAGTGAAAAATGCTAAAGGTGACATCTTGAGATAGCTTGTTTTGTCCAGCACACGGTCGAAAACCAAAAGATGTTCAATTTACAATGGGGGAAAAAAAGGGAAAAAGTAGCAAATCCTTACATTTGGTAAGATTTGAATGTTTGGCACATTTGCTTAAATAAATATCGGTTTATTTTCTGTCAATCAGCTAATCAATTAATTGACTAATTGTGTCAAGACTACTGATATCATCCGTCTGTAATGTTCAGTGTATTCTAAGGTGGTAAACTTCGCTGTGTGTGTGTGTGTGTGTGTGTGTGTTTGTTTTAACAGTGTGACGACAGTGCAGACTGGAGGGTGAATGGAGCCGGTTTCCATCACAGTCACCAGCACGGCTTCGGTCTGCTCAACGCATGGAGACTCGTCAATGCTGCAAAGGTAAATCCACACATACACACAAGTAGGGCAGCACGGACTAGCTATTTCCCAGTTCAATTAATTTACTAATTACTTTTTGAATTAATCATTTAATTACAATTACAACGTTTCATTGCTCTTCTGTCTCTGAGGTGTGGGAGTCTGTGCCGTTCCTCGTGTCCTATCAGAGTTCAGTAATAAAGGAGGAAGCATCCATCTTGATCCATCCCAGCGAGCTGATCCGCACATGGAACGGTAACTCTTGTCTGCTCCTCTCTCTCTCTCTCTGAGCTCTGAGCTCTGTATTGGACAGTTGCTTGTCGAGTTTACACACTGCACTATGTAGCTGCCTCCCTCCCTCCCTCCCTCCCTCCCTGTCTGCTCCTCAGTCAGTCTGCCTTTCCTTATTAGGTAATGTTCTCTTGTTTGTGAGTTCCTGCGTTCACAGCTTGCCTCCATTTTCTTTTTTTCTTTTTTTTTTGTTGCATCTTCATTTTTTTCCCCAATCTATCTTTGCATTTGACAACTCTTTTTCACTTCCCACCCCGTCCAATTCTCTCATACTCGTCCGTCTGTGTATGCGATCTGTCTCTCTTTTCCCTCCACACACACTTTTTCACATATGCTCATGGTGACGTCATTCCAGCAGAAACTTTTCCTTCTCGCTCGTCTCTTTCCCTCTCCTCCCTCGATCTGTGTCTTCCCTCTTTTATGGCCTCATTACAGTCAGGAGCGGGTGCGTGTGTGTGCATGTGGTCTCATGCAATAAGAGTTTTTTAGGACAAAGCAAAGAGTTGCTGACAGTGTGTCTGGGCTTTATTTCTAACAGAAATTGGATCAAATCAGACTACTATATTACACTTTTTTATCATTTAATCCTCTGTTCAATCAGTCTTGGTCAAATTCCTGACAGGCTTTTCAGGCAGGTCTGCCTGTTGCACTACTCAACAGTGTTTGTTATTGTAGTTTCTATGTGTTTTGGCTGACGGACTGCCCCTTAAGCATTTCCAACTGCTGGCTTCCCATGTGAACACTGTTGCCATGAATGTGTGTTTGTGCACATTTACGCAGTGACTGGCTAAGACCTACTAATGACCAGTCACATGCCCATGGTACTGTCAGTCCATTTCAGGTGGGAGTGGGTTAAATTGTTTTATGGAAAGATGCAGTTTGTGTGTGTGTGTGTGTGTGTGTGTGTGTGTGTGCGCGCCATGCCAGTGAAGAGCTGAACCTTTTGGATTTTTCTGAAGTGAAGAAAAGAGGAAGATTGCAAGTGAAGACAACAGTTGGTAAAAAAATATGACGTCTTCAGCATTCAGCTGGAATTTGTTCTGACAAAGGGGGAAAATGCAAATGGAAAAGACAAAGGACAAAATGTCCAGCTACAGTGAACACTAAATCTCTCATCAATAAAGCATGCTGCTCAGGGTTTATGATCACCTATAGAATTTATTTGAGTAACCCAACCTATCCCCCCAAAAGCAAATCCCTCCGCATGGCCCAAGTCCTCCCAACCGCCCACCCCCTCCCATCAAAACTGGTTCTCGTACATAGTACCCCTATGCACTGAATCGAGAACTGATCTCCCCCTTGTGGGTAACCTGTGTATGTGACATAAACAAGCAGGTTTGATTTGGGAAGCAAGTCGCTCTCAGTGTGTGAGATAAGCAAACGTTATAGAGGGTAGTTACTTGCTGTGACATGCATTGTTATTACAGCGTCCTCCTGTATTCTTCCCAGGGTTAAATCGGAACTCTGAGCTTGCTAGAAGACTGTTGCGACAGTCACAGCAAGGGTCAAAGAATTGCGGTACAGTTTTTGACAGTCATATGTTACATGCTGCGGCCAGTGTGCAGAGTCGACGCAAAACAAAATGTAGTCAGTCAACTTATGTGTTGTAGTAAAGTAGGTCTCTATCAGCAATCTGCCAATAGGAGTTCCCCCAGCACCAACCTGCCTTGCCTTTTATTAAATTCTAACTGAGAGTCATCATTGATGCGTTGCCTGTCAACTTTGGACCAAACTTACATATGGAGACTCTTTCTGCTCTCGATTATGTCAAAAGTCATAATCACGGTTATTTTGGTCAATGATCACGATTATTTAAAATGATTACTCATTGACTTAGGAAATATCATGCATTTATTGAACTTTAAAAAAAACAAAACTTTATGGCTGACCCAAATACTTAATAGCGTCTGGCCTTACCATGTGTTAAATGACGGAAGATTAAGCTAATGGCGACTAGGAGGTTATAGCAGTTATAACCCCCATCATCTTGGCTGGAGCTAAACTAAACATGTCACAGCTTGGCTGGGAGTGAGTTTGTACTTTTAGGGAGGGGTGAGAGCGCACCACTGGAAAGGAAAGGGGCTTATAACACAGGACAAAACGAGAGCATCATTGTGAGACGGAATGCAGCACAAGTAATGACAGGGTTTTGAAAACACTGGGACTGAACTGAAAAATGAAGAAGCTGGTGGTTTGTGTTCTTAGAGGAGCAGAACGTGTTTTACCACTCATTGCTCCAAGATATGTCTTCATCCTTTTGTCTCTGAGCATAGACAGGTCCTTCTGTTGCCTGGACAATAGGTTGGAATATTACATAATATATATATATATATATATATATATATATATATATATATATATATATATATATATATATATATATATATATATATATATATATATATATATATATATATATATATATATATATATATATATATATATATATATATATATATATATATATATATATAATTACAGGTACAAACCCCCTGGAGGGGAGAGAGTTTATTCAGTGGATATTGGCTGTCTTTAAAAGCTCTGGATAAAAAATGAAGCCAAAAGGGTGCGAAAAAATTAATTCATAGGAAATCACATTGAATACATGAGTGAGTTGAATTGAACTTGAGCATGATGTCCCTAAATACCACTAAAGTGGAGCTTTTTTCCATAGCACGACATCAGTGTTAGAAAATGCATCTCTACCCAATTCTTTTCTTTCCAATTCTCTACCTCTGTGTCCTCCCCCATTATATTTTCTCAATCCCCCCCTTTCGTTGTTTCCGGCCTCCACTTTACTAACTTGCCCCCTCGGTTCGTTCTCCTCAACTTGTCTCCATCTCCTGACTGTCTCTCCCCTCCCTCTTTCCCTACATCTGTCCCCTGACTCTCTCTTTCCTTTCCTTCCACACCTCTGTTTACACTCTTTGCAACCCCCCCCCACCCCCCCAGTCCCTTTGCGTCCCTCCACATCCCTCCCTGCCCTGAGGATGTGTACAGCCCTACATGGTCAGAGAGAACCACGGCTCATTAGTAGTCAGAGCCCAGGAAATGCCGGGACATTACCAGACAGGAGGGCGGGAGGTGGTCAGGAAGAAGACTGATAACAGTTTTAAGGAGAGAAAGTGTCGAAGAAATATCTGTATGCAGCTATCTTAGGCTCATCCTGATAGCAGCTAGCAGCTTGTCTTCTCTCCCTATCACATGTGCAATAAAATACAATTAATGTAATAATTTTAAAAGGAAGTGGTATTTAAAATGTATTTAAAGTGGATAAATGGATAGATAATGTAATCACATTAGTAACACATTAAGTTCTTATATTGCCATATTTTAAGTGTAAAACGTTTAAAATATGTATGAGCTTATGTATAATCTTACAATTGTTATTCCATGATCCGTGCAGTTTTATCATATTACAGCATCAGTCTGAATATAATGCTAATACAATAAAACATTTTTTAAACAGATTATCTGCAGGTCTTGAAATGTCTTAAAAAGCATTGAATTCAGCTCTTGGCACTACTGCTACCTACAGTAACTAGGAAGCATCTAATTATCTGCTCAAGCGTCAATTTTAGCAAAAACGTCAGTGAACTTAAATAAATAATTTTAAATTCCTTAATCCATATATCCATCCATTTTATGTTGCTTATTTAGGACCAGGTCATATTAACTTAACTAATTTCTTTTTAGAAACATACAGAAAAAAGTGATAATTAATAACTCTGTTCTGAATTGTCACTACTAATTTTCATACTTCTAAGCTGTATTTAAAAGGTCTTAAATTTAACTTGGTGAATCCTGCAGAAACCCTGTTAAAGTATTCAAAGTGATTGCATAATTATGTTTTCGCATATTCTAGAATATGTTTGCATTTTCTTTTGTTATAATGGAGGGTTAAATATTCCCATTAACAGGCACATGACTTCCCTCATCAATCCAGGAAATGGTGGAATGAAAACACACACAGACACACACACACACAGACACACACACACACACAGACTAAGCTGCTCTCTCCTCTCCTTCAGTCTCGGCTGCAGACCTGAAACAGTCTGGAATGAAGACTCTGGAGCATGTGGCCATTACCGTGACCATAACCCATCCTTACCGGGGCAATGTGGAGATTCTGTTGATCTGCCCCAGCGGTATGATATCAGTCATTGGGGCACGCCGTCCCGTCGACAGGTACACACTCGCACAAACCCATGCACTGTTATTGTTTTGATAAAATATGATTAAGTGAAACCAGTGCCTTAATTTACTGGAGTTAAAAGGAGGTATTCTTATGGCTACAAAAGGAAATCAGCAATAATAATATGTGACAGTACCTCAGAAAATACTTTTGACTGAAGTCCAATAAAGTAGTCTCTTTGTGTTTTGCACAGTGACCCTGCAGGGTACAAGGACTGGACTTTCTCCACTGTGCGCTGCTGGGGCGAGAAAGCTGAAGGCCAGTACACCCTCAAGATATCTGACCACGGTAAGACGCTGCTCAAGCACTGACAGAAGTGACAGACACTGTGACGTGTCAGCAATGGGATGGGAATGTCTTTTCAGGAGTGGGAAACACAAAAACACACATTTCTGTTATTGTTCATGTTGGTTCCCCCTGACCTACTGCACCTCACCTTGCCACACTGACCCCCATTTCTCTGTTCCTGTTGAAGAGCCCTCGTCTGCCGCGGTGGGAGTGTTGAAGCAGTGGGCGTTGACCCTGTATGGTTCCTCTATGACACAGAGCGAGGTCAGGAACAGACAGAGGTAAGACTTTGCAGGCTTTTCATGCTGCCATCTGGACAGTGTTGAGATGTTTGTTTTTCTTTCTTGGTGTTTTAAGCCTGTTTTCCCTGCAATGGTGTTCTGTTTTCATTGCCATTTTAATTATTTGTTGCAATGTTTTTCTTTCATCTTAGTTTCTCATTCTTAATTTATTCAAATTCTTTTAACCTGAATTCAAGTACTTTGAACTGCCTTGTTGTTGAAATATGTTGTGCATTTTAACTGACAGGCTGGTGGAGGAGGCTATGAGTGGTAATTATCTGGACAGCAACTTCTCTCTGCCCTGCCCTCCAGGCCTGGATATCCCTCCAGAGATCGTCAACCCTTTCACCTCCAACAGCCTAAAGGTAAACCGTACACGACCCGAAACCAAATTCTTTACATATTTACCATGTCTCTCTTTAACCTTTTCTATCTTCTCTTACCTCTCTCAGTCTATGAGAGGCCGGGACAGTTTACTTTTGTATTTGTCAGCCAAATTAATTCAGTAACTTACTAACTGTGGTGTTACCGCCTATAAGACCCTGTATACCTGTTCCCTGCTAAGGGACTTCTCCGAGGTACA
Source organism: Micropterus salmoides (assembly GCF_014851395.1). NCBI lineage: Eukaryota > Metazoa > Chordata > Actinopteri > Centrarchiformes > Centrarchidae > Micropterus > Micropterus salmoides. The sequence continues at coordinate 11,668,175 of NW_024042261.1, read as the reverse complement.
CTATATTCCCCACAGGGAATTGAGGGGATTTTATAAATTATAAATGGTTGGGATATTTTTTTTTCTTCACAGCAAACTCAATATATTGGTAACCAGACTGCTCACTCCTTCAGAAAATCAACATTGAAGGGATAGTTCCATTTGTAGGCAATTCAGAAATGTTCCTCATCACTCTGAGTAAATAAGTTAAAAGACTTTAGCTCAGGATACTTTGTTCTTGGTAGCCTAGCATTATTACTTTTTAAAAAAAAGCATATTTTCATAAGAACAAACACAATTTGAACAGCTGTTTCGGATATATTTATCCAGTTTATCTACACATTCCTGTCTTGAGTTTAGACTCACAGGCAACTGCCTATTTCACAAGGATTGGCAGGCCTAAGCCCCAGATATTTATGTATATCCATTAGGGCTGTAACAGTTCTGAAACTGTGACACAAAAGTCCACGGTCTTGTGTCGCAGTTTCCCCACACTCACACAGGCACCCACAGTTAGCCTGCACCTATGGTCTCTCACGGCAAACACGCCGGCTTGTTCTGCCTCTTTCTGTCTCTCTCTCCCTGTATGAGTCTCTGCTGACTTTCTCCATCAGCAGTACATCTCATAAAGTCACCCCGTTCAATAAACTCATCCGTGATTCAGTTTTCTGCAAAATGCTTAAGTGGGTTGCCAAATATACTTTGGCAGGTGCAAATATACCTGGCCGGCCTGCCCAAGTAATGTATGTTAGTGCAAGCTGTAGGCCTATATTTTGTAAATATTACAGCTTCAACCAATTTTATTGTCTTCCAACTGCGTGTGTGAACCGAAACCGTGGCTCAAAAATCGAGGTCTGAACTGAACCGTGGATTTGGTGTATCGTTACACCCCTAATATCCATATAACCATAACCTCTCATTTGAAGTCTGAATCTGTGGAAATGAAAGCAGGATGGTGGCTGGCAGGAATTTCTGCCTGCCAATTACTATTTGTGGTGAAAAAACTCCAAAATTCATGCATCTTTGAAGAAGTACTTATATGTAATCTTTTATTTGCTCCCATAGACATCCAGTAATAGATCCAAGCTAATCTCATCCTTCTAACTGCATGCATAAAAAAAACATTTATTTAAGTACACATCCAAGACTGCTACTGGCCTACACAACAGTGAAGGGAACTGTACAGTCTTACTGGTTATTCAGACTGGAAACAGCCCTATGTTTAAAAAAAAAAAAAAAAAAAAAAATAAAAGAGGTTGGTTGTCATGACATCTTGGTCGTATTCCTACAGAGGTTGGATGCACTTACTACTACTCTTACTACAAGTCACTTTCAACAATAATAATTCACCATCATGTTGGCACTCCCCATCCCCAGCCAGAGGAATACTAATACTAAAGTCAAAGAGTGCTTTGACTTGGTCAGCAATTTTACGTTGACGACTTCTCCTTTTCCCCTCCTTGTAGCCGTTCTTGCCTTTTGTCTTCCGCCTCATCCACACATGCATCCATTAGTGGTTTAGTGCTGTCGTGATTTACCTCCTCTATCTCTCTTTGTCCTCTCCTCCAGTTTCTGCTGTTGCTGGGCTGCTTTGCTCTTTTCTGGTCTCTCTACTACACACTGGAGGTCATATTTGCCCACCTGGACATCAGATGGGGAGGTCACCGGTCCAGGAGAGGGCACCGAGGGAGAGGATTGGTAGTGGTAGAGAACGGGGAGGATGAGGACTGGGACTCAGGGGTGGAGTTGCATGCGGTACTGGACTCTGAGGTCAAAGCATTGATTTTAAATGGAGAGCGACTGACAACAAAGCACTGAGCCAGATGATCCAGGTCTAAAACATCTCACTGTCTGTGCTCATGGGACGTCTCAGGCTTTTACCCTATCTGCAGCGGTGGAGGGGGGATCCTTGTCTGCATTCCCCAAACACGTGGCCTTGTATGAAAATTTGTGTTTGTGTTGGGACAGCACATGCAGGATTGTGTATGTGTGTTCTTGTACACTTGTCCCTTTAACAAATGTCCTCATAAGGAAAGAGGAAAAATTATCCTAATCCTCCAATGTGAGGATATTGGATCAGTCCTGGGGTTACATTTCCACATCGAGGTTATGTTTGTGTCAGAGCATGTACAACAAGCAACTCCATGTTTGCATATATGAAAGAGTGTATACAGGCTCATCTGTTTGTAAATGTGTGCTCAGAGTAATCGAGTTTACTGATTGGTGGGATACACTTGTGGGGTCATTAAACCAAGAGAAATACGTGAAGAAAAAAATGTGATTTGCACTATGGGAAGGTATGAATCTGCTGTGGTTAGGTGTGTGTGTGTGTGCTTATATGTAAAAGGTCTTCCTTGAAAAAGTGTCCTCCTTTGTGAGGTTCCTAGAGCATATTGCTGATTTTTAAAAAGATTTATTTTCTGAGGTGTTATTTAATGCATTTGATTAAGCCTGGGGTTATTATCTGTGGGTTATCAACCAACTACTGATGAAAACTTGAAGTGGGATTTTCAAGTGTGGCATTTATATATGTATTTTTTTATGAAGTGTAATATATACACAATGTGTGCCTGCGGTACAGATACATACCAACTGTTTAATGATTTATACAAAGTGTTTGAGAATGTATTAAAGTGTTCTACTTTTGTAATGGAAAGGTGTTTGGAGTGAAGATGGAAACTGTTTTGCTAAACAAGTCACAGGTGATGTGAATGATAATAAAAGACTGTTGGCATAATGTCGTCTTGGATGGTTTTTGAAACTGTTATACACGAAATCACATTCAATATCAATGAATTTTGGTTTTATCATACAATTATGCATAGACCTATGCCAATGTATGCAGTTATTTATGGGGACTATTCACAATATTAGTTGCAACAGTAGGGAATTAAATAATATTACTAGTACAAATCACAATGAATGCATTGTTGTAATACATGTAATTTGACATGTTAAATAGGCCATTACTTTATGATGATACTTTCACATGGACAACGATCGGTCTTTTAAAGCTTTTAACATCAACATTTAAGATGCCCATTTGTGCATTGAAAAGAGTTATTGGTCACTGTAGTTATTGTTGCCTTGCCCTTTATAGCACAACTCCAATAAAAGACATGCATTTTTGCACATAGACAGGACTGTGGATTATATCCAAAGATAATGTTTGCAGAAGCATTTGAAAGAATGAGCCTATCCTTAGAAATATTTGTAGTAAAGATCCGGTGTATGGTGACAACACTTTCCCAATCTTCCCATTTCCCAGAATGATCAAATTGAGGTACCCAGAATCACAAAGTCAATTCAGAGATTTATTTCAAAGTCATTATTTAATAAGACAATGTACAAAAATATTGGCGCTGATACAGCAGGCGTAGCATTGATGAAAACTTGCCAGATGAAACTGGACAGTTATCTATAATATGAGTGCTGTTTGTTAAACCTTGTAGAAAGAAGGAACAGCTTGACTTTGGCACGTGGTCATCTTGGTGTTTTTTCCCCCTCTCTTTAAGGCAACGTTTTGGTCATTTTTATGGTTAATATTTCTGCTTTAAGACTACAAACATTCAGTTGTACTGGTCCTAACTGCAGTGGGAAGGACTAAGCATGGTGAGCTCTGCGATGGTCACCAGTGAAAGCATCTACATAAGGGATTCAGGGCAAGTACCAAGACCAGGAAGTAGGGGGTACTGGAAAGTAACTAAATTGTAAAGCAGAAAACATTAAGATGAAAGGGGCGTTTTAGTGGACCGGTTAAACGCTTACAGGCTCAAAGGTGTAAGGGGCTGAAGAGGTTCTGTGGCTCAGTGATTTTACAGGATCTGTCGGGCTCTTCCGTAGCTCATGCCCTCCTGACTGGCTCCCTTATTGGACCCCATCTGAAGACCAATAACATTTTTACCCGCCTTCAGCTGGTCGTCTGTGAAGTCTCGCTTGTTTTCCATTGCTTTCCTGCAACACAACATTGAAAATGTCACTAAATAATTCCGACTAAACTCCAGTGTCCTGTGAATGCTTCTTCTAATTGGAGTCAGTTAGACTGGTTGAGATAAAGCGGTTTCCATTTCATGTATTCAACTCACTTGAAGAACCAGTTAGGATCGCCATTGTATGTGCCTTCATCCTTAGTGATGGCCAAGCTACCCAGAGCTGACAGGGTCCTCTGCACTGCCGCCAGGTCCTTACCTGTCCCCAAACACACACAGCCAGGATTAGTACAACAGTCACATTATGATGTTTCTGTACCTGTGCAATGTGTTGTCATATCCCAACTTATCCAAGCACATTTTCCCCACCACGCAAACAAAACGCTTAAACCCAAGCCAAGTCTTGTCTTCAGGGACTAAATGTTTGCAGTAACTGAGGAATGAAACCCGTGAAACCCCTGACCTTCCCAAAGGTCCACAGTCTGGAACATGTCCGTCTTCGTGACGCCATACTTCTCAGCAGCATTGAGGAACTGAGAGATCTGCTCCATCTGTTTGAAGGCCATGGGTGAGCTCTGGATCTTCTTCACGGGTTTCTCTCCGGCGAACAGACTGTTGATCAGTTCGCTCAGAACCTGGGGGGACGAGATTGAGAGAGGGAAGAAGAGAAGGTAGAGAAGCAGAAGAGAGGAAGGAGAGACATAAAAACTTTATCAAAACATCTAGAAAACAGAGGTGCATTATCAAACAGACGCTGTGCACTCACACATCCGTCTTTCAGCCAGGTCTGGAAGCCTATTTTGCCTGCCTCTGGCTTTCCCACACCAGAGCCACACTGACGGCTAATCCACTCCACCAGGATCTGCTCCAGCTCAGGGTCATACTTGCTGTCGATCTTATCCTGAACCTGCCGGCTCATGCCGTAGGATGGACCTTTGTTAGCCATGCCGACTCCCTGAGAGGCGAGCGTGAAACCGAGGAAGGGGGAAAAGATTGAGAAGCAGAGTTTGATAGAGAAGACGGACAATACAGTGGAGGGAGATGGGTGAGCAAGGCAGTGTAGGGAAGGAGACAGAGATACAACAAGAGAGAATTAAAGAAAAGCTTCAACAAAAAATGATCTCTGGAGAAAATGAATAGAAAAGTAAATGATGATCAGGGGTTGAATTTTCACCGGTGTCATCGTTTTCTCCCATCTTGACAATTTACAGCAGTGTGTATATTCATGACAAATGGATTTTATAAACTTACTGTTTTCTTGTGTGTTAGAATCCCAGTATTACTACCTTCTAGATCAAAATGTTTTTAGGCCATACAAACAAAAGCTAGCATTCACATCACATTGTAGTAAAATGTGGATGTAGACTTTATGCACAAACATGCATAGGTGTGTGAATAATCTAGATGAGGGCACATTGACTTAACACACAAACAGATAGTTCTTCCATATACATACTGTACATAATATACACCAACACTGAGGACATGCAAATAAAAAGCGTGTATATAAGCGGAAATGCTCAGCAAAATTTATATACCTTTCCCAGAAGAGTGGTATTAACATTGTTGTGTCTCCCGATGCACACCATTTAACCTTATCAAGACCTGTGTCCAAGGCAAAGTGGTGTACAATGGGAGCTCTATGTCAGCCAGCTGATTGTTTGCATATTTTCTCTTTATACACACACAGACACACACACACACACACACACTCTCTCTCTCCCCCCTCCTGGTTTCTGTCACACATCATTGCCAGCACTTTTTGTCTTATGCTTTTGTATTGCTTTTGGGCCAACAGCCAAGTGCAAAACCCATATCAAAGTGCTGTCTGCACCATCCAACCTTTGTTGCCATCTTGACGTCAGGTCACTTCAACTTCCTGTTCCTAGGGAGGTTCAAAGTTCAAATGTTAAAGGTTAAACCTAGGTGTTAAATGGAGGAGGCGCATCTCCGGCATGCGATGGGGAATGTTTTTACCAAGAGCCACAATAAACTTCTGTTTATGAACAATACACAGCCCTTTTGTGTATTGTTGAGTGTTTCCAATTGGCTGTAGTGTTCATTACATAAAGTCACAGAACGTGAAGATGGGCCAAGACTGGACTGACGTATGACTCTGTATGTTCAAGTAAGTCTATTGCCAATATTCAAGCTATAGACAACAAGAGGATATACAGACAGTTGGAAAGTAACAAGTACTGTAGCTAATACTCTATATTTCTTTTCCCTTTCTCTCTATAATGTCCTTTCCTTTTTCTTAATTTCTTTCCTTAATTGCCCTCTTGTATCCTTCCATTCTTCTTTCCATCCTTTGCTTCTTTAACTGATCTCAGGGCACACCCCCTAAAACTACACATACAAACACAATGCTTGCATATTCTAACCCTTTAAACTTTTCACCAAAACAGCTGACTGCTGCGGCTGATCTGATGAGTGAACCAAAGTAGTAAAGTTGCAGGCTGTAACAATGTTGAGCCGAAAGACGCTGAAATGCTATGTAGAGCTAAGGGGAACTCTCAGTACAACTCAGAACTATAGGTACTTAGGCTTTCACTTCTTTACTTTTAATGCAGAAATTAAATAGTGGAGTATCATTTAACCTATTGGTAATGTTAAATAAAGAATTTGTATACTTGTTCCACCACTGCATGTCTGTATATTAGAGTCTGTGTGCCTACGGCATTAATAGATTCCTGCCCTGAGTGTCCACAGAGTGTTACCACCAACCCTGTTTAATATTCTTTGCATTCCCTGTGGTGCTTGTCCATACCACAAGAAACCAAACACACATGCTGGGCAACACGCTCACTTACATACAACCACAAGTTTAGAACCTATATTTTACCCCCCCCCCCCCCTTGTTAGTCTCACTGACATGTGTCATTATATAATCATTATTACAGAGTAATGTTTGTCTGGTATGCCGTTAACTTGTCTTTTTTCCATTGGCCTCAAACTACTCTCTGAACCACAATTGCAAATCACACACGCTACACTCTCTGTAGGAAGTAAGTAGAAATAGAAGTTGTGTTCACCACATTGTGCACTCAATGGCTTCTCATGTCTTAAGAGAAGCACTATTTCTTCAAGTTCTGTCCTGCATCAGTCTGTATGTGAGCATTGCATGACAACCCTACAAAGATCACTCAATATTTTTAGAAGTTGAATAAGTCCATTAGGGCCTGGTCTCCATTTCTGGTATTTATGTGTACCCGGGGACCTGTTGTTATCCTTGGGACTCTGTCCAGGTCCGATAACTCTGGATTATCTGCTAAACAAGCTTCTGTGCTGTCTGACTACTTCTTAAAATATTTAATAGTGCTCACTTGGTGTGTCCTACAGCATGAGGTAGTATCAAGATAGATATGCTAAATTGAATTCTGCCAATTTTAATACCATTACTGCAACGGCTTCTACAATTACCCCTGCTACAAATGCTAAAAGTATTCCTGCTGCTGCTAGTACAATTGCTTCTGGTACATAAACCATATCTGCCACTGCTAATTCTGATCCAACTTTTGTAAATGCATCAACAATAGAAAACTTTTCCATGACCAAAATCTAATCTGTTTCATTCATACACTCGTTCATTCATTACTTCTGATAGTAATTAAACACTAAGCAGGAGAGAAGAATTATTTGTAAGGAAGGTTCAGGATAAAACCACAGATTTCAAATAAAAGAAAGCCTTAAATGCCTCCTTTCAAAAGTCCCAATGTGCTGTTTCCCACAAACATGACTTCATCGCCTCCCTCTATTCAACCACCTCTCTCAGTTGTGTTTTCCCTGCTCTGTTTCTCTATTACCATGGTAAATCTGCCTAATGCCAGAACAGGAAACCAGTATGAGGGATGTGGCAGTTGTGGCAGCCTGCGGGGACAAGGCGTCATGTGGCCTCGCTTTCTCTGCAGTTAACCATGACTTGGAATGAATAATCTACCAGTTATAAAGCAGCTAGATTAAGTATCTTTGGTTGAAGGGCTTCCTGTTAGCTGGTGTACTGTAGGTTTATTAAAACCTCAGCCAGAGCTCTTTTGTTACATGTCTCTGGTTTATGCCAGCTGCACAGGAATCTGCTGCTTTGACTTCAACTTGCCAGACTTTTATGAGCACTAAAACAAATTCTGAAACAGCTGCCAAGACCTTTCATGGTTCTGATTATTCTGACAGACCTTATAGCTGCTGTGTGCCTGAGTTTATGCATTTCTTCTGACTCTGATGTGTAGATAGTGCTGTCCAACTGAACTTAATGCCGGAGCCCCTGCACGGATATGGTTTGTTCCTGGCTTTATAAACTACTGTGCTCTGCTGTGTTTATGTGTTGCCACAGGATTGGCAGTGGAGATGGTTATCTGCTCCTGTTGCTGCTGCTTAGAAGCTAAGCTGCCCACTGGCACTTCCCTTCTGTTACTACTGGTCTGGTTTTACTGGAATCACTTTGTGCGCTGCCATCTTTAATTTTCCCCTAGTGATCTTCAGTCCAATCATCACAGCAAGCTTTTAGATATTGCAGACATTTTCTGTTCAGAGAATGTCTCACATGGAGGGTGTGTGTCTGCCTTTCGGAAATATATTTTATACCTGCTAGAATGTCTTATTGGCATCTCTGTCCTCATTAGGAAGTGTGGTTACCTTTCATGCCTTGTGAATTCACAGGCTTCCAAAGCCCATGGAATGCAGTGGATCATTTGCTTGTGCAAATAAAAGTATGTACACTGACAGATATATGCAACACTGTCTGGCTCAGCTCTCTGCTGCTCCTCTCCTCACTTCACATGGAGAACATAAACCCTCAAATAACATCTGAATCATATTAAGGATAAACTCAGAGTCTGTTTGAGATGAGATTATCTTCTGTTGCAAGTATTAGTAGGAATCCCAAATGAAAGCTTGTTTTCAACCAGACTCCATATCCAAACAGCAGTTTTAACAGATGATTATTATACTGAACATATGAATAGTACCTGATCAGACATTAACAAAGGTTTGAATGCAAACAACTCCAAAAACACTGCAGTCAAGTGTAGATGCATCTCATAGTTATTACATGGCTCTTATTTTGAAATGATTACAACTTCTGCTATTGTCACCTTTTATTCAAACACAGGAGATGAAACACTTTTTTTTTTTTTTTAAATAAGAAGCTAGGAATTCCTCCCAATTACTGACTAATCTATAAAGCAATGGCATCTTGACAAGCTATCTGTCCAACTCACTGTCACAAATCCAGTTCAGGAGCCTTATCTTAGGAATAAAAGAAAAGTATACTCACTGTGCGAAGGTATAGGTCAGTTCTCTGCTGGCTACAAGTGCAGTGTGTGGGGTGACTGTGGATGCTTGACTGAGTGTTTGTATATGCTTTGCAGGGACCTCCCTCTCAAAAATGCCGGCTTAAAAGGAGCAGATGAGGCACGATGACTTCACTTGTCTACCGAGAGAGTGAGAGAGGGGGAGGGAGGAAGAAGGAGGGAGTGTGACGAAGAAATAGGAGGGAGAGAGGGGAAGGAAAAAAGGAAACTTCATCCTTAAAAGGGCATGGCCTTTCAGCAGCTCCCTCTCCCTGTCTGTTCCCCTCACTTCAAGTTAAAAAGCCCAGCCTTATTTGGGTAGAGCTGCTCATGTAGAGCAGAGACAGCAGCCAGGCAGTGTTGGTTTGGTCAGCAGGAATTCTCCAAATACTTTCACCACATCCCTCCTTGTTCAAAATGGCAGCAAGATGGTGAAGGAGGGGAAGGGGATGATAGAAAGGGGGAAAGGGAGGAGTAGAGAAAGAGAGAGAAGAGATGGGACAGAAAGAGATATTGTGTGTGGAAAAGACATTCAGAGAAAGAATTAAGGTATTGGACCCATTGTTGGGAAGGAACAATGTTAACTTTTTTTTGCACAATGAGGAAGGAAGGAAGATAAGAGAATGAGAAAAAGAAAGGCGTGCATGAGAGGAGAGGACGAGGGAGAGGAGAGGAAGAAGTAGAAGATAGAACAGGAGAGGATTAAGAAGGAGAGGAGTGGATTAGATGACGGAGAAGAGGATGAAGGAGAGGAAAGGAGATGATGAAGTAGGAGGAGAGGAGAGACAGAATTGGATGAGAGTCATCATTCAGACAGAACTCCATGTAAGTCCTGGGTCCTCTTCAATAGCTGCGCTGTGTGTGTGTGTGTGTGTGTGTGTGGTGTCATTTATACCCTGCCACCACCACCACTCATGACATTTCCATAACTTCCATTCCAGTACAGACACTTTCTGGCATGGCACTCCAGCTTGAATATGAAATGTGTTGAACATATGCTTCTAACTGCAGTTGGCTTTACTCCCTCAGTGGAAAATTTGAAGTTAGATAGATCCCACTCAGGATGAGAAACCAATATGTAAACACCCTTACTTTAACACATTCATATTGACAAAGCAATAACAATATCAGAATGCATTGACTGGTTGATAAAAGCATATCAAAGTTACACTTGATTGAACTATACCGTATTCAAATATTTATCAAACATGTATCTATAAAATAATTAGCTTTGCAAGTCCAGAGAGTTCATTTATGTAATTATTCCAAATGGTTTCCTCTTGAACACAAAAATGTGTGAACTCAACATAATGAGTCTTCTATGCTTCTTGCAATGTGTACTAAACTGTGTTCACATGTGCATGAAGTAAATGATGAACCTTTGCATCATACTTGCAGAGTAATTCCTTATTAAGATATTAAGACAACACCATTGCCAATGTTGCACATTTTTTAAAATCTATTTTATCTCATCGGTCTTTCTAGTTTTGGCTCTGTAATCACACCATATGTCTGTGGTCTTCTCATTAAATGCTGCTTGGATCAGCTGGAACTAGAACAAAACCAGATGTTGTTGTGCACATTCTCATGTATTTTATTGGGTGGGTATTTATGTGTTTGATTTTCCTTTGATAATTGACTCTGATGCAACTATGGAAGACTTAAAAGGCCAAAAAAAACCAAGAAATAAAGTGGAATACAATACATGTTGTTATATGTATTCCTGTCTTGTGTAAGCCTTTCAACCCTGTTTCCTAGAAATTGTTCATACACACTTAATTTGCAACAGCAAATAAGTTTTTGAAGGAAATGTCATAGTCAGCCATAATGCTGACCCAAGAAACATAGGTTTGGGGGCTCAAATGCACAGGAGGAGGTGTAGTTAACAGGATTTATCAAACAAAAAGTGAAACTTACAGGTGACTTGAGATGTGGTTGGCAGTCCAAAAACAGAACACAGTAATCCACAACAAAACAGGTGAAAACAATCCACAACTCCAAATGCTGGTCACCAGTCATGAACAATAAACAAATAAGAGACAGACAGACAAACACTAATATACACAGGTGGGGTGAAGATAACGAGGCACAGGTGATACACATCAGACAATCAGTGAACACAGACACAGGAAATAAAAAAAAGACGACATCAGGGACAGAACAATAGGAAACATAAAAACACCCCAGAACCATGACAGGAGGGTTCTCAAATCCTAATCTGCCCTCCTGAACTTTTTTATTTTACATTTATTTGACAGCTACTGTAGTTGTGTCGTTATATAATGCACAGTTACAGAAAAAAAACCCAATATTATATAAAATAGTTAAATATTGTTGTACTTCTACATGAGTAAAATCATTGTGGCATTTAATTGATATTTTTAGTCCACCACTTTGGTCCCATTATATCTCATCAACTATTGGATGGATTGCCATTCAATTTTGTGCAGACAATTGTGCCCTCTTCAGGATGAATTTTGGCTATCCCATAATTTTTCTAAATAAATCCAACAACAATGATGACAATCCCAATGGCCTACGTTTTCTTTAGTCCTCTTTAATTAGCATCAGCTGACAGCTGAAATTAGCTTTATGGCCTATAAAAAAACAAAACAGAAATAGTTTAACATTTTGGGAAAGTAAATTTTTGGGGAATATTAATTCACTGTCTTAGCAAGAGTTTGATGAAAAGATAAATACTACTCTCATATTTGTCCATTGTAAGGCTAAAGCAAGCAGGCGCTTGGCTTATCATGTAAACTGGAAACAGAGGGAAACGGTGGGCCTGGTTCTGTCCAAAGGTAACAAAATCCACCTGCCAGCACCTGGAAGGCTCACTAATTATCACTTTGTATCCATTTTGTTAAATACATACAAAAACTGAAGCGTAAACGACAGGCTAGTGGTTTTTCCCTGTTTCCAGTCTTTTTGCTAAGCTATGCTAATGGCTCCCCACTATAAGCACTATCAATCTTATCATCTAACTCTCAGCAAAAAAGCAAATAAGCATATTTCCAAAAATGTCAAACTGTTCCTTTAAAGGAACAACACAAGCCAGTGCTTCCAGCTACCTCATCAAAGCTTCCTACTGGAATTACTGGTATGTCTAAACTGTCACAGTGTTCAGGTACCTGTGTGTGGAAGTGTGTGCAGCATGCGTGCAAGCTGCTCCTACATCATGTGTTTATTCAACTGAAGGAATTTACTTAGTCTGCCTATGGTTTATATTAATTTGTAATGAGTTTCCATGAAAGGCACTTGTTTACATTATTATACAATACTGTCATGGGCCAAGTTCTGGCAATGGCAGTGTTGCAGTGATGCAATGTTATCATTTCCAAATTGCATCAAAGCTTCTGACTGCTACCTATTTCCATTCATGGACTAGGTGTATGATTGTGTTTATGTCTGTGTGTGTGTGTGTGTGTGTGTGTGTGTGTGTGTGTGTGTTAAAATAAATACCACAAAGTAAAGGTATCACCTGTCAAATAAACGTAATGTGCAAATTAAAAAAATCACACTTCCTCTGTGGGTAGACACAGTTATTGTAGTTTATTCACATGCATGCTCAAATATTTATGTGTGATACAAATATTTCCTGACATGTGACTTTCTGTTTTCATGCTATGCAAAAATATGTGTGCCCTTCTTTGCGTTTGATCATAAATGCCTGCATACACATGCGTCAGTCTATGAGTGTACATCTTATCTTGTTTATCTCTACTGGAGGGGTTCTTAAACTATGGGGCTTGTTCCACGATAGGTCACAAACCTACTTTCAGTATGTGACAAAGAACATTAGTTTGTTTTCATGAATCAGGATTTCAGTTGAGGATAAATAGATTCACAGGCCCTGGAGTCAGAAAGTTTAAGTAGCTGGTGTATTACTCAGCAGTGTAGGGGTACAGCATGTAACCAGTAAAGATATTGTACTGCAGGTCTTTACAAAGCTTCCTCCCATACATCAGCTCCACGTAGACCTGGTCACCTCTCTGCAGCTCCAGCACAGCAACCTGAAAGCACACACAGTAAACAGTGTCATGCTTCACGGAGCAATTACAAAGTCATGTTTAGGCCACAAATTGTCCAATTTGATTAATAATATTTGATCACTTGATTTGTTTGTAGCAGCCATTTGCACAATTGTGTTACTTCTCTCTTGTTAAACAACCACATTCTTTTCACTTCCTACCTGACTTGCACTGTCTTCATTATCTTCTCGATTGTCCTCCCACACACTGACCACCAGCTTCCCATTCTTCACCAGCTGGACCTACGGATACAACAAAACACAAAATGAAGATACAAACAACTTACTAGTGCTACACAGGTAAACGTGCTCAATGTATTCTAATGTCACATATTTGTTAAGTGTGTCTGGGTTGTTTACTTTGTGGTAGAGCCGTTCATTCTTTGTCACAATTGAGTAGACTGTGAAGGAAAAGACATAAACACCAGGAAAAGGGGCAGTGAAGACACCTGGAATTGGAGGTGAAGAGTTAGTGGAACTGCAGTGATGTATGTCTTTCATGCTTTCATTTAAAATCGTGGGTAAAGCTTAAAACAAATTATTTGAGGTAATTTCTTCTGTGTGTGTTTGTGTTTTCTACCCAAGGAAGGGTTGTATCCATTGCCATCGTTAAGAGTGATGGAGGAGTAGGGGATTGGCACATTAGTGTTGAATGGACCAAAGCAGTGGTCAGTATATCCAGGAAGTATGATGGCAATATTTGGGTCGATGGTGGCTTTGAAGGCAACCTTGATGCCTTCAAAGAGATGAAGAGAGAGATTATTGTAATGTATAACTCAGTGTCCACAAAAGATTTTTGAAAAGTAATTGTTATTGTGTGAATCGCCAGATATTTTGTTTAAATCTACCATCCATCACTGTAAGTGTGTTTACCTGTGAGCGCCTGTACTCTGCTGTTCAGTGAGCTGATACCCTGCCACAAATATTTAATCTTTATGAAGGAATCCTCCTCTATTTGGTACAGATCATTGGCTGCACAGCAGCAGCCACGCTGACGATGGAAAGTACAATTGCAGTCCCACTTTTCACAGGTCAGAGTTCCCTCCCATTGGACTGGAACAGGATGGATGAACGGTGAGAAATTAAATGGAAGGGGGTGGGGGGCAGAAGGTTATGTTAGAGACACGTTCACCATGAAGAGCAGAGGTGTGTAACTGTCTGTAAAATGTTGCAGCAAATGAACATATTTGGGCTACAAAGCAGTCACTTAAAACACAGCCACACAAAATGGATAACATGGATAATGATTATGAAAAGTATATGTATACTGCGTGGATGAGTGCTGTGTGGCTTACGTGTAGCCTGTTTTAGTACATCAGATGGAGGACTGGGCCTCCACACGACCACAGAGAAATAGTGATCCCAACAGGAACAAAACTGTTAGTACAACCATCTGAAAAAAAAGTAGTATTCGGTAGAATTCAGTTCAGTACTGGATCAGTCTTGGATTAAAAACCAGAGAGACTAAATGCTCAGAGCAGTATGATGAGGTGATTTACTTGTAACACACCAACATTTGAATCTCTTACAGTTTCTGAATTCAAATTACACATGTCTGATATCACTTGTTGGACTACTCAGGGTCACATTTATTCTGGGACAGAGTTTGAAGCAGTTCCTGTAGACACGCTGCCTGTATGCCATTTTAAAATTAGAATTCAATCCAGTCTCTTGGTTCTCCAACTACAAATACACTATATGGTTGAGTGTTACTTCTCTCATTAACTGTCCAAAATGCAAATATTTAAGGGCAGCAATTTTCATCAAACAACGCTGTAAGCATGGATTTCATAATCTGAAGGTCATATGACCTCTGGTTCAACAGTGTTTCAATGATTGTATTGTGTAACTTCAGCGAGAACCTTCTTCACAATGAAATACTGTGATATGTCTAAACAATTAAAATCAATTTTTACTAGGAAGCTCAAACAAATCTGCTCCGAATTAGCCAAACAGGGCACGGTTAGCTCTCTGCCCAGCATTAAGCAACAAAACACTGTTTTAACCTGTTAAATAAATTCATACATATCGCAGTTTGGGCCAAAACAGAGCTAAAAGACGAGTGTGTAAAACACAACTCATAGTGTTATGCTCATGTTGTTATGTGGCTTTTTCTTGGTTAGTCTCATCCACTTTATGAGCGTTATTCGTTTTTTTGTAGATTTGTTTTTGACTCTTTCTGCCCTCTAATGGACAGAAATCTTTCAATGCAGGCTTAAATTATTACTTTAAATGGTAACTAATTGTGTATGTTGTAATGTAAAATAATAAAAATAATCCAAAAGTAACAGGAAGTACATATAACCCCACTGACTGAGGTATGTAATCTAACAGTAACTCCAAATGTGTTCTGATATCTGTCAAACCCAAACTGCACAAAACCAAATCACTCAATCATTAAATCCAATCATTTGTAAAAATATTTGACAGAGGAAAGACTATTAGCTATACAACTCATCACAAGTCTTTATCAAGGCAATTGCATTGGTTGGTGGTTGAAAACCATAGGACACATTTTGGATGTTTTTTTTAACAATATAATTAGTGAGCACTATGTAAGCATAGAAACATAAAACTTACTGTTTTTTGTTCCTCCCCCTCCTTGTTGTGAAACACTATGTCAAGTTCTTTTGAGTTTGTGAAACTGACAGGAAGAGTTTTAAGCAGGGGCTGGTTTTAGCGTCTTATTGATGTATTTCAGGTGATCCTCCCCTTAAGGAGGTAAGTGACAGAAGCCCCACCTCCTCACATTCACACACACAGGTTTCATAGCCAAACTCTGACATTTCAATTCCTTCCACAAAGAGAGCCACGCACGTCTCTGGCAATCTAGTTTAGTAAATTGTTTTCCTTTTGTGTGAAAGTACAAGAATTGATCTCGTTGCACTCAGCGCCTTATTGTCGGAACCATAATACCTTTTATTAGGACAGCGGTATCTGGTTGCCACCTTTCCATAGGATGCCAGCTGTTAGGATAACACTGCTTCCAGGCCCCTGAGGATATAATGATCTACAGATGAGAAGACAAAAGAAGCTGATATTTAAGTGTTATCGGTCCATTGATAAAGACCCAGATCTGAGAACAATAAACAGGATTGCCTGGATCTCATGCTGAGAGAGAACAAAGGGTTGAGATATGTGATAGTTACTTGTCTAAAGTGGACTCCGTATTCATGTGAATGAAATGATCTTGTGTCGTGGGCCAATATTTATTCATAAGTCACAAAGCCATTAAGAATGGCTAGGCGTTGCCATCCAACATCTTTTTTTTCAATGACTGATTCAAAGAGTCAGTTTCTGAAAGACATCCAAGCTGTTTGTGCCAAATGTGTTGCACGAACAAACAGCCACCTAAAGCTGGCAGCCACCTTTATCCTGATTAAGAGATTTTGCCAAACGGGTCTTTGAATGTTCTACATTCATTTGTTAGCTGACTGCTAACTAAGATCTTTTGAGATATGATTGCTGTTATTTGGAAGATGTTTGGTAATGGAGGTACTTTTAACTTTTGCCTCTACTATGGCTTATAAACCTAGAGCCAAGTGAAGTCAGAGCTACTAGAGTACCCACAGAAAAAAATAGACAAATAGATCATTGGAAATGCGATAACGATAACTAAAGATATCTTTATATGGGTTATCAAATATTTAAAGTGTAGTGCACAGTGACACATTGTTAGCCAAACTAGCTTGGCACTAGGGATGGCAATCTGTCAGTCCGTCCATCACTTTGGTCCAGACTGAAATATCTCAACAAGTATTAAATGGATTGTCATGAATTTTGTACAGACATTGATTGTAACCAGATGATTGATTTTACTTTTACTCTTTTGACAGTATAAGGTTGACATGTTTGGATTTTAGTGAAGTTTATTTTTTTTATTGGTACAGACATTCATGTTCCCCTCAGGATGACTTGTAAGCACTTTGGTGACCCCTGTCGTCTAGCTCCATTGGGTCATACTTTTAATTCGTCCAGTACTTCAGTTTATGGCCAAATGCCTGCAAAATGATTGGCATTCCCATCAGTCTCAGTATACTTTGTGTCCATTTTCAATCACATTTCAATTATATCACATGGTCATCAGCAGATGGAGTTTGAATGATGTTAGATGTTCATGTTTCTATTTTTTTCTGAGCCGTTTCACATTGGCTTAAAGGTTAAGGTCCATTTTTACATATTTATGTGGAAATCTCAAAGGTTGGGATCTGTGCTAAATGCGCAGTAAATTATGTTGGCCAGCTGGTGGTCCAGACATATTTTAAAATGTATGAATGATATACAACATATACTCTTATTTGTACCACTTTAGGTTCGCTATAGGCAGGTCAATTTTAATGAAAAACTGCTTGACATAAGTAATGTTATGTGATAAAAATGCAACCCCTTGTCTCTATAGGAGTACTGGATGTTTTCTTATGTGTGTTACTGTCTTCATATTTACAGAGCTCAAAGCAAAATGAGCTGTGTGTATAACTGCTCCTGCTGGCATTCATCTCTACTGGTTGTTTGTAACCTGAAGTTGCACAGGCATTTGTTATAATCCTTGTTGTTGCTCTAGTCCTATTAGATAACAAGGTGTTTTGTGTTTACAGTTACTTTTAAAGTTGCCTTGGCTCAGGGGACAGCGCATTGTATGTGTTGTTTTGATGGCAATCTGCGGATATGGCATCCCTAGGCCTGACCTGGTTCTTCACATCGTGTTATCTGCTAGATGGAGGCCATGATGTATCAGGTGTTTTGCATCTGCTTCGCACACATCTCTTCAAAGCAGTTCAGTCCTTAAGATGTTTTACATAACAGCATAGGATACAAGTAAAGTGAGCTGTGCCCTGACCTCAAATGTGATTTTAAATCAGAGCTTTGAATTACTGCATAATGGTGAAAATAAAAGCCTGTTTCTTGTTTGAGATTGTTTGATATGAAGGTGAAAATGAGCCAGAGTTCACTTTCCTGTGATGGAGCCATCAGCAAGTGGCCATGTCTTGTCGGGAAAATACAAAGAAACAATTTACCATTACTTTGAGGTTGAAGTTTTCTATTGATTAAAATGTACAAATAAAAAAAAAAAAAATACTATACATATAGAGTTTTTTTCTGAGCTTATTAAAACTCATAATATAAAGAAAAGTACTGAAGTAATATTCCTTGGATTTGCCACAAACTGAGAAAGGTGACAAAATACAGACATGATCATGAAGCAAATTTGTAAAATATTTCATGTTGCTTCCTTCCTTGCATGACATTATTTTTTTTTTTGGCATTTCTGGTTTACTGAGTCACTCCATCACTCAGTGACCTTCACTGGCTGCCCGGGCCTCCTGAATCAAATTACAAGTCCCTAATCCCTAGTCCCTGCTGCATACAATAGTGACTGGGTCTGCACGCATCTACCTAAATTCCATAATACAAGCTTACCTTAATACAATCTCGGCCACTGCGCTCCTCCAACAAACGTCGCCTGGCTCTGCCATTCCTAAACACAAAGCAATCTCTGTCCCGGCTATTCTCTTCTGTCACACCACAACGGTGGAACAAGCTACCACATGCCATCAGAGCAGAGGCGTCTCTCTCTAACTTCGGCGTAAAGTTTTACAGCACCACATCATGCACCATAAAAACTCTTTTTAGCAAACGAGCTACAAGAACAAATGCTATAGAAAGTACATTTACCTTCTTTGTAAGAAGCTACCTTGGTATTCTAAGTATGGATATCATGGTAGAGGCTGTGAAGAGACCAAAGAAGAAGTTGTAGAGGAACAAAGGAGGCTGAGAGAGAAGAGAAGAGAGTGACTGAGGAAGAGACCGGACAAGAGTAAATATTGGACTGGATTTTACTTGTTGGTGTAAGCTAAAAAAGCTTAACGGATGCAAGACAGATGCTGAGCTGGACTTCTTGCTGTTGGACTAGTAACTTATTAGCTAGCTTGCTGTGTCCTGTGTTGTTGCGCTTGATGTTTGCCTGTGTTAGCAAAGTTGTCGACTCGAGCAAAATCAGCCGGAGCTCACGGACAGAGGTTTAGGTGCTAGCTATAAATCTCAAGTTGATGTTAGCAAACCTACTAGATAACACACTCAGATACTGGCAATGTTACTGTAAGTGCTCTTGCATCGGTTTCTGTCTAGCTTTTCACCAGCTTGCGTCAAGCGTCAAGCCGTAGCCACGTAAGCGGGCAACATAACCTGGCTCAGCAGCCCCTGTGGACATAATGTTAGCTAATGGCAGAGGCAAAGACAGAAAAGGATGTTGATGGAGGAAGATAAGAAGAAAAAAAGAGAGTGATCAAGCAAGAGGCTCTTAGATGTTGGCGAGAGTTTCATGAAATAAAAGGCTCCAAGACAGACGCCAAGCAGGTCCTTTCTGTTCGACTGTGCTGCTATGTCTTGTGTTGTTGCACTTGCTTGGCTGTGTTAGCAAAGCTGTCAACTTGGTAGTTTTTGATGTAAGTAATCTGACATAATCATAACTAATGCATGGTTATTTACGACAATGGTGAACTACACTGAAAAGAAATTATGTTGCTTCAATATGCCAAGAAAATGTAACCAAAATCTTATGTTGGTTCATTAAAATATTACAAAGTCTATATATAGAGCTGTTGGATGCCTCATTCCCTTTTTTATGTGTCTCAGAAGTTGTGTAGACACTTAATGCTGTCACCAGTTGCTGTTTTTAATTTGTGAACAGCATTAAAGCATTAAAGGCCGTACAATTACTATCCAACTAAATGTTAACATGGGTACCTTGTTGTAGTGTATGTTTAGTATTGTAAGCTACTTATTAGGGGTTCTACTTCACCTGACTGGTGATAGGGCTTTCATTTTAATTTCACTTCACGATGGTCTGTAAGGAAGGTTCATACACAGAGTAACCAAAACTGTGAATACAGAGCTTTATTAAATGTTATCAACTAAAATTCAAATGTTTATACCAAAGATAAGTCAGTTCCATCCACAATGTTAAAACTGTATCAAAAATACACCACAGTTTAAGGGTAATATTTCAATACTTTGTCAACAATCTCTTCACTGTAGACACCACACATCTCTTCAAAACAAAATGCCAACTATAATGCCAACTGCTTTGTTTAAAATCCAGATTTATTTTCATGTAATTTTACAGGTGCAGGGGTGTTTATTGTATTTCTCTCAAACATTAAATTACATCATTTCAGCAGGAAAAAGATACTGTTACAGAACAAAGATACTCGTGATTTGAGGTTTGTAAGCTTTCAAATTGCATGGGTTGAATTCAGATGTGAGGGATTTAAAACCTGGCTTCCCTCAGAAAGAGCAGATTGAGATTAGAGGCTTCAAGGCACCACATTAAGTTTTCATCTTGCTGACTCTAACCTTGTTAGTAGGGCAAGATTTGGTACAAAAACCAGCACACAACACCTCACTAACTTATTCAGTAACATAAAGCAGAAAGGCACTGAAAGTGTTGTAATTGCTGTCATCGCAGAGGATACATCCAACGGACAGGTTGACAGTCACTTGTTTCCCAGCCTTCAGATGCAGAACCACAACAGTAGTGGCACTGTCCTCTTGGTCATTCTTATTTTGGTCTCTGATCCCGGCCACCACCTGGCCGTTAACTTGTAGACTGGCACAGGCGACCAAGGTGTTACCAGGAGCACCAGCGTCGCTGTAGACACTGAGGGCGATGCTGTAGACACCAGAGCGGGGAACGGTGAAGATACCGGTCTGCACATTGTAGTTGCCACCCAGGTTAAGGAAGACATTTTTGTAAATGATGATGGTGTTGACATCAAAGGGGCCGTAACACTTAAAGTGGGTATCATTGAATAGAGCAACAGAGAAGGCTGTGCGGCTGGCTGGAGATGCAAAGGAGAGACAACAGGTTAAAAGTGATAGTGAATAGTGCATTCTTGAAGATGCTTTTATGAACTGCACTCTGTCCTGCTTCGGGTAATTCATGGAGGTGCCCCTCACCTTCAATATAGCTGAGACTTTGCTTTGTTTGCAAGTATTCCTTCTCCAAATTATTCAGGCTCGTGTTAAAGTACGTCCTTAGCCTGTTTGTTTCTTGCAGCATCAGGCAGCAGCCACAAGAACCCTGGTCCGTAAGACACACTATACACATACACACATAAATACACCTGTAGATAAGAATATATGCAGACACACTGATTATGTAGCAACATTTTCTCACAATTCCTCACCACTGCTTGCTCTGGGGTCTGTGTTCCCAACACGGACGGGTCCGTCCCAGGAAAAGCCAGTATCCTGACCAAAGGCTGCATGCAGCAGACACAGCAATACAATAGCTGGGGGGAGAGCAGAGGCATGTAGCACCAAGAAGGAGCTTTGCATTAGCTGCCTGTTACCGTATTGCTGTATTGTTGAATTTCTGAACCACTGCTACCTCTGTAAATGTATGAAGTCTCACCTCTCATGTTGATGCTGTTAAATGACGACAGCTTCAGAAGGATGGAAGGTGTGATGGACTGACCGGTAGAGGAAGTGCTGTGGATATATATTTTCTCAGAGCCCCTCCCTTGTTACCTCTCAGTTTTATTCCTCCTCTTCTGTCATCGCTCCTCCTTGTTTTTGTGTCTTGTTTGTTTTAATTGTCGGCCCTATTTGTAATAGTATAGCCGGGGGGATGTTTGATCACTAGGTGCTCTTGCTTTATAAAATCACGAACAACTAGAGACACACCCTCCCGGGCTTTGTGTGGTTGGTTACATGCCAGGTATCATCTATCATCTGGAAAGAGGTGTCTGTGAGGTCTCATCAGCAGACAAGCATGCAGTTTGAGTTTGAGCTAGTTTAAATGATTTCTTTATTTTGTGCTTTTTCTTTAAATGTACAAAGATACACATTAGCAACATTGTCTCAGGCAGCTGCTGTCCTGCATAGATGTGTTACTGTAACCCAACGTGATATACTGATTGAGTGCAATGATCTGCTCCTGATTTCCCTTTGTGGCGCACCAGATCTTGTTGCTGTTTCAAATAATGAAGAGACTGAGTTCAAAATGGCTCTATAAAAGGTTTATGTTATATGTCACTCATCTCATTCTATCCTGTCCTTGTCTTAATGGCTGCTTTCATTACAGCTATGGTGTGTGTTCAGAATTATGCATAGAATGAGAGACCTTAAAAAAGTCCATTATATATTTTAGGTACTATTGGACAGCAAGATTTTAATAATATGGGTGTTACTGTCATTGGTTTGGTGATGTGGCATCCATTTTGATTTAAATAATATTCTGTTTTTATGAGTAACAAGGTGGCACAGTTAATCAAAACTGTAAATGCTACAATTAAATGTTTTATAATGTGGTTGTGAAAGATTTCAATCCTTAAAACATCAGATGATCTTAAAGTTTTTCACTGTTATTGACCTGTACACAATTCAACTTGAGCAACAACAAAATCTTGAATGTAGACATCATTTTTGTGTCCTTAGTTTCTTTGGTGGAAATTTAATCAAAGTAACACAGAATGCCAACAGTATGTTTAAAAGTCTGGTTTATTTTGTTGGTAAAGTACAGGTACAGCAATTTACATCATATAATTTCAGAAGGTCAAACAGCTGTTAACAACCAAGATAGCTTGACATGCAAAAATTCATAAAATGTGTTTTAAGGTGAATCAAAAACCTGGCTTCCCTCAATAGGTAATATTGATAATGATCTCAGGAAGAATAGTGAACCACGATGGAATGAAACTCACAAAATCAGGATGACAGCATTATGTTGGGTGATAGTACAAAATATCAGATAGAGATTAAGGGCTACATGTCACGACTGTCACCGCATAAAGATTTTATCTAACAGACTCAGAAACTGTCAAAGCGCAGAACGGCTTCATTTGCAAACTTAGTCAGTAGCATACAGCAGGAAACCAGTGAAAATGTTATAGTGGTTGTTGTTGTCACAGACGAAACATTCTTTGGGCATGTTAACAGCCACCTGGTCACCAGCCTTGAGTTTGATGGCCATAACAACAGTAGAACTGTCTTCAAGGTCCTGGCCATTTTGTTCGATTAGCGGATATGCCACTTGGCCGTTAACCTGCAGGTTGGCACAGGTGACCAGTTTGTTACCAGGCAAACCAGTGGCGTAGATGGTGACGGTGAGGCTGTAGACACCAGAGCGGGGAACTGTGAAGATACCGGTCTGCACATTGTAGCCATCTCCCAGGTTGATAAAAACATGTTTGTAGATGATAAGCATGTCCGTGGGGAAAGGCCCATAGCAGGTTGGACTTTTTTCATTGTTTAGAGCTACAGAGAAGGCACTGCGGCTGGCTGGAAATGCAGAGGGGAAGAAATATTCATAGAGGTATAAGAAGTATATCAGTTTTGTTCTTTAAGACACTTTGATGATGTTCTGCATTGTGTCCCTGTTTGTGTGACGCTCACCTCTCATATTGTCGAGGGCTGTCTTTGATTTTGTCAGCTCCTTCTTCATTTCGTCATAGGTGATGTTAAAGAACCACTCCATCCTATGTATTTGTCTCTGCATCAGACAGCAGCCACATGACGCCTGGTTTAGAAGACAGTCTGTACACACACACACACACACACACACACAGGCAGACACATTAATAGGTTAGCCTGCAGATAAGAGTATGTGCAGACACAATGACCATTGACAGAGTTTCTTTAACAATCTCTCACCATCGCTTGGATTGGGTTCCGCAATAGGTACGTTTACGCGACCAGGTCCATTCCAGGAAAACAATGTATCCTGACCAAAAGCTTCATGCAACAGACACAGCAATACAATAGCTGGGGGGGAAAGAGCAATGGCATGTAGTACTACACCCAGAAAAAGCTTTGCATTAGATGTTGTTGCTTTTCTCAGGTAATGACCTTTTTAAAATGTAAGCTTCAATAAAAGATCACCCATTAAACAAGTTGTACAATTCTTTTCCATAATAATGTACTTCATTCCCCAAATTGTTTTTCTTTTTTGTTTATTAATTTGTATTTATTCTTAATAAAACATACATGCTTGAACCACTTCATCTTACCACGTTATAAGCCACCTTCAGTCATGATTTTTCTAACCTGAACTACTTTCATTATGCTAGACCCAAATTGCCTGTGAAGCTCCAACCATCTTCCTCCTAAACATTATCCCACTGTAGTTGCAACTTGTCTCACCTCTCATGTTGATGCTGGTGTATGATGATGGCTTCAGGAGGATGGAAGATGTGATGGACTGACCAGTAGAGGAAGTGCTGTGGATATATATTTTCTCAGAGCCCCTCCCTTGTTAGCTCTCAGTTTTATTCCTCCTCTTTTGACATCAACGGCTCCACCTTTTTTTATTGCCCATCCTATTTGCCTTCATAACTTCATAACTGGAGATGTATTTCTCCCTCACTAGGGGCTCTCATTTTCTAAAAATCACACACAAGCAGACACACACCCTCCAGGCCTTTGTTGCTGATGCCACCCAGGTATCACCTATCAACAGAGATGAGGTGTTCTGAAGGTGGAGTTAAGTATTCCCCTCAGCAGCAAAGAAAGGCATACAAGGGTTGGCTTTACTTCTCTGTGGATGTAGAGAGAGGAGGATGAAGTCAGTTACATATCCAGTGGGTTGCTGAGGTAGGTAGGTGAACTACCGGGCTCGGCGAATGAATAGTCTAGTTCACAGGGTGGGTAGCTCACCTTGGACTGTTTTATTATTAAAACCTTCTTCTGCTATGGGGCTTTTCTACCTGACTCATGATCCATGTAAACAATTTCCAATTGCTGCACAGACACACCTGAAACTGCAGTGCTGTGTTCCCGAAAGCCTGTCTGATCCAAGCGGGAAGCTTCCGGTCAGCAAACTGAAACGAACGCGGAAGCCCCTTAAAGCAGTGGGCGACTCTTCTGGTTGCAAAAAGAAGTCTGGTTCCATTAGAAATAATCGTCAAATGACCCTTCTTCTCAGCTGGATAATTACCTCGGTAAACACTTCCCTAATGTGTTTATGTCCTCAATCACTAGTTTCAAGTCTTCTTCAATACAACATGATGTTCATTTTGTAGTGCAAAGGATGCAGGAGAAAAAAATATATTTACCATTATTGTTATTATTATGTACATGTCGGAGGTGGATGTGATATACAGGTTCACATATACATACAAGCATACATGTACGCAGTGTGATGAGTACAAAGAACGCTGGAATAAATAAGTATTATGTGTGGTGTTATGTACATGAGGTAGGTGGATTTGGTATACAGTATATATAATATAATTGTGAACAGTATGAACAGCTCTGAAATAGAGAATGATGAATTTATGGTGTGGTAGCCAGTAAACAGGTGGCTGATTAGAGACTGAGTCACTGGGTTATTGCACAGGAATGGTTCCTGCCCTGAAGCTACCTTGTAGGAAGCCCTCTAGAAGGAAGTGCTTTCACATTTATCGTGTATCTCTTTTAAATGATGCTCTTTTGGTACTAAGGGGCCACATGTGCACCTAGATTATGTCCCTCACACCATTACACCACCAGCCTGAACAGTTGGTACGAGGCAGGATGGATCCACGCTTTATTGTTGTTTACACCAAATCCTGACCCTACCATCTGAATGTCGCAGCTGAACTCGAGACTCATCAGGCCAGGCAAGGTTTTTCTAGTCTTCAGCTGTCCAATGTGGGTGAGCCTGTGTGAATTGTTGCCTCAGTTTCCTGTTCGTAGCTGACAGGAGTGGCCCCCAGTGTGGTCTTATGCTGCTGCAGCCCATCTGCTTCAAGGTTTGACGTGTTGTGCGTTCAGAGATGGTATTCTGCATACCTTGGTTGTAACGAGTGGTTATTTGAGTTACTGTTGCCTTTCTGTCATCTTGAACCAGTCTGCCCATTCTCCTCTGATATCAATAAGGCGTTTTCGTCCACACAACTAACGCTCATTGGATATTTTTTCTTTTTCAGACCATTCTCTGTAAACTCTAGAGATGGCTGTGCATGAAAATCCCAGCAGAACAGCACTTGTCACCTGTCTGGCACCAACAACCATGCCATGTTCAAAGTCAAATCCCCTTTCTTCCCCATTCTGATACTCAGTTTGAACTTCAGCAAGTTGTCTTGACCACGTCTACCTACCTAAATGCATTGAGTTGCTGCCATGTTATTGGCTGATTAGCTATTTGTGTTAACAAGCAATTAAAACTGGTGTACCTAATAAAGAGGCCGGTTAGTGTATATGTGTGTATTTCCCATCAATTCTATTTTTCTGGCCTTCATATGGTTCCTCCCTGTTTCCCCTATAGTCTACCACTTTTTGCCTTCATACCTGTTAAGGTATACAAGTGAATATCTTAACTAATTACCTTTTGGGTGGGGGCTTCACAGACACTCGCACACAAATATGCATGTGCGCACACACACACCCTTCAGGGCTTTGTGTTGTAGATTTAGGTCAGGTCTCAACTATCCTCTAAGGCAAGTTGTCCACAAGGTTCACTCAGCTCATGAAGATTTTTTTGTCCTGTGTTGACAAGTGACAGAGTAACAGGTTTATTTGCAGCGCTGAAAATACTGTGGAGGTTGATTCCCATAAACCAGTTTAAGAGGCAAAAGTTGAGAGCTATCACTGAGGTTAGCCGAGACTGAGATTTTGCAGTCCATAACATGCTGAACACTGATAGTGCGGTCCCCCCCCCCCCATCTCTAAAATAAATCTTTTACACACTAAAGCCACCTGTGTTCATTATAACTCATCTAATTTGTCCAGCTTTTTCAATCGGGGGAGGACACAATTAGTTGTTGCCACTAAAAGGAAAATTAGAGTTTCATTGTCCTTTGAATAGTGTTGAATTACTCAAGTTTACCAGCAGAAAGCAAGGCTTTGCTTGTGAATGTTTGGAAAAAAGAGAGAAAAGACTCAAAATGTTTCCTCCAAGAGAGCTATAATTCTTTCATTAAACACAAATAGCGCAGTAGACACACTCTGCATGGCAGGCTAACGAATAACATCTCAACTTTTTAGTCAAGGTGTGCGTACAGAATCGTTAATATTCACACCATTACTGAGGGGTACTCAAACCATCAAGTCAAAATTTCCACAGAATACTTCAACACTTTAAGAGATGTTAACAGTAATGTTAAAGCATATGAAAAAATATGACGTTTGTGTGTTTACTGCTCTTTTATTACTTACAAATACTATAACATTTGTTTCCTCATTAGAACGATCCCCAGGGCTAAACACACGTGCTTCCTTACTATTTCAATGTGTCACATGCTTCTAACCAGATAAGCAGGTTATATATAAAAAAAATAAATAAACACAACAGCCCATCAGTCCAATTTGCAAACAGTCACTGTGGACCCTACACGTTCCCAAAACCTGATCCCTGGGTACAGTGGGCCAGTGAACTGGGTCTGGTGACAGTAGATGAGATTCGCCTGGTTACTGGTGACGCGGTAAAAAGCCAGAATCCCTGCATGCTGGTCCAGATAGACGCCAATCCGTCGAGCCTTAGAGGAGCCCAGTAGTTTTTCTTGGCCATTGTGCCAGAAGGAGAAGCCGGTTCCAGACCAGTACAAACTCCAGGACAGAGCATTGTGGCCCAAACGGCTTTTATCATCAGAACTTTTACGTTCCATCTCCCTGTAGGCCACGCCAATGGTGATCTGTATGGTGGAACAGGGGAAAAAAAAAATTAATAAAAAAAACAGCACGGAGGGGGTAAAATTTCATTTCATACATAAAAACAATATGTAGAGGGATGTCGGTACTGATGTTTTCCAAGTTTTTGAAGGTTATACCTAGGGCTTTTTGTATTTATTAAGAAGAGCTCTGTGAGGATCTTTCCAAAAGTTGTGAGATTCAGTCTGGACCAAAGTAGTGGACTGACCGACCTACATTTTTGGTGAACTTATACACCCTCAGTGAACTTAAAAACAGGGACTGGTACATAGAGAGACAGGAAACGCCGACGGGTGAGCTAGATAACAGTTCCTGTCTTTGTGACGTGGATGAAGGTTCAGCTACCTTGTAATGACATGGAAAACAATGGGGGTAACCAACTGTTTAAAAGCAGAATGTCAAGCCTTTCTCATCAGTCAGTTCTGTGGTCATTGCAGTGCATGTATTGGCTCCTTGCAAGTAAAGATCATTAATTAAATCTCCATTGACTGTCATTCTTTGGTAAAGATTCCAACATTGTCTATCCTAAAACCAAGTAGTGATGTGAGTGTTTGATATGAACAACTCTTTTTACTGATTCGGGAGTCACAACTCCTCATTTCCATCAACTAGTTCACCAAGTCAGTCTGGGGCAAGCCTGGTGAGCATGCTCTATGGGCGCTGGGGCTGGCAGTGGATTCACCAAGGTCTGTGTGACTTGACTGCCTTGAAAACCTGACTCTCTTTACTGCCTCGTATAAACTCAAGTCAGTAAAAAGAGCCGAACCTCCCATCTCTAAAACAAAACTGCAAGCGTGGCCAAAATAAAAATAAGAGAATGTATGTCAGTGTATATTTTAAACACAGGTTTTTGCTTAGAGGGAAAGTGGTGCATAATCAGCCACTCATTTGCATTTTTCTCCTGACTTCTTAATGAAAGGATTTTCTGAGTTGTGCTCATTACATTAGGGCTTGCCTTACAGTACAATGGCTTCAATGGTGACCTCTTGTAGCAAGAAGATGCAGCCTTTAGGTTTATTTTGGTTAAAACCTGTTAATAAAGTATTTTCATATCCAAGATTAGCAAAGGGATGAGAGATAATATTCACGGCCAACTTTCTGCTTATTTTTGTGACACTGTTTTGAGTCAACGGGTCTCAGTTGCTGTCTGCTTTAAGTTCATTTAAAATAATTTTAAAGTCAGCAAAGATTTCCAATAATTTACTGTATGAAGCATAGACCTCACTGAAACCACCCATTTCCCCCACTGATGTACAAGGACTCACCTTCTGGCCAGTCCACTCCACCTCCCAGTAGTATGGGCTCCCTGCCAGGGGCTCTCTGCAGAGAAGCTGTCTCCAGAAGTGGAAGCGTTCAGGATGGTCTGGTGGGTTCAGGTTCTCAGCCCGCATCGTGGCCTTATGATCTCCATCTGACAGCTGCACATGGCGATACGCAGTGTTGGGGTCCATGGTGGGTTCAAAGCGAACTGAAGGGAGAACATGCATTATGCATCAAAACTGCCCCCCCCCCTCACCCCCAGATCCCCATTTGACACCGATACTCATTAATATTTCATTTTGTGGTGTATGATGAACTCACATTTGAGCAATTCTCCTCTTGTCTTTGGTTCCGGATTAAGTCCCACTGTGGTTACAGGAGGTGCTAGGGAAAAAAAAAAAAATTATACTATACAAGTCATTTGATATGTACAGGTAGTGTGAATGCTTTTGAATTTACCTTCAGGTTGAGGAGATGGGGAGGGTTGAGCGGGGGCTGAAGCTTCATGTCCAGAGAGATGGGAAGAGAGGAAACAAAAAGGAACAGGTAAACCAAAATAACTCCATCACAACTAACATCCCTCAGACTTTTTTCATGTGCTGTAGCAGGCTCTCTTTTTCTAACATTCGGGACATATAGATGGAGGGATTTTCTAACGGCCACATTTAAATGTTCTCAGGTCCAAAAGAATTAGATTTATGAGCCAGAGACATATAGCATCAATTTCTAAAGTAACTTACCTTGAGGCTGTAAAGGTGGTAGAGGGTCTGTCATCTCATACACTACAGAAAAGAGTGGACAACGTGTGAGATCCACATCTGAAGGTGTCCTCATCTTCAGTTTATAATTGTAGAAACAAACTTGCTCTCAGCTTGTGCATATGCTGTGCTTGTATCGCAATGAGTGATATTACTGTACCTGTGTTTTGTACAGTGGCCTGACCACTGTTATAAGTTCCTGTAGTGCCTGCTGGTACAGTTGCAGCGTTGTGTGTTGAAGCTACAGCATCATGATTCACTACAAAGAAAGAAGAAGTTGTGACTCCCTGAAGAAGAAGAGAGAAGAGAAGACAAGACAAGACAGACCTAATGTGACGATCTTGGCCAGGCTGGCTTTGCAGAGGTCCTGAATCGAGTCTTGTAGTTCTTTCACTGCTGAGCGGACAGAGGCTAGCACTGCTTCCTCCTGACTCAGTATTGACTCTTCTGTGGCACCCATCTGATCCAGCGGCTCCATGCTGAGGAAATTCTTGAGAATGGATGATGACACAAAGCATGACAATTAAAATAAAATAGCTGTTCTCATTTTATTAACACCTGAATCTTATTCTTTATTTAGCCAATTAAATACCAACTACAAATCGATTTCCAGCAACACCCTGCCTCACACTAATTACCTTCAAAAAACAAACGTCGTCCTGCATGTTAGCCAGCCTGTTCAGCTCTTCATTCTTCCAGTGCAGCTGTGCCACCTCCTGCTCCAGTCTGTGGATCTGCCCCTCAACCTGGCTGCCTAAGGAGGTCTCATGGTTGCTGAGGAGCTCACTAACCTGGATGCCTGTTTGATTCACATTCTTGACAAGGTCCGAGAATACATCGGTGCTCTCATGCTCTACAGCCTGTACCAAGGCCTGGGAGAGCACAGAGAGGAACAGAAGGATAAAGGGTACAAATAATTTAAATCAGAAACAGGACCACAAGCTAAACATTAGAAATGGTGACTTCATATCTAAACAATCATATCTGTCACTTGCCTTGTGTTGGCGAGCAACACTTGGGACTTCTTTAAGCTTCTTGTCAGTCTCCTGGATTCTCTTCTGTATGTCTATCTGCATCTGAACAAACTCTTTCTAGACATGTACACACACAGACAAGCATACACAAACACTTAGTATAGAAAAGACGCTGGATTGTACTTGGTGATGAATCATTTGTAAAATATTTTGGCCAGAAAATCCCCTTGAATAAGAGAAAGACCATTTCCACACATTTGACAGAAGTGCACAGTAAAGGCTGCCGTTTTACAGGTACTTCAGGTTTAGCTACATTTTGGAATGTGACAAAATTTCTTGATTCACCTGCACCTCATCTCTCCACCCCCACAAAAATCAGCACTTGTCCATTCCATACCTGTCTCTCCTTCCTCTCCTCCTGTGGTTTGAGCACACGATGTCCATGGTGTCCTTCTTGACAACAGACCTCACACACGCTCTCTTTGTCTTCATGGCAAAACAGGTCCAGGGGTCGGTTGTGTTGAGGGCAAAGTCTCGGGTCCATTGTTGGAAGCTGCGGGTACAAGCTGCCCTGGCGTGGACCTCTATCTGGTAGGACCTCCAGGTATGTAGGTATCGATGGTGGTGCAGAGGAGACAGCTGTGGAGAGGCTTTGCTTGAGGCTGTTGGTTCTCAGTTTCTCCATAGCCTGCACTAGCACAGTGCTCTTGGCCAGTGAGGGTCGAGGGTTAAAGACCTGCCTACACTGGGGGCAGCTGTACTGACCCTTGCGGTCTCTCTTGTCCCAGTGACTCTGGATACAAGCCAAGCAGTATGAATGTCCGCAGGGTAGAGTGGCCGGGTCCTTCAGCGTATCCAGGCATACTGAGCAGACAAAGGTCTCCTCTTCAGACCAGGCTGATGCCATATGGTGCTGGGTGGAACGAAGAAGGCTGAGCTAGATTTCTTGGAAGTCAGACCTAGATGTATGGACAGCCGCAAGGTTCCCTGTTTGAATAGGCTACAGAACTAGAAATAATGGTAGTAAGTCTTTTAAATTAAAGCAAAGACACCCGTGGATGGCAAGACTGAAATGCCAGTTCACATGAGTCACATGCTGCTTAAAAACTGAGGCAACATGGGCTCAGGGTGGGGCTGGTAAAACAGGTGGGGTGAGGGAGTTTCTCTTCCTCATGTCACAGGTGCTTCCAAGTTTGTCAAATGAAATTCAGTAGGCCTCATGAACTAATGGCAAGTTGATGGAATGAAAATTAATTAATTAATGACCAACAATGTCATCGTATAGTCTATTGCTCAGAATTTGAGCCTTACAGGGGTGTTAGTCTCATTAGAAACTAAAATTACAATGAAGTCTAGAGGAGACCTGGTTAATACATCCAATGAGGGCAGACTGGTTTTTCACCTGTGAGGACGTGACTAATGATGTCAATTGCAAAAAATGGGCTGAGATGGGAAGTTCCATAATGATATCATCAGTAAATAATGCAAAACGTCTGTCTCACCTCCACCCTCCTATTTTTTTGCAGTAAATACACGCTAAATGGAGAATGTGAAATGAGTTGGGCGTCCTCACAGCGCAGTGAGGGCAACACTGACGTGCCTGAAGCTGCTCAGCGCCATATTGACTAGTGGCAGGACGCCGGACAGCTAGGCGAGAGGCCAGCTGTCTTTGATTCAACTATTAAGGTGAGTGTTTAACGATTTCACTAATATTAAAACCTGAAATGGGTTACCCGCGTGTTTTTCGGGTGCGTGTAGGACACATCGGATGTTGACATTGACAACCTTTTAATGTTAGCGTCGGGATAAGACATTAACGCTGCTTTGTTTTTGTTTTGTTGTTGCCAGTTTTATGCTAATGTATTAGCAGGCTAATTAGCCTGGGTACACTTCAGCAGCTGATATACGACCCAAAGAAAATCTTGACAACGTTACTAAGGCGACTGTTCGGCATAAACCCGACACCCCAGATGTGACTTAACTGTTAAATTGTCAGTGTAGCTAACAAACTGGGCTAGTAGCTAACTGGCAGCTGTAGCTAATAAGTCAAAGTTTGACTACGAAGGAACTCAGCAAACTTGGGGACTAACAGATGAACTTTGTGGGTTTGGAGAATTTAAGCTAAGATGGACGTTTTTCGGATCCGTTGAAGATAATGTCACAGTGGTAAGTTACAGTGGTGTGTTTAGTTTCGGTAAATCTCTGAGCTCATATCAGCTGGGTTTTTACCGAGCCCGTCTGACGGTACGTTTTCACCATGACGTAATCACTGCAGGTGGAGTCAGGCGTGAGATAGACTGAACTTCACATGCTGGGTAATTGTCCGGTGAGCACAATGACCTGAGCCTGGTTGACTGATGCGCGTATGTTTCTTTTTGTAGGATGTTTAGGGGACATCGGATCCTGACTTGGTCTTGTCCCGTAAGGGCATTGCTGCTGCTGAGAGAATCCCAGCTCTCTGCTATCTCTGAGCACGCTGGTGCTGGATGGCAGGCTGTAAGAGCAGCGAAGGAAAAGAGAGATGAAGGGATCCGGGAAAGTAAGGAGGGGTCGTCGGTGTCCACAGAGAGGGGATCCTGTTCAACACAGCTGTTATGCTTGGACTGTGATAATCATCAGCTGAGAGAGGCTTCATCTCAAAACCTCCTGTACAAAGCAGTTTTGTCCAGCCATCATCCACCCCCTCAGGTTTCTCCCTCTGCAAAAGCCAAGCGAGCATCAGATTTGTGGAAATGCACTGTAGTGGAAGATTTGGGTCAAAACCTCAAAGCTGTGAGCACTCACCGGGACTGTTTAAGCAACACAACTTGCCTTCAAACCCAGAGAAGGCCTTGGGAGTTTTGCCAATCTTCACTCAGTTTAACCAATAAGACTCAGTGTAACCTTCTTCAAAGCCATTTATATTACAGGCAGCACTTTGTTAGACCTTTTAGCTTGTCGACGCATAAGGAATGGATTATAAATCAATTTCACAATAGACTGCAACCCTCCAGCCTTTCTTTTCACCAAACCAGAGCTGCTCATCAGGCTGCCCCTCATGTGGCAGACACCTGGAGAGACTGTCTATCCCTGGAAAATGAAAACAGGTGTCGACAAAGCCTGAGGCCCAACTTGAAGCTGTACGAGGTGAACAAGGGAGGAAAGGGGGCCAGTCAAAGCCAGGGAAAGAACCAGGGGAAATGGGCGTCAGTCCTGGTCTCTCTCTGCTCTGTTGAGGGGGAGCCGGTGTTTCTCTTCACTCTGCGCTCCAGCACACTGAAGGGCCGGCACAAGGGAGATGTCAGGTGAGTGGCAGGCGAGAAACGGGTTACGTTGTTTTGTAAACGGGCAGTAGACCACTGTGTCTCATGTCCAATTATTTGTAGTTTTGCAGGAGGAAAGAGTGACCCATCAGACAGAGATGTGGTGGCCACAGCGTTGAGGGAAGCCAGGGAGGAGCTGGGTGTCAATGTGGCGACAGAGAGGGTGTGGGGTATCCTGAAGCCTCTCAGGGACATGGTGAGTGCAAGTGCTGTTAAGATTTTAAACCATGTGATGGTTTATGTGCCATTTGGTGTAATTTTATGAAATGACTTAAAATTTCATATTGAAATATTTGTTATATATATATATTGTTGTTTTTTTTTTTTTCTCTTATGAATCTATGACGGTATTTTAAAACTGGTGAAGCTCCACTGATGGCTTGATTTGATTGGAGAAACACTCCAAACAAAAACACTCACAGGGCTTAAAGTCTTACGTACAGGTGCAACTAACAATAATCTATTAGTCTGTCAATTTTTCTTTTTAGATTGATCACTGTCTAGAAATGTTAGCATAAAATGATAGTAAATAATGCAGAAACATTGTCATTGTTTTGTCAGACCTGCTGTCTAAAACCCTCAAATATTCAATTTACAAATGATGGTGAGAGAAATCACTTCACAGAATTGTTTAATTTTCTGTCAAATGACTACTTGATAAATTCTCAAGTTGTTCCGGCACTACGTTTTTAAATTTAGCATAATTAGGCCCGTAGACACTTATGTTTATGTCTACTGCTGTACAGACTCGTTGTTGCAATAAAGTTTGGCCACAGCTGAATCTATCTTCATTATTAATAAAATATCAGTTTCATTTTTAAACTGTTTGTTATACTTGTCTAATGTGTTCTAAATTTCAGAGCATTGATCATAATGTGATCATTATGAATACTAAATCTGTGTCTCTGTCTGATTCTGACACTGATTTGTCTCCCACTAGTCAGGGATGGTGATTGCTCCTGTGCTGGCTAACCTTGGTCCCCTAGAGGAGATGTCCTTCAAACCAAACCCTGGAGAGGTATAGTCATCCTATTTTTAGCACATGTATTTTATATCTACTTGAAATGGGCAGGTTTCCGCGTGTTTAAATGGCTGGAGGTTTTATTTTGGACACGGTGAAGATGGTGGTTATGTATTTATTAACTAAAATTTTATACAGCTTAGTCAGTGATTTTATTTTTTTTCAGCAGCAGCAGATGACCAATCACAGGCATGAACAAGTCCACTGGCATCAGCGTATCAATGACGGGTCGGTTGTCCGTGTTTGCGAGCGAGAGAGAGCGACCGAGTGAGACGATGTGCGGAGCGAATATGCGCTGCGCAGCGCTGCAATCAAGAACGATTTTAAAATGGGTCGCCAAATTTACTTGGGTGGCTGTTAATCTACCTGGGCAGCCCGCCAAAGTAAAACCTATGTATGGGAAACACTGAATTGAATGGTTGGTATCAAACACCGCTACACAAATCTGTCCAACACAACGCTGTCAATGTCAGAGACCCATCTTCAAAACAGTTATTAGCAAGCATGTAAGGAGCCTAGATAATAAGGAGAGCTATGTTAATTTTGGAAAACAGCTGTCGAAGTTACCATGCTGTATAACTGGTAGTCTCCAGGTGCGTTCGAGATAACTGGCTGACTTTCGCTGACTTTCGCTGACTTGATAGATAGGGGAATAAAAACGGCACCGTCATGTCAGACACAATCTACCTCCGGTAGACTGCGTGAGCTTACTGAGGTCTAGTGACATTTTGCAGCGCAGGTGTTGTGCCGAATTCTGCATGCCTGCCGTGAATTGCATACACCTCGAGGTGGATGCAAATTTTGGTAGGCAGCCTACAATATCTGTTTTGCTGAATTATACAATTCACTTCTTAAGGTCCTTTCAGGACACTTTGCTGTTTTGAACGCAGTTAACGCAAAGTGTTTTTGCTGAATCTCAAGAAATGGTACTTTTACTAAGTGTAATAATATATTAACATTCATAAAATATATATATACTGATCATTTATCACTATTGATGAACCCCACAAAGAATAGTATAGTGTTTAAAAGCAGAACTTTAATGCATTTTCCTACAATTCTTGGCAGGCATGCAAAATTCAGCATAACACCTGTGACAGTCACACCCCCCCACGCCACAGTTACGCTGTCAATCTGTGGGAAACACTGAGCCTACAAGAGTTTATCCGTATCACCGTAGCAAACATAGCAACCTATAAAACAGTCTGCAGGATCTCCTACAGATGGTGATGTCATTTTCCAAGAGAGCTGATTGGTGAGTAGGCAGCGTTTCTATAGAGTTGATCTCTTCTCTGGAACATGACCTGCTCTGGAGCAGGTTAGCTGTGGTAACTTACGATGAGTAAGTAACCATAGCGATCTACCCCAGTAAGAAGTGAACCACCGTTGTGGTACTGAAAACCCAGGGTTAACCCGAAGTTACTTGGATAAACTCAAATCCTGCTTCGTGGTACAGGCCCCAGGTCATACCTGGCCCTAATATACACTACTGAGATATTATGGTTTACTTACAGTATTGTACTTTCACCAAATTATCTACTGTGGTGACTTGGTATCATATCTACCCAAACATTTTAGCCTACAGCTTCTTATAATCAGTTCTTTTCTTTTTTTAATTGGCATCATAATAGTATACAAATGAATAGATAAGCAAACAAATAACTTAAAGGTGCTGTAGAATGCTCATTGTCAGGTTCATATGCTTTAAGTGGGGCTACCAGCAGAGTTTCAGGAGCAGGACCACACATCAATGACGTCACTCCTGGCTTTCCATAAATACCCACACAACGCACTCCCTCTTCTTCGCTCTTGAATTCCGCAACCCTCCCGCCCACCCCTTTCTCTGTCCGGTCTCCTCATCTCCTTCCTCTACATAGGGTTATATGGGGGTCTGTCATGCCCGGGCGCTACGGCGGATTTCCCTATCGTAGCTTCCGTACAACGCTTTCGAATGTCTATTCAGCTACCGCAAGCATCATACATCTTCAGTTTGTTTATCAATAAATCATTTAATCGTATCTGTTGATTGTGGTCAACTAGTGAATGTTAAAAACAAATCTTGTATTTCTCATAATGTTCACTGCTCCAGCACCTCTTTTTTCATCCTATTTCTGAACACTGTTTTAGCTCCTGTCTCTTTATGAACCCCCTTCCTAAAAAGCCCACTTGCTTCTGATTGGCACATCAGAAGCTATGGGAAAATAGGCCTCACTGATTACTGTACAAAAACGCAACTTTACTCTCTGGTTTTATTGAAACTGGATCAGAGTATATATTGTCAGGTTTTCCTCTGATGTCCTCCGGCTGCTCTGCTTCCACTGTTGCCGATTACGAAGTTCTACTTGTTGCTGATTCTGCTTCGACTGGGAGCTTGGTGCTCTGGGGTTGTGTTGGTCTTTACACCTGTAACATTACTACAGAAGCTTTGGACCGCTGGTTCAGAGTCAGCTGATAAGAGGAGCTACAGCTAGCGGTTAGCAACCTGTTCCGTTAGCAACAATTAAAGCTATCTGTCCATCGGGAAACTTCCTAAATCACAAAGTTGAGGCAGAGCAGCCAGAGGACATCAGCACTTTGTATGAGACACACTCCGCTGCACTACCTACATCTGTGGCTCTGAGAGTTTGTATGATCGCTAACTCTGGAACATGGGCTGGTCTATGTAACTTTGGTGGTGTGAACGTCCCAGATGTTACGTAAAGTCTAGCACATGTTGGCATTCCCTGGTTTTTTGGGGGGGATTTTGGATGCGCGAGATTTACATATGAAGAAGGAAACAATGGACATTGAGGCTCAAGGTATGTCAGTTACAATGGTGGATGGGTCACAGAGGGAATCGAACCCGTGTCTCTCACACCAAAGCCATGTGTCTTGTCCATTGCTCCATCGCCACCCAAAACACAAGTTTCAGACTGTGCTTCCTTTGTCTGTTTCCGTCCCAGGTGGAGGAGATTTTCACCCTGTCCTTGTCCCACTTGTGCAACCCTCAGAACCGTGGCTACACACACTTCCGCACCGGTGACAAGTACGGATACACCCTGCCAGTGTTTCGTAACGGGAAGCATCGAGTGTGGGGCCTGACAGCCGTCGCCCTAGACCATACCCTGAAACTCATTGTCCCTCCTTAGCAGCTCAATCACGGTTACCTGTAAAGTTTACAACGCACGCATACGCACAGCACTCAAAGATTTGATTATGACAAATGTGCAATCAAGCTTTGTGTAGCAAAATCATGGCATGAATCGGAGTTAAATATTTTCATTCTCCTTTCTGGGAGAATGAAAAGTATCACAGTCAGGAAAAAGATTTTTCTGCTTGTGCACTTTCTGACCTTCGGGTGTATAAGAATCTATTGAATTGATCAGGTGTGTTGATGACCCTGATAAAGAGCATTAATTTGTGGAAAAGCTATGGAGTAACAACATCAGAAAGCAGATTCTCACCAAACACTATCTGCGTGTGTGTGTGTTTGTGAGCTTGAATGCGTGTGTATGTATGTTTATCTAGATAGAATGTACTGCTTTATTTTTAACTGTTTCTAAATCCTTCCACCAGTTATCTTTACCACCAGTTACCAATTAAATTGATTTTTAACAAGTTCAATCAATGAGTCATGTCTGCTTAGCGAAGTGCAGCTAAAACAGAGTTCATGTGATTCAGCTCGTGCCCATTTTATCACTCACTAGCTCAAACCTGGACTGTTATAAACACTGAAATGTTGTAAGCACACTTCATGTGGTCTGTTGATGAACAATGCAATAAAGGTTGTTTTAAAGGTTTTCTCTATATTCAGTCTTTCTTCATAGGTGGTGTCTGTTTTACATGATTGACATAAAAGCAATAAATAGTGCAAAAAGACAGTTTACAACAGTGATTGTGACGATTTCTACTGGAGAGGGACACTCATTTCACTAACTTAGTATCTGAATTACACAAACGTCTTCATCTAAGCTTACTATATAAGCTTTACTTTAAAACCAGCTACTGTATCACAATTTTCTGCGCACCACAAGCTTTACAGGGTGAGGGTCAAACCACTTTCTACAACACTTTTCTTTAATGTGTGAATCTGCTGGTCCAAGTCCAGAAAATTAGTCTCCAGCTCTGTAAAATTCAGTCTCTTTTTTTCGGTCCTCAAATACCACTGCAAATCTGGTCTGAAATGTCTTCTGAAAAAGTATGCTGGGGCTGAGGTGATCATCAACGCAACAGAAACTTCAAACTCTTG
This sequence comes from Micropterus salmoides, assembly GCF_014851395.1. Classification (NCBI taxonomy): domain Eukaryota; kingdom Metazoa; phylum Chordata; class Actinopteri; order Centrarchiformes; family Centrarchidae; genus Micropterus; species Micropterus salmoides. Next base: position 11,628,778 of record NW_024042261.1, on the reverse strand, counting down.
ATCAAGCATCAAGGCAGCGAGCACTCCATGGGGTCCTGGGAGTCCGGCAGGAGGTGGCAGTTGAAGGGCCAGCTGAAGGAGAAGAGATCCAGGGCTTGGCTGCATTGCTGTTCAGCAGAGGAGCAGACTGAGCGGCAGGGCTGGAGGACGCCACCCTGAGGACTGCACTGGGGCAAAAACATGCCACACACCAGCCTCCGCAACGGCTCGAAGCATGCCAGCTCCATCAGCACCTGACGAAAAAAAGGAGTTTGTGAGGTTGACTGTTGCGCTTGTAGAGCTAAAAGAAACTATATCCGTCAGTTTGCGTGCGTTTGTGCCACCCAATTTTTTAAGCTTATACAGCAGGAACAAGAAAATACAGGTAATTCAGGTAAATGATGAATACCCGGTACTGCCGCAGGAGTGTGGCAGCTTCTCTCTGATCAGCGATGGACAGCCAGATGTTTGGGAATGAGGTGAGGTTGTAGCTGAGCCCTTGACACATCTCCACCTCTATGAACTCACAGGATGAAGCTGAGGGCATGGAGAAAATAAATCATTTGTATTGTTATTTTACATTAAACATTAGCACTAATATTTGGCATTTTGGGAACCACACCTTCCAGTAATACACAATTATGATATAATCAAAGATACATGCTTCTGTTTTGTTGAGTTTGCTTATGACAAATCATCTCTGTCCTGCAAAGATAAGTGAGTGATTTCAACATCAAAACTCTGGCTCTGAAAACAAAAGCCACCGTGTCTATGACTCTCTACTGGGACTCTGATTGGGGTCAGAGATAACTCACTGAAGGGAGGGTAGGTGGAGTTGCCACAGCCCTGTTCATCTGCTCCATCAGGGCAGTCGTTCCATCCATCACACAACCACTGCTGCTGAAGACACACCCCTGTCGAGCAGGCAAACTGTCTGGGACCACATGTCCCTTTAAATATAATAAAGATGAAAACACACAGGGGAGGTTTAAAGAAAGCAAAAAGTGACGTGAAGAGCAAAGGAAGAGGCATAGGGAAAGGGAGAAAGTGCTGGAATAGGATACGAATTTGGGCCTTCATATGACAAAGCGTCAGGTATAAGATGCCAGTTTTTGAACAGTAAATGTAGGTCAGAGGAGAAAGAAAAGATGGTCATAAGAGGTAAAACTTGAAGGAATGAGGAAGGAAAGCAATTAAAGAGGGAAGGAGCAAAGTAAGAAGGGTCAGAGGCAGGGGAAAAACCAAAGGCACCCGTAATACTTTGGTTGAACATGAATTGGCTTTATAAGAAAGCAAGAACTCACTGTTTAGTACAGACACAGCCTGGTATGTTGCGTTGAAGCCGCTGTCGGCCACTCCCTCGTCAGCTACAAACACCACAGTCATGTGGGGGCCGGAGGAGGTTAGGTCCGGAGGGAGGGTGGTACCACAAAACCTGAGACAGTGGGAGAAAACAAAAGCTGCTTCAGAACATGTTTTTTTATATATAACTCACACAAGTTCTTGAAGGTATAGTGATTGTAAATTTGTATTTAACATTAAGATTAAGGCTTTGGTGGGTCTCACCTTCCCAGCACTCTCCCATTTCCAGTATCGACGTTGTCGTGCACCTCCACGTAATCAAACTCACACACATCCTGAGTTTCCAGGCTGAAGTTCCTGAAGTGCAGTGTGATTATGTGACCCTCCTTAACAGATATATACCAAATGCACAACTGATAGGAAACAAGGGACAAGGGGTTACTGAAAACCACGAGTTTCACATCACCGTAATAGCCAATTTGGAGTTTGTTTTGCAGTCTAATGTGTTTAAGAAGAAAAATAATACCTGCTGGTGGGGATAAGGCCTGGGGTGGTTTGGACTTGACAGGTAACCATACGGCCCGGTCTTCTGCCCTCCACATTCTGTGAGGACAAACCATGTCAGCGAGTTCACTCTTATGTCCTCTGTAAGTGTGTTTACCTTTTGTTTCTAACTTTGTCATGCTCGCACCTTTGTGTTTATGGCTGCAGTTTGCTTCATCTGTTCGGTCATGGCAGTTCGGATGACCGTCACACACAGACACAGGCAGCAGACAGCGACCGCTGTCACACATGAACTCTTCCCTGGAGCAGCTCTCTGAGAAAACACACAGTAGATGGACATAAATTTAAATGGGCATGAGCGCAAGGTGCATGTATTTGCAAATGCGCATGCCCACTACTGACTGTGTGCAGGCAGAATGGCCCTGTACTGTGCAGTGAAGCCGCTGCCTGCGATGCTGCCATCAGAGCGGAAGGTGACCCACACTGTGCTGCTGTTTGTGTTGACTGTTGGTGGTGCTACGTTACCACAGAACCTGCAGGAGAGAAGGATAGACCTTGTAATAATCTTAACCTTTTGTTTGGATAATCAGTTTTTTACCCTCCTTATTGCAGGTTTTGGAGTTGCCACTTCAGTCTGAACTTTGCACTGTAAATTCTTTAAAAGATTTGTGAGAACGTTACATAACATTTTGAGAATTTCACAAATTCATATTACGCCATTTTCCATGAATGCAAGCAAGCAGAAAGGTCAAAGTATTCACATGTATAAATATATGTATAAAAATTCCAAGAAGCCTTCAGTACCCAGAGGTGCAATGCACAGACCTTTAGTGCCATCTACCAACAATTTAAGGTAATGACATGAACCCTAGGGACGTAGAGAAATGAAAAGTTAGTTTCACATAACTGTCTAAGTGAGACAAGCATTTAGTTTAATTTGAGTTTAGAATTTCAGGCTATTTGTGCCATTTTTGTACACTGATGTGTATTTGCCAGAACACACAGTTATGTATTGCCTGCCCTTCAATAGTTAAGTCCTTCAAACACTTATACTTCTTGGGTGAGATACCTTTACAGAAACACTGTAGGTGTTTTTGTTATTCTTCTCAAGAGTGACAGTGAGTGCAACAGAAAACTTTACAAGCAACCAAAAATGTGGCATGCAAAGTTCAAGGTCTTCTTGCAACATAAGCAAACACTTTTAAAACACCGCACTGGGCACTGTAGTATGAAAATAACATCTGCCAAGGGACTCCACTGTTGTGTCTGGAGGGAAAAGTATTTTATTCATGGGGGTAGTCCGGGTCTGACTGACCTGGTGACCACAGAGCGCTGTTCGATCTGCTCCTGGACCTCAAGCCAGTCAAACAGACAAGGAGACGGTCCCTCTACAGTCAGAGAGGAAATGTGGATCTGGACCACGGAGGGGGTTGGGATTTGGATCACCCACACACACAGCAAGTTGGGGGGGTAGGAGCCGGGGTGGTTTGGAGAACTGAAACTGCCCTCTGAGTCATTCAGAACCCCTCCACAACCTGAGAGACAGAAAGGAACGCCTCGTAGTTACACAAAAAGGAAAGAAAGGGCCTCAAAATGAAGAAAAGATTACAGAATAAGATAGACATGGAACTGGTGGTGCAAATTTTTGGATATTAAATTATATAAATGGCCATTTTGCTTGAATATCTTACGTGTTTCAGATGGAGAGATCCTGGTGGTCTGGAGTGTGGCGGTGCTGTCCACTTGACTTCTGTTGGCAGAGGTTGTGGGTAAAGTATGGGACGCTCCATCTCCTGTACTCGGCAGGTCTGCAGGGCTGGTGGAGACCAGCTGATCCTCCACTGCCTGGCCTTTTATCTCTAAATCAGGGACAGAAAATAAAGACACAGGGATTAATCAGAGATGAGGCTCATTTTAGATGATTATAGTGTCTGAGAAAAAAGAATAAAGAAAGAAAATAGATACAAGTAACAGGTCAAATTGTTGGTGGTTATAAAACCACTTGATTGATAATAAACCCTTTAAATCAGTTTTAGGGATTTAGGGACTTTTTCATTGTGATGACTGATCTGGGGGCGTCAGTGACTCACGTGTGAGAATAAGGGCCAGCGCCAGTCCAAGGGCTGCCAACAGGAGCAGGGCAGCAGCAAAGACCACCACCACCCCCCAACCACAACCCGGGCCCCGCAGACGCATAACACACACCCCAAACAGACCCCAGCCTGGGCCTGAAAGACACATCACACACACACACACACACACACACACACACACACACACAAGTAAACATATATGTAACAGGTCAGAGGAGATACTTTAATGATTTAAAATTTCTGGTTTATTTGAAGTTTTTGCATGTTGTATAGATGTAATTCTCGTTCTCCCTTTCAATTAACACCTGATTTGTCGTAAAACGGCATCACATGTAAAGAATTGTCTTAAATTGAATTCTCCAAAGCTTAGAGAAAACCTGCCAAACCATGACCAGCAAACTGACCGTTGGTCAAAATTGGTGAATATCTCCTTTAATCCTTAACCATAATAACCATGTTTGGTACACACTTCCTCACTTTTCTTTAATGTTACAAATCCAATGCACATACGCAGCATTATACAATTCAAGTTTAGTCACAGAAAGCAGCAAGCTGATTGGCTGACTCACTAGCAGGCGGTTTGATAGGTTCAGGGGTGGACGAGGATGTCCTGAATCCCTCCACCCTCTCCTCTTGCTCCCCCTCCAGCTCAAAGGCAGGGTTGCAGAACACATTCTGTGGAAAGCAGAACAGAAAGAAGTGGAAACAAAACTATCAATTAAAAAAACCTCAGTGTTTGTTACAGACAAAAGAATGTATAAGCAGCACTATGTAATATTTGGAAATAATAAAAATTATATTTTTTCTTTTTCAAATAAACAAATTCATAAGCAATAAAAGACACATTTACTCATTTGAACACAATCACACCACAGCTTTACTTGGTCTGGTACGACCAGTAGCCCTGGGTTGCTACTGTTAACTAATGTTGTCAAAAAATGTGTAGATATTACTGAATTAACGTACATTACTGAGTCAGTTTGCATTCTTTATTTTCACTTTATAGTCCAATTCAACTCACTTTCAGTAAGGTCACCTAATAATGGTGACTAAATCTGCAATAGCTGATTCTTTTTGGCCACTTGGGGGCAGTATAAACAACAATATTGACATATCATCACCTTTTAAGTTTAAAAGGGCAAACATGTTAGCAAATAGTTTAATCCAGTAGTTATGTCCACCTGGTGAATATAAATCCAGTATTCACTCCGTTTTAGCTTCTGGCTCTTTACCTGCTAAATGCTCCACTGTGTGAGCAGCGATAAGAGTGAAGCAAAACAGCAAAGTTGGCTGGACAGCTAAACAATGAAAAATAATATAACAATATAATGTAAAATAATTTAAATATATATTAATATATAATATATTCTCTGTAGGTTCATTTCTATGAGGGACCACTTTCACACTGTCCCTTCTTAACACTGTCATTTGATAATTTGTTGCCATACAATTATCAATTACAGCCGCTTTAAAGCAACTGACTGAAGAAAATCTTGAGGGGAAATCCAATAAGTTAATCGTGTAATTGCTGCTGCAAAAGTTACATGGTCTCGTTTTAAATACTAACCCAGAAACTACTGTTACATTTACACTGATAATGCGCAAATGCCTGGTAGAAGAAGCAGGATTGCACAATGCAAGACAATAACTCAGTACTACGCACAAATAGATCTGGAATGGAAGATTTCCAGGTCCATAAGGCTTGAAATTAAGTATACATTTTCCATAAGCAAAAAACAATGCTATGTCAAGTGGAAGAACCTTTAACTTCATGTCAAATATATGTATCTATAGCCAGCTATTCAGAAAAAAAGTCAGTTTCTTTGATGATCTCAATGGGCCTTAAACAGAGCCTGGTTTGCAAGTCAATTGCCAACCAATCTAACCACCATCTTTACTCACCTTATAAATATCTGAAGAGTCTGAGTAAACTGCAACTTGGCTGAGGTCAGACATCTTTAGTATGCTGTCACTCTGTCAGGGCTCCTCTTCTTAAAGAGTCTGATGTTGTGATAAACACATCTGTGGTGACATTGTGAAGAGAGCTGTTTCTATATGAAGGAAAGTTAAAGATGTTTCCCTGGGTTTTCTTAACATTGTTCACTTTTTGGTCCGCCAACAGTAAACTTCCACTGAAGTGTAATAGTAAAAGTGCCTTCACTCCTCCAGCACAGCAGAGCCCTTGGTTGGACATCCATCAACGTATTCCAGATAAAAACGGAAAAAACCCCAACACAAATTATAATTCACAGTTCAAACCCCACCTATCAAAACATCCATGTTTGCTGCTATTCTTCGGCCTTTTGTCTGTTTTAGCAGTATCGACATGTATTTCTCTTGTTTTTTGATGGTGTGAGAGTGGTGACAAAATACTTCTAGAAATTCCTTCGCAGTGCTGAACAAAGCCGAGTCAGCTGAGTGGACTGAGCCCCTAGGAGAAGGAGGGAGGACAGGGCCTTCCCTGTCCTCCCTCCTTCTCCTAGGGGTGAAGGGGTAAGGAATGGCGGTGGGGGGCCCTGTTAAATCACTATATAATCCCCATTATGATCTTTTAAGCTCCTAAAAAGTTTTATTCCAAACCTGAGTGATCAGGTGCACGAACACACAAATACAAATACATGAGAGCACTACACACCATTTTAAGCCCCAAAACACTCACACAAAGACACAGTGCAGTCATTTAGCAGTAATTCTGGGTAATTAGACATCAAAACAACAACAGTGTTAGGACAGGGTTATGTTTTTGGTGCAAAATAGCAAGATGTGCTGAAGAGATTGTGAGATTTGAAATTGCAGTAGTCGCCCAAAGTTGGCTGTCTTAATAGATTTTTATTTAAAAGCTTTGGAGCAGCTTTTATGAGGCCACTCTTGGCTTTAAATAAATAAGTAATGTCAATGTAAAAATGTCACCAAAGAATATCCTAAAACAAGAGAAACAGATCAAATGAGTGCTGTACTAAATTGCTCAATCCCTCCTTCTGTGTTAATGGGTAATCAGTCATCAAATAAAGCAGTTGACTGCAGGTCGATACAGACACTCTCACTGTGGTTTCTGTCACTCAAAGACACAAACACCACTGATACAGAGTCTGGTCATGTATATCAAGTCCATACTTTGGATCCTTCTATTCATCTCTGTCCAGGAGGGTGAGCTTTTCAATGTTTTGTTGCACTTACTGAACTATACATTTAAGTGTGATTACGTCAAAATGTATATTTATATGGCTGTGTTGACGCATGTGTCTGTGTACTGCCCCTTGCTTGTGCGTGCATGCAGAGGTGAATGTTTATCCCAATACTTCTAAATGTTTGCGCTCCAGTTTCCCCGCAGGACCATGATGTTTATTATTATTATGATGAGGAAATAGAGTCTCTGAAATGCTCAACCACAGAGAGCATCAGAGGTGGACACGTCACCTACTCACAGGTAAAAATAATACACTGCAGATTAGGGCAAAAATTAGATTAGAATTATAAATAGATTGATACTTTTCAGTTTAACAGGCTGATAATAAATATATATAAAACTCTGCAAAACAGAAGTTACAAGGTGCAAACCAGCCAAGAGTCCAGGGACAAAATGGAGGATGGAATTAAAAATAATATAGTAATAAGATTGATGAACAATTAAGTAAAGAAATAAATATTTGTATGAATCACGCAAGTAATGCTGAATTAGCAAGGTCTTTTTCCGATCATGATAATAAGGAACTAGAAAGTCTAAAAAAAAACAACAACAAGCAAGCAAGCCTCTCTTTACTGGAAAGCTTCATTACGTAATTTAACTCCATAAGTGATCATGTGTTTCCTCTACAGGGAGGGCTGGAGGGCAGTGTGCTGACCTATCACTGCAGCCAGGGGCAATACCCTTTCCCAGTCAGCCACAGGCACTGTACTGAGGGGGAGTGGTCGCTCATGAGATCAGCCAATGGCAGGCCGGTGTCACGGGCCATATGCAAAGGTAATGTTTTGGATGGTGATGCATTATACTTCACATGTACACAAACCCACTGTCTGTTTTCACCCTTCCCTTCCGTCCTGCATCCTCTTGTCTGTCCGTCCATCTCCCTCCCGCTCCCAGACGTGTTGTGTCCGGCTCAGCTCCAGCTGGATCACGGTGACATCTGGCCCAGGGACCAGTGGCTCCGGGTTGGGATGACGCAGAACTTCTCCTGCCAAGAAGGGTTCACCCTCTACGGGTCAGCCCAGAGGAACTGCACCCTCTCTGGGGACTGGACAGGAACCAGTCCTGTCTGTGACAACCATGGTGATGACGAACGGCATTACAATGAAAAAGCATAAATCATGTGTATCATGAAATTATGTAAAATGCATGTCTATATCTTCCCCCTCTTACATCAGGGCAATAGAGAATTACTGAGCGAATATGAGACCCTCAGCCACATTCATCAGGTGTATTACAGCCTCTGGTAGAGTGAGCATGCACTGACTAAGCTAACACATAGGTTTATATTGTAAAGCAGCTTTTGAATATGATCCCCATAAACTGATTTTAATTCTATACAGTTGTTTACTGAGGCTTTGTGTGGTGACAGAAAACAGGTCAGTGGCATAATTTTGGATTTACTCTGCTTACTCTTTATGATTCAGTGTTTGACGGCTTTTGTGCTTCTTTTCAAAATTCTCATCATTCTGAACATTTCTGTATAAGCCTAAACACCACTATCCTTTAAAAAAAAATGGTTTTAACCTCAAAAATCACTTATCCTGACCTATCCCATTATGTCTACCGTTCTCCCTTTTGTCTTTAAATGCAGCTGATGACTGTAATGACCCAGGGGTCCCACCAGGGGCCCAGAGGTCAGCGGGCCGGTTTCACACTGGAGAGAAGGTTATCTACCGGTGTCAGACTGGTCTGGATCTGCTCGGGTCAGCTGAAAGGGTTTGCCTTGAGAACAAGGAGTGGAGTGGCTCAACACCACGGTGCCAAGGTGCAGAGTGACAGTTTTTATACTGTAATTACAATTTTAGATTTAGTTGTTTTTTCTTTAAAACAACAGATTTTTTTTATTGCAATTAGGCATATTAGGATAAAACATCAACACAAGATATCTTTGTGCTTTACTGCAGGTCCAAATACCTTTGACTCTCCCAGCATGGTGGCAGAAGCCATGGCAGGGTCTCTTGCAGGAGTCATGGATGTGCTCACACCAGAATCCAAAAAGAAATGTGTGCATAACTTTATGCGCAATCTGTTCCTCATGAACACAACATATTGATAGTGTTGCAGCACAAACATGCATGTACATAAACTTGCTTATACAAATGCTCAGTGCAAGAAATCAACTGCAATAAAATAAATAAGTACTGTGTGTGTGTTTGTGTGTGTGTGTGTGTGTGTGTAAGCTGGCAGGGTGTCCTATGGCCGAACAATCCGTGTGGCTGAAGGCAGTCGTATAAATGTTTACATTTTACTTGACACATCAGGAAGCATCCGAGAGCAGGAATTTGAAAGATCCAGGAACGCCACCATTGCTCTAATTGAAAAGGTCTGTGCCATATGAGCTTACTTGATTCAACAGGGTAATTGGGTGAAAGACAAAGACACCAAAACAACAACAAAAATGTATTCACATTTATTCCCATTGGTCTATTAGTTTGTGTGATGGAAATTATATATCTGTCATCCTGTCTCAGTGGGTGTGAAACCTACATGTCCTCTTCATTTTCTCTCTAGTTGGACAGCTACGAGGTGCAGCTGAAGTTCCATGTGTTGTCATTTGCCAGCGAGGCTATAGACATCGTTGACATTAGAGACTCGGATGCAAGTGGAGACATAGACAACGTCATATGGAAACTGATGGAGTTCGACTACAGTAGTAGGACTCCGCTTGTTATCCCTTTATTCGTTTTTATTCATTAATTTAATAGCTTTATCTTTTTATCTCCTACAGTGTGATCTCCTCAAATGGGCTTTAATCATTATGGTACGACTGTGTCGCACCAATGTGTTAATTAAGTTCATTAATTTACTTTTTTTCATCTGCAGGCCATGGGAGTAAGACGGGCACCAACCTACACGCTGCCTTGCACCGTGTCAGTGAGCTAATCAACTTCTTGAAGCAAAGCAGTGCCAAGAACCATTTTAATGAGACTCAGAACATCATCATCATAGAAACAGATGGTAAAGACACAGGAAATGTCTCACAAACTCACGCTAAAAAAAGCATGTGTTGAGCACGAATTGTTTCTATCTTTAGCTTCATTCCCTCTTCGTCTTTCTGCCTGCAGGTTTCTCTAACACAGGAAACAAACCTCAGATTGCCTTGGCCAGGATCCGGAATCTGCTGGGCTACCGCAACACATCCCCCGATCACACAGACGAGTCATTGCTTGGTATCATGATAAAAATTATTTCAAACCAAAATGTTCTAATACACTATGTAAAGTACATTTTAGCCACTGTACTTTCACTAAGTGCAAGTCAAGGTATCATGAATCTGGCATGCAAAGCCAAGTTTGTTTTAATGTGTTTAATATGTGTGGACGTGGTTGTGTATGAGTTCATTTTTGTGTGTGTTTTCAGATGTCTATGTTTTTGGTATTGGGGAAGAAGTGAAGAAAGATCAGTTGAACGCCTTAGCTTCACAGAAACGTAATGAGATGCACGTCTTCATTCTGAAAAACTTCAAGACACTGGGACAGGTTTTCAACAGCATTATTAGTAAGGAGATCACCCTCAACTCTAAGACACAAAAGCTTGTGTGTTTTCTGTTTTCAGCTGTCAAATATGTCAGCAGAAAATTTAATTTTGAGAATACAAAAAATAACTTGCTTTCTAAAAATCTAAATGTAAAAAAAATGTGAATAGTTTTCTCGCTAGATTAAACATTTAAGAATGCAGAATGTAGAAGTTACTGAACTGTAAAATTGTCATGTTTCATAATACAGGTGACAAGAGTGTGACCATGTGTGGGGTGGCTCAGGAAGCAACCTCAGATGAAAAGAGCACGACAGTCTTCCCCAATCCATGGCACGTTACTCTGCAAATGACTTCAGATTCGTGTTTTGGATCCATTGTGAGCCAGAACTGGGTGCTGACAGCTGCTCACTGCTTTGTCAGAACGAGCAAAGACCCAGTCCGTCAGAAGCCGCTCATACAACATGGTCAGTGTCAGCACAGGAAATTGTTTCGGAGATTGAGATTCATGAAAGAAAAGTGGTAAAGAGTTCTGTTGAAAAATATCTGTGTTGGGCAGTACTTTTTTTGAGATCAAAAGATTGGTGTCCATTTGAGGATTTGAGGTGCTTGGATGACGACATACCTGCTTGCAGGTCTAGTAGTAAGTGGTGTGTTGAAAAAGCATTTAGTTATAATACCAACCACATTAAAGTACAACAACAGCCCATTTCTATCAGAAGTTCTCATTTTAGGAATCAAAGCTCTGAAAGTGTTAGTTCCTCACTCAGTTCACTTAGCTACCGCACTATGATGTTGAAAACAGTGGGTATAGATGAGTTCTTTCTATTAACCATGTTTTTGGCTTCACACTCTTTAATGTTGAAATAACAATCACCTCCTTTGGTTCCCAGGTGAGGGCACGGTGTCTTCACAGAATGTGATCATTCACCCCAAGTACAACATCAGGGCACTCAAAACCAGAAACGTTTCGGAGTTCTATGACTACGATGTAGCTCTGGTACAGGTAGCCAAGAGCATCCCGCTCTCCTGGAAAGCCAGGTGAGACACCCGGAAGAAAAGATGCTTAACTGTTAGCCACCAGAGAGACATCTAAACTAAGAGCTAACCTTAAAAACACTGACTTTAATCTAGTTGCGTCTTTAAAACATTTGACATTTGTTTTGTCATGAAAAAGATGAATTTAGAAAATGGACTGTGCTTGTCTTCCAACCACACAAGCACTTAAATACTTATCACATTCAACCCATTCACACACGGATGGCAGTGGCTACCATGCAAGGTGCCAACAGAGAGAAAGTAATCTAATGCTACTAACATAAATGTTCCTGGGTATAAGTGTAAAGTGTGTATATACTGTATGCCATCCAACAGACCTATCTGCTTGCCATGTACTGTTCCAGCCAGCCGAGCCATGAAGAAAGTCAACGCTACCTGTCAGCAGCACCGTATGTGACTTTTTGACCTTTATCTTTAAAAGTATGCAAAGAGTATTTTTCATAAAGTTTCCCTGTTAACATAGTGATAATTTATTTATTGGAACTGAGACTTATAATAATATACTAAATACTCATGCATTCTCAGTAAAATAAATGTGTGTAAACAGGAAAGGAACTGCTACCACACACGGAGACTTCTGCCTTTTTCATCCATAAGAACTTGAGACGCAAACAAACACATATTCACACAGAGAGTCAGGTGAGTGATAGTTGGTAGGATTTTCAGACTCTGCTCTGTTTTATTACAAGAATGTTGAACTGTCACTGATCTGCTGTCTCCAGAGGCCTAGCTGTGTGGAGAAGGCAAGGCAAGTACTCAATGAGCCCACCAATGTGACTTTGGATGAGTACATACCTGACAGATTACTCTGTTCTGGGGGATCCTCTAAATACCAGGATGCTATCGTCTGTAAAGGTCTGGACTCTGCACTTATTGTATAATAGCCACCACAGTTTGACCAACATGGGATTCACATTACAGTCGTGTCTCTTTTTATATAGGTGACTCTGGTGGATCCCTGTTTCTGCAAAAAAAAAAACGCTACTTTCAGGTCAGCAAGTTTCACTTAATTTTCACTAATTCAAACTACAAATAATTAACAGTCAAGTTGCAGTTTTAGTTCGCATTAATTTCTGTCCAGACTCACACAGTCCTCTCCAAAAGTATTGAAGTATTGAAGACATTTATGGGTTTAAGATCAAAAGATGAGTATGAGACAAGAGTTCAGTTTCTCAGCTTTCATTTCCTGGTATTCACATCTAGATGTGTTAAACAACTCAGGACATATCACCGTTTGTATTAGACCACAGCATTCTTAGGTGAGCAAAAGTAATGGAACAAATAGTCTTAAAATAAATAACATGTAATATTTGCTGGCATAACCCTTTGCTTGCAGTAACTGCCTCAAGCCTGCGACCCATCGACATCACCAAACTGTTGCATTCTTCATTTGTGATGCTATTCCAGGCTTTTACCGCAGCTTCTTTCAGTTCTTGTTTGTTTCGGGATGTTTCTCCCTTCAGTCTCCTCTTAAGGAGGTGAAATGCAGCTCTGTTGGGTTAATGTCAGCTGATTGACTTGGCCAGTCTAAAACCTTCCACTTTTTCCCCCCGATGAAGTCCTTTGTTTTGTTGGCAGTGTGTTTTGGCTCATTGTCCTGCTGCATGATAAACTTCCTCCCCATTAGTTTCAATGCATTTCTCCGTAAATTGGCAGACAAAATGTTTCTGTCCACTTCTGAATTCATTCTGCTGCTACCATCATCAGTTCCATCATCAATAAATATTAATGAGCCTGTTCCAGAAGCAGCCATGCTCGCCCAAGCAATGACATTTCCTCCACCATGCTTCACAGATGAGCTTGGATGCTTCGGATCATAAGCAGTTCCTTTCTTTCTCCACACTTTGGCCTTTCCGTCACTTTGCTAGAGATTAATCTTGGTCTCATCAGTCCAGAAGATTGTGTTGCAGAACTTTTGCAGCTCATCTCTGTACTTCTTTGCAAATTTCAATCTGGCCTTCGGATTCTTCCTGCTGATGAGTGGTTTGCATCTTGTGGTGTGGCCTCTATATTTCTGCTCTCTGAGTCTTCTTCCAACAGTGGATTGTGACACCTTCATCCTGCACTGTGGAGGTCGTTGCTGATGTCACTTACTGATGTTTTAGGGGGTTTTCTTTACAGCTCTCACCATATTTCTGTCATCAACTACTGTTGTTTTCCTTGGCCGACCTGTTGGACGTCTGTTGCTCAGCACACCAGTAGTTTCTTTCTTTTTCAGGACATTCCAAATTGTTTTGCTTGCTCTGCCCGATGTTTGTCCAATGGCTCTGGTCGATTTTCCTTCTTTTCTCAGCTTGACAGTGGCTTGCTTTTCTCCCATAGACAGCTCTCTGGTCTTCATATTGGTTTATCCTCTTTAACAGGAAATGCAGTCATTATAGGTTTGAAGCAAGGATGAAAACTTAGACTAGTCATGCAGAGCTATCTAATGTTTGGACAATCAACCTAAAAGGCAACACCTGGACAACAAGAAACATCTGTCAGCCACATGATCCAATAGTTTTGCTCACTTTAAAAATGGGTGGGTTCAAACAAACGGTGGTATGTCCTGAGTTGTTTAACACATCTAGATGTGAATACCAGGAAATGAGAGCTGAAATTCTAAACTCTCGTCTCATTCTCATCTTTTGATCTTAAACCCAAATGTCTTCAGTGAACAACAAAAACAAAGGAATTTGCCTTACTGTTTCAATACTTTTGGAGGGGACTGTAGCTACACAAACCATGCTTAAACTTACTCACAAGATGCTGAATTTAGCTTCTGATTCGGCAGTTAAGGGGAAAGTTATGTCTAGAGCTGTCAAGTCTGGATTATAATGTCCCTGAGAGGCAAAAATTTCTTTGAAACACAGTTTCAGATTTCTTAAACATTTATTCTATTTGTGAAAATGTAAAAAAAGGCGCACTTGATTAAAAACCACTATGCCTAGAGCTGTCAAAACTGGACTATATTCATCCAGAGAGGCTAAAGTTTCTTTAAAACATTTTTTAATTCAGATTTATCAACCCTTTTAAAAAAATTTGTTTTTTGACACATTAGACCACATAAATTACAAATTTTTCATTTTCATAGAATAAAGGCGTCACAAATTGAAACTATGTTTTAAAGAAACTTTAGTCTTTTACTCAGATTTTACAGCTTTAGGCATAATGGATTTTCATAATTGGTTTAATGTGGTCTTCATGCAAATTCAGATTAAGGCAGAAAGTGAAAGGCAGGTATTGTTTACACATCGTGTTGTCTGAGTAGCTATCGCAGGTGTGGAGGTATAGAAAGCTTTGTTACCCACAGTGCAATTAGCATCACATAGACATTTCTCCTGCTTTCATCTCCAGGTGGGAGTAGTGAGCTTTGGCACCATCAACGTATGTGACCTAAGTAACCCAGAGATGAGACGGTACAGCAGTGACAGGCCACCTCCTGATGCTCGAGACTTTCACATCGACCTGTTTAAGATAATGCCGTGGCTGAAACAGCATCTGGGTGCAGAGATCCAGTTCCTGCCTGAGTTTGACTGAGAATAATCAATCAGTCAATCAATCCGAGATCTCTTTGGATTAAACCATAATAATGGCATGCAGAATTCAAAAGAGATTTCCAAAACTTTATTTTCAAATGGAATACCATAGTCATGTTGCAGTAAACTTACCTGTAAAATGGAGATGTTTTTAATCATCAAATCATACAAAACATAAAAAAGTAATTATTCTTATTTTCACACTGTATTCTTTCTAAACTCAACGTGGTTAACACTTGAATAATCGGTTCCTGAGGTGCGTATATAATTGAAATATATTTTTGTACATTCAACTGTGTACGTTTAATTGTTTGAAAAAACACTTCTTGAAAGAAAGTATCTGAATCAGAGCTGCGAGTCTAGCTAACATCACTGGTCTTACTTTGAAGTTAGAGGCCCTTAGCCACACAGTATGCATACAAGCTAGAACATACAAGCCCAGCACAGAGGATCCCATTCACCAGACAGTCCATCAGCTGAAACAGAAAAACATGTCAGTGTCTACTGACTAACATGCACCCCAGCTGCTTCACTGGCTGTCATCTGTATTTTTTCATGTGTCGGTGTGAAATTAAAAGTTGAAGATGTCAGAAAGGCAGCTGTCCAATCAGCCCTCAGAAAACTGCCGGAACAGGATTTCTAACAGGATGTCTTTGAATTTCGGGACAAAGTGGATCTGGAGGATCTCGGAGAATCCCTCAGAGAGAGCAGGAGCCACAAAATGTTTCCTGTCCAGAGAGAGAGCAAAATTAGAGTGGTCAGTACCAGAGCTATTACTGGTAAGTGCTTTGATTACCAGAATTCAAAACCCACTTTCATTTTGACATAGTAACAAAGACAAAACTAACGTTTTTGGAAATTTACTAAAATAGAAAGCTAAATCACTTTGGTGGCATGCATTTAGCTGCATTTTGTCAAGCTCTGTGCAGAGGTTTTGGCGTTTTGGCACAAGAAACGTGTTTTATAACCGGTAAGAGCGGTAAGGTTATTCTTTCTTACTTGTAGCTGTGGAAAACCATGTCATTGACCTTAGCGTGTTTGCTGTCTGATGGAGCCATCTCACGGAACTGGGAACAACAATTACGCGTTAAAAAACACTTATCATCACCAGCCAGGATAAAACAAAACAACTGTGTAAAAAGTGCCAGGGAGGAGAGGTGAGTCATACTCTGTTGTTGTGTTTGGCCTGCTCCAGAGAGGCTGAGAAGTGGAAACAGCGACACGGCACTCCCGCAGCCTTGGCCACGTCCACGTATCTGGAAAATTAAAGAAGCAGGCCACAGTAGGAGAATATTCATTCCCCCAAACATGGCAACGGTAGCAAACATTTAGTAGCAACATTATGAAATGCACCCGCTTCGGCCCGTTTAAGCATTCCAGTATCCTGAGCTTATACTCTCAGTAGCTTGAATAACTACTTCTAGATGCTTTGTCTAAACCTAGTTATTACTAGTAATTACTCTTTATTTATGTAGGACTCTCTGTCTGTTTATGCTTTTTGAAGCCTGTTTATATAAAGGTGTACCCAGTGAGGTGGATCCTGAGTATATATGCATATTGAGGACACACACACACACACAGAAATGCATCTGCACAGCATAATAATGATGCAGTTGTTTTACCGTTTACGAGACTCTGGGTCTGGGTTGGTGTTGTCTACAGCGACGCTGCGGCCCTCTTTCAGAGCACGCTCACATGCAGACACGCAATTCTGCCATGAACCAAGTGTATCCTGATACAAAACAGAACACGAAAGGTCGGTGACAACATGTCATGGAAGACTTTAAGGAAAGGGCCCAATAATATATGGGAACATACCAATAATAATAATTATCTTCATCATTGGTAGATCATCATCATTGTTACAATAACGCAATCTTAAAAGCAGTTATTTTAGACATTAAATATATATTTTTGTATATTAAACCAAATGTTCTGGATGCATTTAGAGCTGAGGCAGAAGTGGAACCTTGCTGACAACCCTGTTCATTGAAACTCACCCTGTTGATGTACACGTAGCCTTTTGGAATGATGTGGGTGTGGAAGAAAGAGGATTTACCAGCTGTGGAGAAAGGGAGGGAGGGAAACAAGGTCAGAATGGCATCAGTGGGAGGCGGGGATCATAAAAAGGTGACATTACGTCCATTTTCTCTTACATGCAGGGAAACCCACGGCAACAATGACTTCTGTCTTGCTGGAGATGAGAGAGGCAGAGGGCGGGTCGTACAGCCTTGCAGTGGAGTCAATCTTCCTCTAGCAGTTCAGATAAAGAAAAACATTAACTAAAATACAGACAGACTAAAATGCACAAATGTATTCTCATATACTGTAAGAAAAAAATTGCAAAGTCCACTGCCAGTGTGTTCATTGTACTCACAGGGTCAAAATTTGGCAGGCTATAGGGGGCGCTCTTCCAACCAAGGAAAAACTCCTCTGGGGTGTGGAACTGCAACCCAATGTTCAGAGCAAACTACAAAAACAAGTATGAAGACAGTAGCTGGTACATAATGCTCATATTTTATATGTTTTGTACACTTTTCCCCCAACAAGGCATAATCTAGAAACAATGCCTCATACTTGAGTTCTATTTAATGACATTTAAGATGACACATAAAAACATTTCAAGCAAATTAGCTGATACACAACAAGTCAAGACAAGAGGAACACAAACTGGTAAAAAAAGGTTAACCAGAGTAAAAATCTTAGGTCTTACCAGTCGGTCACTGCAGGAGAAATCCTTCTTCTTCTTGCCTGGAGCCCAGTTCTCTGGCCTACCGGCAGCATCTGTGTGCAGAGGTGGTGTCAGAAGCTGTGTGTGCATGCTTGTGTGTGTGCTCGTGTACTTTCTGGGGATCAACAAAAAGCAAAGCCTCTAAATTAGGTCATTTTTGTTGCATTTTGTTGCACTTTAACGAGATTAAATCTAGAGCATTTCTGGGCTTGGGGCACGGTTCGGACCAGGGCATGCTATTGGCTTTATAGTTAGGTTTAGGTCTAGCATTAAGTTAAGATTTTGGGTCATTTTTGGACTTGGGGGCATAGGATAGAACTAAACATTTGGTTTTCAAAATGTAGATGAATGCTTGTCTATGTGTGCATCTCTGTGATGCCAGGTCAGATAACTGAGAACACATAGGCACATGCAAGTATGAAATATTTATCAATATGGCAACACTACTTCATACTCCACCTCACTCACCTCCTACATAAAAACTCTGTGTCTTGTCAACAGTCACACCATCATTTGCCTGAGCAGGAAACACACATGCAAAGACACAGTTAAAACTAGAATAGACTTTTTATTGTCAAACATGCAAAGACAACAGTAAACAGTGCTGTGAGGAATTGAAAAAGGGCGGCTGCTGTGACTCAGCAAATTTGTGTACTATAATTTGCACTTTGTAACGTCTGCCCATTGCAAATACAGCACATGAGGCGTGGTTCCATGGTGTGTCCATGTATCTTCACTGACATTTACCTTCTCACACAAGTGATTCCACATTCCCATCACTGGCTTCCTGTAGATACCAGGACCGGTTGAAACAAACACCTGAGACACAGCAGAGGAGGGAGTACTAATGTCAGTTGTTTTTGTACAATAGTAAGGAGACAGGGGAGAGTCAACCTCCACCATGACCTACCTGCACAGGTAGCTGCAGCATGGTGAGGATGTCTTCAACTTTAGACTTGAAGACTTCTGGTCTCAGTTTGCCTTTAGCGATCCCCATCTGGTTGGTGAAGAACACCACCTGTATGAAGACAGCGAGGTTAGACTAGGAAATCCAATGACAAACACTAGCAGAGTCACTGGATTTAGACTTGGACATTTCCATAAAACCTGTTGGCAACTGTTGTATTTAGCTCCTTCCCACCTTGTATCCTTTTTTCAGCAAGTTGGCCAGTCTTGGCTGAATCTCAGGGTACAGAATCCTGGCAATTAAACACAAGGACAATTACAACAAACTAATGTAGATATGAAATGTGGTCTACAGAAGCCACTGAGCTGGAAACACTGATGTCAAAATCAGAAATAGTACAGTCATTTGTCACACTTCAGGAGTTCAGGAGTGCAGACATACTTCCAGTCATCTGGAGCGGTGGGAAAGACTTTGCCAGACTTGGTGGTGATGATGCAGCCATCTATGTCAAACCCAGCAATCTGGAGAGGATGAAAAGCAAAGGAAATCTTTACACATTTACACATGTAGATCCCTAAAGTTGGTCATGTTTATATGAAAATAAAACATGTTAACAGGACTGAAACTGCTCAGACAACTTCTGTTTAGCAGACCGCTGGTTTTTTACTTGTCACTTCCTGTGACCAATCTCAACAACAGAAATCAAAGCTGTACCCACAGTTATTATTGATTAATCTGATGATTATTTCCTTAATTACTCGACTGGTCATTTGGTATGTAAAATATATGTAAAAGATGTCCCAAGCCCGTTTTTGCATTTAAAGGCCTTGTTTAGTCCAACCAACAGTCCAAAAACCTAAAGATATTCAGGTTACAATGGTGTAGAACAGAACAAGCAGGAAATCTTTTCTGAGTCATTTTTGCTTGAGAAATGCTTAACTGATTTTCTGTTGCTCAACTAATCAACTAATAGTTGATGGGTCTGCTGGGGCAGAAATGCATTTGGGGAAAACCTGATAAAACTTCAGGTTCTTAATCAAGGTTTGCGGCGGCTTTTTAACATAAAACACTAACAGCATTTTATTATTTATGCAATAAAACATATTTTATTATGCTATTATATTATATAGTCATTATTATAATCCATTAACCCTGCTAATTTATTTGAAATGATTAAGTTGCACTGAATTAAATAAATAAAGCTGTTCTTTCCCACCTTGTTACTCCCTTTGACACCAGCAGCAGTGTAAAGCAGCAGGTTGCCTATCTGCTGCCAGCTGCTCTTTAGACAGCCCTTTGAAGAAAGTGACGACGATGAAGGCTGGGTGCTCCTCTCTGCCATAGACTTCTCTGCCAACTCCTGCAGCTGCTTGAGCTTTTCCTCTGCCAGTCTCTCTTCCTCATCCTCCTCCTCCACTTCTTCCTTTCTCTGTCTATCGGAAGCCTCTTCATCTCTTTTTTGGCGCTTTTCATCACGGTGCCCCCTCTCTGGGCTCAGTCGTCTTTTAGATGACTGAACAGAAGAATAACAAAAATACACCGTCTCTCAAGTTTAGTAGTTTGATGTCAGCTTCTCTTGATAAATAGTATCTTTGTTGTAAAAAAATACAGCATAAGCAAATAAGATACATGAAATAATACAAGTCAACACAATGACCAAACAAAATGTGGTACCTTCATGGGAGAGGTAGAAAAGAAATCCATGATACTGCGCTTGGGATTTGGACTCGACCGTGCCTCTGTTTCTTTCCCATTTCTTCCCCCCTTTGTCTTATCCGTGGCTTTTAGTCCTTTAGGTGGAGCGCTGGAGGCTGATCCGTTTGAGCTCAGGGAGTAGTGCAGTTTAAATGGATAGTTCTGGTTAACCAGATAGAGGGTGCCTCCGTGAGTGAGTTTACCAGACTGGCCACGGCCCAGCTTCTCACCGTCCAGGAAACTGGGATTGGGACCTAGCTGTGGAAGACAATAGGACATGTATGGACATTGGGCTGCAACCTTTACACAGTTACTTTATAGGATTTAAGATAACCGGGGTGGGTCTAGGCAGTAAAGAAAAAAGGTGTGCTGTCACCAAGTTTTCAGAAATAATGACATAACTGATGCTTTGACTGTGCTGTGACAAATATGAACACTCTCTGGTGTTTGATGAGTGTAGCGTGAGAGCTCCACATGGAGACTAACTGAATTAGAAACTGTGTTTTCATACCCGAGTAACAACCACATCCTGGTCTGCATAGCAAGCCACCACCTTCACTGAAAGAAACACAAGGATAATTACCATCATATACACACAGAGACATTTCAAAATGCATTTCATGATTGATTCTGTGCGCTGTATGCTTTGGGAAGAAAAAGCTATTGTTGTTTTTTTTTCATTTCAACAGATTGTATCTGGAGTGGGAAAAAAAAAGTATATCTATTTTTTTTTGTCTGCGGTTCTTCCTGGGATATCAATAAATTGCTTGTTTTGCAACAATACAGAAACCAAAGATATTCAGTGTACAATAATATAAAACAGAGAAAAGCACAAAATCCTCACATTTAAGAAGCCTGGAATTCAAACAGTTTAATTTTTGCTAGAAAAGTGATTTAAACTATTACTCAATTATAAAAAAAAGTACGTGTTGCAAGTTAATTTATCTATCTACTAATTGATCCATCCCCTAATCATTTTAGAGTCTAATCTCTAACACTGATTTATGTATATATATTATAAAAGTCAATACTATGCGTTTCTTTGTAAGGACTTTTGGGGTATAAGGCTAAAACAGCATCCCCCTATGCTGTGTGGAGGTCTTGGATCAGTCCACGTCGAACAAGCAGGGATGACCCACTGTTTTTTAGTCCCACTCGGCAATTTCTTTAAATTATATTCCTGACACAAAGCCACCAGGGCATTTCATATATCATTTACTATTTCAATATGAATTAAAACGGTTTGCCAGTCAACGCATCAGTTTTCTTGCGCATGCGTTTGAGACCTCGCACTGGAGCACCGGTGAGCTGACGGGTCTCGTGGTAAATTCGTCAATAAAAGACTAAAATGACCCGCATGTGCAGCATCATGAAAAGCGCCAAAGTGTTTGTGCCGGGCTTCTCCTCACCCTGGTACCTGGAGCACTTCTTGTCGGCGACCCCGGTGTCAGGACCCCGGCCCAGAATCACAGCTCGTCCATCCTCCAGAGGGACCACTGGGCCCCCAGAGGCGCTTACCAGCATACACGACATCTTAGCGGGCGACCGCAGCGAGATTGCTTTACTTGGAGCCCTAACGTTACAGTGTGTTTATGAACGACTCGTTTCATCAGATTACGAGCAGAAATACAGAAATAAAATGGTTATCCCGCGATGGTGCCTGCGTTTATTTACAGTTTGTAATGTTACTACGTTTGTCGCAACTTCTTTGTATCTGACACGGTTGCTTAAGTACAACAAGAGTAACACAAACCGTACGGGGACTTGTTTTCGCAGCGCACTCGCGGTCGGTCAGGAAAATACGCTCGTTTAGAAACGTGAACCCCTCAAAGGTTCCGCTCATACGGACTTTTCTGAGATTTCCAGTTATCCGGCATGATTTTATAAATCGTTGACTCTTGAAATCTCACGGAAGACCGCGTGGTAAACGAGCCTTTCACATTAATTTATTTTTTTGCTAATAAAAAGGTAATTTCTTGTACATTTGAAGAAGCGTCGGGTTGATTGTTGCGTAGAACAGTAAATAGGAGTTTCCTGGTTGTTGCCTCCTCTCCTACTCCTCCTGTCAGCCAGTCAGACAAGAACCAAAGATAAAGCTAAGATCAAGACACAGGCTAAGGGATATAGGACAAGAAGAGTTTAGGCTAAGGGAGAAAAACCTGTTCTTCATCTTTCCCTTTTATTACACTGTCTTATGAAGAGTTAAATGTTTTGACGAATAGCTTCCTCCATAACAGGCGTGACAGGATTTCTTACTCGTGTAGGCTCGTTGGTTAGAGAAATCCTTTTTGTTTAGAAGTGTACTTTTGGAGGTTTGTTTATTTTAGAGGCATCATAGAAGATGTTGAAACCATATTCCAGTAAAGCATAGGCTGCATGTTACTTTCACATTGTTATAAAAGTTTCTATTCACAACATTTATGTAATGTTACAATATGTTAATTGTCTAAAAAGTAAGATATGCCTACACAACACTAGCCCTTAAAGAAGTGGTGGTGACTTGTTATACTTTGAAGTTCTCTGTGATGTAGCCAGGTCAAAATTGTATTTCATCCCACGGTTTATTTTCTAATAAACATATGTTGGTTTGACCGCTCTCAGCCCCTAAAAGTCTTGGTCTTGTCTCGGTCAACTCTTGGCGATCTTGACTACAACACTATTATATATGTCAGAGGTTGCACACCTCTGGAGCAACTAGGCATTGTCTTCAGTGTGTCTTGCAAGTGTCTTGCTCAGGGACACACTGGTGCATGTGTCACAGTGGGAATTAAACCCAGGTCTCTCACACCAAAGGTTTGCGTCTTAGCCACTACACCATCGCCACCCCGGGGTTTCTGTCTGACTTGCAACACACACGTAAACAGAGTACAACACACAATGAAAACACAGATTTTCCAAGGTCTCTATAAAACAACGTATCTTTTTTTCTGTTCGAAACAAAGACACATATGTGCTAATTGGTTTATTTCACAGTGAAAATGTTGTGTTGTGCTCTCAACATCCACAAATATTGAATTACACAGACAGGATAAGCAGGTTTCTTAACAGTCTCAGCCAGGATGTAGTGCTGTCCAAAACCACATGTGTAAGTAGTGAATTATTGACACACTGAGAATGTTGACAAGTGTTACCGTGCACTAATGTTTGATCTTGACCATCATTAATAGCCTGTCACTGGGTTGTACACACTGAAGTCCCTCCTCTTATTGTAATTTCCCCTAAAATAGTCTCTCCTGTTCTTGTTCTCATTTATATTCTATCTTCTGTCCTGTCAGATTGTGCTCTCGGTGGATTACCTGCCTGGAAAAGTTCCAGTCTCATTAGACAGTCAGAAAGACAACTTAACCTTCAGGTAAAAAGGTCACTTGGTGCTTTTAGGTAGTGTTTGGCTGTACTGGCAGCCTGCAAAAAAGTGTAACACATCAGTATTACACTGTATTTTGTTCATGTTTGTCAGCTCTGTTTTTTTCCTACAGGACAACCGACTGCCACGAAAAGCATCTAGGTGGAACTGTGGTGCAACTCAGTCACTAATGCAATTTGCACCTGACTTTACACACGTTTTTCTGCCATCCACCCTCTTCATTCAATATTTACAGCATTGATCCTTCATTCCCACATCATGTCCAACCAACCCACACAAACCCAACACCATGGGGACTACATGTCCCTGATGAGAGGCTTGAAAGAGCTGGACTTCCGGGGTCCTTGTGTTCCCAGTGACCTGGTGCTGATTGGAGACCATGCCTTTCCTTTAGCAATGAACAGCCAAGGCCAGGTCCTGATGGCTGCCTCTCTGTACGGCAGTGGAAGGATCGTGGTCCTGGGTCATGAAGGCTACCTGACCGCCTTTCCTGCTCTGGTAGAGAACACTGTGACCTGGCTGAGAGGAGATGGATCTGAAAACTTGTCTGTGAGGGTTCACAAAAACGTCAAGTCAGTCTCTGATAATCTCATCAAATCCAGCTTCCAAGCAGAAGTTGTGGGGGCCTTTAGTGGCAACGTGGGGGTGTATGTGACTGATGCCTACAGCGTGGGTGCAGACGTAAAGGACCTGGTGGCCTTTCTGAAAGCTGGAGGAGGAGTGCTGATAGCAGGGCAGGCATGGAACTGGGCTGCAGATCACCCCAAGGAGAACACGCTGCTTCAGTTTGAAGGCAACAAGGTTTCTGGTGTGGCGGGGATCTATATCTCTGAGCGCAAGTGTGAAGTAGAGTGCCTTCCTGTCTACCCTCAGATCCCATCTTCCTGGATGGCTATAGTGTGAGTGTATACTTTACTTCTCTTTTATTGCACATTTAGAAAGGCTCCACTTTGCAAGGTGACAACTTTTAATCTGAATTATATAATACTGTATCAGTCATACTTGACATCCATCTTTTCTCTTCCTCTTCACTCTTTAAAGAACTGGGAAGGATTTTGAGGATGACTTGGAGTTCTTACTCCAGGGAGTTTCAGAGTTTGACCTCAACCCTGGACTATTACCTTCTGAGGTTCTGGTCCATGGCCCGCTAGCCTTTCCCATTGGGACCACAGACGATGGACGTGCGTTCCTAGCAGGAGCCTACTATGGGCAGGGGCGAGTCATTGTGGTCTCACATGAAGGATTTATGGGACAAGAGGTACAGTTTAAATTAAAGTTTTTTTAGGCATTCACTTGCCTTCATAAGTCAAACTGAGCATATAATAAGGTTTTGCTCAAATGAAATGTTTTATACCTTAACAACAGTATATGAGCAAATTGTCATGATGTTCTCAATTTGACTTATGAAGATAGACATTTTAAAACCAATATTTAATGTAAATGTTTACTTTGTTTATTTATTTTGTTATATATTAAATGATAATTTTGGTATTTTTAAACCAGGGCCCCTTTTTCGCATATTTTGGTGTCAAAATGACTAGTAGGTGGAGGATATGACTAGATTTTGCGATATTAAAACCTGACGATATTTCTCGCAGAGGTAAAAAGGTCTCTCACGATATCAGACAGTTTGTAGCCAACAGTTTTTGACAGACTGGTAACATAACTGGTAGAATTTTGCAATATAAAAATCTATAAACTGTGGCGCAGACTGGTTCTGTTTGGGACTGTGAGCTGCAGTTTATTGGAGGTGCTGAAGTTAATATATGTGTGGATTTGTGGTGAGATTTCTGCCTGTTAGTTTCGGTTTCCACCTCTTTTTCTCATCCTAAACGATTCTGTGTCTGTCACGTGGTCTGTAGGGGATACTACCATATCAACAGAGTAATAACCTAATGCACAGCAAAGTACAGGGCACATAGTTATAAAAACTATTATGATGACGTTATTCTCATAATATTGTGACTTTTTTCTTGACATTTCAGAGAACACACATTTGTGGGATAGATTTATGTGCAGAAAATTTTGAACATGACCAGAAAACTTGCTGAAACAGAGGAGCTATTAAAGTTCAGGAGTTTATAACTGAATTAAAATGAATTAATTTATAATTGAGGTGAAAATGTGCCACAAAGCGAATTTTCCACCATAAATGAATGAAGAAAAGTTCACTAGAATGCAGGAAATGTGTAAGTGCTTAATGCTGGTAGGAGCCTAGACCCTCCCCTCATATATTTCATCATTGAAGTTTTGATAAAAATGTTGTGTTAAAATATCATCTTGTTCTTGTGAGCTAGGTGTATCATCACACCCCTACTTGGTACAAAATGTTTTGGAATCCGTGCAGTAGATAGCTTCAGCCGGCAGCTGTGAACCAGTTGCAGAGGCTTTAATGTATTATTTTTGGGGAATTGTGCCTGTCAAAATAACGTCCACAAGTGTTTGTTTTTACCACTGACAGGCTCAGACTGTTATACGAGGTGTCTAACAACATCAGGGAAAGGATCACTAAGAGTGACTTCCGGTGACACCCTTTGTTTTGAACAAGAAACAGAAGTGTCACTCCAGGACACTTGAAACTCTAAAATTTCATGAGAGGAGATTTGTTGCAGGAAGATGACAGTGGAAACGTCAGTCTCCAGAGGTGGAGAGAGGACTTTGTCATGTTTGAATAATGTTCGGAAATAAAGTGCACAACAAACTCCTCTCCCTCGTTTCACCCGGCATTTCCTTCAACTACTCACCTTTCACGAGATGTCTCTTTCTTGTTCATTTTGCTGAATAATGAGATGTGTGCTGATGTGCCAAATCTTTTTGTGTTATTAACATACTACTGCCTTTATCACAGACATTTGCTCCATTTTGGAACAATGCCCTTCATTGGTTGGATGAAGGCCGGCAGGGGATCATTGGAGTTGCGCAAGGCCCTGCACTCCAAGTTCTCAGCAAGTCAGGGTTACAGTGTGAGAAGACAGACTTCAGGGAAGACCTGAGTGTATTTGTGTGCACGGCGTACAGCGATAATCATGTGGAGGAAATCCAACACTTCGTGGCAGAGGGAGGAGGCCTGCTGATTGGTGGACATGCCTGGTACTGGGCACAGACGCACCACGGGCAAAACGCAATGACAGAGTTCTCAGGTATGATAATACACCACAAGAGTGTGATTATATTCCGGCCTACTTCACCCCATAATAATCCCATAACATAATGCATGCTACATGCATAATGGAAATTACTCCAGCTGACGCTTTTATCCAAAACGACTTACAGTTGCTTTAGGTTGCACACCTCTGATGAATATGTTGCAGTGGCATGTGTCTTTTCCACTGCAGCATTGCCACACCCAGGTACTACTGCTAGGCGATGATTCATATTAGAGACAACTCAAAACTACCGCACATACAATCAATATCGCTGAGTGAGAAACACATTTGCAGTCATAAACGCATTATGGAGTACAGCATGGCACACAGGAATAAGGGAGGAAAAAAAATATAAGAACAGACATGTTAAACCAAACTTCACCTCCGCATGCCTGGCTAATTACTGTGTGAAGTGGGTGTGAATGTCGATTGTTGGTTTAAGAAAGTTACGGGACAGACACAATACGACCTATATGGTATCAGTGGAGCACTGGATGGCACCAAGAAGGTGTTAACCCTCTAACAATGGCCAAAGTTGTTAAATTATCTAAAACAGGATGTCTACAAAGATTTTTCCCGAAGACGAATATGTTCTTTGCAAACTGAAACATTCTTGTTAGTTTTTAAGAAAATGTACCTCAGTTGTCACAAAGTTATGGCAAGCAAATGGCCTGCTGTCCCCTCCACTACATCAGTTTAGATGATTGGCTGGTTGATGTCCGTTGGGCCAGGTGGTGTAGATCCCAAAAAGAAGACATGAAGATTCACAGCTAAACTGTGAAGAACACTGGTGCTGACAACAGGCAGGAAACTAGGAGACAGGGCAGACAAGACATTCTGGTAAAGAGTGCAAAGAGGGAATGTACAATATAGGCTGGTAGTGATTTGTGTCAAGGCCCTGTACAAGGTAATTAATCATATAAACTGCAGCTGGTGAGGAGGTCAGGCAGACACTGAGGACATCATGGGAGCAAGTGGGAAATGACAAGTTCATGTTCTTATAATTCAACAGTTCCAACAATAAAACACAGTCAATCAAATCAGGTTTGCTGGAATGTCTTTCAGGGAACAAGATCCTGAACAAAATGGGCTTGAGCCTGTTGGGGACAACAATCAAAGGAGGTTTATACAAGGCCCCTGTGCCCAGCCAGGCCATGAAAGACACCTACCACTTCCGCAACCTTCTGGGCCGCTTCGCTGGCCATGTAACCGATGGCAAAGAATTAAGCAAGGATGAGGAGGCATGTCTTAAAAAGCTGGGTGGGGACTGTGCCAAGTACTTGCACATGAAGGCTCATGACTGCTCCTCCTACACGCAGATCGTGTCCACCCTCACTGACATCTTAATGAAGTTGGACATGCCTCAGGTGAGTAGACAAAATACACAACATGAATGTTTTAGAAAACATTCTAATAGAACAGCACAAAGCTAACAAGTGAGATTTGTTGAACAACACGTTTAATAATTCATTTTCTTTAAAGGTGTGTGACAGCTGCCCTGCAAAGACTCCCAAAGACCACCTACTCCTCAGTGTGGCAGCAGAGGTATACAAGGTTTCCCCAGATCCTGATGCTCTCCTGCCCTACATCATCAAGGATAACCCGTTGCTGCCAGTTGTTTACAACCACAGGATCAAGATTAATGTTAACACAGCAGGTCAGACCTTATTGTGGACAAATATGTGAACTATTCATGAATTACGTTTGGGCTACTGCATTACATTAAAGGTTCCATATTGTGCAATATCCACTTTTTCATGTCTTTTCAACCTAAATATGTGTCCCTGGTGTGTCTAAAGGTCCCAAAACTATGACAGAAAAACATGCTCTCTCTTCCCCTCCTGCTCAGTCTTTCAGTAAATGTGTGTGCAGTTGGATCTGTTTTGTATTGGACTTCCTCCAGCCCTTCAGTGCAGTAGACGTCCCCACCGACATTGCTGAGCTAGAGCTGGAGGTTGTTAGTATGTCCCCGAGAAAGTGCTTCCAATACAGGCAGAGTCAGCTAACAGGACGGCTAGCTACACGGCTAACTGAGCTAACTAGCTAGCGACAGCTACCGTTATCAGAAGTTAATGGCTAAATTAACTGCTAACAACAAGTAAAGCTATCTATCCATTAGCAAAATCCATAAATCACAGAAAGTTGGAGCAGAGCAGGTGGAGGACATAAGACGGAAAACCAGAAAAATTTGCTTCCAAAATTAGTGAATAAAGTTATTTGGTTGTGTTTTGTACAGTAGTCAGTGAGTTCTAGTTTCACATAGCCAGCCCTATCCACACATGGGCTGCGTTCGAAAAGTCTTTTTTGCTTAGGAAGGTTCCAAACTCAGTGAAGTTACCCAGAAGAAATTCAGTGGCAGCCATCATAAGAGCTGTCCGAATTTTCTAAAAGCTAAGGAAAGGAGCCTCAATGCTTCCTTTCACCTCCTTTAGCATAGGGTACACCTGACCATCCTTTACGAAAGGAAGGGGAGCATGCCATCCCACAATTCCTTGCAGTAGCAACATTTAAAGCGACGCACGTTCTCAAACTCAAACGATAAAATCCATCAACCACATTTAATAAAATCCTTTCAATACAGATGCACATTATAATACTTGAATAAGACTCTCATAATTTCTTTCTTTCTTTTAGTTTGTTTTCTTTTGGCTTCGCTGTAATCTGATGCTGTTTCAACACCGTTTTATGTTTTGGATTGTTGAAATATGCTATAAAGTGTTTTCTACAATAATAAAAAAGAGAAATCTCCGGCCATGACAGATAAAGGATGTTGATCACCATGGAACTTACCATTTCTCTCTTATGCCATAACTCCCTAATATGCAAATGTCTTGAACTGTCAGCAATACCTGAGATCCATGCAAGCTGTGTTACTGGTCTTGTAACGTGATCAAAGTTAGGATACTGTTGCATCGTGTAGGTTCATGTTATGTATTTCCAGCCTTCAGAAATATCATTAATTGATTTTAATTCAGTCACAGATGCTGACACCCTAATACAAGCAATGACCAAGCTGTATGACCTTTACAGTAAATGAAATGTATTATTTCAGTGTTTCCCACACAATGATTTATTTGTTATCAACACTGACCGCGTTTTCTTACTATCTAAAATGAGCTGCGCATATATTCGCTCAGCTCAGCACCTCCCCTCTCTCTCTCTCTCTCTCCACAGTTGCGCAGTCATTCTGTGGGAAACATTGTTACAAACAATAATTGGGATTCATGTTGATAACTATGGGCAGGAGGGTGAGCAAGCATTCTCAATGTGACAACCCTTTCCATTATCTTGTGACTGATACCTATCTGCCTTGTTGCTATCTTGGTAATGAAGCATGCCTAATATTCCACCGTGTTGTCCACCTTTAGATGGCCTGCATTAAAACAACACGGGGCGTAGTGTCAGAGATGTAGTCTTTTTGTAGTCCATCTTCAGAACACTGTTCATCATGGCAGGTCACGGCAGTAACATCCACCGTTGCATAATCATGTCGC
The DNA here is from genome assembly GCF_014851395.1 of Micropterus salmoides. Classification (NCBI taxonomy): domain Eukaryota; kingdom Metazoa; phylum Chordata; class Actinopteri; order Centrarchiformes; family Centrarchidae; genus Micropterus; species Micropterus salmoides. The sequence continues at coordinate 11,598,325 of NW_024042261.1, read as the reverse complement.
TTAGAGCCGCCGTCCTCTTTTCCTAAGTCCTAATGCATTCTCCTTCACATTTTTCCTTGACCTCATGCAATTTCCATTGATGTCAAGGAAAGGTGGTCAGGAAAGGAGATTTCTTTTGAGTTTTCGGATGCAGCCATGATTCAAGAGCGCTGTGCCAGCTACTTCCTGCCCCTGGAGAAGCTTCCGGGGCCAATCAGAAGAAAGTTGGCTTTTAGGGAGGGGAGCCTTAAAGAGACAGGAGCTGAAACAGAGTGTTCAGAGAGAAGGCAAATAGAGGTGCTGAAGCAGAGGACAGTATGTGAAAAATAATTTGCTTTTTGAACACTAAAGCATGTAAACATTTTCTAGTAGACACACAAAATAAAAGTATGAACCTGAAAATGAGCATAATATGGGACCTTTAATCAATGTAAATATGACATGATGAGTATAATCTTTGCTTCTGCTGTTTGTGTGTGTGTGTGTGTGTGTGCGTGTGTGTGTGTGTGTCAGGAGGGGAGGAGTGGATCAGTACGGGTCTCTACCTCTCTCCTGGTATGAAGACCTACATGGCCATACCAGGAGAGATAGTCAACAAGGAATGGAAGGTAGAGTGCACAAAAGTGAATTCATTGTTTTTCTGTTAATGTCCATCCCATTCAGACCCCAGTCCTCAGCAGTGACTAGGCACTCAATTCAGCTAAATTCAGAGAAAGAAACTACTTTGTGGCAGACAGTGCAAGTCGTTCAGTCCTCTCAGGTCATTCATACTTTGAATGGTCTGCAGTCGTCATCATATCCAGCTTTCCAGCTTTGCATCCTTTTATTTATCGTACAAACAACACTATCAGTAACACAATTCCATGTCTTCCACAGATCCAGATAGGATGTCAAACAGACCGTCTCAGTGCTGAAACATTGAAGAGAGCACCATGTGTTCATGAGCGATTTCCTGTTACCTCAGAGGTGATGCAGGTGTGGAACCTGTGGGGTGGACTCATCTACCTGGTAGCCCCACCCAAAACACAAGTGTACGGGGTAGAGGTCACAGTGCAGATGGCTGTACCTGCGCCGTACTATAGATCAGGTGAGTCTGTGATGGTGTGGTATGTGCCTGCTGATACGTTTATTCTCAGGGCAATAAATAGAAGGTGTGAGTTTTGTCCATTATAGTACCGCATAAAAGGTTGTTTTGGGATTCAGGGCAGTGTAAGTAAGAACATCTTGTTCAAAATCCAATGCAGTATCATTAGTTCTCATCAAATGTCATTTGTGATGGACAGTTCCAGCGAAATAGTTTCAGTTTAGCAGGAGTCCCTTTAAAATATATAATTTTACAAAATTATGCGATAATTCTTTGATCTGATTTGAATCCCTCCCTTTGTTTTTTCAGGTGTGACAACAGCAGCTGATTGGTTGTTGTTGCGCACAGCCCCTGCACCCTGGGCAGAGTTGGAGTTTGACAACATCATCCTTACTGTACCATCAGATGTTATTCGGGACCTAGAGCGCCCTGATGAGCTGGCGGCGTTCTGGGATGACATCATGAAGGGTATCGCTGATCTTGCTGCCATCCCACACAAATTTCCCCGCAAAGAACGTTTTGTTACTGATGTGCAGATTTCCTGTGGTAAGTGTGTTTGACTTTGACTAGTTATTATTTGCTTATCCTGTAGACCTGTCCAGGCTCTCTATAGACTAATTATTCACATTCACACCTACGAGCAATTTAGAGTTTCCCCAAATCTGCATTTCCATGTTAACGCCAAGGGGGAACTGCTCAGTGCTAACTGCTGTCCATGGAATGTACAGTATATTGAAAATAAATCACCAGGACTCTCAGGGACATCAGATGACACCAAGTACATACTGCATTATGACAGTGTTTTGAGTTTAAAAATGGCAACACTTCTTTAAAATTACTAATTGAATGAGGAGTTTTGTAACATCACATGCTAATATGACACTGATTTGTGCATTGCTCTAATTGCATGCATATGCACTACAATGTGATGTTTCTCTACCATAGATATAGAACCCTAAAGACTTGTTTGTCTATTCAGGTTGGATGCATTCAGGTTATCCTGTGATGGCACACAAGCCCACAGCAGCTGAGCTTGTCAGCACTGACCTTGCTAAGAGTAAAGGCCTGTGGGGCCCCATACATGAGCTTGGACACAACCAACAGAGAAGCTGCTGGGAGTTCCCACCACACACCACAGAGTGTACATGCAACCTGTGGTCAGTGTATGTGCATGAAGAGGTGCTGAGGATCAACAGGGAACAGGTGGAGTAAATTAGTTTAATTTAGTTGACAAAAGCAGAGACCAATGGCTAGAACACCCTGGTCTTAAAGGCTATGGTGACATTGTTACATCAATAGATGTTACAAAAGACTACGGTTCTTGTTATCATATGTTGAGAAAAATATTTAGCTTTTCATTTAGATTACATTGTTTCACAATCACATCATTTCAACTTGTTCAACGCAGGCTCATCCAGCAATGACTTCAGCAAATCGAAAGAGTCGAGCAGAGGAGTATGTTAAGGGGGGCAAGAAATTCAGCAACTGGCAAATGTGGGTGGCCCTGGAGACATATATGCAGGTGAGAGAAAATGACCCTGTAGAGAAACTATGTCACACTGGCGTCAGCATTCAAGCAGAATCACACCTCTTCAAAGACAGAGAAAATAAATAGTAACAATAGGTAGACTGAAAGTTTTTTGCCCCATTCAACCTAGTGAATCTTAAGTGGCCATTAAACACCAAACAACAAACATGTTTTGTTCTTCTTTTTCTGTTCTTTCCTCTACCTCTGGCTCCTTCCATGTAGCTCCAGGAAAAGTTTGGCTGGGATGCCTTTAAGAAGGTGTTTGCTGCCTACCACAAGATGTCCAACTTTCCCAATGACAACTACAGAAAGATGAACCTGTATGCAGAGACCTTCTCCCAGACTGTGGGGATGAACTTGGCTGGATTCTTCAAGGCCTGGGGCTGGCCCATCGAAACAGCCACTGAAGAGAAACTCTGCAACCTGCCTCCCTGGAGTGACCACCCCATGGTCCAGTATGACTGAACATCAGACTGCTGCTGATTAACAGTGTGGGGAGATGGGTTCACTGAGTACCAAATACTTGATATTGACTTTTTACTGGGTGATTCAATTTACTGGCTTTGTTCTTTGTTATTGTATGTACCATGTATTTTGACCACTGCTACAATGTGGGCTAGATTTTTATTCTGAAGATGAGTTAGAAAAACAGTGAAACTTTTATTTAGAAATGCAACATTTATCCCATTGCTTCAGTCAACTCTCAAATGCAGCCTCTTCATATCTGCTTGTAGACGTTTTGTTTCAGTGGAATTCTGTTGAAATAAACAACCCGAAGCCAACATTTGACTTTCTGTAGGTTTATTCAGTCATCTGCAGCTCACAGTGACACCCATACATCAGAGTACAACACTTGAATGAGCGAGGATGTCTTAGAGAGTGTGCTATTTATCTTAACTCCAGGGTTAACATTGTCAGTTATCATAGTTACAGTTACACATGCTTTACAGTACAGTGTGATTAGATGATTTGTCCCTTTAACATATTCAGCACCTCATCATTTGAGATGGATCATCAAAAATTGTCAATACAGGATTGCTATTTCATTTCATTTCACCTGTCTCAGTCCTTTGTACACTGTAACCCGTATTAGGGAGCTATTTGATTTCACTGTACTAGTAAAAGTCATTTATTAGAACAAAAATTTCTAGTTTCATAATAACACTAATTATCTTAGAGGTGTTTAGATGTTACTTGTATGAATTAATAAGCAGCATCTTTCCTTGGTACATCATTTGCTGTAATGCCCTGTCATAATACTATACAGAGTAACAGTAAATCAGTTAGGCTTTACAAAGTCAACATGTCTTTAATTTTACCACAATATTTGCCTTTACCTTTAAGATGCTAATGAACATTTACTTCATCTCTCTACAGCTACTTTTTATTTATCCATTTGTTCTTAAATAAAAAGAATAGTAAGGGATGGATGAGTAGTGTTTTCAAGGTTATACAGCTTTAATGTCAAATTTAATTGCAAACACCCCTAAACAAGTTCTTCCATTGTTCCCTCTGCTAATCTTTATGCCTTCCAGTTGTAAAACAGCTCCCCTACTGGTCGAATTGAGAACAGAATTCTCCCAGTTCATCCAGAAAGAGCTTCTCCACCAAGATGTAGAGGGAGAGATAAATAGTCTGGAAGAGAGCTGGGGTCTCATTTATAAAACTGTGCGTAGAATCCTCACTAAAAATGTACGTGCGCCCAAAAGCCAAAAATAGCGTACGCCAAAAAAATATTCAGACTAATTAAACCGTGTGTATGCACACTTTTAAGCAAGTTCCCTTTATAAATCACAATCAACTTGAAATGTGGTGCATGTGAAGGAGCAACATGTCCGACCCTTCAAACGCCCATAGTTGCCTATAAATGGTCAGTGAAACGCCCCTCATTAATATTAATACGTCCTGACTGCAGCAAGAAAAGGAGGCAAAATCTGACAGAGAAGCTACAAAACGAGATTTAACTCAGTGTGACACTGACGTTCCTTTTGGTGAAGCTGAAGCATGTTGTTTGGAAAAAACTGCACTGGAGGAAAGGGGGCACCGGAACTCCACCCCTTTATAACCGATCTGCAGGAATGGATATCCCCCTTCAGTAGTGACGTCACTGACCGGAGGGGGTCACAGAGGTAATATTTTTATATATTTTACACAGTAGTAGGCCCATTCATTTCAAACAGTTTCATCCTTCTGCCATGTGAGTCGCCTTCTCATTTCTCCTCTTTATGTGCGTAGGCATGGTTCAGAGTTTACTTACAGGAGGCACATTTTCCCTCACGTTTGTTTTTTATAGATCACTTTGCTTGGGAAGTGGCGTACGCACGTTTCCAGCCCTGTTCCGCAGAGACCCCAGGGGCCTCATTGATAAACGTTGCGTATGCACAAAAGAAGGCGTACGCCGCTTTCTACGCAATAATTGGTATTTATAAAAAGCAAACTTGACGGGAAAATGTGCGGTCCAAAGCATGTCTTACAATTAGCAGCCTACACAAACCCCCGTTTGATCGATCTGCAGTGTAAAACAAACATAAATGCAAATTAACACATTTTCAAAAAGAAAAGTGAAATATGTTCTGCAATAATATTGGCATGTTATGCAATTCATCCTCATAACACAGCTGTAGCTTGTCAGATGCAATCAAATGGACGGTAATAAAATGCCATGATGCCATCACAATGCGTAATGATGCACAATGGCTGATCTTGCGCTCTCTCTGTGGCAAATGGAAGGATTCGGAGTGAACACATCTTCAGACAGCAAGAAGACTTGCTGGCAAACGAGGACGAGTGGCTTATGAGCCGGTTCCGACTTCCTCGAGCTGTCCTGTTGGACCTCTGCGGTCTTTTGGGCCCAGCGTTACAGAGGAGCACACGGAGGAACCACGCCGTGCGAGTCCCGCTTCGAGTCCTGACAACACTAGGATTCCTGACGACTGGACCTTTTCAGAGGGAATTGGCTGACAGGTCAGGTATATCAGCTGACCCTTAGCCGGGTAATGCCAGACGTGTTAAAAGGCATAATAGCTTTGTCCCATGATTGCATAAAGTTTCCACACACGGCGGGTGAACAGGCAAACAAGAAAGCTAAATTTGCAGCCATGTACGGTTTCCCAAATGTAATCAGTGCTACTGACTGCACTCATGTTGCCAAAAGGGCACAGAATGTTAATGAAAATGCTTTCATTAGTTTCATTTGTTAGCTTTGTACTGTAGGAGGGTATTAATACTGTCACAGTTATAACAAATAAATAAACATATTTTATACACGTACATGGTACTACAAATTAATATTGTTACAAGTTGGCTCTGTCACAAGTTTAAGGAAGTACAAACAGGAGAGAGCCCAAACACAGGACACTGGAGAGTTGACTGAAGGAGCACAGGTTTTAATCCAAAACAACAAAAACTCAGGCTTACATGCAGTTCGGGTGTAAAACGTCCAAACAGAGCATCAGGCAGAACACTCCAAACACGACAATGGCGGGACAGCGACTGAAGAGAAACACCAAACACAGCCTAGGCTGTATAGGCTACACAGAGGGCCTTTGAAACATAAGCTTAATGGATTAATTGTAAACATAAAGGCAAACATGGAAATCAGTATTATCTAGATTGTCATGTATATGTGGGTGAGAGTAAAATGTAGTGAGTGCAAAAGCAAAAGCTACATAATAAGTCAAAATTGAAGCGCTGGTGTATCCGAGGGTGGTGCATGGTGCTGTGGGAAACAAAAAAGAGAGTGGGCAGAGTTGGCAGCCATCTTTAATACAGGTGAGCCAGGCTGAACAGGTGAGCCACATCTCCTGACGACCCTGGCCTTGGCTCGGCCTATAGACAGCCTGAAACACCAAACCAGCTCAACACAACACAGACAACCACAGGGTTGTCACAATACCAGTATGCATCTGGAACTTCTAAACTTACTGCTTAGCAAGGATTATTTCCTATGGCCTACCTTGTGATTGTTTATCTTCCACAAACGAAAAGGTTTGTGTAACATTATTGCACAAAATGTACTGGATTTTTTTATTGCAGCGCAAAATCTTATAGAAATAAATCCACAAATGTGACATTTCACAGTCAGTGTATTACCATAATAGTCTCAGCATCCAATAATATTGACTTTTGCAGACTGGATGAACAGGTTTCATATACAGTCACTGTCAGGGTGTGTCTCTGTTTCAACACACATGATCAAGCCCTGAGAAATGAAAACAAACAGTGTTGACAGACAGGTGTAGTCAGTTATGTCCATTGATGTGTGATCTTTCCCTTAATCTCACATAACGCTCTGTCATTTGGTTGCATTGACTGAAGTCCCTCCTCATAATGTCTTTACCTTTTTTACTGAAATAGTCTGTCCTACTCTTTCTCTTATTTACATCCACTCTTCTCTTCTGTCTGTCTTGGTAGTTCCTATGGTGGATTGTGTGTGGGAAAGAGTTGTGGCCATATACTGTGTAAAAGAACTGGACGTAGCCATCTTGATGACACACAGTGGGACTTAAGTTTTGAAGTTGAGAGTTTGGTATTTTGGCAGTCACCATCTTGATTTTTGGAACAAGAAGTGACAATATTTGGACAAGAGGGTGCAGCTAGCTAGCTTGGTTAGCAAGATGCATTGGCAATTCACATTAGACGTGACATTAATTGGGATGCTAATTTTGCTCCTCAAACTTAACAGCTGACAGGTTGCAGTTGAAGCCACTTGTCCATCACCATGTCTAAAGCTTACCTTGCTTTATCATTTTATTGCCAAAGCCAACAGGAGGCTCTTTGGGTCTTTCTACCAAATGTGGTGTTGTCTGGCCAGAGTGGCTAGGCAGGTGGTAGGTAGGCAGACTCAGACAGCATATGTTTGCAGAGGTGATTATTTTACTTACAGTTGTCTGCATTTCACAGATAATTCGACAATCAAACAAACAGACTTAAGAAAATAACACATTAAACTTGTAGCAATGCTAACAAAAGGCACATGTTCACAGTGGGGATGGGACGCTTGATGGTGACGTGTTGACGCAGTGTCGAGATCCTGAAGCACAGACGTTTGGAAACGCTGCTCCAAAGCGTGGTTCAGAACGTCAATGTCACGTGACCGCAGTGAAGCGAGGCTTTGGTGCGTTTCACCCCTTCTTCTACACTTGATTCACAGTGTTTGGAACAAACCAAACACCGGCCTCTAACACATTTGACAGATTTGTTCCAAGGACCCACAATCCTTTTCCCGCACCTGTAGGCCTATGATGGCAAAATACTTATCTTTGCCAGCAACAAATGTTCCATGTGACCAAACTTTTCAAAGGCTGGGGATGTCAATTATGAAAAAAACAGACTCAGCCCCAAAACCGCTGAATATTTCTGAATAAAACTCTTGACATATAACAAATGTGAGACATTGTTCCATTTTTCATTTATCATTCTTGAAACAACTTCAACTTTACTCAGTTACGGATTTTTAATCCATTACACCTCATCACTGCCAGCACTCATTATTATTAATTATTATTACACTAGGGCCTATATCTTACCTGGTAATTATCTTTACACCTCTGTTAATAAGCTACTGTATAATAACAATATAATAATAATGTAGATATCCACATTTATTATTATATTCTTAGATTTGTGTACTTTATTATATTATGTACTCAGCAACTTCAACTACCTAGTATTTCTATTCATTTTATGCCTTGCGAGTAGCTGCAACATAGAATTCACCCTCGTAGATCAATAAAGTATTCTGATTCTGCAAATGGATAGGGTAGTGATTTAGACATATTCCTTTAGTGTGAGAGACGTGGGTTCGATTCCCACTGTGATACATGTGACACTTAACCTCTAGTTGCTCCAAAGCTGCGCCCTCTGATGCAGCAATTATGATTGGCTTTTGAGAAAAGCGTCGGCTAAATGAGTGATTAATTGTGAAACAACACACAGATGTGTTTTATTAAACACACTTTTGTTGCGGTCCCCATCTGCTGTCTCTGACAATCTGAAAGCGTTTGTGTGTTTGTTGTGTGGCGATTTCTCCGAAATAAAATCAATGTATTGATAAAGCATTTAGAATTGTAAACGCGGGTCAGTTATTGTTTCAATGAAACCCCTACCAACATGTGTCGATATCAGAAATGACCAGTAGGTGTCACCGTGGAGACGGGTGTCGAAGTGTTTCGAAGCCTCAACACAATTCCGTAATTTTTAGCCGGACCTGGGAGGAGCATCTGCAACATCTTGCCGATGTCTTTCAACGCATCCAGAGCGCTGGTCATCAATGCGACGAAGTGTCACATTGCCAAGTCAGAGGTGCAGTACCTTGGCTATGTGATCGGAGGAGGCAAGGTTGGAAAGGTAGAGGCGATTGCAGCTTCACCGCTACCCAACACCAAGACGAGGCTAAGGTCATTCTTGGAGTTAGTTGGCTGGTATCGCCGACTTATCCCTAACGTCTCATCATGATCTGCTGTACTAACTGACATGACTGGCAAAGCCTATCCCGGGTTGTTTGTGTTTGCATTATGTCACAGTCGACAGCAAAGCATATGGTAAGTTAGAGTAAACACATTTAAAGTAAACTTAACACTAGAGAACGAGCCAGTGAGCTGATGTATAATTGGCAAACTACACAGGTCTCGTGGTAAATTTGGTAGTAAGCAACCCACATGTGTAAGGCACCAATTTGTTTGCCTTCTCCTCACCCCAGAACCAAAATTACAGCTGGCCCATCCTCCAGAGAGATACAGGGGGCTCCAGAGGTGCTAACCAGCATACACAACATCTGGGGCCCCATCCACACTACCACGTTTTTTTTTCAAAAATGGAGTTTTAAAATGAATACGATCTCCGTCCACACCAGCATTTTAGCTGTGTATCAGAGTTGATCTGCGTCTATACTAAAACGCACATCGAGTAGCCGTTCAGGTACACTGGGCATGCGCGTGCCGGTGTAAACTTGAAGAATATGGTCTATTCCGTAGTAACAGAAGATTTGGCGAAAGAATAAACAGACGAAGAACCAGACCAATTTTATTTTTTTGCATGGACCAATGACGAGCTGGGACTGTTACTGAAAGTACACGGGAGTTAAAAGCAAATGTGGCAGCGGAACAGAACAGATTTTTGAGTGGAATTATTGTGGCCAGCCTAAAGTACACCTGTGCAATACCTATACTATGTGATCAGCATCTTGATATGCCACACCTGTGAGGTGGATGGATCATCTTGGCAAAGGAGAAGTGCTCACTAACACAGATTTTGACAGATTTATGAACAATATTTGAGAGTAACAGGCCTTTTGTGTACGTAGAGAAAGTCTTAGATCTTTGAGTTCAGCTGATGATGAATGGGGGCAAAAACAATTGCAAAAACTGTTGCGTTTATAATTTTGTTCAGTGTACTTAAAATGCGACAGTGATGGTACCTAACTTGCTTTTTGTCCAAGATTTTCAAGGCCCAATTATAAGTTGTGTTGTGCTCTCAAAATTGACAAACATTAAGTTACACACAGGGATTTAACCATAATTTGTCCTTATTGTCATGCACAACGTTGTGTTGACACGGCATTAACCAGGAAGTTGTCAACTCATCCATCACTCGTGTGTGTTGTAGCTCACAACTGCTCATCAAGTTAGCCAAGTCAGAGCTGCTGACTCAAAGTAGGCCCTTTATTGCCAAACACCAAGTAACCAAATTAGGATACAGTTATGAGTCATTAGCAAATTGTTAGTTAACCATTAAATTGTTGGATACCAACTAACCTTCATCTGGGTGACCAAAGGGATGTGTGAATATTTGATCTGTTTACTGGTTGTACATGTCAGATTTATTGCATGACTCAATAGGGACAAAAAAAAGCTCTTGCTCACAGACATTGTCCACTTAATCAGCTGAGTCAGTGGACTGGTAAAGGAATAGATCAAAAATATTTTTAGCATTTTTTGAAATACAAAGATACATAACGTGGCTGCTGAATTTTGTAGTTTATTTTGATACACTTAAAATTAGTGTATCTGTTGTCTTATTTTAAAATACATTTTGATGTATGTTTGCCCATCCCTGGTTACACAGACAGGATAAGCAGGTTTCTTAAACAGTCTCAGCCAGGGTGTTTCCCATCCAAACCCACGTGTGTAAGTAGGTAAGTATTCACATACTAAGAATTATCCAATGATGTTTGAACTTTGCCATCATTAAAAGCCTACCACTAAAGTCCCTCCTCTTTTTGTAATTTTCCCTGAAATTGTCTCTTCTGCTCTTGTTCTCATTTATATTCTCTCTTCTGTCCTGTCAATTTGTGTTGGTGGATTGCCTGAGTGGAAAAGTTCCAGTCTAATTAGACGACCAGAAAGACAACTTAACTTTCAGGTAAAAGAAGTCACTTTGTGCTTTCAGGTAGTATTTGGCTGTAATAACTAAACTGCAAACTCTTGGGGCTTGGTGGTACCAGGTGGAGAAATAAGCTGATTAAGTATTGGTTACTGAACCAATTGTAGATTGACATTTTATTGTCTAATTTGATTGGTGTAAAAGTGCAACACATCAGCCATCAGTAGTACTTATGTATTTTGTTCATCTCTGTCAGCTCTGTTTTTTTTTACCCTACAAGACAACCGACTGACACGACAAGCATCTAGGTGGAACAGTGGTGCAACTCACTCACTAATGCGATTTGCACCTGAATTAATACAACTTTCTCTGCCATCAACCCTCTTCATCCAAACTTTACAGCATTGATCCTTCTCACCATGTCCAACCAACCCACACAGTCCCAACACCAGGGTGACTACATGACCCTGATGAGAGGCTTGAAAGAGCTGGACTTCCGGGGTCCTTGTGTTCCCAGTGACCTGGTGCTGATTGGAGACCATGCCTTCCCTTTAGCAATGAACAGCCAAGGCCAGGTCCTGATGGCTGCCTCTCTGTACGGCAGTGGAAGGATCGTGGTCCTGGGTCATGAGGGCTACCTGACCACCTTTCCTGCTCTGCTAGAGAACGCTGTGACCTGGCTGAGAGGAGTTGGATCTGAAAATTTTTTCTGTCGGGATCCACACAAACGTCAAGGCAGTCTCTGATAATCTCAGCAAATCCAGCTTCCAAGCAGAAGTTGTGGGGGCCTTTAGTGGCAACGTGGGGGTGTATGTGACTGATGCCTACAGCGTGGGTGCAGACGTAAAGGACCTGGTGGCATTTCTGAAAGCTGGAGGAGGAGTGCTGATAGCAGGGCAGGCATGGTGCTGGGCTGCAGATCACCCCAAGGAGAACATGCTGCTTCAGTTTGAAGGCAACAAGGTTTCTGGTGTGGCAGGGATCTACATCTCTGAGCGCAAGTGTGAAGTAGAGTGCCTTCCTGTCTACCCTCAGATCCCATCTTCCTGGATGGCTATAGTGTGAGTGTATACTTTACTTGCACTTGCTTTAATTGCACATTTAGAAAGGCTCCACTTTACAAGGTGACAACTTTTAATCTGAATTATATCATATACTGTCTTATCTGTCATACTTGACATCCATCTTTTGTCTTCCTCTTCACTCTTTAAAATACAGAAACGGTAAGGATTTTGAGGATGACCTGGAGTTCTTACTCCAGGGGATTTCAGAGTTTGACATCAACACTGGAGGTTTAGCTTCTGAGGTTCTGGTCCATGGACCACTAGCCTTTCCCATCGGGGCCACAAACAATGGACGTGCGTTCCTAGCAGGAGCCTACTATGGGCAGGGACGAGTCATTGTGGTTACACATGAAGGATTTATGGGACAAGAGGTACAGTTTAAATTAAAACTTTGTTTTAGAATTTCACTTGCCTTCATAAGTCAAATTGAGAACATAATGAGGTTTTGCTTATATGGTACGTTTTATTCCTAAACTATATGTGCACATTGTCATTATGTGTTATGAAGGCATAATTTCTAAAAACAATCTTTAATGTAAATGATTAATTTCTGCAGTGTGTTGAATAATGAGACATGTGCTGATCTGCCAAATCTTATAATGAGATTAATAAACTACTGCCTTTATCACAGACATTTGCTCCATTTTGGAACAATGCCATTCATTGGTTGGATGAAGGCCGGCAGGGGATCGTTGGTGTAGTGCACGATCCAGCACTCCAAGTTCTCAGCAAGTCAGGGTTACAGTGTGAGAAGACAGACTTCAGAGAAGACCTGAGTGTATTTGTGTGCACGGCGTACAGTGATAATCATGTGGAGGAAATCCAACACTTTGTGGCAGAGGGAGGAGGCCTGCTGATTGGTGGACATGCCTGGTACTGGGCACAGACACACCACGGGCAAAACGCAATGACAGAGTTCCCAGGTATGATAATGCACCACAAAAGTTTGATTAAATACTTCCCAGTTCATCCCATGATAATCCCACAACATAATGCATGCTAAGCATACTCCAGGTACTACTGTCTAAATGCACATGCTGGTGGGATAATGTACTAGGCGATGATTCATATTCAGGACAACTCAAAATGTAGATAGGTAATTCTAAAAAGCTTATAAAATGGGCTACTGTAGAGAGCCAAGAAACTCATAAAAATATGTTTACAGCCAAACTGAGGATTTGCCAGCCTCTACAGAATTACAACATGGAGGTACATGCAAATTAAACACAGTGACCAGGTACACGGACTCTAAAGTTAGATTAATTTGACTGCAGATGACTAGTGAGACTGAGCTACTGGGCTTGCATAGAACATACAGGGGAACAAGGGACAGAGAAAGGGAAAGTTGGCTGTCTGGATGCCTTTAGGGGGGGTTGGGGTAGATAACTGACGACCAGGTTTTCCTCAAAATGAAGTTTTTCATACATGTCCATTCATATCGGAAAGCAAGAGAGTTTAAACCTGAGGGGCCACACTCACACTCGGGGCCTGCTGTCATAGTGAGGGAGGGAGATAAGATATTGTTTGAATATGGGGATGATGGCACACATTTTCAAACAGTTTCTCCTCCCAGACATTCATAGTGTGGCACACAAACCAAACCTCCGCATGCCTGGCCAATCACTGCGTGAAGTGAGTGAGAATGTAAATTGTTGATTTTGGAAAGTTACAGAACAGACACAGTGTGCACTATATGGCAAGAAGGGGTTAACACTCTAACAATGGACAAAGGTGGTACATTATCTAAAACAGATTATGAACGAAGGTTTCTCCTGAAGAAAAATATGTTCTTTGCAAACTGAAACGTTGTCATGCTTGTTATTTTCTCACAAAATCTACCTCAGTTGTCACAAACTTCTGCCAAGAAAATGGCTTGCTCTAATGGCTGAGATGGTGTAGATCCCAAAAAGAAGACATGAAGATTCACAGCTAAACTGTGAAGAACACTGGTGCTGACAACAGGCAGGAAAGCTAGGAGACAGGACAGACAAGACATTCTGGTAAAGATGAGTGCAAAGAGGGAATGTACAATATAGGCTGGTGATTGAAGATCACATACGGCAGGCACACAAGGATAAGGGTTATTCATCATATAAACTGCAGCTGGTGAGAAGTCAGGCAAACGCTAAGGACAAGTGGGAAGAGACAAGTTCATGTTCTAAGGATGTACCTACAGTCAAACTCTAACTATAACAGTTAAGCCACTAAGACACAGTAGATGAAATCAGGTTTCCTGGAATGTCTTTCAGGGAACAAGATCCTGAACAAAATGGGCTTGAGCCTGTTGGGGACAACAGTCGAAGGCGGTTTATACAAGGCCCCTGTGCCCAGCCAGGCCATCAAAGATACCTACCACTTCCGCAACCTTCTGGGCCGCTTTGCTGGCCATGTAACCAATGGCAAAGAACTTACCAACGACGAAGAGGAATATCTTAAAAAGCTGGGTGGTGACTGTGCCAAGTACTTGCACATGAAGGCTCATGACTGCTCCTCCTACATGCAGATTGTGTCCACCCTCACTGACATCTTAATGAAGTCAGACATGCCTCAGGTGAGTAGACAAAATAGACTAACATGTATGCTTAAGAAAACATTCCAGTAGAACAGCACAAGGCTAACAACCAATCAGATGTGTTAGAGAACAAGTCAGATTGTTTTCACATTTTTGCTGTGCAGTCTTATTCATCTGATGATTAAACACTGGTGAGTTTTGGTTGCCTGTGGCGTGGAGTGGAATATCAATGATTTGCCACGAAACGGGAAGTTGTTATAACTTGTGTGTACATGCTGTACCAAACTTTATGTGACACATCTACATGCTAAAATTCTGTTATGTCATAGCGCCACCTACTGGCAACCGGAAGTATGCCCTGTGTGAAAGATTTTCTCAGTGTGTTCCACAGTTGATGTACTGGGACATAATGTATCGTTACTGGGTGCTCCTTTGCACCACATAGAGGACAAAGACAGTGACTTTTAAGTATTTCATGCAGCTTCCAAAGTGCGTGACAATTCAGAGCAACACTATGTGACGCGCTTTACGTGCAAGGGCCCCTGATGTAGCAGTACTTTGCAGCAGTAGTGGTAGCAGTCACAGCTAACAGCTGACAGCTCTCACATGTATTTACTTTAGTAAATACCCTTTCTAGTTTCCCACACTTTGGGAATCGCTGTGTTAGAACAACATCGTTAATAATATTCATTGTTCATTTCATTTAAAGGTGTGTGACAGCTGCCCTGTAAATACTGCAAAAGACCACCTACTCCTCAGTGTGGCAGCAGAGGTATACAAGGTTTCCCCAGATCCTGATGCTCTCCTGCCCTACATCATCAAGGATAACCCATTGCTGCCAGTTGTTTACAACCGCAGGATCAAGATTAATGTTAACACAGCAGGTCAGACCTTGTTGTGGACAAATACGTGAACTATTCATGAATTATATTTACGCTACTGCATTGCATTTATCTATGTAAATATGACTGAGTATAATCTTTACTTCTGCGCTGTGTGTGTGTGTGTGTGTGTGTGTGTGTGTGTGTGTGTGTCAGGAGGGGAGGAGTGGATCAGTACAGGTCTCTACCTCTCTCCTGGTATGAAGACCTACATGGCCATACCAGCAGAGATGGTCAACAAGGAATGGAAGGTAGAGTGCACAATATTGAGTTCATTGTGTTTCTGTTAATGTTGCACTCCCAATGGAGGGCCAGGCCATCCCATGCAAGCCTCAGTCCCCAACAGTGACTAGGCAACATGTTCCTAGCCCGGTCCAGACCCCAGTCCAGCTAAATTTAGAGGGGTAAACTATTTTGTAACAGACATTGCAAGTAATTCAGTCCTCTCAGGTCATTCAATCTTTGAATGTACTACAGTCGTCATCATATCCAGCTTTCCAGCCTTGCATCCTTTTATTTATAGTACAAACAACACTTACTCTCAGTAACACAATTCCATGTCTTCCTCAGATCCAGATAGGATGTCAAACAGACCATCTCAACGCTGCAGAGTTGAAGAGAGCACCATGTGTTCATGAGCGATTTCCTGTTACCTCAGAGCTGATGCAGGTGTGGAACCTGTGGGGTGGACTCATCTACCTGGTAGCCCCACCCAAAACACAAGTGCACGGGGTAGAGGTCATAGTGCAGATGGCTGTACCTGCGCCGTACTATAGATCAGGTGAGTCTGTGGTGCTTGAAGGTGTGGTATGTGTCTGCTGATATGTTTATTCTTATGGGGATAAATAGAAGGTGTGTAGTGATTTCTGTCAATTATAATAGGGGATAATATGGTTGTTGTGGGATTCAGGGCAGTGTAAGTTGCGACATCTTGTTCAAAATCGAATGTAATATCATTGCTTCTCTTAAAATGTCGGTTGATATTGGCAATTCAAGTGAAATAGTTTCAGTTTAGCAGTTGTCCCTTAAAATATATAATTTTTAAAAAATTGTGCTATAATTCTTTGATCTGATTTGAATCCCTCTCTTTATTTTTTCAGGTATGACAAAAGCAGCTGATTGGTTGTTGTTGCGCACAGCCCCTGCACCCTGGGCAGAGTTGGAGTTTGACAACATCATCCTTACTGTACCATCAGATGTTATTCGGGACCTAGAGCGCCCTGATGAGCTGGCGGCACTCTGGGATGACATTATGAGAGGCATTGCAGATCTTGCTGCCATCCAACACAAATTTCCCCGCAAAGAACGTTTTGTTACTGATGTGCAGATTTCCCATGGTAAGTGCATTTGACTTTGACTTTGTGTTTTGTTATTTGCTTATCCTGTTGAGAGTCCCGGAGAGATAAAGCCTGTCCTAGCTCACACTAGGTGAGAGGCAGGGTGCACCATGGACAGATCACCAGTTTATCAGTTCATCATTTCAGACAGACAACTATTCACATTCAAACCTACGGACAATTCAGAGTTTCACTGTATCTGCATGTCCATGTTAACGCCAATGGGGCACTGTCAGTGCTAACTATCCATATACCGCAAACTTTGTGGACTAACCCTTTCTGTTGATGTAACAGGCACCAAAGCAGGTCTTTGCCACTATGTTCATCTACAGACATTTAGGACAGATCATAAAAGTAGCCTATGTGAGTTTTCAAGGTATGCTATGGCTATGAGTGCACCCTCAAAAACTCCAGAGAAATAGCCTACACAGCACATACAAATGTATAAGGCTTGGCATGAAAATAAGCATGGGCCACACTTAAAGAATAGAATGATATATACAGAGTTTGCACAAATGTTAACATTTTATCTTTATAGACAAGCATCAATCATGTCAAAGTATCAAAAACGTTACACACTCACATGTTCACTGAACTTGAACATAAGCTACAACAATGAAAGTAAGTAAGCCTATAATGCAAAAGTCCAAAAAGCACTCCTAAACACTCCTAGCCCACAAAAAAAAATATATATTGATTACGATGTTCAGTCACAGCACAAAAATATATACACGTCTTTCAATAATTTTTACTAGATAGCCTATATTTAATGTTTTCGATAGTCTATAAAGAAAATACAGTTAAAGATATTCAGTGGCGCACAGAAGCCGTTGCCATGGTTACAGCAGTGTTTCCTTGCAGAGTGCTTGTTGGTCTGTCTGTTCACATGAGTGCAGTGAGACCCCGCGGATCCAAAAGAGTACACAGGAGGAGGGTTGCTCCCTGTCTGAAAAGGCTTTATAAACAAACAGAAATGCTTAAACATGTAGCCAGCTGTGTGGAAGCTCTTAACACTGGCAGAAAACACAGAGAGAGAGATAGCACGGACACTGTGGATGCGCCGTTTCTTGATAGATTGTAAAAAAAGCTTGCCATATTATCACTGCTGCTGGTCAAGTTGACAATTAAAGGCAGGCCACTGAGAAATCTCCCAACTCTCCAGACGGCCAGACCACCAGTGTTCTCTACCATAGATATGGAACCATTAAGATCGTTTTTTTTCTGTTAAGGTTGGATGCATGCAGGTTATCCTATCATGGCACACAAGTCCACAGCCGCTGAGCTGGTCAGCATCAACGACATCAGGTGTAAAGGTCTGTGGGGCCCCATACACGAGCTTGGACACAACCAACAGAGAAGCTGCTGGGAGTTCCCATCACACACCACAGAGTGTACATGCAACCTGTGGTCAGTGTATGTGCATGAAGAGGTGCTGAGGATCAACAGGGAACAGGTGGAGTAAATTAGTTTTATTTAGTTGACAAAAACAGAGACTAACGGCTAGAACACCCTGGTCTTAAAGGCTATGGTGACATATTTTTACATCAATAGATGTTACAAAAGACTACTGTTCTTTCGATGTAATGTCATTTGGACTACATTGTTTAACCAGAATTTGAAACACAATTTCATCTTGTTCAACGCAGGCTCATCCAGCTATGACTTCAACAGATCGAAAGAGTCGAGCAGAGGAGTATGTTAAGGGGGGCAAGAAACTCAGCAACTGGGAAATGTGGGTGGCCCTGGAGACATATATGCAGGTGAGAGAGAATGACTGTATATAGCACCCTGTAGAGAGACTATGTTACACTGGAGTCAGCACTTAAACAAAACTGCACCTCTTCAAAGGAAAAAATACTACTAATAAAATTCAAGTAGACTGAAGGTCTGTAGCCCCTTTCAGCTTAGTGAGGCTTTAGTGGCCATTACACACCAAACAACAAAAATATTCTATTCTTCTTTCTATTCTTTCCTCTACCTCTGCCTCCTTCCATGTAGCTCCAGGAAAAGTTTGGCTGGGATGCCTTTAAGAAGGTGTTTGCTGCCTACCACAAGATGTCCAACTTTCCCAATGACAACTACGGAAAGATGAACCTGTATGCAGAGACCTTCTCCCAGACTGTGGGGATGAACTTGGCTGGATTCTTCAAGGCCTGGGGCTGGCCCATCGAAACAGCCACTGAAGAGAAACTCTGCAACCTGCCTCCCTGGAGTGACCACCCCATGGTCCAGTATGACTGAACATCAGACTGCTGCTGATTAACAATGTAGAGAGATTACTGGGTATTTTAATTTACTGACTGTGTTTTCTTTGTTATTGTATGTTCCGTGTATTTTGACCACCACTACAAGGTGGGCTAGATTTGTATTCTGAAGATGAGTTAGAAATGCAACATTTATCACTTTTGACATTAGACACATTAGACAGCTTTTTAATTTCACAGTACTAGTAAAAGTCATTTCCAAGAAAAAGGGTTAGTTTCAGGGTCATAATAACAAATTATCTTAAATGTGTGTCAATGTTACTTATGTGAATTAATAAACTGTAAATTTCAGTGGTACATTATCTGCTCTAATGCTCCATCTTAAAAGGCTACTATACAAAGTAAAGTCAGGTTAACTAGTTACTAATTCTTTATTATTATTATTGTTATTATTATTATTATTCACTAACTATTCAGTCATGGTCAACATGTCTTTAATTTTACTACAATGATATTTACTTTCACTGTCAGTGGAAAAGTAACATAAACATTAACTTCACCCCTTCGGTTTACCAAAATGTCCCTCTGAAGTTTTTGAGTGATTAGCTGAGGGAAAAATTTGCCACAATGGTCCAGATCTAACTGTTCATTATTTCCTTGACTCCAAATTATGAGAAATCTGAATGAACAGAAATTTTAGTGAAAATAATATTTATTACTGTGCCGCACTAAACCTTCCTCATTTAACAACTTAGGGTTTTTTATTATCAGCTGATTGTCGGATGCACATGTTGCCATCAATCAAAAGGCCTAATCCAATTCATCTAGGACAATTGGCATTTGCTGGATTGGTTATTATTCAGTTTTTAATTTGGGTTCTGTATAATTTAAATTTTTATCAATTCACTTTTTAGCTAAAGATTGTGAATCTGTAAGTACACAGCAATACAATGGTTGGTGTCATACAGCATATTCTCATGTAGCTAGGATGGGCCAAGTGCTTCCATAATTTGGATTTTGCTCATCAACTAAGTTGTAGGGTTCTGTGATGCTTCGAGACCTGGGTTGATATCTGACTGTCAATGTAACACCTGTAATGCCAAGGATTTGGGAATTTTTTGTTGCAGTTTCACATTATAACTTTGTAATGATGTTAGCTTTGTACTGTAGGAGGGTATTAATACCGTCACAGTTATGACAAATAAATAAACCTATATTTTATACATGTACATGGTACTACAGAGACTACATTAATATGAATATACATCTGGGACTTCTGATCTTGCTGCTTAGCAAGGATTATTTCCTAGGACTGACCTTATGATTCTTTCTCTACCATAAAAATGAAAAGGTTTGTGTAACATTATTGCATACATTTTATTAGATTTTACAAACTCTTCAAGAAAGGTCTCTTCAAGAAATGAATACACAAATGTGACATTTCACAGTCAGTGTATTACCGTTATAGTCTCAGCATCCAATAATAATGACTATTGCAGACTGGATGAACAGGTTTCATATACAGTCACAGTCAGGGTGTGTCTCTGTTTCAACACACGTAATCAAGCCCCAAGAAATGAAAACAAACACAGTGTTGACAGATAATGATGCAGGATCTTTCCCTTAATCTCTCATAAGGCTCATTCTGTGGGTCGAGATGTCTAGTGGGCCATGAGCCAGAACCCCATTCTGGAGATCAAACTCCTGGAGTAGGAACTCAAAGTCTGATTCTGAATTTCTAAGGGGTGAAGAAGGAAAGAAATGTGCCAAGATATGAAATATACAGTTTTTTATAGAATTATTCTGATTCTGTATTTAAAAAGACAAAACAGAAGGAAGATAGAGACATGGAGATCAGAGGAACAGAAGAGGAATTTACACTTTGTTAGGGGCATTACCCATTGTTTTTAGACACCCTGATGTTGTTCTAGGGATGGCAATGTCGGAGTATCTGTTGGTCATCCACAGCATTCAGACTTCAGTATTGGATGGATTGGATTGAAACTTTGTACAGACATTTATGGTAACCAGAGGATGAATCCTACTGACTTTCTGGTGACCATTTGACTTTTACTGTAACACCAAAATGAGGTTGACATTTGCGTTTCTTAGTGAAATTTCTCAACAACTTTTTGCCCAAGGCCATCTTTGTTGCCAGGCTCCAGATGGGTTCTGCCTTCGCCACCGGCTTCTGAAAGGGTACCGCCTACATCACCAACCTCCAAGTCGTCCGTCAAGTGGCCTTCCAGACCTGCTTTCCCTGCTACCTCAGACCAGGCTGTTCGCTTGAGGTCTTCTGCACCACCGTCTTGCTTCTTGCTCCTGAAGCCCTCCTCCCGACCCTATTGACCCTCCCTGCTTGGTGTTTCTGACCAGCCTTTTGTGACGTCTGGGATCCGCCCCTTGAGTGGGGGTTCTGTCACAGTTAGCTCCTCAATCCCTCTCTTCAGCCACACTCTCTCATCCCCCGGCCCTCTGCAATGCTTCCTGTACCTGCCTGTCTACCAACATAGCTTATATAGTAAGGTTATTCATTTATGGACAATAAATCATTGAACTGCACCTGTCTGTGACCGTGACAGCAACGCCAACATGAGGTTGATGTTGCTATTGGATGGATAGGTATTACATGTGGTACACATATTCATGGTGCCTAAAGGTTGAATAATAAATACTTTGATGTAGCTCTGACTTTTCATCTACCACCAATAGGTCAAAGTTTTTACTTTTTTTACTTAAAATATGTCAATGTCTACCTTCTGGATTGGCACAGAATATGGTACAGAAACTCATGGTTCCCAGACTATGACTCCTAATGAAGTGGGTGATCCCTTGACACACCCTCTAGCTCCACCATGAGGTTCAAGGGTAAGGTGACCAGATTTCTGAAATGACAAACGGGGACATTTGTGGTTTGGTGGTCATGTCATTAAAAAATGACATTTATGTTAATATATATGAAATAATTAGAGGCTGTAATCACTTTCTGGCAAGTAGAATAATGCATTTTATGTGTTGTTTTGGCCATTTAAAGGCAATTTAAGAGGTAAAAAGTACTAGGTGAGTTATAATCTGTCAAATATAACTTCTAAATTAAATCAAGTCGTTTTGAGGCAAAATCTACTTTTCAGTCAATATGTGGAAGCTGCAATCACTTCAAGTGGTTTACATAGGTTGTGTTGGCAATTTAAAGGTATTTCAACAGGTAAAAATGAATGGATCGATTGGTACACAGCAAGCTAAATAATGTAGGTCATGTCTTTATTTTATATATAACTCATATGGTGATCTGGTGGCTCATCCTTCCCAGTCCCTAGTTTGTCCTATTTTTTCCCCCCTTCCCTGTGTGTCTGTCTACTTTCTGTCTGTTGTTTGTTGTTTGCATGTCTGCAGGTGTTCCTGAAGTTCCTGGAGCTTCCCACACACCTGAAGTCAATCTACTAATCACCACTGCTGATTTATACCCGGCTCATTCCTCCAGTATTCGCCAGATTGTCAGTTAACCTATGTGGTCAACCACTCGTCAGGCCAAACACTCTGCTAGTGTTTCTCTACTCGTGTTGCCATCATCTAATGTGTGTTTTTTTTTGTCTCAGGGGATCGCTGCTTGGGGAAGCTCTGCTTGTCCGCCTGTTTTGGAGTCTCTTTTGGGTCTCGCTGCCTGCCTGCCACTCTCGACCACCACGCACCAGAGACCTCAACCTTCATTCTGTCAATAAATCCTCTTGTTTTTTGCCCTAACCCTGTATCTGCTCCTGGATCCTTTTTTGCTTTGCATAACAACTCAGCTGTAAGACATGTTAATTACAGGGTCCATTCCGTTTTCCAAATGTAAACAATGATATTAGACATAGGCCTACCAAACACATATTCCATCGGCAACAATAGGCCTATATATTGCCTTCTGTATAGGCTAATCACATAAATGTCATGCATGGTTACGCTGTAAACTATAAACACTTATTGGCCACAATTGTGATTATTCTGTTAAAAGAAATGTTAAAGTATCACTTTGCTATTACCACGGACATAAAATGATGTTTGTTTGCACATTATGTCTGTTTGATTCAGATAAAAGCAGCTGTAGATGTAAAGAGACTGGGCGATATAGAGCACATTCTTTTCGGCACGCATTGTATACTCTGCTGTCTAGTCTCTCTGGCCACGTAAAATCTGATTTCAGGTCTGTTAACACCTTATACAGTCTATTATTAACAAGACATTTCAGGGGACAGCTCCAGACGGGGACAGGCCACCAAAATCAGGGACATCTGGTCACCCTATTCAAGGGGTAAGATGTAGTTTTAAGCAGCTGCTAGAGGTGTGGTTCTTAAGTGCAACCAGGTGTGTGCTTGTATGTGTGCTTGAACTCATGGTGGTTTCAGAAGCATTGACTGGAATTGCAGCAAGTAGCTCGGCCATCCGCGGCGCAGCCATAACGCACCGCAGGCGGATTCAGTGGACTTTAGTTAAGCTGCCAAAAATGTGATTTGTTTGCAGAAAAAAAAGATTCATTCAGTTCCACGTTTCTCGTGCTTGGACTCTAATAAAGTCATAATAGAGAGACTTTAATGCAGTTTAGTGACCAGTTTAGTCGGACTCCTTGTTTACAGTCCCCTCCAAAAGTATTGGAACAGTAAGGCAAATTCCTTTGTTTTTGTTGTTCATTGAAGACATTTATGGGTTTAAGATCAAAAGATGAGAATGAGACAAGAGTTCAGAATTTCAGCTTTCATTTCCTGGTATTCACATCTAGATGTGTTAAACAACTTCATCATCGTCAAATCAATATAATGGTTACACCATAAGGGGGCGTGTCGGCACGGGGCGGGTCTGCAAGATGGTGGACCAGAACAACTTCTGGTTCAAGCGAGGAACGAGGAAAACTCAGCTGTTCCTCCTCTTCAAACTTTCCTGTTTCCCCAGTCCTTTCATTGCCCTTTTCCATCTGTCTGGCAGATGCCCTCAGACTTTCCCTCTTTTCCATATCACCTAACTGCCCCACTCATTAACATAACTGTTCCCACTTATCTCATCAGCCCTGCTGTATCTGACCAGTCCTTTTTTGCTGTCTTCTTAGTAGTCACCCTATGTTATGTTGCTGTATGCTTCACTTATTGTTTCCCTGATTTGGTCTGCCTTACCATTTTGTTTTTGATTGTTATTATTATTGCCTGACCATTGGATTTTCTATTTTTGCTGGGTCCTTGTCGGATTTGTTTACCTGTGCGGACTGTCTTCTGTGGTTTTGACCCTTGCCTCCCTCACCATCCAGTAAGCCTGTGTTCCTCTATTTGTGTTACTTAGTGCCACAGGCGTCTGCATTTGGGTCCTACCCTTGTATTCCTGTTACTATGCTTGCTCGAGCTGTGACAAACACTATACGTAGAAAGTCTTGTTTTACAAAGTCAATGTGTCTTTTTCAGCATAATTCTGTTTTCACCACAATATGTATTTGTCTTCCCTGTCAATGGAAAAGAGACTAATAAACATTTACTTCACTACCTGGTGCTGCCTTTTATTCACCCGTTTCTTCTTGAATGCTAAGATTAGTAACAGATTAGTGTTAGTTTCCAAGGTAAATTATGTTTCTGATGCCAGTGGCATTAATGTGTGAATAGAGTGAATGTGATGTATTATAAAACCGCTTTGTGCGGTTGGAAAGATTAGAAACAAGCTAACAAATAGAGACCATTTTCCAAAATGTCCCTGAAATTGTAATGATTAGCTAAGGGTCAAAATCCATCTGTTAGAGATTAAATATAGTCAAGTAATATATAGTAGTATAATAGTTATAATACTACTTAGTTAATAATACTACTTACTGTGCTGCTCTTAATCTCCTGCATTCAAGTAACTGAACTTTTAAAATTATCGGCTGGTTATCAACTGCACATGTTGCCATCAGTTAAAATGATATATATTATGTCACTTAATGATCTTTTTAGTTAAAGGTTATGAATTTGTCAGTACACAGCAATATGATTGAGTGTGCTCATGTAGAAGGGGTGGGCCAAATTCTTGTCCAGCTGTGCACTAACTTAGCCTAATGAACAGGAGACCATACCTGGACAGTTTCAACCAACTTTTTCAGTGCCTGAGGAATAAGGACAAACACAGGACAGCACAGTTTTGTCTGTGCTGTCCAGTGATCTTTCCCTTCTCTCACATTGGCTTGTTCTGAAGCCCCTCCTCATATTGTCTTTACCTTTTTCACTCAAATACTTCCTCCTGCTCTCATTTATATCCACTCTTCTCTCCGTCAGGTAGTTTTCTTGGTGGATTGCCTGTTTTGGAAACCGTTGGGCCACAGTGTGATAATACAATCAGAAAGACAACGTTCAGGTAACCATGTAACTTTTTTTTGTTTTAGTTTGTGATGAAAATCAGCAGACTTTCAGTAATGCATATTATGTTACCAGTTTTACTTTTTGTCTCTGAAGCTGATGATGTAGATAGATTTTTTTGTTGTTCTCACTTTATTGTTGTAGATTTGTAACATAAACAGAAAGTCATCAGTAGTACTTTTTTTTTGTTTTAATGTCTGTCAGCTCTCTTTCTATTCCCACAGGACAGCCAGACTGACACAGCATATATCCATCCAAGAACAACTGTTAAACTACATGTGCTAACAGACCACTTTCCTCTTCATCTGATCTTCATCAGTCCTTCTCACCATGTCCACCAAGCCTACACAAACCCGACATGAGGGAGCCTACATGACCCTGATGAGAGGCTTGAGAGAGCTGGACTTCCGGGGTCTTTTGTGTTCCCAGTGACCTGGTGCTGATAGGAGACCATGCCTTCCCTTTAGCAATGAACAGCCAAGGCCAGGTCCTGATGGCTGCCTCTCTGTACGGCAGTGGAAGGATCGTGGTCCTGGGTCATGAGGGCTACATGACCGCCTTTCCTGCTCTGGTAGAGAACGCTGTGACCTGGCTGAGAGGAGATGGATCTGAAAACTTGTCTGTGGGGGTCCACAAAAACGTCAAGGCAGTCTCTGATAATCTCATCAAATCCAGCTTCCAAGCAGAAGTTGTGGGGGCCTTTAGTGGCAACGTGGGGGTGTATGTGACTGATGCCTACAGCGTGGGTGCAGACGTAAAGGACCTGGTGGCCTTTCTGAAAGCTGGAGGAGGAGTGCTGATAGCAGGGCAGGCATGGTACTGGGCTGCAAATCACCCCAAGGAGAACACGCTGCTTCAGTTTGAAGGCAACAAGGTTTCTGGTGTGGCAGGGATCTACTTCTCTGAGCGCTATGGAAAAGTAGAGTGCCTTCCTGTCTACCCTCAGATCCCATCTTCCTGGATGGCTATAGTGTGAGTGTATACTTTTTCTTGGCATATTTGGTTCTAAGTTGTGTAATGGTTGCGAATCAGTCAATGTTGAAACTTCTGCACACGTTTGGTTCAAGTTTATAATCAAGTTCAATTAAGAACTGTAAGGAAAGATGAGTCTGAAAGCATTCTAGCGGCTCTGGTAGGTTGTATGTATCCAGACCAGTGCCTTGACCTTAATGTTAACATCAGCATGATAAAATACTCTATCATGCTGATGTGAAACTAATGATCAACATCTCAGTTAAAGATTTTATTTCGCTAAGATGTTTGCTAATTAACAAAGTATAGCTGAGCCTGATGGGAATTAAATTACATTTGCAGGTATTTTGTCATAAACCAAAACAATGGACAAACTAGAATCTTGACCCGATGATGGTGGACCCATCTTCTTGTAGCCTACTGTGCTACCTGGTACTTCACCATGCTCTCTCTCACCAATAGGAATAAGTTTCTTAAAATCACTAACACTTCCTCCAAAGTAATAGGTCTTCCCACTCCCAACCTGCCAGCCCTCATTAATACTGCCACTGCTTGCAGAGCAAATACCATAGTACAAAATCCCAGCCACCTTATTAACTCATGCTTCACCCTTCTCCTATCTGGCTTCACAGACAGCTGCTCTACAAAAACTCACGCTTTGGGAAACGTTTTGTACACTGCACTGTAAGAGCATTAAACTCACAGACAAGTTGATGATGCCACTCCTATGTTATATGTGTAGATATGTGTACATTATTTGTATATGTGTACTATGGATAATTTGTGTGTAGTATTTGTCGTGGAAATTGTATCTTGCTAGTGAGGGATTAAACAAATAATTGAGTAACAATTATAAGTAACAATCTTTTTATTGTTTTTATTATTAATTTTGAAGAATGCTCCAAGACTATGCGATATCAGTGTGGTTGAGTTGGATGCAGGTGGATGTTTGTCAAATGTGTACAGAATAGGAAACACCATAATCATAGAAATACAAGTCAAAAACAACATTGAACCCTTGAGACCTAACCACTCCCAACGTGGCAACTGGAAAGGGTGCCACGGTCGTGTGGACCTGGATTCCATCGTCAGTTCCTCGTTGGTCACTCTGTATTTCAATATGTGTAGTGTAGGTGTAGGTGTAGGTTTGCTGCCTGCTTCTTTCTTCTTCCCTTCCCTTCCCTTCCCTTCTACCGTCACTCACGTCCCCGCGAAGCAATGAATGTTATGTACCTATGCCTATATGTGTGGTCAATTAAAAATACCGTGATGTCCTCATTCGAGTTGGAGTGACTTGTGGTTACCTGAACACAGGTAAGTTACTCCTCTGGCGTGCTGTACTTAGAACGTCTGGTCTGCATAGGTCGAGCTGGTTGAGTTGGGATGGAGGGCTCAAAGTCGTCATAGGGCTCTGGGATAGGCTTACAACGGCTGGGGTGGACGTGGAAGTATTCCTTCCCATGACTTTCACTGTGGTTTCGGTGGTGAAAAGCACTTGGAAAGGACACCGAAAACCAATTAAAGGAAAACCTGTGGCCCTTGATTAGTACCCAAGTCCCTAGCTCCAGGTGAGGGAGAGTAGCCGTGGCTACAAGGGGCAACTGTGAAGGCAATGTCATACTGTTACCATTTTACATCATCAGCCCTCTGTAAATTGCTGATGCCATTACCCAGCAAGGAAAACAGAGAATAATCTCAGTTATTTGGCTTGTTAGGGCTTTGGCCACTGCTCTAGCCTCCTGTTTATGGAAAACTTTAACCTATTTACTTAACATGCCAGCACTTACAAGACAGTATTTCATTTATTCACATGGTGTAAATTCAGTCCATCATAAGATCACATCTGGACCTGTAGGAAAGACACAGATTACTACAGCATGAGATTTTGAGTTGGTCCGTAGATGTTTTGTTCCAATATCTCTCTAAGATAGCTCTGGCTAGACAGTAGCATGTTCTAAACCGGTCTCATCCTCTCTGAATGAGTCTTAACCTTGGAGCTCAAAGTGTTCAATAACAAGATGTAGTGTCAGACCAGGTCAGGTAACTGTCTTCTGGTCAACCACCTAAGTAAGAACACAGGTCAAAGGTCAGGTCTTGGTAGTCCCCAGGTACGGTGGACTGTGTAGAGCCTTTTCCGTCAGTGAGGCTCTGTCATCTCAGTTTTGTCAGTTTCAAATTGGTCAAGTACACTGTTTTTCACCATGAATCATGGGAGAGATATTCATCTCTCTTTGGACGTTTGTTAATAATTAGGATAGGCCTACAAAATCGTCATCTCCTCTTTATAGTGATTCATTTTGGAATAGATGGAAAAGTCTTGTATGCAGTGTGAGGGAGAGATGTACTCTCTCTTATGTCCCAGGTTTATCCTGTCTGTTCGAATTGCAATTGAGACAGACTAGCCTTGTGTGTGGCCATTGTGAGCTAACCACTTTAGCAAACACTGGTCATCCCAGCATGCTTCTTGTGATGGACCAGCTGTGTGGTTAATGTAAAATCTTAACCAGGCCTTTGAATCACCAATGGAGAAATGTGTGGCATTTGATGTAATCAATAACAGGTTTGTGTGAAAATTTCAGACTTAGTGCTCATGGATACACTACACCATTTACTGTTGATCTATAATACTCTACCACTCTGTGCTCTGTTGGTTGGCCTTCCCCACTGATTTTCCTGTAATAGAAAGCTGTGGCAGTGGGCAGGCGAGTCATCACAGGGGATGGTGACTCCAGCCTATAACAGTGAGTTCCAAACATGACCAGGCCTTTGAATCACTAACAGATAAACAAACATGTTTAATACATTCAAGCGCTTCTTGTTTAGTAGATATCATTTTAGAATCTTCGACTCATCCAAATCAAACTAGACTTTGCTTTGTTTCTGCCTACCCCTTGCATGCAGCAGCAGGGGTGTCTTTATGCATGTGTGTGTTTGCCGTGCCTTAGAGGTCACCCTCTCTCCCCATTCCTATTGTTCTGATTACTGAAATGAGCGTTTTGTCATGTTTCATCAAAATAGGAATATCACATACCACATAATACCATATATACAGTATCTGCCCCTCTTCTTGGGAAGTTTTAAACTGGCAATGTAGCAGTGATCTCACCTGCTAGGTTTGACCAAATTAACAGTTACTCAAATTAACAGATAATTTCCCAACCCCTTTGTGCTCCATATTCATTACAAACACTTACTAAGATACTCAATGTGTTTGAGATTTTTACTTCATCTGTGAGAGGTTGTAACTCACAGTGTGTGTGATTGGTTGGATCCTGTTGCTAGCTAGTCAGGCTGGTCACGTGAGCCATGGCTTCAACAATGTCCTGCTGCCCGGTCAGATAGTCTTCTTACTGGACTGGATTGCAGACTGGAGCATACTGGAAGAGGAGGAGCGGAGTCCAGGACTGGATCAGCCGGAATGGATTCCGTGACTTGTGTACCTCCGTTAAAGAAGATATAATCATTTGATTTCTTCTCTTTATTTCTTTCATCAGTCATCAATAGGCTAATCAGGTTAATCAGATCCTTAATGAATCTATTTTAATTTTCAGTTCTGAGCTTTCCTTGGCCTCAGTTCTCGTTTTCATACAGCCAACCCATCTGAATTGCAGTTTTTTTACTTTTCTTTTCTTTCCTCTGGAGAGGGCTGCTCACTCTATTGCATTTCTGCTGTCCTTTCTCTCCAAACATGTCTTGAGCTGGTTCAGTAGTTTTAGACTAAAGCTTCCATTTTGCAGGAAACCCCATTTCAACCCACTAATCAATTAACGTTTAATATTTTTTAGTCATCAATTTGGGTCCACAGAGTTTGGTTAAGTCAAACT
Organism: Micropterus salmoides; assembly: GCF_014851395.1. NCBI lineage: Eukaryota > Metazoa > Chordata > Actinopteri > Centrarchiformes > Centrarchidae > Micropterus > Micropterus salmoides. The sequence goes on along the minus strand of NW_024042261.1, from coordinate 11,568,271 downwards.
TATCAGCTGTAAACCCCAAAAACCTCAGACACCACAGAGAAACTAGGACACGTCTGTCCGCAGGCCACTTTGATCCAGTTACACTCTGAACCCACCTGTGCGTTCACAAGTGGATAGAGGGTCCTGCAAATCTTTGATCCAGTCACACTCTGGAACCACTTGTGAGTCTATAGGTGGTTAGAGGATCCTGCACTCAGGTGCAAGATATAAGACACTTCTTAGGACATTCCTGCATTCTGAACACATTTTCTGCACCAATTTATGGAGGAAATGTCTGTATTTGTATAAAGGGAAACAAAATTAAGGTGACAGGTGATAATTCTAAATATAAAAATATAATGGAATATAATGCAGTAATCAGCTTTTGGACAATGCACATTTGTTTCTTCTATATTTAAGTTGCATTGCATGTTTTCTTATTGTGCCTTGTTTCATTTGTTATTTGACATTTATTGTTACTGTTGTTCAGAACATTTTTAACAAAAGCTTTCAAAAAGTGATGGAGACATTCTGATTCTGACCTGTCCTCAGCTTCCCCAGCGTAAATGACACCTATCTATTCTATATTTTTAAATGTCCCACCCCATCCAGGCTGTGATTGGTCGGTTCATAACAAGTGACACTTGACATGCTACATTCAGTACACAGCTGCTTGAAAGGTACCCGAGCTTCTCTTCTCCCTCGTTTCCATCCGCCCACAGAGATTAGCAGGCAGGCGAGAACGGGAACGGGTGAGCGTCACGTAGCGCCCAGAGAACCAGATATGGAGAGGGCAGAGTACCGGCAGTTTAGGAGAGGTCTCGGTACGCAAGAAAATGTCCCGGTATGCCAAAGAGTAAAATGTCGAGGTTCCGGTACTGCGCACCGGGGCTGGAGCCAATCCCAGCTGACATCGGGTGAAAGGCGGGGTACACCCTGGACAGGTCGCCGATCTATTGCAGGGCCACACATAAACAAACAACCAGTCGCACTCACACCTAAGGAAAATTTAGAGTCACCAATCAACCTAGGCCGCATGTCTTTGGACGGTGGGAGGAAGCCGGAGCACCCGGAGAGAACCCACTCAGACACGGGGAAAACATGCAAACTCCATTAGCAGTAGTAATTACAATCATATTAAATGGATTTATTTAGCTTTTTTTTTTTTTAAACCAGTCCCGCCCAGCAGCCTGCATACAGTACAAGGAGCTGGATACTGTGTTGTGCCAGACAGATTTTGCTTTAACAAAAGAGTTTTTAATATACCTGCCAAGGTGGCTGGTAGATTAAAAAATCCACTGGCCAAGCGTTACCAGCTAACCACTTTTTACCAGCCAAAATAATAAATTGCCTTTTGTGTCACCTACATTTGTTTCTGTACTTTTAATTGAGATAATAAGGTATAATGTCAAATACAAACTTAAAGAAGAGGCCAGAGTAAAATTATTACATTATACATTATTGCTATTAAATGCACCTAAAGGTTCAGTGTATAATATTTCTGAGGACCTATTGACAGAAATGCAATATAAGATCCATAAATGTTTTCAGTGGTGTTATTACCTTAGAATGAGCCATTTCTATCTCCATAACCGCAGGTCCCCCCTTCCGTGGACATTGCCATGTTGCGCCGTCATATTGCATGTTTCTACAGTAGCTGAAAATGGACAAACAGCACTACAGAGCGTGTTTTGTTACTACGTTGTTTTGTTGATTTGGTGATTAGTGCTTGATTTCTGAGCTTCTACTATGACTTAGCAGGCTATGTAGTTAAATTGTTTCTTTTCTGTCAGTTTGAACTGTATTGTTGATATACGATCAGGAGTCTACACAGGGCACAGACTACCTTCCCGGTTCCTCTGCTCTGTACTGCTTGATGCGGCTTCCGTCAGAGGCTGCGTGTTCTCCGGAGCGGAGCGGAGAGGAGAGACACTTCTGGAAATTGCTGCAGCACTTCTGGTGTGAGCACAAGTATTGACTAGAATGGCTGCAATAAGCTCTGGCAGCCGCGACACTGATGGACCCAGTCAACTTTCGGAGTGAGTCCGAGGTTAACTTTGTATAAATTACTTGGTAGCAGGTGGACCCTGTGATGAGGCCCACCCCCATTTGTGCTGAGAGTCTTTCTCTGCTCCCGCATGAGTGATATGAGCAATGTCATCCATTGAACAAGATCATCCTCTATTGAGAAGCGTGTGATTTTCCCTGACTGTAGCAGCGTAGTAGATATACTCTGGAAATCACACATAACAAGTAAAACTATGGATTTACTTCAATTATTGGAGTAGTCTGAGATGGATGAGAATTTATCTATGAGTGTGATTGTCTCAGATAGAGACCTATTAAATAGGAGGAGAAAAAGGAGTGAAATCGAAGGTGCAAAAGACAAGCTTCCGTTTGACAAATAGCGTAACAAGATAGCAACAGAAAATTAGACTGTTAATAGACTTACTGTAAGTTCTTGTTGTGGGTCGAAGAGGTCATTTACTGTTGCTTTACAGGCTTACTTTGGGTAGGTGGGGATGGGATGGTGGCTTATCAGGTGAAAACATGGAGGATTTATGGGTTGGGCTATGTCCCCAATTTTACAAGAGCCTGGCAATGCCACAGATCTACACTGTCTGACCACACCACATCAAATCACCATCTCCAACCTATCTTGTGCAATCTGTCACTGTCACTCTTTCTCTCTATCACTATATATATTTCACTACTTACTAGATGCATGGATTGTTCCAAACCCTGCCAATCAAGCATAGAGGTGGCAGTTATGCCACCTGTTGAAACAGAGGTAAATTCCACCAATGCTTGACTTAGCCATGATCACGTGACATTGATGTTTTGAACCAGGCTTTGGAGCAGTCAGTGTTTCAAAAGATATGTGCTTTATAGGATCTTGACACAGTGTAGAAACGTCAGTATTGTGTGTCCCATCCCCACTAAGAGTTAGTTTTTTTCCTTAAATCCTTTTATTGGTTTGGTTGTTTTTTTTGTTGTTGAGTTATATGTTTACTGCAGAACTCTGTAAATAAAATTGATGATGTCTGATGTCTGAGTGTGCCTTCCTACTACCTCCCTAACCACTCTGGCTAGTTTACACCACACACTTATTCATTAATGTAATTATATCATATACTGTATCTGTCATACTTGACATCCATCTTTTCTCTTCCTCTTCACTCTTTAAAATACAGAAATGGGAAGGATTTTGAGGATGACCTGGAGTTCTTACTCCAGGGGGTTTCAGAGTTCGACCTCAACACTGGAGCACTACCTTCTGAGGTTCTGGTCCATGGACCACTAGCCTTTCCCATCGGGACCACAAACAATGGACGGGCATTCCTGGCAGGAGCCTACTATGGGCAGGGACGAGTCATTGTGGTTACACATGAAGGATTTATGGGACACAAGGTAGAGTTTAAATTAAAGTTTGGTTTTAAAATGATTTACTTCATAATTCAAATTGAGCACATAATAAGGTTTTATACCTAAACTATATGTGCAAATTGTCATTATGTGCTCAATTAGACTTATGAAGGATACAATTCTAAAAACCAATCTTTGATGTAAGTGATTACTTTGCCTATTTATGTTGTTACATTTTAACTTCTGGCCACCACCAGTTCTGCAGTGTGTTGAATAATGAGATGTGTGTTTATCTGCCAAATCTTTTTCTGTGATTAACAAACTGTTGCCCTTATCACAGACATTTGCTCCATTTTGGAACAATGCCATTCATTGGTTGGATGAAGGCCGGAAGGGGATCGTTGGTGTAGTGCACGATCCAGCACTCCAAGTTCTCAGCAAGTCAGGGTTACAGTGTGAGAAGACAGACTTCAGGGAAGACCTGAGTGTATTTGTGTGTACAGCGTACAGCAATGATCATGTGGAGGAAATCCAACACTTTGTGGCAGAGGGAGGAGGCCTGCTGATTGGTGGACATGCCTGGTACTGGGCACAGACACACTGCGGGCAAAACCCAATGACAGATTTCTCAGGTATGATTATGTGTAACCGTGCTCAACTACCCCTCGACTCCGCATTGTGTATTTGAAATGATGAGTACGAGGCGTGTTAATCTCTCAATGTAGCCGTTTATTACCTGAACAGGAACAGAATATGTATTGCTCAGTCATACAGTTGGCTCGCTTGGATAATAAAATAAATAATGATAATGATAATGATGATAATAAATGAATGACTTAGAGCAAGTGGAATAATATATTACATAAACTCTGTTACATATGCACCACATGAGTGTGATTATATACTTCCCAGTTTATCCCATAATAATCCCACAACATAATGCATGCTAAGCATATTCCAAGTACTACTGTCTGGTGTGATGGTAATAATAATAATAATAATAATAAAATATTAATTTTTTAAGCCCCTTTCAAGTCTCCCAAGGACACAAACAAAAGGGCATTACAGTAGTCTAACTGGGATGTGATAAAGGTGCGGATGAATCTTTGCTTCAGAGTTGGAAAGAAAGGGTGGTAGTCTGGAGATGCTCTTTAGGTGAAAAAGGACAGTCTTGGTAATGTTTTTTTAATATGTATCAAAAAAAAAGGTGTGCAGTCAGCAACAGGATTGACAAGTTTATATTTTGGGAGATTTTGAGATCAATGAGAATAGATTGATCCTGATTAAGTTAAGATAATTGCTGGCCATTCAAACATTAATATCATTAAGGCAGTCAGAGTTGTAGTGTCTGCATAGAAGTGAAAGTTCAGGATTTGTTTTGGACTTGTGCTTAAAACTACAAAAGGTGCATCCACATTGCTGAGTGAGAAACATATCTGCAGTCATTAACACAGTATAGAGTACAGGCCCTGTAGAATTATTACATGGAAGTACATGGCAATTAAACGTGGTGGCGATGACACAGTGGATAACACACATACCTTTGTTGCAAGAGACCTAGGTTTGATTCCCTCTTGACACATCCACCAATGTGTTCCTGAACAAGACTCTTAACTGCTAGTTTTTCCATGGGCTTGCAACCTCTGACATATATAGCAATTGTAAGATACTTTGGATAAAAGTGCCAGCTAAATGAGTAAATGTAAACACAGGAAAAACAGGTAGAATGACTATAAAGTGTGATACATCAAATGCAGACTGAGCTGATGTAGAAAATATAGGGGGACAAGGGACAGAGAAATGAGAGTTAGAAAGGAGAGAGACAGGATCGGTCAGGATGAACTGACAGTAGCCTATCTGATCATTAAAGTAATTCGTTAAAGCACAAACACATAGCATTTACATATGATCCATCAGGGGAACTACCGTATAATTAAGAGGAGCCGAGCTCCCCTATAGTTTGCACCCTGCCAAAAAATTTTAACCGTCAGATTACAGGAACAGGAAATAATATGCTGAAATGTTTTTTCAGTGAATTATTAAAAAAACAAAACGTGTGTTGTGTAAAAAGTGCGTTGTAACGTGTGTTACTGAGATTGTAATGGGTATAATATTACTGATTATTTTAGTAATGCGTTATATCAGCAAAAAGCAATACATTACAGTAATTGCATTATTTTTTTAATGCGTTACTCCTAACACTGAACAACTGGCAGGAAGGCTAGGAGATAGGGCAGACAAGACAATCTGGTAAAGATGAGTGCAAAGAAGGAATGTACACTATATACAGGCTGGGGGTGATTTGTGTCAAGGCCTTCTACATATACAACAGGCACACTTGGGTAAGGGTAATTGCAGCTGGTGAAGAAGGCAATTAAGTCATCATGGAGGCAAGTGGGAAATGACAAATTCCTGTTCTTATTATCCAACTCAGTCTAACTCTAACCATAACAGTTCCAACAATAAATCACAATCGATTAAATCAGGTTTCCTGGAATGTCTTTCAGGGAACAAGATCCTGAACAAAATGGGCTTGAGCTTGTTAGAGACAACAGTCGAAGGAGGTTTATACAAGGCCCCTGTGCCCAGCCAGGCCACGAAAGATACCTTCCACTTCCGCAACCTTCTGGGCCGCTTTGCTGGCCATGTGATCAATGGTGAAGAACTTAGCAACGACGAGGAGGAATGTCTTAAAAAGCTGGGTGGGGACTGTGCCAAGTACTTGCACATGAAGGCTCATGACTGCTCCTCCTACACGCAGATTGTGTCCACCCTCACTGACATCTTAATGAAGTCAGACATGCCTCAGGTGAGTAGACAAAATAGACTAACATGTATGCTTTAGAAAACATTCCAGTAGAACAGCACAAGGCTAACAACCAATCAGATGTGTTAGAACAACATCTTTTATATTCCTTATTTTTTTTTATAGGTGTGTGACAGCTGCCCTGCAAAGACTCCCAAAGACCACCTACTCCTCAGTGTGGCAGCAGAGGTATACAAGGTTTCCCCAGATCCTGATGCTCTCCTGCCCTACATCATCAAGCTGTTACGTCCCGAGGTGTCTAGGGATATAGGGACATAAACATAAACCAGATGTTGTTGGTTTGAAAGGATATTTATTTGAAGTAATGCAAGGGGAGCACAAACAGAGGATGGGCCAATGGGTGCTGTGGAAATCAACAAACAATTATAACAAAAGGAGATCCTCAAAAGGAGGATTACTGCTTACAGAGATACTAACAAAACAAGAATAAGCCAAAAGCTCACTAACCTACAGCATTTGAAAAACACAAAACGCACAGCACCCCTGAGCCTGGTGAAAACTAACAAAACAACTATGGTGTGTGCGCGAGAAAGGTGTCAGTGATAGCTAAGCTTAAACCTGGCCCACTCTCTTACCTTCACACAGTGAAACACACAAGGTCAAGATACAAAGTCTAACACGGGTTACAAAACACTACTATAAGCTCTATGAGGGCATTCCCAAGTCAAGCAACTCAGGTCAAATTGCTGCCTCGAATGGCAGACCCGGCAGGCTTTTAAGCAGGTGGAGGTCGTCACTGTCGCCCTTTGATTGGCCCGTAGAGCATGCCGCACCAATCGAGGGCATGGTAACTGCAAACCCAGGAAGTAGGCGGGACCTTCTCTCCTTGTGCAGCCAATCCTCCGCGTGGGCTTGCACAGCCTGCTCAGCATAACAGATAGCCTACTTAAAAGCACAGGCAAATACAGGTGGGGGCGGTGGCAGCCGTAACAAAGCATAATCTGTTGCTGCCAGTTGTTTACAACCACAGGATGAAGATTAATGTTAACACAGTAGGTCAGACCTTGTTGTGGACAAATATGTGAATTATTCATGAATTATGTTTTGTACTTTTACATTGTATAAATCTATGTAAATATGACTGAGTATAATCTTTGCTTCTGCTGTGTGTGTGTGTGTGTGTGTGTCAGGAGGGGAGGAGTGGATCAGTACGGGTCTCTACCTCTCTTCTGGTATGAAGACCTACATGGCCATACCAGCAGAGATAGTCAACAAGGGATGGAAGGTAGAGTGCACAAAACTGAGTTCATTGTGTTTCTGTTTACGGTGCGCCCCCAATGGAGGGCCAGCCCACAACATGCAAACTTCAGTACCCAACACCCCTAACAAATTACCGGCCCGCTCCCAGCAGTCCATACCCCAGTCCAACTAAACCTACTTTGTGGCAGACAGTGAAAGTCATTCAGTCCTCTCAGGTCATTCAATCTTTAAATGTACTACAGTCGTCATCATCATATCCACCTTTTCAGCCTTGCATCTTTTTATTTATAGTACAAACAACACTAATTCTCAGTAAAACAATTCCATGCCTTCCTCAGATCCAGATAGGATGTCAAACAGACCATCTCAACGCTGCAGAGTTGAAGAGAGCACCATGTGTTCATGAGCGATTTCCTGTTACCTCAGAGCTGATGCAGGTGTGGAACCTGTGGGGTGGACTCATCTACCTGGTAGCCCCACCCAAAACACAACTGCATGGGGTAGAGGTCACAGTGCAGATGGCTGTACCTGCGCCGTACTATAGATCAGGTGGTGTGGTATGTGCCTGCTGATACGTTTATTCTCAGGGGGGTAAATAGAAGGTGTGTAGTGATTTTTGTCCATTATAGTAGGGGATAATATGGTTGTTTTGGGATTCAGGGCAGTGTAAGTAAGAAGATCTAGTTGTAATGCAATATCATTAGTTCTCACCAAATGTCAGCTGTGATGGACAATTCAAGTGAAATAGTTTAGCAGGTGTCACATAAAAATATATAATTTTACAAAGTTGCACAATAATTCTTTGATGTGATTTGAATCCCTCCCTTTGTTTTTTTCAGGTGTGACAACAGCAGCTGATTGGTTGTTGTTGCGCACAGCCCCTGCACCCTGGGCAGAGTTGGAGTTTGACAACATCATCCTTACTGTACCATCAGATGTTGTTCGGGACCTAGAGCGCCCTGATGAGCTGGCGGCACTCTGGGATGACATAATGAAGAGTATCGCTGATCTTGCTGCCATCCCACACAAATTTCCCCGCAAAGAACGTTTTGTAACTGATGTGCAGATTTCCTGTGGTAAGTATGTTTGACATTGACTAGTTATTATTTGCTTATCCTATTCACAGAGCTAAGACAAATAGACAGACAATTATTCACATTCATACCTACGGGCAATTTAGTTTCCCAAATCTGCATGTTCATGGTAACGCTAAGGGGGAACTGCTCAGTGCTAACTGCTGTCCATGGTGTGTACAGTATATTGAAAATAAATCACCAGGACTCTCAGGGACATTAGATGACCAGTACATACTGCATTATGACAGTGTTTTGAGTTTTAAAAAATGCAACACTTCTTTAAAATTACTAATTGAATGAGGATGTTTTGTGCTTTGCTCAAATTGCATGCACTTGCCCTACAATGTGATGTTTCTCTACCATAAATATGGAACTCTAAAGATTTGTTTCTCTGTTCAGGTTGGATGCATTCTGGTTATCCTATCATGGCACACAAGCCCACAGCAGCTGAGCTGGTCAGCATCAACCACATCAGGAGTGAAGGCCTGTGGGGCCCCATACACGAGCTTGGACACAACCAACAGAGAAGCTGCTGGGAGTTCCCACCACACACCACAGAGTGTACATGCAACCTGTGGTCAGTGTATGTGCATGAAGAGGTGCTGAGGATCAACAGGGAACAGATGGAGTAAATTAGTTTAATTTATTTGACAACACCAGAGACCAATGGCTAAAACAGCCTGGTCTTAAGGTAAAGGTACTTTAATTGTTACATACACATACAGTGGGGCCAAAAAGTATTCAGTCAGCCACCGATTGTGCAAGTTCTCCTACTTAGAAAGATGAGAGAGGTCTGTAATTTTCATCATAGGTACACTTCAACTATGAGAGACAAAGTGAGAAAAAAAATATCGAGGAAATCACATTGTAGGATTTTTAAAGAATTTATTTGGAAATTATGGTGGAAAAAGTATTTGGTCACCCACAAACAAGCAAGATTTCTGGCTCTCACAGACCTGTAACCTCTTCTTTAAGAAGCTCTTCTGTCCTCCACTTGTTACCTGTATTAATGGCACCTGTTTGAACTTGTTATCTGTATAAAAGACACCTGTCCACAGCCTCAAACAGTCAGACTCCAAACGCAACCATGGCCAAGACCAAAGAGCTGTCGATAAATAAATAAACTGTGGGAGCAATTGTAAGAAAATGGAAGACATACAAGACCATTGATAATCTCCCTCGATCTGGGGCTCCACGCAAGATCTCATCCCGTGGGGTCCAAATGATCATGAGAACGGTGAGTAAAAATCCCTGAACTACACGGAGGTACCTGATGGATGACCTGCAGAGAGCTGGGACCAAAGTAACAAAGGCTACCATCAGTAACACACTACGCCGAGAGGGACTCAAATCCTGCAGTGCCAGGCGTGTCCCCCTCCTTAAGCCAGTACATGTCCAGGCCCGTCTGAAGTTTGCCAGAGAGCATATGGATGATCCAGAAGAGGATTGGGAGAATATGTGGTCAGATGAAACCAAAATAAAACTTTTTGGTAAAAACTCAACTCGTCGTGTTTGGAGGAAGAAGAATGCAGAGTTGCATCCCAAGAACACCATACATACTGTGAAGCATGGGGGAGGAAACATCATGCTTTGGGGCTGTATTTCTGCAAAGGGGACAGGAAAATGGGAAGAATGAACGGGAAAATGTATCGTGGAATTTTAAGCCAAAACCTCCTTCCATCAGTGAGAGCCTTGAAGATGTAACGTGGCTGGGTCTTCCAGCATGACCATGATCCCAAACACACCGCTCGGGCAACAAAGGAGTGGCTCCATAAAAAGCATTTCAAGGTCCTGGAGTGGCCTAGCCAGTCTCCAGACCTCAACCCCATAGAAAATTTGTGGAGGGAGTTGAAAGTCTGTGTTGCTCAGCGACAGCCCTAAAACATCACTGCTCTAGAGATCTGCATGAAGGAATGGGCCAAAAGACCAGCTACAGTGTATGCAAACCTGGTGAAGACTTACAGGAAACGTTTGACCTCTGTCATTGCCAACAAAAGTTATGTTACAAAGTGTTGAGTTGAACTTTTGTTATTGATCAAATACTTATTTTCCACCATAATTTCCAAATAAATTCTTTAAAAATCCTACAATGTGACTTCCTGGATTCTATATATATATATATATATATAAAATTCTCATTTTGTCTCATAGTGAAGTGTACCTATGATAATTACAGACCTCATCTTTCTAAGTAGTAGAACTTGCACAATCAGTGGCTGACTAAATACTTTTTGGCCCCACTGTACATGTAGCAAAATAATCCCTGTATGGTTCATTCTTTATTTCGTTTCAAAACCAAATTGGAAAATACTAAACAAGTCGTTTTTTTGTTTTTTTCTATTTTAAAACCAAAATAGAAAAATATTGATTTAGACTTTTAATGAGTCCGATTAGTGTAGCTTTGTGTGTTACACTTAATAAACCTGCAGCAGATACACTTGGGCGAGGGCGGTGCCTGATTAAATGTAATTAAGATGAGCTTGAACATCAGCATAGGTGGGTTTTTAGTTATAAAAAAAGGAGGATCACCGTTCAGTTTGTAACTCACTAGCAACTGGGACAGGAACAGAAACGCCTCAGAAGTTGCCTGAGAATCCTCCGGTTTTTAATATTTCTTCAGTATCAAATGAATTCAGTGATAGTTGTGAGTGTATCCAATGGTAGGCTACAGCAGCCAGTTAGTTTGAAAACCAGTAGGTACAACACCGGTCAAAGATAGAACAAAACACAGCTCCTTTGTTTTCAGTTATGGGTTTAAAACAGAAAAACAAAACAGATGTCTGTTTTTTGTTTACCTTTTTTCCATTTTTCCGTTTTGGTTTTAGAACAGAACTAAACAGTCCGTTTACTCGCGGACCTGTTACACTAGAAATAAAGAACAAACCATACACAGATTAGACGGATTCAAAATTTATCCTCTGCATTTAACCCATCCCTGAAGGGAGCAGCTACTGAAATGCCTGGTCAAAGGGCACTGACTAGAGAACCTACCTAACATGTTGTAAGGTGTATGGGACATATTTTACATCAATAGATTTTACAAAAGACTACTCTTTTTATCTTATGTTGAGAAAAATATTTGGCTTTTCATTTGGATTACATTGTTTCACAATTACATAATTTTATCTTGTTCAACGCAGGCTCATCCAGCAATGACTTCAGCAGATCGAAATAGTCGAGCAGAGGAGTATGTTAAGGGCGGCAAGAAACTCAGCAACTGGGAAACGTGGGTGGCCCTGGAGACATATATGCAGGTGAGATGACTGTATATTTACACCCTGTAGAGAAACTGTCACACTGGAGTCAGCATTTAAGCGAATTAAAATTGAAGTAGACTGAAAATCTCTGGCCCCATTAAACTCAGTGAGGCTTTAGTGACCATTAACTATCAAACAACAAAAAATGTTCTATTCTTCTTTCTGTTCTTTCCTCTACCTCTGGCTCCTTCCATGTAGCTCCAGGAAAAGTTTGGCTGGGATGCCTTTAAGAAGGTGTTTGCTGCCTACCACAAGATGTCCAACTTTCCCAATGACAACAACGGAAAGATGAACCTGTATGCAGAGACCTTCTCCCAGACTGTGGGGATGAACTTGGCTGGATTCTTCAAGGCCTGGGGCTGGCCCATCGAAACAGCCACTGAAGAGAAACTCTGCAACCTGCCTCCCTGGAGTGACCACCCCATGGTCCAGTATGACTGAACTTCAGACTGCTGCTGATTAACAGTGTAGAGAGATGGGTTCACTGAGTACCAAATACTTGATATTGACTTTTTACTGGGTGATTCAATTTACTGGCTTTGTTCTTTTTTATTGTATGTACCATGTATTTTGACCACTGCTACAATGTGGGCTAGATTTTTATTCTGAAGATGAGTTAGAAAAACAGTGAAACTTTTATTTAGAAATGCAACCTGCCTCCCTGGAGTGACCACCCCATGGTCCAGTATGACTGAACTTCAGACTGCTGCTGATTAAAATTGTAGAGAGATGGGTTCAATGATTACAACTTCATGATATTGAGAATTTACTGGGTAATTCAATTAACTGACTTTGCTATATTTTGACCATAGTTATTGCAACATTTTAAAAAGATACATGAGCATAGTTGACCTGATATTTACAGCTTTAAAGTAGCTCCTGTTGCTTTTAAATCAAAATACCAAAACCTGTGAGGTCATTAAATGAACACAACTGCTACCAGGATTCTAGGTAGAAAAACAATAAAACTGTTTTATTTGGAAGTTCAGCATTAAAACGTGTTCTGTGTCTTGGTTAATGTCTTTGTATTTACTCCTGTTTCTGTGTTGCATTATTTTGGCTTTGTCTGCTTGTGTTCTGTTTGTTATTTATATTATTCTGATCTGTTCCATCTTATTTTGATATGGTCTGTGTCAGTAACATGCACAACATAACAAAACTTTAAACAAATAAGGTGCTTTTTACCAGCAGTATTCCCTTTATACAGTAGCAATAAAATATTTCTTATAAATCTCAACTTAAACATTAATATAATCAAATCGAACAAAAAAGCTATTTGCCACTGCCAAGGCATTACCTTTTATTGCTTGTTAAAACAATTTAGAATCCAGAGCCACAAGTGTCCCTGTTGTGAGGTGAAGTGCTCGCCTCACGCACACACCAACCCGCTGCCGAAGTTGAATTGTCTTGAACTTTTTGTATGCAAGGCACAGCACAAATCATTGGAAGAGAGACTGATCCTCGCTGTTTGTGAGTTTCTAGAATCTTTTTTTAGAATATTACTGTTTACTAAATAGGACATCAACAGGAGGGAATTCGCATGGCAGAGCATCCCCGCAAAACTAGATGAAGGCCTATAGATAAAGTTATGTAGCCTATAATTTTAACTTTTGTTAAATAGGCTACAGCTGTGTAGCGCACAGAAGCCGTTGCCATGGTTTCTCTCTATAGAGCGCCTGCCGTTTACTCGTGGACCTGTTACACAATCTGTCTTTGGTGAGTTTCATAATTTGTGTGTCAAAAAGTCTAAATTCATGCTACATACTGCAATTTTTGAAATGCTTGTTTTCTGAATGGAGTTTGGATCGATCAGGGCTAGGCTAACACTATGCTAACACTGTAGTTGCTCAACACTCAAAATATATAATTTTAAAATGATATAAACTCAACGGAATTTTAAGTTTATGACAGCAGCTGTACAGCCATATCGGTAATACTCAAAAACAGATTTTATGTTCACTGCACCTCAGATGATGTCGCCACTGCTATTTGGGACTACTTTGTGGAGGAGTCCATGGCTGTGCCAACCACAGAGGAGTGGAGGCACAGAGAACTTTGAGGAGCAGTGGAATTTTCCTCTCTGCTGTGGAGCGCTGGATGGCTGGATGGTTGTTGTCAAAGCCCCTGCTAACTCAGGATCCCAGTTCTATAACTACAAGGGAACATTCTCATTAGTTCTCCTTGCAGTTGTGGATGCCCAGCATTGCTACCGGGTGATTGATGCTGCGTGACATTTGGTCTTAGAGGTTATTGTAGAAGGGGAGGGCTTCATTTGGCATTCATCTTGGTGTTTCAGTTTTGTTTGTTTTTTTTACTGTGTCCAGATCTTTCAATTCTTTTTTTTTCTTTTTCTTATTACAGAAGAACAAATGAGATTCTGGCCAACTCAGCGTTTGGTTGAGCGCTTTAATCCAACACCCTCCAACTGCCTGCTGACCAGTGCCAGGAGAAAAATAAATGGGGGTGGTGATGTCATAGTAGATAAGACATGCCTTTGGTGTGAGAGACCTGGGTTTGAATCCACTGTGAGACACTAATGTGTCCCTGAGCAAGACACTTGCTCCAGAGGCATGAAACCTCTGCTCAGTCCCTAGCACCTAGCACTAGCTCTGTAACCTGTGCTGTACGCATTAGGGATTTGATTTCCCAGTACTAGTTAATTTCATTTATAGGAAAAAAACAGTTGGTTTCAGGGTCATAATAACACACATATTCTTAGGGATGTGTAGATGTTTCTTCAGTAGATGACCTCTGGCTTTCCCTCTTTTCTTCTTATGCTTCTTCTCTGGGTTTAATGGTGGATCGCAACCAACTTGTTTAGGGGCATACCGCCAACTACTGTATGTGTAATATCTTGGCTTTATGTAGGGCTACTTCAGGTTACAGGCTCAGTAAAAGCAAAAATAAATAAAATAAAATAAAAACAAAATGAAACAAAAAATTATGTTATGATCCAATCCTGTAGATTTGAGAAAATTAAAGAGAGCTTTGCAGCACTCCCATGTTTCCTCACTCATCCCTAAAATCCCTTCTAAATTCCAGCCCCCTCCTAATTTATACATGTTGTTGCATAAGATGTGCCTCTCCGAATCATTTTTGCTACACTTCAAGATGACATGCTCGACATTTTCAGGAACATTACAAACCTCACATTTATCAGACACACATTTTGTCATTAAATAAAGCGTTGATTTTAAAGCAGTACGTCCACATCTTTTTTCCCTTTGAAACCCTTCACCTTAATTGATTTCGGTATGCTGTATTAGTGTCTGTGTCCCGCTTCTTTTGCCATACGTCATTCACTGCCTTTCTAATTAATGATTTGGCCTCTCATTTACCAAAGGGAACTTTTCCTTATTTCATCATCTTTTAATTTCACCGCTGTCTTTGCAATCTCATCTGCTTTCTCATTCCCCTCAACACCAACATGAGCAGGGACTCAAACAATTTGCATATCAACTCCAAACAAACTTTGTGTTCTCAGCATTATCTATCAATAAATCCTCTCTTACCGTTTCTTTGGAATTCAAACTATAAAGGGCTACAGTAGAGCCTGAACAAATGACAGTTTTCTCAGGCCTCACCTCTTCTATCCACTTTAACCCTGAATTATTATTATTTTACATATACCTAAATCAAACTCAGGTATGTATGCCCCTGATCCTACATGTTCATTCCCTGGATCCATCAGAAAATATTAGCCTATAGTTATGACTTTTTAAAAATTTTTCAACCTGTTTAACATGATTCCTCCATACACATTTTTCATCAAACTACAATCCTAGATACTTGAACTCTTTCACCCTTTTCATATTTTGTCCATACGATTTAAGCTGTGCATTATTAATCCTTCTCTTGCTGGTAAAGAACATATAACATAACTTTGCAACTAACATCTTAAATCCCCAATCATATGACCATCTTTCAACTTTCAGTATAGCACTCTGAATGCTATTAGTCACATGTCTGATGTTTTCCCCTCTTTTCCATATAGCCCCATCATGTGCATAAACCTCTTCTGCATATCACCTGACTGCCCCACCCATTTACACACCTGTTCCCTCTTATCTTATGAGCCCTGCAGTTACCTGACTTTCCTGTTCACCTGTTTCCACTCTCCCTCATCAGCCCTGCAGTACCTGACCAGCCCTTTTTCATTGTCTTTGTTGTTTTATGTGTCACGTATTGTTTCCCTGGTTTGATCTGCCTTACTTTTCCGTCTTTGACCTTATTGTCTGCCCATTGGATTTTTGATTCCTGCCTGGTCATTGTTGGATTTGTTTACCTGTTTGGACTGCCTTCTAGGGTTTTGACTCTTGCCTGCCTCACCATCCAGTAAGCCTGTGTTCCTCAGTTTGTTAAACTATTAATTTCTCTTATCAGCTCTGCCTCAGGTGTATGCATTTGGGTCTTATTCCCATGCTTGCACAAGCTATGACAAACACTATACAGGGTAAAGGTTTTACAAGTTCACCTTGTCTTGGTCAGCATATTTGTATGTTCACTACAATGACGTTTGCCTTCACTGTTAATGGAAAAGACACTTTATAAACATTTACTTCAACCCTCTGCTGCTATTTTTTAATCATCCATTTCTTCTTGGATAATAAGAGTAGTAAGGGATGGAATAATGTATAGTTTAATAGCTTACACACCCAAATAACTTCTTCCATTGTTCCCTTTGCTTGTCTCTGATGTTCTGCAGTTGTTGTAAAACAGCTCCCCTAAAGATCAAGTGTAGAACTGCTGGGAAAATGTTCTAGTTCATCCAGAGCGCGCTTCCCCACTGAGACATAGAGAGAAATAATCTAGTAGAGAGCTTGTCCACTGGTGGTTTTACCAATCTGACTATTTAATAGATTTAAACTATAGGGACTGTGGTTGAGGGGTAGTAGCGTGGTTGTCCACTAATCAGAAGTTTATGCTTTGACAACGAGTTCCTGTAGTCCGCATGTTGAAGTATCATTGGGCAAGATGCTGAACCCCAAATTGCTCCCATGTATGACTGTTAATTTCTGTTTCTGATGCCAGAAGCATCAGTGTGAAAAGGATGAATGTGATGTACTATAAAAGCGCTTTGTGTGTCACCGAACTGTTCCTGAAATTGTAGAGTGATTAGCTGAGGGTCAAAATCCAGCTGATCAGTTATGTTGCTAATAATACTACTTACTGTGCTGCACTTCTCCTTCTCCTCCTGCATTCAAGTAACTAATCTTTTAATATTATCAGCTGCACATGTTGCCATCAGTGAAAAAGACAAATCATAAAAGACAATTGGCATTTGAATTGGTTATCAATTATTTCATTTGAATATGTCACTTAACCAATGATCTTTTAAAAGATTATGAATTAGCCAGTACACACCAATATGGTTGTTGCCATACAGCGTGTTCTCATGTAGAAGGGGTGGGCCAAGTGCTTGTCGAGCTGTGCACTAATTTAGCCCAATGACCAGGAGACCATACCTGTAAGACTTGTAGTCCAGTAGACCACAACCTGTACTCCACAACAGGAAGAGCAGGTTTGTCAAGGGAATGTATTTTTGTGCAGGTTGGTCCTCTTGTTTAGAGTTGTGTAAATTGATTTATCAAAAATATAATTTCTCAAAATTCTAATCCACAAAATAACCAGATAGACATGCACATTAAATAGAAAAAATGGCGGTGGTGGGTACAAATGTAAGGTTTTGTGGGGGGAGATGGCAGAGGTATTGTTCAATGTATAGAAATGTATAAAATACTTCTATTGGAAGACAACTGTCTCCCCCAACCTGAGTTTAAGAGTTGTGGTCCATTGTCTTAAGTCTGAGGAAGTAATATGTATAAGTAGTATAGTTTAGCTAGATCAAAAGGTACATGGTACTACAAATATGCTTAGAGTTTCTGTTTCAAGACCTGTCACCTGAATGAAAACAAGCACTGAGTGTAGTCGAGTGACGTGTAATCTTTCCCTCAGTCTCACATAAGGCTCAGTTATTGGCTTGTTCTGACTAAAGTCCCTCCTCATATTGTCTTTACCTTTTTCACTAAAATACTTCCTCCTGCTCTCATTTATATCCACTCTTCTCTCCTTTCAGGCAGTTTTCTTGGTGGATTGTCTGTTTTGGAAACCATTGGGCCACAGTGTAATAATACAATCGGAAAGACAACTTTCAGGTAAACATGTAACTTTCGTTGTTTTATTTTGATGAAAATCAGCAGATGTTTGTTGATGCATACTATTACCAGATTTACATTTTGTCTCTGAAGCTGACGTAGATTGAAATTTTGTTCTTTCTTTATTGTTGTAGGTGTGTAACACAAACAGAAAGCCATCAGTAGTACTTTTATGTTTTGTTTTAATGTTTGTCAGCTCTCTTTCTATTCCCACAGGACAGCCAGACTGACACAGCATATATCCATCCAAGAACAATTGTTAAACCACATGTGCTAACAGACCACTTTCCTCTTCATCTGATTTTCAGAGCATCAGTTCTTCTCACCATGTCCAACAAGCCCACACCATCCCAACATGAGGGGGACTACATGTGCCTGATGAGAGGCTTGAGAGAGCTGGACTTCCGGGGTCCTTGTGTTCCCAGTGACCTGGTGCTGATTGGAGACCATGCCTTTCCTTTAGCAATGAACAGCCAAGGCCAGGTCCTGATGGCTGCCTCTCTGTACGGCAGAGGAAGGATTGTGGTCCTGGGTCATGAGGGCTACCTGACCGCCTTTCCTGCTCTGGTAGAGAACGCTGTGACCTGGCTGAGAGGAGATGGATCTGAAAATGTTTCTGTGGGGATCCACACAAACGTCAAGGCAGTCTCTGATAATCTCATCAAATCCAGCTTCCAAGCAGAAGTTGTGGGGGCCTTTAGTGGCAACGTGGGGGTGTATGTGACTGATGCCTACAGCGTGGGTGCAGACGTAAAGGACCTGGTGGCCTTTCTGAAAGCTGGAGGAGGAGTGCTGATAGCAGGGCAGGCATGGAACTGGGCTGCAGATCACCCCAAGGAGAACACGCTGCTTCAGTTTGAAGGCAACAAGGTTTCTGGTGTGGCAGGGATCTACATCTCTGAGCGTCAGTGTGAAGTAGAGTGCCTTCCTGTCTACCCTCAGATCCCATCTTCCTGGATGGCTATAGTGTGAGTGTATACTTTTTCTTTGCACATCTGAAAAGGTTTGAAGTTGTATAATGGAGGAGTATCGGTCAATGTTAAAACTTCTGCACACATTTGGTTGAAGTTCAATTAAGAAAAGTAAAATGAGAACAGAAGAGTCTATTAGCATTTCTGTGGATCTGGGAGGTTGTATGTAGGCACTGATAAGTGCTTTGACCTAAATGCTAACATGCTTATGTGAAACCAATGATCACCATCTTAGCTAAAGGTTTTAGTATGCTAAGATGTTTGCTAATTAGTAAATGAAGTACAGCCTGAAAGGAGTGTAATTTTGCAGGTATTTGGTCATAAACAAAAATATTGGACAAATTCGAATCTTGGCCTGATGAAGGTGCTGGAGGAAAAGTCAGGGGATCACCAACGTTATTGCAATTCATCCTGAGGTGAACATAAGAGAGAGAGGGAGAGATTCAAAACCATAACCTCATGGTGGTGCTAGAGGGGGTGTCAGGGATCACCCATTTGATTTGGATTATTGGCTGGGAACCATGAGTTTCTGTGCCAATCCATCAGGTAGACATTGACGTTTACTGGATAAGTAAAATCTTTAACCTATTGGTGGTAGATGGGCCACACCATGCCTTCCCATTAGCAATAAACTGCCAAGGCCAGGTCCTGATGGCTGCCTCTCTGTACAGCAGTAGATGTTTTGTGGTCCTGTTGGCCAATAGTGGGGCAGGCATGGAGCTGGGCTAAAGATCACCCCAAGGAGAACACACTGCTTCAGTTTGAAGGGAACAAGGTTTCTAGTGTGGCGGGGATCTACATCTCTGAGCGCTGTGGTGAAGTGGAGTGCCTTCCTGTCTACCCTCAGATCCCGTGGCTGTAGTGAGTGTTTAATGTACTTACATTATCCAGAAAACAAAATATATTTGTGTGAGATTGATAGACTTTGCGACAAGTGAAGTGGGTTTGCTAACCACTTGTCACTTACAGGTCATCATACACATTACACCATATTGGCTTTTAACAGTGCAACACTTACTATCCCAGGTTGTTTGTGTTCATATTATGTCACAGCTAAGCATAAAAGTTTAAGTAAACACAGTCATAAGTTAGTTTCAGTTACATTTTATTAGGTTGCAAGTTTGAACATGGTTTAATTGTTTCCTGTGTTAATACTTATCATTGTTGTGTTCCTTTTGTTCAGTTGCATCATGCAGGACAATTGTTTTGGAAGGGGCCTGCCCACCATTTCATATTTTATAGTAAGGGTGAAGTAATGGATGACATCACAAGGCCAAACCAAGTTTTCTTTCATTGTAGGAATGTTTGTTTGTAGGTCTTCCTTTAGTAATACAGAAGGCTCCCTGACCTTTCCTCTAGGTAGCTGGTGAGGAATAACTTTGGCAATCAATCCTGATTGTTAAGCAATTTCCTGGTATAAGGTTATTAAGCAGCTCAACTTGCACCTACGAATGGTATGGGCTGAAGCAGATGGCAGGGCGTGAATTGAAAACCCTTTTAACAGTGCTCCTGAGGGAAGAGGTGAGGCTATGCTGCTACAAATGCATTTTTTTATTGCAACTTAAAACTGACTTAATCCAGGATGAGAGTTGTATGTTGCTGTTTTTTTTTTAGTGTTGCATTTGTTTATTTATTCATGTCAATGGACAGCACTTTGGTAAATCTGGTTATGAGTTAGTGGTGGTCAAAGTGAGGCTTTGTGAAACTCTTGAATGTTCTAAGCAGTTGTGTCGAGGCCTTAAACAATTCGACACCCATGAAACTGATCAGCAAACTTAACACTCTGGGTATATAACCACACTCTGCAATTGGATATTGGACACACCTCCTCCACTCTAGTGCTCAACACCGAAGCCCCCCAGGATGTGCTTAGCCCATTCTGGATGAGACAAACAACGATGAGACTTAATCAACAATCTTGCTGAGTGGTGGAAAAAGAACAACCTATTGCTCAATGTCAGCAAAACCAAGGAGCTGATTGTTGAGTTTAGGAGAAAGGAGCTAAAGAGACACACTCCTGTCTACATCGGTGGATCAGGTGAACAGTTTCAGGTTCCTCGGGAATCAGCATCACAGAGAACCTGACATCTAACGTCTCCATGCTGATGAAGATGGCTCCGAAACTACTGTATTTCTTGAGGAGGCTTAAGAATCCCAAATCCCTGTGCCAAGTTCTTGTCAGATTTTACAGAGGAGCACTAGAAAGTATCCTGACTGAACTTCTCTAACTGGCTTGGAATGTGCACGGCCCAGGACCGGAGGGCTCCGCAGCGGGTGATTGAAACTCATTGGTGCCCATCTCCTGAGCATCAGTGATATCAGTGAGGTGAGGCCAAAGGATACTAAAGGACAGTACCCACCGGGCCACAGGCTGTTCACCCTGCTGTATTCTAGAGAGAAATTTCTGCTGCCGCACCAATAGATTGGGGGGGAAAAGCTGCTCTGCAAAGAGCCTTTAAAACTCAAATTCATCCTCAGCATTGCTCCACTGAATAGTTTATTTCTGTTGACTATTTTGACCACTTCCCTATTACAGTACAGTGTCTGCTCCATAGCAGAAGGGAGTTACAAAATCAATTTCACTTTACAACCTGTTGCAATGTAAACTCACCTTCTACCTTATTCTCTCAACAGTGACACCTACTGGTCACTTGTGATATCGTCACATCTTGAGTGTAAAGACTGACAATGTTTACAAATTCTAAACCTCTTATCAATACATGACCAATAGGATTTCGGAGGAAACACCAAACAACAACAAACACACTTTCAGATTGTTAGACGTGGCAAATTGCGATTGCAGTGAGCGTGTGTTTTTAAATAAAAACAAATATATTGTGGTACATCAAGAAAGGTATGTATGTATGATTGCCTTTTATTTTTTAAACATATGACCTTCCCTGCCTTGGAAAATGTTTTATCACATGAGACAGTTTTGCTGGCATACGTAATATTTTTATTTTTTTTGCCCTTACAGTGCATCCAGAAAGTATTCAAACCATACCCCATAATGACAATATGAAAGAAGTTTGGTGGAA
This sequence comes from Micropterus salmoides, assembly GCF_014851395.1. Lineage (NCBI taxonomy): Eukaryota > Metazoa > Chordata > Actinopteri > Centrarchiformes > Centrarchidae > Micropterus > Micropterus salmoides. Next base: position 11,546,402 of record NW_024042261.1, on the reverse strand, counting down.
ATCTTTGCAAATGTATTAAAAATAAATAAAAGCACATGTATGTAAATATTCACACTCAAAATTGAGCTCAGGTGCATCCTGTTTCCACTGATCATCCTTATGATGTTTCTACAACTTGACTGGAGTCCACTTGTGGTAAATTCAGTTGATTGGACATGATTTGGAAAGGAACACACCTGTCTATATAAGGTCCCACAGTTAACGCTGCATGTCAGAGCACAAACCAAGCCATGGAGGCCAAGTCCAAGAAATTGTTTGATGACTTCCGAGACAGGATTGTATCGAGGCACAGATCTGGGGAAGGTTAAAGAAAAATATCTGCAGACAGCCCGTCTGGAGTTTGCCAAAAGGCACCTGAAGAACTCTCAAACCATGAGAAACAAAATCCTCTGGTCTGAATGGCAAGTGTCATGGCTGGCGTAAACCGCTCCGCACCGCTCATCACCTGGCCAAAACCATCCCTAGGCTACAGGGCAGCATGGTGGTGGCTGCATCATTCTGTGGGGATGTTTTTCATGAATGCAGCAATGTACAGAGACATCCTTGATGAAGACCTGCTCTAGAGCACTCTGGACCTCAGACTGGGGTGAATGGTTATCTTTAAACAGGACAATGACCCAACGCGCACAGTCAAGAAAACAAAGGAGTGGCTACAGAACAACTCTGTGAATGTCCTTTTAGTGGCCAAACCAGGGCCCAGAATTAAACTTGATTGAACATCTCTGGAGTGATACTAATATGTGCTAAGGAATTCGATGTCATATCCATTGTATACGCTCATTATATCACTGTTATGAACCAATTAGATTGCTTGATTTGACCTACCCGTTTTACAAAGGCTATCATTTGTAAGCTGGATGTACAACAGCATTACCCAAATGCAATGAGCACAGCATTGGCAAAATAGAATAAGCTGAGTTTTGTAAAGGTTCAGTCTGCAGTCACATCTCATTCAAATATTTATTTTAACTAAAATAACTATGTAAAACACACAAACAACCATGGAACTGTTACTGGTTGTTGCTTAGATTAACAGATATAAAACACTTTGATTCAATACATGGCCCCGTTTTGGCCACCATCTGTATTGTAATATTTAAAGTGTTGTTGTTGTGATTTGAACATTAAGTTGTAGATGCATTAACAGGTCAGCATATTTAAATGATACTTTGCTGAGGACTTTTTCAATGAGTTTTAAACACGTTGGGATTTAATCTGAATTGTGCGATTTTCGAAAGATCTGTGCTAAAGGATCCCGACACAGGGTTGAAACGTCAGAATCGAGTGTCCCATCCCTACTATGAGTTAGTTTGAGTTAGCTATTTTCCTTAAATCCTTTTGTTGGTTTGGTTGTTTTTGTTGTTGAGTTATACGTTTACTGCAGACTACTGTAAATAAAATCGTCACCTCTGGAAACACCAGATGTCTGAGTGTGCCTTCCTACTACCTCCCTAACCACTCTGGCTAGTTTACGCCAGACACTTATTCATTAATGTAATTATATAATATACTGTATCTGTTATACTTAACATTAATTTTTTTGTCTTCCTCTTCACTCTTTCAAATACAGAAATGGGAAGGATTTTGAGGATGACCTGGAGTTCTTACTCCAGGGGGTTTCAGAGTTCGACCTCAACACTGGAGCACTACCTTCTGAGGTTCTGGTCCATGGACCACTAGCCTTTCCCATCGGGACCACAAACAATGGACGGGCATTCCTGGCAGGAGCCTACTATGGGCAGGGACGAGTCATTGTGGTTACACATGAAGGATTTATGGGACACGAGGTAGAGTTTAAATTAAAATTTGGTTTTAGTATAACTTACTTCGTAAGTTAAACTGAACACATAATGAGATTTTGCTTATATGGTACGTTTTATACCTAAACTATATGTGTAAATTGTCATTATGTGCTCAGTTTGACTTGCCAGAATTTCTTAAACCAGTCTTTGATGTAAATGATTACTTTACCTATTTATTTGTTTAATATTCTAACCACCAGCAGTGTGTTGAATAATGAGACGTGTGCTGATCTGTCAAATCTTATTATGTGATTAACATACTACTGCCCTTATCACAGACATTTGCTCCATTTTGGAACAATGCCATTCATTGGTTGGATGAAGGCCGGAAGGGGATCATTGGTGTAGTGCACGATCCAGCACTCCAAGTTCTCAGCAAGTCAGGGTTACAGTGTGAGAAGACAGACTTCAGGGAAGACCTGAGTGTATTTGTGTGTACAGCGTACAGCGATAATCATGTGGAGGAAATCCAACATTTTGTGGCAGAGGGAGGAGGCCTGCTGATTGGCGGACATGCCTGGTACTGGGCACAGACACACTGCGGGCAAAACCCAATGACAGAGTTCTCAGGTATGATAATACACTTCCCAGTTTATCCCATGATAATCCCAAAACATAATGCATGCTAAGCATACTCCAGGTACTACTGTCTAAATGCACATGCTGGTGGGATAATGTACTAGGCGATGACTCATATAGTGATGATGATCATGATGATGATGATAATACATTTTATTTTTAAGTGTCTTTCAAGTCTCCGAAAGACAATAAAACAAAATTCAGATACAGTTTATACATAGTAAAATATAAACATAGCAGGAAAACGTTAACAACTACGATATCGATAATCATCACAATAAATGTCAAATCATTTCTTTCAACTTTAAAGTCTGAGTTTTGCTCCTGACTGAAAATTGAAGAAACCAGATGGTTAATTATGTGGTTAATCTTTCTTTATGGTCAGAATGAAACAAACAGTGGATCACTTAACATATCTAAGGGAGAACATTCAAAACTATTATGTTAAAAAAATAAACAGTTATGATTAGTAAATATTTTTTCAGTCCCTTTTCCTCAACAAAATATCTTAATAGAAAGATTAAGTGCTTATTTGTTCGTGATTCAAACCAAATATTTATTGTGTGTGTGTGTATGTCTGTCTGTCTGGTCATTGTTTTATTATCCAGCCCTACTAACAAAATAAACAAATACATTGGTAATATACAGTACATGTTATGAAAAACAGAATAAATCAATAATATGCATATTATGAAGCACCAGAAGAGACTAATCTAAATGTGAGTTTCGATTTAAAAGAACCAACACATGTGCACTGGCGCGCAGACCCTGATGAAGGGAAGTGGGTACATCAAGGAGAAGGGCATTATGGTAGTCTAATCGGGATGTGATACAGGTGTGGATGAGTCTTTCTTTGTTTCAGAGTGGAAAAGAAAGGGGCATAGTATGGAGATGTTTTTCAGGTGAAAAAGGGCAGTCTTGGTAATGGTTTTTGTGTCAAAACAAACGGTCGAGTCAAGGGAGATTTTGAGAGCAATGAGGATTTATCCTAATTAAGTTTAAGATAATTGTAGGCCATCCAAGCATTAATATCATTTAAGCAGTCTGTCAAGTTGGATGGTGACAGTGTCCAAAGGCTTGGTGTGTATGTACAGTTGTGTTGTCCGCATAGCAATGAAAGTTGAGGTTATGCTAATGACTTATACAAGGGACAACTCAAAACTACAACAAGTATATCCGTATTCTTGAGTGAGAAACACTTTTTCATAAACTCAGTATGGAGTACAGAATGGTACACAGGAAAAAGGAGGAGGTAGGTTGTCAAAACATGGATAAGTAAATCTAAATGGCTTATAAAATGGGCTACTGCACAGAACTGAGAAACTCAGTTTCTGGAGTCAGGCTTAGAACAGACTAAGAACCTGGCAAACACGTAACTCAGGCTCTGGGATGTTCAGGAAACAGAATTTGCCAGGCTCTACAGAATTACTACATGGATGAACATAGCAATTAAATGGGGTGGTGATGACGCAGTGGATAACACACATCTTTGTTGTAGCAGACCGGGTTTTGAATTCCCTCTGCGACACATGTACCATGACCCCTAGTTGCTCCAGAGGCATGCGACCTCTGACATACAGTGGGTACAGAAAGTATTCAGACCCCTTTAAATTTTTCACTCTTTGTTTCATTGCAGCCATTTTCCAAAAATCAAAAAAGTTCATTTTATGTCTCAGTAATGTACACTCAGCATCCCATCTTGACAGAAATTTTTGCAAATTTATTAAAAAAGAAAAACTGAAATATCACATGGTCATAAGTATTCAGACCCTTTGCTCAGTATTTAGTAGAAGCACCCTTTTGATCTAATACAGCCATGAGTCGTTTTGGGAAAGACGCAACAAGTTTTTCACATCTGGATTTGGGTATCCTCTGCCATTCCTCCTTGCAGATCCTCTCCAGTTCTGTCAGGTTGGATGGTAAACGTTGGTGGACAGCCATTTTCAGGTCTCTCCAGAGATGCTCAATTGGGTTTAAGTCAGGGCTCTGGCTGGGCCATTCAAGAACAGCCACGGAGTTGTTGTGAAGCCACTCCTTCGTTATTTTAGCGGTGTGCTTAGGGTCATTGTCTTGTTGGAAGGTAAACCTTCGGCCCAGTCTGAGGTCCAGAGCACTCTGGAAAAGGTTTTCATCCAGGATATCCCTGTACTTGGCCGCATTCATTTTTCCCTCGATTGCAACCAGTCGTCCTGTCCCTGCAGCTGAAAAACACCCCCACAGCATGATGCTGCCACCACCATGCTTCACTGTTGAGACTGTATTGGACAGGTGATGAGCAGTGCCTGGTTTTCTCCACACATACCGCTTAGAATTAAGGCCAAAAAGTTCTATCTTGGTCTCATCAGACCAGAGGATCTTATTTATCACCATCTTGGAGTCCTTCAGGTGTTTTTTAGCAAACTCCATGCGGGCTTTCATGTGTCTTGCACTGAGGAGAGGCTTCCGTCGGGCCACTCTGCCATAAAGCCCCGACTGGTGGATTGCTGCAGTGATGGTTGACTTACTACAACTTTCTCCCATCTCCCGACTGCATCTCTGGAGCTCAGCCACAGTGACCTTTGGGTTCTTCTTTACCTCTCTCACCAAGGCTCTTCTCCCCCGATAGCTCAGTTTGGCCGGACGGCCAGCTCTAGGAAGGGTTCTGGTCGTCCCAAACGTCTTCCATTTGAGGATTATGGAGGCCACTGTGCTCTTAGGAACCTTAAGTGCAGCAGAAATTTTTTTGTAACCTTGGCCAGATCTGTGCCTTGCCACAATTCTGTCTCTGAGCTCTTCAGGCAGTTCCTTTGACCTCATGATTCTCATTTGCTCTGACATGTACTGTGAGCTGTAAGGTCTTATATAGACAGGTGTGTGGCTTTCCTAATCAAGTCCAATCAGTATAATCAAACACAGCTGGACTCAAATGAAGGTGTAGAACCATCTCAAGGATGATCAGAAGAAATAGACAGCACCTGAGTTAAATATGAGTGTCACGGCAAAGGGTCTGAATACTTATGACCATGTGATATTTCAGTTTTTCTTTTTTAATAAATTTGCAAAAATTTCTACATTTGTTTTTTTCTGTCAAGATGGGGTGCTGAGTGTACATTACTGAGAAATAAAATGAACTTTTTTGATTTTTGGAAAATGGCTGCAATGAAACAAAGAGTGAAAAATTTAAAGGGGTCTGAATACTTTCTGTACCCACTGTATATAACAATTGTAAGAAGCTTTGGAAAAAGGTCAGCTAAATGAGTAAATGTAAACACAAGGAAAGCAGGTACAGGGACTATAAAGTTAGATACATTCAAATGCAGATGACTAGGGAGACTGAGCTGGGGTAGCGCATACAAGGGGTCATTGGACAGAGAAAGACAATGGATGCCTGCAGGGGTGACAGGCTAGATGACTAAGGGTTGGGTTATTATCAAAAGGAAGTTGTTTGTGCACTTCCATTCATGTTGTATAGCAAGAGAGAGGGGAAAGACAAGATACTGGTTGAATATGGTGATAGTGGCAAACATTTTCACACAGTTTCTCCTGGAATATATTATTATTGTATACATGAAAAATTCAAACCAAACTAACTTTATCACCACCTCAAGTGAGTGTGAATATTGATTATTGGTTTTGGAAAGTTACAGAACCTGCACAGTATGCACTATATGGCACTAGGGAAGCATTGTATGGCACCAAGAAGGGGTTACCCCTAATAGACAAAGGTTGTACATCATTTAAAAAACAGTATGTGGACAAAGGTCTTTCCTGAAGAATGTTTTCTGTGCAAACTGAAATGTTCTTGTTATTTTCAAGCAAAACCTACCACAGCTGTCACAAAGTTATGCCGGCTGTCTCCATGAGCATTGATGTCAGTTAGGCAAGAGCTTTCTTTAAGGGGCAGAGTTGGGAATGTTCTAATAATCCACCTACATCAGTCTAACTTTAACTATAGCAGTTTCAACAGTAAAACACAGTAGATGAAATCATGTTTGCTGGAATGTCTTTCAGGGAACAAGATCCTGAACAAAATGGGCTTGAGCCTGTTGGGGACAACAATTGAAGGAGGTTTATACAAGGCCCCTGTGCCCAGCCAGGCCATCAAAGATACCTACCACTTCCGCAACCTTCTGGGCCGCTTCGCTGGCCATGTAATCAATGGTGAAGAACTTGGCAAGGATGAGGAGGAATGTCTTAAAAAGCTGGGTGGTGACTGTGCCAAGTACTTGCATATGAAGGCTCATGACTGCTCCTCCTACATGCAGATTGTGTCCACCCTCACTGACATATTAATGAAGTCAGACATGCCTCAGGTGAGTAGAAAACGCTTTAGAAAACATTCCAGTAGAACAGCACAATGCTAACAACCAGTCAGATGTGTTAGAACAACATCTTTAATAATCATTTATTTTCTTTAAAGGTGTGTGACAGCTGCCCTGTAAATACTGCAAAAGACCACCTACTCCTCAGTGTGGCAGCAGAGGTTTACAAGGTTTCCCCAGATCCTGATGCTCTCCTGCCCTACATCATCAAGGATAACCCATTGCTGCCAGTTGTTTACAACTACAGGATCAAGATTAATGTTAACACAGCAGGTCAGACCTTGTTGTGGACAAATACGTGAACTATTCATGAATTATATTTACACTGCTGCATTGCATTAATGTGTGTGTGTGTGTCAGGAGGGGAGGACTGGATCAGTACAGGTCTCTACGTCTCTCCTGGTATGAAGACCTACATGGCCATACCAGCAGAGATGGTCAACAAGGAATGGAAGGTATGGTGCACAAAATGGGAATCATTATTTCTGTTAACCTTGTGCCCCAATGGAGGGCCAACCCACGACATGCAAGCCTCAGTCCCCAGCAGCAGCTAGGCTCATCCCTAACATGTTCCCCGCCCCGCTCCCAGTGCAGTCCATACTAGTGTTGTAGTCAAGACCGCCAAAACCGAGACCAAGTCAAGAACAAGACCAGAGTTTATCGAGACCAAGACAACCGAGAAAAGACCAAGACTTTTAGGGGCTGAGAGCAGTCGAGACCAAGACCGAGGGAGGGCGAGACAGAGTCAAGACCAAGACCAGTTCCCTGCATTCCATAGCACGCAATAAAATGTGGAACGAGATCATAGGTACATTCCCATTAAAACACCAACATACAAACACTAAGAGTTGAAATCAACGTAAGTATCGCAGGGAGGGGTGACAGTCATTAATTAGGGTTATTGGTTGCATTTGAAGCAATACGTTTTACTTCCAATCAAAGTTAGGATGATAACAAATCAGACAATGCAAAAGCAATTTATTGATAATCCCAAAGTTATGGTCTTGAAATTATATCCCGAGTCCGAGACCAAGACAAGACCGAGTACAATCATTATGTGGTCTTAAGACCAAGACCAGTCTCGAGTACTACAACACTAGTCCAGACCTCAATCCAACTAAACTCAGAGGGGCAAACTACTTCGTGGCAAGTTATTCAGTCCTCTCAGGTCATTCATACTTTGAATGGTCTGCAGTCATCATCATATCCAGCTTTGCATCCTTTTATTTAAAGTACAAACAACACTAACAGTAACACAATTCCATGTCTTCCTCAGATCCAGATAGGATGTCAAACAGACCATCTCAATTCTGCAGAGTTGAAGAGAGCACCATGTGTTCATGAGCGATTTCCTGTTACCTCAGAGATGATGCAAGTGTGGAACCTGTGGGGTGGACTCATCTACCTGGTAGCCCCACCCAAAACACAAGTGAACGGGGTAGAGGTCACAGTGCAGATGGCTGTACCTGCGCCGTACTATAGATCAGGTGAGTCTGTGGGGGTTGAAGTTGTGGTATGTATCCGTGTTTATTCTTATGGAAATAAACAGAAGGTGTAATTTTTGTCAACTATAGTAGGGGATAATGTTGTTGATTATTCAAGGCAGTGTAAGTAAGAACATCTATGTAATGCAGTATCATTAGTTATCATCAAATTCAATTGTGATGGACATTTCAAGAGAAATAGTTTCAGTTTAGCAGGAGTCCCTTTAAAAATATATAATCTTACAAAATTGTGCGAGAATACTTGGATGTGATTTGAATCCCTCCCTTTTTTTTTTTCCCCCAGGTGTGACATCTGCAGCTGATTGGTTGTTGTTGCGCACAGCCCCTGCACCCTGGGCAGAGTTGGAGTTTGCCAACATTATCCTTACTGTACCATCAGATGTTATTCGGGACCTAGAGCGCCCTGATGAGCTGGCGGCACTCTGGGATGACATCATGAAGGGTGTTGCTGACCTTGCTGCCATCCCACACAACTTTCCCCGCAAAGAACGTTTTGTTACTGATGTGCAGATTTCCTGTGGTAAGTGTGTTTGACTTTGACTAGTTAGTATTTGCTTATCCTGTTAAGAGTCCAGGGAACATAGAGCCTGTCACAGTTTACGCTGGGTGAGAGGGTGCACACATTCACACCTGTGGGCAATTTAGGGTTTCAATGAATCTGCATCCATGTTAATGCCAAGGGGGAACTGCTCAGTACTATCGGCTGCATAGCATACAGTATATGGTATACTGAAAATAAATCACCAGGACTGTCACAGACATCAGATGACATTGAGTTCATACTGAAAAAAATGCATCACTTCTTTAAAATTTCTAATGGAATGAGTGATTGAATGGACTTTGTAACATCACAGGCTAGTATGAGGCTTGTGGTTTGTGCTTTGCTCTAATTGTATGCACATGCACTACAATGTGATGTTTCTCTACCATAGATATGAAACCCTAAATATCTGTTTCTCTATTCAGGTTGGATGCATGCAGGTTATCCTATCATGGCACACAAGCCCACAGCAGCTGAGCTGGTCAGCATCAACCACATCAGGAGTGAAGGCCTGTGGGGCCCCATACATGAGCTTGGACACAACCAACAGAGAAGCTGCTGGGAGTTCCCATCACACACCACAGAGTGTACATGCAACCTGTGGTCAGTGTATGTGCATGAAGAGGTGCTGAGGATCAACAGGGAACAGGTGGAGTAAATTAGTTTTATTTAGTTGACAAAAACAGAGACCAATGGCTAAAACACCCTGGTCTTAAAGGCTATGGTGACATTTTATCAATAGATGTTACAAAATGTTGAGAAAAGCTTTTGGCTTTTCATTTGGATTACATTGGTTTACAATCACATTTCATTTTGTTCAACGCAGGCTCATCCAGCAATGACTTCAGCAGATCGAAATAGTCGAGCAGAGGAGTATGTTAAGGGGGGCAAGAAACTCAGCAACTGGGAAATGTGGGTGGCCCTGGAGACATATATGCAGGTGAGATGACTGTATATTTACACCCTGTAGAGAAACTGTCACACTGGAGTCCGCATTTAAACTAATTAAAATTGAAGTAGACTGAAAGTCTCTGGCCCCATTAAACTCAGTGAGGCTTTAGTGACTATTAACTATCAAACAACAAAAATGTTCTATTCTTCTTTCTATTCTTTCCTCTACCTCTGGCTCCTTCCATGTAGCTCCAGGAAAAGTTTGGCTGGGATGCCTTTAAGAAGGTGTTTGCTGCCTACCACAAGATGTCCAACTTTCCCAATGACAACAACGGAAAGATGAACCTGTATGCAGAGACCTTCTCCCAGACTGTGGGGATGAACTTGGCTGGATTCTTCAAGGCCTGGGGCTGGCCCATCGAAACAGCCACTGAAGAGAAACTCTGCAACCTGCCTCCCTGGAGTGACCACCCCATGGTCCAGTATGACTGAACTTCAGACTGCTGCTGATTAACAGTGTAGAGAGATGGGTTCACTGAGTACCAAATACTTGATATTGAGTATATACTGGGTGATTCATTTAACCGACTTTGTTTTTGTATTTTGACTATAGTTATTGTAACATTTTAAAAAGAAACATGAGTTACATAGTTGACCTGATATTTACAGCTTTTAAGTAGCTTCAGTTTGAAAAACATGTTGTTGTTGTCAAATGTAAATACTGAGAGGTCATTAATGAACACAAATGCTACCAGGTTTGCTAGATAAAATAATTGTGAAACTTTTTGGAAGTGCAGCATTAAAACCTGTTCTGTGGTCAACCCTCACATGTAGCCACTTCATATCTGCTTCAATACACCTGTCTCAGTCTCTAGTACCGGTTGTTGTTGTTGTTGTTGTTGTAGTAGAACATTGATATATTTAAATACACACAGTATATCACATCCCTCACATTTTTGTAAAAATATTTGATTATATCTTTTCATGTGACAACACTGAAGAAATAAGACTTTGCTACATTATAAAGTAGTGAGTGTACAGCTTGTATAACAGTATAAATTTGCTGTCCCCTCAAAATAACACATCACACAGCCATTAATATGTAAACCGCTCACAACAAAAGTGAGTACACTGCTAAGTGAATGTCCAAATTGGGCCCAAAGGTTTGTGGCCGCCATTATTGTCCAACGCTGCCTTAACCCTCTTGGGCATGGAGTTCACCAGAGCTTCACTCCAGCTACACTGGGGTCCTCTTCCACTCATCCATGACAACATCATGTAGCTGGTGGATGTTAGAGACCTTGTGCTCCTCCACCTTCTGTATGAGGATGCCCCACAGATGCTCAATAGGGTTTGGTCTGGAGACATGTTTGGCCAGTCCATCGCCTTTACCCTCAGCTTCTTTAGCAAAACAGTTGTTGTCTTGGAGGTGTTTTTGGGGTCGTTATCATGTTGGAATACTGTCCAGTTTCTGGAGGGGATCATGCTCTGCTTCAGTATGTCACAGTTCATGTTGGGATGTATGGTTCCATCAATTAACTGTAGCTCCCCAGTGCTGACAGCACTCATGCAGCCCCAGACCAGGACACTACCACCACCATGCTAGACTGTAGGCAAGACACGCTTGTCTTTGTACTCCTTTGTTGCCGCCACACACACTTGACACAATCTGAACCAACCAAGTTTATCTTGGTCTCATCAGACCAGACTTATCAAACCGGACATGGTTCCAGTAATCCATTTCCTTAGTCTGCTTGTCTTCAGCAAACTGTTTGCCGGCTTTCTTGTGCATCGTCTTTAGAACAGAAATCGTTCTGTGACGACAGCCATGCAGACCAATTTGATGCAGTGTGCGGTCTTCAACCTCTGCAGAAATGCTGGCAGCACTCATACGCATTGGCATCAAAATGTAATCAAAAGATGTAGATATAGCCAAATGTTGCCAGTCAGTTTCTAGTCATTGTATTTGCTGCACAAACAGTTGAGACAATAACAACCCAGACCACGACACCGACACCTGTCGCTCTCTTTGCTGTCTCTGTCCCCCTCGTTCTGAGACACTTTGCTCCATTTGACCGTCTTAACATAAACCTTTTAAGTTTGTTAACAGTACTACTTAATTTAAGCTGCATAAACTCCATAAGTTTATATAACTTAAGCCACGTTTTGTGATAACTTAAATTTTTCATTTTGTGTGTGCACTGCTTGATACAAATTACATACTATTTAAATCAATCACAAACCAGTTTTAATAGGCCTCAATAATTTGTCAGGTTCACTTAATTTCCTTCAACTGAGAGAACCGTTACAACAACACTTGATAATTTATCTATAAACACATTGTGTAAACTAGAATAATTTCCAAAGAAACAATGCATTGAGACCACTGAGTTGATTCAGCTGCATTACAACATTTATTTTCAAGTGTCAAAAAACTAATTCAACCAACATTGAATATTGGACAGATCTGGGCTGAACAATAAGCAAGTATGATATTCCTATTTTAGCTGGTGATTCCTATATTGTAAATATTTTCTAATAAAAAAAATCTGTTTGCTTGTGTAGTAGTTTTAGTATCTCTTCTGTAAAAAGTAGTATCTCTTCTGTAAAAACCTTACAAGAACCAATAAAATAATGACTGTTCTCCATCCTTTCCCGTATTTAATATGTATTTCGAAACTAATTTTAAATTGTCCATGCTGGGATTGTTGTAATGCAAGTTATACTATTGCAATAGCAATATGAATTTGATCTATTGTTCAGCTTCAATTGTACAGGCTGTCTCTAAATATCAATTTTTTGAACTTGAGTTTTGCGTATCTTGTATTATTTGACAAGACAAAAGAAAATCAAATTTTTTATGTGCACTGTAAGAACACTCCATGGTACAGATTTGAACGTGAAGATTGATTTCAAAAAAGTATCACACTTTTCTATCATAACAATAACAGTACAATGACTGCAAAGATTACCAAGGGCTAGCTGATAGCTGATGACTCTTCACTTCTAACCCAGTAGACTGTTTTTCAGAGTTAGTAGTTTTGGTGAGAGGGTTTTGTTTCCCAGTCCGAGCATTACTGTTTGAATGAATTTGAGTGTGTTTGCCATGCATTTGGGGTAATTCAAGAGAACATCCATCTGTGACGGATACTAGGGCTTCATCTCTCGCAGTCTCCTGCAAAGAAACACACGTTCTTTCAAATAGCAAGTTATGTTTGGTACCCATTGGACTTGCTCTTCTTGTGGTGTTAAAGTATATGCAAGAGAATAAAGCTCTAAATAGTAGAACTGTGACAAAACGCTTAGCTCACAAGATGAGAGAAGATTTTAGATTTTAACTCTATTTTTAATTTTCCACATTCTGGTAAAGTTTTCTAGAGCAATTTATGGTGGAAATGTTTGTTTAAAGGGAATTACAAAATACAAGTGGCAGGTTCAAAACATAAAACTAACAGAATATATAGTCAGACATTTTATGAGGAGACACAGCACTTTAAGAATTCTTAATACAACTCTATAGTGAAAGCCCGGAACACCAAAGACAGTGGTTATCCTGCTAGAAAGCCTATAGTCTGTTTTTAACAGCCGATGCTAGAAACATAACTCAGCCACTCGTGTGGTTCCACTGTTGTAAGGGTCTACTATGCAGGCGCCAGTAATACCACACATGCGTTGTATAAGTTTAATCGGTGTGAAAAAACACTTCACTTTGGGACAAAGTCATCAAACTTTTTCAGCGATCTTTCACAGCACTTTAATGCCGTATTCAGACCAACCGCAAATTTTCTTCTCGCGATGCTTTCCTCGCGTGAGTACATTCGCTGCAAGTGTTAAACTGCAGTGAAATAACTACAACATGATGCAGATTTGTTAAACATATGAATTCATGCTTTGTCAGGTCTGTCAGCAAGACAGCAGGACAAAAACTTCTAAAATGTTTTCTGAATGGAGTTTGGATCAATCAGGGCTATGCTAACTTGGTCACAGTAAAGTACAATGATAGCTGGAATAAAGTTACAGACACATGTTTTCTGAACTCACCAGGTAGTCCAACCTCCTCGCTTTCTTTTCTCCCAGCAATGTCCAGTTTTGTCTGGTTTTTATTTAAATATGAAGTCATACTCCGACAGAGCTAACGACGCTAACAACAACACTGGAACTGGATGTGCACGGAAGCTAGCTGCTGAGAAGCTCCAGTGAAGATAAATCAACGTTGAAATCCTAAAAACTAAAGTAAAAAGCTAATTTAATTAAAGCAGTTTACTCCAAGCTACTCCCACGAGTAAACGTAGTAGTTGTCAGAGCAGAATCCGACCGACTACGGGGGTTTATTTGTCCAATAGTTGCAGCGCTGCTCCCTGCTCCTCCGCCAGCAGATTTTCAATCCCCCCGCTCTGCCTGGCCCTCTCCACGCTCTGATGTCTCGGCGACGTACGGACAATCTCAACACTGATAGGCTATCGCGACTCAGCGTCATGCGACTTCTTCGCAAATCAGACAAGCTTAACCTTTCATAGGAGAATTTTATAAAGCATTTTCATCAAAACGTGGCCCCTTCTTACTCGCTGTATTCCAAGAATCTCTCCAGAAAGGTGAGCTTCCTGCTACATTAAAACAAGGATTAATCACATTAATTCCAAAACCAAAAAAAGATAGATTGCACATAGAAAATGGAGACCTATAAGTCTCTTAAATAATGACTGTAAATTATTTGCTTTAATCTTTGCCAATAGATTAAAACCAGGGTTAAATCAAATAATTGACGAAGAGCAATCTGGATTTATGCAAAAGAGGCACATTAGCAATAACATTCGTTTAATACTGGACATGACAGATTATAAGGACCTAATATTGGATGAAAGTTTTATTTTGTTTATTGACTTCTGCAAGGCTTTTGATACCGTTGAAGATGATTTTCTTCTTAAAGCCATCTCTGTTTTTGGTTTCGGAAAATATTTTCTCAATGCTATTCAGACACTGTATAATGGTTGTTCAAGCTCTGTAAAGCTAATGTATGGTACATCAGAAAGATTTAATATTTACCGTGGTATTAGACAAGGTTGTCCAATATCTCCCTTTTTGTTCCTGTTGGTCACCCAGATAATGTCTACTCATGTCAAAAAATCTGATTTCTTAGGTATAAGGGCGGTAGAAAAAGATTTTAAAATCTGTCAATTAGCGGATGATACTGCAATTTTTTGGAAAAACCACAACCAAGTCACTAAAGCAGTGTTCTGTATTAATGAGTTTACCAAAGTCTAGGGTTTAAAAGTGAATCTAGAGAAATATGTTTTGTTTCCAATTAAAAACTGCAATCTGTCAGATTGTTATGGAATCCCAGTTAAGGAAAAGGTAACCTATTTGGGCATTAATATCTGTAAAAGTGTAGAGCAACAATATAAAACCAATTTTGACCCCATTATTGAAAAAAACAAATTAAAACTGAACTCATGGTTAATGAGAGATTTTTCAATATACGGTAGGGTCCTTTTATCCAAAGCAGAGAGGATATCTAGGTCTGTTTATGTGGCTTTATCACACAGCGTCCCAACCAATGTTATTAAGGAGCTAGATAAAATACTTTATGATTATATCTGGAGATAAAAGCCCCATTATCTAAGAAAATTAGATATTAGAGGTAGTTTAAAACAAGGCGGTCTGGAGGTTCTGGACTTCAGTATATTGAATAATACCTTTAAAGTAAAATGGATTATAGAATTTCTGAAAATCCCAACAGTATCTGGAATGCTTTTCCTGCATACTTGTTTAAATCTACTGGTGGCAAAGATTTCCTTTTAAAGTGTAACTTTTCTGTTGACAAAATACTGTTTAGATTGGCTAACTAAGCAGGCCCTTTTAGCCTGGACACTAGTATACAATCATAATTTCTGTCCTCATAGATACTTTATTTGGAATAATAAAGATATCTTGTACAAAAATAAGTCACTGTTTTATCGCTCATGGTTTGACAATGGAATTTTGCTAGTTGGACAGCTATTAAAAATGGTTTGTTATTGTCATATTCAGAATTCCTTCAAAAATTCAAGATTCCAATCACACCCAAAGAATATGCCATTGTCTTCGATGCTATTCCTGCAGGTCCTCTTCAGTTTTTGAGAAATGTTTATTTCACAGACAAAACCATTGTTTCTAATACTTTTTTAATAGAAGTAATTAATATTGAGAAAAAGTCATGCAGTAACAAACATAATAAGAAATGTTTTGGACTCTACCAAAGTTCTTTTGGTCGTCTATTGTGAGTGATTTACAGTGGGAAAAGGCATGTACTATTCTTAACAAATATTGTATTAATAATAAGGTAAAAGAAGTGAACTTTAAGATTTTGCATCGTATTTACCCCGCCAAAGAAGTGTTGCAAAGATTAAAACTTAACATTGATTATAACTGTGATTTTTGCAATTTAGAAAGAGAAACTATATTTCATCTTTTTTACCACTGTGAACATACAAGTGCATTTTGGAAAGATTTGGAACATTTTATTAACAGAAAAACCGGTAAGAGTATTCTGGTTAATGTATTTGATGTCATGTTATAGTTTGTACTACATGGTCCAGACAATATTAACTATATTGTGCAACTCCTCATCATACTTGGAAAATTCCATAAGTCTAAATGGACTGAATCCAAACCCTGCTTCAATCGATTTACAGTTGAACTGAAACACTACTGCACCTCAATAGAACTCTTGAAAAATTAGAAAGCAATAAAATGTGTTAATATTATAGAAGAACTGAACTTAATTTGAGTTTCTGGCAATATAAAATGTAACTGAAGGTCTGTGTAATTTGCATTTCTGTTACTGTATTGAAGCATGGATCAATAACAAAAGAAAAAAGCTTTACCTTTCCCGCACTATTCAGGACAAAAATAGTTGCTTACCTGTCTCTCCATGAAACATGCTGGCCATCGTTAAACCATGTTCTGTACAGCAGGCTCCTCTTTGACTATCTCTGGTCTGCATAGTGGGCATGTTTGGTCCATCATTTGTAAGATGAGAGTGCCTTTGGCCACTGCCCTTATTATTTCTTTCAGAAAATAACACAAATAAAACACCACACATTACATTGTAACACATATCTTTAACAACACTTAGCCTACACTGAAACAGAGTTTAGCTTTTAGAATCAAATATTTATGAAAAAAAGAAGACTCAGCCTAATGTTACTGTGGACAGTCGCCACACCAAACGTTAAGAGTCTTTCCCATAATCCATAACATCAGAGAGATTCAATTTAAAAGCATTAAATTAAAGCTGCAAGCAGTGTTGGGCGGGCTCTCGCACTTGAAGTGCGTCAACGTGTGAGGCAGCCGCGTTGCAGATTCTGGAGCTCTGCTGGTGCAGCTGTGAATTTACTACCTGTGGTCCCTTTGTGGCGCTCTAGAGCACTTGGTGATACGACTATAAATAAATATTGCCGTTAGTTTTCGGGATGTGCAGTGTGGGTGCGGGGCAGGGCTGTGCTCTGGTTTGTGCCTGGGTTTGTGCCTGGAGTTCTCGGCCCTTGACGGGTGGGTGGGTTGGTGGTGGCATGCAGCTGAGCTAATTGATTTTGCCTCGTTGCTGGTTTGGCTGGTGTTGCACAGCGGCCGGGGGGCGTGCTGGGCATGGGGGATGTCGGCTGGCGGCCTTAGTTTTTTCCGGCGGTTGGGGGGACGACGGACTTTTATTGGCGGGTGCACGGTGACCTGTGCGGGCTGGGACTTGCTGCTGGTGTTTCGCTCCGCTGGCTTTCGCTGTCGTGTTCTTCCGCTCGATCTCTCTTGTTTGCCCGACCTCACGGGATTCGCAGGGGGCTGCTGGGCATCGGGTGTCGCCGTGCTCGCGCAGTGTGCGCGTTGGGCTCATCACTTGTGCATTGGTGTTGATGATTGCGTGGCATTTGGGCATTTTGGTTGTTCGCTGCGCAGCGGTGGAGTGCTGGGTGGGGGGGGAGCACTGGTCTATGTTGTGTTCGCGCCGCAGTCGGTCCGGGCGCTGCTCTTCCGCGGGTTACGCTTTTTGTGTTCCGTCGGCATTACGTTGTCAACTGGCATTTGGGTCTGGGTCTTCTGCGTTTGCATCGCGGTGCATCTGGGAGTCTGTTTTTTTTTTGATTGATTTATTCTTTTTCTTTCTCCCATCCCTATTGGCTACTGGGGTTCTTGCCTGCCTGTTGCTGGGGTAGGTGTGGCACAGTCATGGCGTCTCACTCTCACTAACAACTACATTCTTTAACAGACTTATGCGCACACACATGTACACACACACATACAGACACATTCACCCACACAATCAGTCTCACACATAGACACAAACAAATTTAGGTTGTCCCTGGTAGAATTATTCCTGATGCTTTTCTTTCAGTTAATTATTTAAATTAATTATTATTCCAGCTCTTGTGGCTGTGTTGTGTTGCTTATTTAGTGTGTGTGACTGTTTCTTGTTTTCATTTTTCTCTTAGTTGTCTTAATATGTCAGCTGTTCATTGCTGCTGTTCGGCTGGTTGTCTTTTACTATTATTATTATTTTTATTGTTTGTTTTTGTTTGTTTGTTGTGTTTTTCTCCTCCCCAAGCCCCCCTCTCTGTTCTATTGCAGGTTTCATTGCTTTCTGCAATTGGTGTTTCCCACTGCTTTTCCCTGTTGTCCCCACCTTCTATCCCCCTTCTCTTACAGGTGTTGTCCTTTCTCTGTGCTGTCTGTTTGTGCCCCCCCATCCCCGTGTCTGCCCCCCTGTCCGGCCCGGTGACAAATCAATACATAATTAAATAAATAATAAAACAGACAAAGGAGTATTTTAATACTCTCTTGTTAAAGTAAAATCTGTCTGGCACAATATGGTATCCAGGTCATTATACTCTATACCTGGCTGCTGGGCAGGACAGGTTTAAAAAAATAAAATAAAAAAATAAAACAAATTAATATTGCCGTGTAGATGTGTTTGGGGCAGAACAGTTATCAAGCATGTAAAGTTTTGTGCAGATTTGAAAATGCACACTTAAGTTACAACAACTTCCTGTGTCATGATGAAGAGTTCAACTTTGCCGCCACGCCACCGCCACACCGTTAACTGCAAACTCACAAGTTTTGCAACATGGCTTCATCAATGTCTTAAGGGTTTTCTGGGACAGTTTTGAAGTTGATCCGACCTGCAAGGAGTAGTCCATTACAGCGTAAAACATGTCATTTCCTGTTGCCAGCAGGTGGTGCTGTGACTTTGAGTGAATATTGGCATGTGGAGGAACAGGGCGGAACTTTTACAGTACATTCCATTTGGTACAGATGTGAGCATGTAGACTGAAGTCACAACAACTTCCTGTTTTATGACGAATCATTGATTTTGGACGCCACGCCACGGCTGTTCCAAGAAAACTCACCGTTTGTACAACTTTAAATTATCAATGGCTTAAGACCGCACAGCACCAATTTGAAGGCGGTAGGACTTAATCCCTTGGAGGAGTTTGTTAAAGTACGGAGCGTGTAAATCATCCAAAAATGTAAAATTAAAAATGGCACGTACAAGTTATAACAACTTCCTGTTTCATGGCGAATCAACAATTTTTGACGGCACGCCATGGGCAAACTGGTTGACTGGTAATAACCGTGTACAACTTTTAGTCATCAATGGGTTTGGACTGCACAGCGAAAATTTGAAGTCGATTGGATTAATTCCCTAGGAGGAGTTTGTTAAAGTACAAAGAGTGTAAATCGCCAAAATGGCGATTTCTGTGGGACTTAGGCAATGGCTCCAAGAGGCTGTTTTGTGGCGAATCATAGATTTTTGACGCCCCGCCATGCCACGGGCACACCGTTCCACGAAAAACTCACCGTTTGCACTTTTAATCGTGAATGGGTTTAGACAGTGAAAATTTGAAATCAGTCGGAATAACTCGAGTTAGCACCCTCTAAATGGTATAAAATGGGTTAAAATTGCACTTTCAATTCAAAATGGCAGACTTCCTTTTGTGTAAGGGTATGGGTCCTTGAGGCTTTATTGTGTGTCTTGATATGATAGATGTCCCCCAAAAATTTCATGCATGTAGGTTGAACATTCTGAAAATTTATCCAATTTTGTAGGTGGCACTCCCAAGCACTTTTGTCTAGTAGATGAGGACTGATCTGTGCATGTCCAAATGCTTAAAAAAAGTTGAAAAAATGTGCCATGTCCAATAATTCATTTTTCTAAATTAATAGCTCAACCACATCCAGTTTGTCAGATTTTTGACCCCAAATTACAAGTAAATAATTTAAAACAAGTGTTCATAACAGGTTGATAAAAACTGAGTTAGGTTAGCATGTTTTATTAAATCCCATGTTAGTATTTCCAGTTTAGTACCACCAGCCGGCTGTGATCGTTCTTTCTGGCTGGATGAATTTTAGGCATGCATGCACAACAGCTGAGGGCTCTCTGCAGCGCCACACAACTTTCTAAATTCGTCAATCTCATGGAGAAAAGAAAGGTCAGGTCAAAACCCTGTAGAGAGACTTCCGCAGCTGTTGTGGGAAGCTTAATTAATTAATTGTAGCAAAATGGCTATGGGCTATATAGGGTGATAATAATAACAATAATAATAATGACAAACAATGCCTTATATTTTCACATTCAGCCCCAGCTATGACAGGCTATAGTTCGCACACTCCTTTCACCAATTATAAAAATAAGTTAATTAAAACGATAATAGCGCCAGGTGCCATTTTGTTTTATAAATACAGCGCACCCCTTTCCTTTACAGTCGAGGCTCTCATCCCTCCCTAAAAGTTCAAACTCACTCTCAGCAACTGTCATGTTTAATTCAGCTCGAGCCAACATGACTGGGGGTTATAACTGCTATAACTTCATTAACATAATAACTTAACCTATTGCATTTTACACGATGGGCTAAATGTTTAGTCAATGGATGAATGGATATTATTCATTTTAAACCAGCTGTGTTCACTGTTGCTTTACCTGATCGGTACTTGTAAAATATCCGCTGTGTCTGCGTCTTCTAACGTCAAATCGATTTATAGTTTACTCACCGCTGGTTTATCACAGCATCTCCCAACAAAACACCTCAGTTGATAACGTTCTGTAACGTAACTTCTTCTACTCCAGTAGTTCACCTTTCATCTGCACTCCTCTCCGTGTATACACACACACACACACACACACACACACACACACACACACACACACACACACACACCTCACTCAGTGGCCCATCTGTTACCCAAAGCTGTCAACTTGGGGGAAACACTGCCCTGCTGTCATCCTCTTGCACTCTATATGCTGCTTAAATGTTGGATTACTATTTCTTATTTCATGGGCTATTTGGTATTTTGGAGTAATGCATAGTCTATAATAGTTTTTAAAACAAATGTTTCCTAAGTCAATTAGTAATCCTGTTAAATAGCCTACTTGTGATATCAATACTGACCAAAGTAATTAGCAGCCCTAAATGAACATTTAAATTAATTCATGAAATTATAGAACATTTGTTGTGTGAAACTGCACCTCTACCTTCTTCCTGTACTGGCTAGTGATTCATTCCAAAAAAAAAAGGAAAAAATTATATATATATATATATATATATATATTATTTTTTTGTTTGTTTGTTTTTCCTTGAAAAACCACTGATGGCAGAGGCATCAGTGTGTGAATGCATTGATTATAAAAGGTCAAAGCACTTTACATAGTTGGAAAGACTAGACAGGTGCCATAAGTACAGACCATTTCCCAAGTGTCCCTGAAATTTCGATTGTGACTAGCTGAGGGTCAGAATCCAGCTGTTAAAGAAAATTATATTGTTGATTTGGAATAAAGATTCATCTGAATGAACAGAATCTGAGTAATAAAATATTATTAATAAAATAATACTTATTGTGCTGCATTTAACCTCCTGCATTCAAGTAACTGAACTTTAATATTATCAGATGATCAGCATAACATGTTGCCATCAGTTAAAAAGCCTTCAATTCATCAAAGACAAGTGGAATTTGCTGGATTGGTTATCTTTCATTTCATTTGTGTTCTGTATCATTTCATTTGAATATTTTAAATCACCTAACCAATGATCTTTTTAAAGATTATAAATTTGTGAGTACCAGCAATATGATGGGTTGTCATACAGCGTGTTCTCATGTAGCTGTGCACGAACTTAGCCCGATCATCAGGAAACCATACCTGTTAAGACTTGCAGTCATGTAGACTACTGTACTCTACAACAGGAAGAGCAGATTTTTCAAAGGAATTTAGTTGTGTATCTTCTTGTTTTGAGTTGTACAAGTTTTCCTGTTTATAATTTCTTTCAAAATTGTAATCCATCAAATAACCAGATAGATGTGCAAAGGCTTGTGAGGTTTTGTGGAGGTAACTGGGGAGGTATTGTTCAATGTATAGAAATGTATAAAATTCTTCTGTTGGAGGAAAACGGTCTACCCGCAACATTGAGTTTATGACTTAAGTTCATTCTCTTAAGTCAGATGGAAGTAATATGTATAAGTAATATAGTTTAGCCAGATCAGAATGTACATGGTACCACAAATATGTTCAGTCAGATTCTATCTCTGTTTCAACCTGCTGTTTGCAGCCCCGGGGAATGAAAACAAGCACTGAGTGTTTCCCTCAATCTCACATTTTGTTGTTCTGACTAAAGTCCCTCCCACATATTGTCCTTATCTTTTTCTCTGAAAAACATCCCCCTGCTCTTGCTCTCATTTAAATCCACTCTTCTCTCCTGTCAAGCTGTTTTCCTGGTGGATTGCCTGTTTGGGATACTGCTGTGCCAGAGTGTAATACAAGCAGAAAACAACTTTCAGGTAAACATGTAACTTGTTTTTTTTTTTGTTGGTTTTGTTTGTGATGAAAATCAGCAGACTTTTTGTAATGCATATGTAGCACACAGGAAGGATTATTGGTAGGGCCGTGATCTGATTGGTTGGTTAAGTCGGTTGGTTCGGCTGCTGGAGCAAAAGTGAGGTGTTTAAAATGAGACTCAGAGACCAAGGATTAGATGTAAGATGATGCCGGCTTCTTATATTGAAGATATGTATAAAAATATTGGTTGGTAC